>NC_090933.1:1022437870-1023062870 GCF_040938575.1 Ambystoma mexicanum
AGGTCCACAAGCCATTCAGGTCAGTTACAGGCAAGTTCCTTTATTACTTAAGTGTCAAGTTACATCAAATTACTTCTTAAGAGCCACTGGCACTCATCACACTGGCTTGATCTCTCTAACTGCCTCAGTTAGAACCCTTATCCACAAACACATTTTGGTTTTAATACATCATTTAGTAAGGATTCATATTTTACTCATTTTACAATGCTTCTTTTTTACTTTGTCCATTTATTTCGTCAATGTTTTGTTAAGTTTTACATTTAACTCAACGTGTGCATTTTCAATGAGGAGGCCTTGCGCTGACATACATGGCCTTTCACTAGAAGTATATTGAATAGCATATTTAATAATCGGCCGAATAGTACATCAACAATTCATCTGAAGGCGAATGTAAAGCTGAATAATTGTTTTATTTTAATACTTCATGTTATAAACATGAAAAACACTTTTTCTAAAAGATTAAATCAAAATTTTAAATGTTTTTCATGTTTAATGTATTTCTCTTTCCTTTAATTAAAACCCCATCCTTATTTAATCAACACAAGCTGGAAAAGGTCAGATAAGCACAAGAGCAAGCAGCACATGTGTAGAAGGATGTTGCATGTGTGTGGTCGAGTGGCAGGCTTAACGGGGGCAAAGGACTACGTTGCTATGAACACAATAGATACTACAAATTACAATTCGCACACACTGCAGTCTCCTGCGACTTGTTAGCGTATATGGAAAGCGAGTTTCAAACCTGTGTAAACAGTTTCTGTTCTCTCCATGCAGGTAACAAGTCAAGGGTAAATTCAAGTTGAGTGTACTCTGTTTCCCAGCTATTTTTGGAGAGGGGTTTCCCTGCCCAATATGACAATCATGGGAGAGGACTCTTAGCGAGAGAACTATACAGTGGGAGTAGGGGTAATCTCACGTAGGAAAACCTGGCATGTGATTGAACATACGCTCTAAGAAGTCATTTACCTGTTGGGCAGTCAATATATTCAAGCAAATCACAATCCACGTTTGCTTACCCCACCTCGCCACCACATTAGAGGATGACAAGCACTATGACATTGTCTATGGGCCTCATTACACGGATGGCGGTGGACCAAGGTGCTATTAGCACCTTGGTCCATGCCGGTAAAATACCGGCACCGCCTTGGTGGAAAGGGGAATTACCGCCCTATTCCAAGGTTGGTGGGGCGGTAATTCCCCCTTCCCCCATTGCCCTTCCCCATTTTTGCCCCATAGGCCACAATGGGAATGGGGAAGGTGCTAATTATGGCACCGCAAATTGTGGTACTGTAATTAGCTCCCTGGTCCCTTTGCGGGTTGGTTTTTAACGCCTGCAAAAAGCAGGCGTTAAATTCCCCAATCCGCAAAGGGACCTCGTAGTAAGGCGGTAAGGTTTTACCGGTACCGGTAAAATACCGGTACTGGTAAACCCTTACCGCCGTCCGTGTATGTGTTTAACTCTTCAACCCGAACCCACAACATCAGCAGATACATTGCTATCTGCCTCTTCCTACAAATAAATCATGTGTTACACCATTCCTGTTGGTGCAGACCAGCCTGGTATAAACCGGAAAATCAAGCATTATTTGGCTGGTGCCAAGTAACATTTTTTTCAGCCAGAATTCAGTTGAATACTTACTCAAAGCTGAAGTTTGATACACCCCTAGTTTTCACTGTAATGGGTTACATTGAATGGGATCCAAATATGTAACGTAGATACTATACTCTGCAAGCTGGTGGTTAAGATAATGTTTGGTTTTTAATAAGTAATCATAAGTTTGATTTAATGGGATTTGCCGCCACATTCATTCGGTTCCTTGGCTTTCAAACGAATGGCATACCCCGTGCCTCCAACTCACCAAGTGCTATTATTGCCCAAGGCAAATTATTTAACATAAAAATCTAAATAATGTAAGACTGGGACAATTTGCAGGGTGCTAAATAATCTCTAAAGCAGACCCACTGAGCTATCCCTTTTGTTTATTGTCCTATCGAGTGCCTGAGTCTCACAATCATCATATGGTAAAACATAATTCCCAAAGTAGGGCTGGAAGAAAAGAATGATTGTTAGCATAACAAACGTCATGATATACCACTTAGGAAACAGGGGTGGAATCCCTGTTTTGATTAAAACCTGTGGACCTGTAGATGACACACACACAACCTATGGTGCAGTAGCCGCTTTAATAGGAGTTCCATTAAATGCAAGCGGCATAACGTGTTCCTATACTTGTAGAAAAGGCAAGAAAGTCCCTTTCTAGGGGCTGCTGTACATTGTACTTCTAGTCAATCATTTATTTCAGTCAGAAGACATTCCATTGAAATTGGGCATTCTGGATATTTTACACACGAAATACGGATAAGAAAGTGCTCTGACATATATGTGCAACACACAATCAACTTACACTATGGACACTTCTATTCTATACTTGTATTAAGAAAGTGGTACTACTGGGAGCTGAAAGAAAAAGAAGAAATACTATGGGTCCATCACGGGTCCTCTCAGTTGAGAGGTGGGTTGTCAGGTAAGGGATGTGAGGAAAGATGAACTGTGCTGGATGCATGGAGCCATGGAAGAATAAAAGGACAGCAGATGTGACTGCTGAGTGCAGGGTGTGGCAGCGATGGAGCAAGGTGAACAATCTGATTAACTGATTTTGGTCATGTCCATTGGGGGTTGGGGGGATGGGCTTTGGAAAGCTGAGAAGCCAACAGTGAGTGATCAGAGGGAATTGACAGGGCCACTATTTCCCAAATGGCAAGCATCATGTGACACGATTTGTCTTTTGAAAGCAGTGTTTGCAACCCCCAGCATGAAAACTTTTAGAGATGTTGCGGTGTGTATCTTTGAAACCTACGAACAAGTATTCAACAAATGATCACTATGACAATTGTAAATCAGGAGAGATAATATCGTATGCACCTACGGTAGATTAAGGCAAAGAACTGTGGAAAAACAAGGCAGCATTTTGGTGTAAATACGGGAATCGGATTAACGGTGATCCATTCTAAGAGTTAAATACGTGTGCTGATATCACTACACTTATTATTAGCATTATTATTTAAAATAAGATACTAACATATCAATAGCCTGTGATATCCTTTCACTTGCTGCTACTGTCTTGCAGTTTCCTATTGCTGAAAATAAGAGGGTTCTATTAGCCAACTCAAATCAACTAATTGTATCAATGTTAGAATGATAGAAGGTTATGGCCAGACACACTGGGATTACCATCTTTGAAAAGCTGATGCTACCCGGATCTATGAGTGAGTAAATGAGGGTGTGAGTGGTGTGAGTACATGGCTCATTGAATAAAAGATTCACCGATGAGATATGTGGTTAACGCGTAAGTCACAGGTTTGAATGCTGGCAGGACTGACTCAGTTTTTCATCCTTCTGAAGTTGATATAATTAACCATTCAAATGTAATGTAAGCAGCCTTGTATAATGCTCTACTGCCACTATTGGTGGCATTGCTGCACTTGGCTAAGGAAGAGAGTCATAATTGGGTCAGCGGGAAAGGCAGATGTGAAACCTGAGGTGTTCATGGGTGCAGGTTGGAAGTACCCGGTTCCTGTCGGCCAATCGTCTTTCTATGTGTTTGGCAGATAAACCTGTGAGTGTATCATCCCTAGGTAAGAGCCAAAGACCTAATAGAATACATCACATCGAGTCTGGTTAGCCATTGATGAGATAGGGCTAAAGGGGGAGCTTAGTCATGCTTTGGTTAGCGCCAATGTGCTAATAGCTAGGCCTGTGGTAGTCGTCTGAGGGAGGTATGTGTGTGGTGTAAGGCAGTAGAAGTTCTAAGAAGGGAATTGGTTAGTCAGGGGAATGGGGAGGAGGCCTTATAAGACTCAATAACCTGCAACCCTGCACTTCCACCACTGGCTCCTTGCAGACAGGTCTCTTTTCACAAGCTTGCATTGCCACTGCCAACCCCCTCTCTCTCCCTCTCTTGCTCTCTTTATCTCTCTCTCTCTCTCTCCCTCCTCCTGCCCCCCCCCCCTCTCTCTCTGTCAAATAGATACTTTGCATCCCATGTGGAACAGAATAAGCAACTTCAAACTGGCAGGTAAGGGGAAAGGGCAGTCTTGAAACTACACTCTATTACCAAAAGCTACCTGCTGAGCATCGTGGGAGGCAAGAACCTTTTTGTCAGTGAAAGGGCTGCTTGAAATTTGAGGGCCAGAGTCACCCAGTGTGCCTTCATTAGTATCCTTGTTGGCAGGCTGGAACACCCTAAACCTCACTCTAGCATGCTTAGGTAGTGTGTTTAGTGGCCTGCAAGGTATGTTGCCCATCAAGGGCAGAGGCCACCTTGTGCAGGTCAAGAAGACATTTGTCGGGTATTTGTCAGGCGGTCGGGGCAGGAATTCGAATCTCTGCTCGTTCCTCCTAGGGGATTACTGCGCACACAAGAGCCAACACTCATCTCACACAGGCCAAAATGGCATACCCCGTTCCTCCAACTCACCAGGTTTTCAGGCAACACCAGAACTTCGATATCATAATGATGCACAACCCTGTAGCGGGTTCCTCATGATGAAATGGGGAGTAGAAAAGATAGAAGGTGGAGTCCTCAAAAGCGAAGAACCTGGGCCTAAAGGCAGTGCAACAGCTGCAGAAAGGTGAAGAGCAGCATACTGGCAGTGACAGAAAACAGGCTGGGCATGGAAATGTTGGCCATTCCAATAACACTGCAATCTCAATCGTGCAGTCTCTCTAAGGGCCGCCGACTGATAACCCTGCAAGTCGTTATGCCACAGCTAAATGATGGAACGAGGGCAAAAACAGACATGCTCTTATCCATTCAGATTTTGAGGGCTGTCCTTCCCAGGGTAACGAGGGGCTTTAAAGGATTAGCCTATGAACAAGATATGAGCTGTTCCACAGTGGGGGTTTCCTGCAGTCAGGAGGGTACTGCCTCACTCATTAACTGTCATGAGCACCACAAAAGAGAGGAAGCAGCAGAGAGGCTGCCTTCTACAGAAAATGGGGGGCTGTCAGAATGGTCCCCTTGCATTTACAGCTCTTTAGTTAGAAAGATGTCTGAGAAAGAATGTCAGAGACTTGTGCTTGCATAGATTGGAGCTGATTGAAAAGGCTACGAAAAAGACATGAGCTTTGGCCATGTGGGCACCCTTGTTGCCCGATAATTTTCTACTGATCATGTGGCACCTGGGCTTTTCATTTAGGGGGCCAGCTTTGCTCAGTAAAGCTTAGGCATGTATGGTGTACAGTATATGTAATCTAGGGAGCTAGTTATGTATCCTATGGTCTGACTATTTACGGTCCTGGAAATGAGATCTAGGAGGCTATCTGCCATCTAAATCATGAGCATGTGCGATATGAGTCATTTATGGGGGATACCACTGCTGTCAAGAGACCGACCATGTACCGTGCAGGATATGGGATTTTGGGGCAAGTTAAAGTATATGAAATTTGGCGAATAGCTCTGATGCCTAAGGTCTGACCATGGACTGAAATGGCTAATACCACCTCCAATGTACAGTACTACAGACTGAAGACAGAAAGTAGCTAGAAATGCATAACCAACAAGTTAACTAAATACATGTATTAAGTTGAAAGTACCTGAATTGGTCAATGCAGTAGGGGACGTTATGCTTTGCATTAATCCACTAAGATATCTATCCACAATGGTTTATGGGTACTTGTCATCCTACAATAGCCTTAGAATTTCTGGTCCTCCCTATATGAGCAAGCACCTTACCAAATTCTAAAACACTTGTTAGCCTTTGTTTATGACAACCACTAAAACTTTTACAAAATATATTTTTAGCGCTACAACAAAGATTGTTGAAATAGAGCACACATCTGCATCACTAAAAGTTATAGGATGTTATTTCGACATAAATGTTGCATAAGATGATTTACATGAATAAAGTCCTACAGCAAACATACTAGCTAATTTAAATGATAAATGCAGCCTGGTCCTATTTGAGACGATAAAACTGATGTGGAGTATGGACCTCACCGTCTCATACCCTCCCTGTGCCTCCTCTCGCTTTCGCTCTTTTTCCCTACCCACCCCGCTCCACTGGAACCCCCTGCCCATAACAAACAAAGGCAGCCCAACTGTGGATATCTTCAAAGCTTGGCTTAAACTTCACTTACTTGCTGTAGAGGAAGTCCTCCTACACTCTCCCCCATCCTCCCTATACGACCCCACCACTGCCTCCAGTGACACTTGATGATGTTATTTTGTATATTTAATTAGTACTAGTCCTTAGTTTTAAGCACCTGCCCCTTAAGCCAATGGTACCTTTGTAAGTCACCTGTTTTGTAATGAACATTTTGTTTCTATTTGTTTTGCTTCTACCCCTGGCATATGACCTACTTATTGGCACCGTCATAAATTGGCTCACTACGTGTTCTCATCTTTACGCTATTGCACAGGCACCTTTCATGGGAATGCTGACACATCTGTTTTTCAAATAAATACAAATACAAAGCATGTGAAGTACCAAGATTGGAGCTCAGATCGCATTGGTGACAATGTTGATGCGTTGAACTGTGTACATGGCCAGCTACGTGGCATGTCAGATCGTGAAAATGACCGGCAGCATCCATCCTTCGTTTTGCTTTTCATGTCGGGCATGCTGCATTATTCATAACAAGCTTATGGTGCATTATTCTTAACAAGCATGATGCCAGAGGTAGTGGAGAGGTAATGGGGGGCAGATGGGGTGGGAGGCTGTTGATTCCATTGAGGCATGACACATTTTCTAGTGCACAGAGGTGGGTGTGCCAATGCCATGCGCGGTGGGCACGCAGACTAAACAAAACACCCATAGCTCGTCCTTCCCCATGGAGAGAGGAACAGAAAAAAGGACAAGGCTTCCCAGTAGCTTATGAACATATCTTATAAGTCCACCTGCATTTCACTCTACCCTATTTGATAGAAATTGCTATGCCATGGCTCACGCACACACACACATGCACGCACATGCTTCCGAACTGAAATTGAAAGCCTGTTCTGGGATGTTCCCACTAAACACCCAGTATCACGACCTGCCATTATGCTCACTCTAATATCTGGCTGACCCCCTGGAGTCATTGAAAACCTCTGCAAGGTCAGCTGACAGCCTTGACCTTCGAGAGTGCAAAATAAGACTTTGCGGGGAAAGAGGTTTTATTTTCAAATTCGATAAAGCAGTGCCTGCAATGGGGCGAACAAAGGAACAAGAAAATACAGGGAGCCAAATAACATTTATACTTGAGAAAAAGCAGTGACATATCTCACTGAACAACGCTAGACTCTCAAATCAAGCTCTGCCAATGCTATAGCAACAGCACACAAAAAGGATATTCAATTTTTCATGCGAGTCACCATATTCGGTCAGAGCAATGCTGCTGTCTTACTGAGAAGATTCTGCATTCCTGTTAAAGGCAGATCTATTTAAGAAGTGTCAAATGTTTTGCATCAAGGCTTATTAAGTTAACCTAATACATTTATGAAACACACTTCTTTAAAGAATGCAGTGCTGCCTTTTGTAACTCTGTCCTTCATGTGTGCAGATACTGATCAGCTGCATTTTCAAGCTTGCAGCACATAAAAGCAATAAGCATCACAAAACTATTTTCACCAGCAAGTGTGTCTAAGGAGAAAGCAGACACTGCAATGAATTGTGAAAGAAAAGAATGCATTGAATGACGATTACCCAGGCTTACAGCTCACGTGAGCCAGCAGTATGTTTAACTTTCTTTAATGCTTTTGTGTGCACTAAACAACACAAGCATTGCTAATTGTTCTATGCTTGATATCACATACCATATACCAAGCCTTACAACACATATAACCTAGGAATTGTGGCAGAGAACTAAATGTACGTAACATTTATGCTTTCTTTTGGAGCATGGTTCATACATTTTGAATTTTAGGTACAGTGGAAAATAAATCTGATATCACTTCACAATTCGACAATGGACTTTGGTTCTATGAAGCTTTGCTCACTTATTTTGCGCCGAATGGCAACATAACGGAATTTATCTTTGCTATTTTTACCACCATTATTTTACCACCGGAAGTGGGGTGTGACTCCCACAAGTCCCCTACGATTTTACCCTTCGCCCTTCTATTTATCTTACCCAAACTTATCATCTGTGGTAAAGAACAAGTTGTAAAGAATTCAGCAAAAAAAAGCAGTCCATAAAGTTGCCATTCGGCAAAAGTGGGGTATACATGGACTTTCTGATCAGAAATATTTAAGACCAACATTTTGAGATAGATCTGAATAGAGATATTTTGTAAATTTTGTAAACTATGATTTTGTGGGGCAGAGTGAGTGAGTGAGTGAGTTGATCCATAGGGTGAAGCACTATGAACCAAAAATGCCTGAACTTAATTCCTGGTTAACAAAGTGGTGACAGAAGGGTGAGAAGGCATGGATCTCCAGGTGCGTTGAGACGGCCGAGTGATTTGATATCTGTGTGAATGTTTCACAAGAGGAAAAGCCATTTCTCTGGGTCCCTGAATGGAGAGGCCAGTTATGGCATACTATTACGGTATATTCGAACTTACAAAAACATCATTTGCACACACTAATATATGATGTCTGTACTAGAGTGTCATCTTACTGTGCATGTGTAAATGCGGATACACATGCACAAATATGCCGTAATTCTATCCTTTTCTGCAGCCCATTGCTCCTTTGAGTGACAGCAGCCTGCACATTCAAAATATATATGTCCATTTACTGGCAGTTCAAGTATGTTCAAGTCTTTTCTATTGCAAAACAGCATGGCACAAACACGTTGCCTTTAGCTTGAGAATACAGAAGATCTGAATTGTGAACCTGCATGCATAGACATCTTTATGGGAGGGCAAAAGGGGCACATGCCCCAAGCCCCCATCCTGGAATGGGGGCCCCACAAGGCTGCCGGATCTAAAGAAGTCAATTTTCATTGTTCATCAAACATAAATAGCACACGTCGGGATACTTTATGGCATGCTGCTGAGGCTAAATCTACCGCCTGTCTGTTATTAACAAGTACATTCTGCTTTGGTTAATTCATCCTGTAATGCTTTCTGTGTTTACTGTGGTATACATAGTTTGCACATTCACTACGTACAGTTCATGTTGCATTCTCCGTGAGGATCATATTGATCATGTGCAATAACCAAAGTTGAAATGCATATTGATAAATGGGAGTGCTGCAATGATTGGATATAAATCCTATTTTGTTAAGCACTCACTACAGAGATCTGTATTAATATGCAACATTACACCTCCAAATTCAGCAATGTACCTGAACCAGATAGTGGTTGCTGTAAAAACAAACATAGCATCAGTATAGTGAAGGTCTGGAAATAGGTTTCTTCAGATGGTGGTTGTGAAACCTAGGCAGCCATCCCTAATGATGAGCATAAAGTGTTAGTCTAGAGAGGTGATTAGGTAGCCAGGTTCAAGACTGTGCCACCAAAGCATTCATTCTTGTATCCCTGCTTTCCCAGCAGAGGGTACTGTGATCCTGGACAAATCATCTTATATCACTGACAGTACTGTTCTGTCTTCTGTGAAAGGTTTGCCTTCTCACATGCTTCTGGCATTGTTTAGCCCATTACCTGACCTTTCCTTTTATATAGGCCATTTTAGGGGAGGGGTTCTAGACAGAAGTAAGCGGGACAGCTATTTCAGGACTTTTTCAGGGTCTGCTCATTTCACACAAAAAACACGTTTGCTTGTTTGTACGATTCAAAGGTTGTTCTACAAGTCTAAAAGTGTCAATTGCATAAACTTGTGTTTTGGGCATATTTAAAGCTTTAAAATACAAAAGAGAAACCCAGATATATATTTTAAGACCATATCATTTAGAATGCTGGTACTTCTATACTTCTCTTGATGATGAAGACATCATTGTGTATGTACCAAGACAGTTTTCAAAAATTGTATTATTTTAATTTATGGTAACAACTGGAAAAGAGAGTAGTAAAGCACAGAAATGTCATAGGAGGTGCAAATCCCAGTGTCAACTCTTGACCAATGCGTGATCTCATGTAATCACATATTTTCTAACCTGACAAAATGACCAGTCCCTAAACCTTGTAAAATTGCCACCCTTCAGATTGATTTCATTCTCAGGGTATGATCTTCAAAAAACCTGACTCAGGGTTTAACTGGCTATAGTGTTGCTTCCTCTAGAATAATGGAGGGCATTTTAATATTGCACACCACAACCACTTGTTTCTTTGCTCTCTAATGGCAACGCTACTTGAAACCATGTCCCGCTTCAAATTTCAGGATACAGACACTTTCATGGTAGTTTCTCATCTTCATTGACTGTGTATGCTATGGTATGTGCAGCTTTCTCCTTGCTTTAAAATGGTCTCCTGTATCCATCCATGTTTGAGCACTTTTGCATGTCGTACTATGCATGTCGTACATACTATGTATGTATGTACTAATGTCTTTGGCTGGGGCAATAGGGTATATAAGTGACAAGCAGTTCTAAGCTTTAAAGTTAAAAGTGCTTTAATATTACAGAGGATTCCCAGCCTGACGATGGTGAATATTCATGAGCATGCAAATCCATGAAAGATCCAATGCTGGAGAACTGGTATAAGACATCATGAACTGGAAATGATTGTGTATATGATGGCTGCAATAACAGTTAGCATTTACCAAGTAGAGATTATTAAAAAGTAATACCAGGGTCTTGGAAGGACTGAATTAAGATTCTGTTAATTGTTACAGAATGTTGTCTGTAACAAGGTAACTTCCTACCTTAACAGAGTGTCATCACGTTAGTAGACCCTCTTACGGAATACACTCTAAATTGTAGAATGATCAGCACTCTAACAATTATGACTGCAGCTGTGTGTCGCACATCAAATGTTTAGGTTTGTATGTGTAATCTCAAAACAGGTTTACTAGTCTCGCTCAACTTACTTTTGCCAATTTATGAAGGATATAGATTATGACCTGAAATGGCCCGAGACTACTAATGCCAGAAGGGGTGGCTGGTGCCATCCAAGGCATAGTATTAAAAGACATCAAATGGGAAACAATTCATAACAGGGAGACAAAGATACAACTACATTCCTTCTGTGTATACTGCACTGGAAGGTAAATATGTGGCAGTCAAACAAATAACAGGTTCTTAACAGAATTAAACAGATTATGGGTTTGCATTCTTGTTACTCTACCTAGGTTAATCTTAGTGAAGACACTTTCACAGTAACATTGTGTGTAATGATGCACATTGAAATGTTCAAGATGTGTCACTTGTTAAGAAGATGTAAAATGGTTGGGTAAATCAGATATCACAGACTCAGTGACACACACCTCCAAGTCAACGTTACACAATTAATACCATATTTTCTATACTTAAGGGATGAGTGCAAAGCATGTTATTTTATTATAGTAAGATGCTAAGCCTGTACTCTCACACAGTTGTGTGTTTCAAAAAGGCAGAGGCAAAGAACATGTGATCATTTCATAGAGCACAAAGAAGCATGAAAATGTGAATACTGTATACATGCACTTATAGTCAATGGTGGTCATTACGAGTTAGGAGGTAACCATGCCACTATTAGTGGCATGGCTACCCCCTTACCGGGTACCGGGTCCGGGTTCCTTGAATGAGGAATTACCGGGCCATTCCGACCTCGGAGGGCCCGGTAATTCCTCATTCAAGGAACCCACCCCCATTCCCATTTGAGCCCCTAAAAGGCTCAATGGGAATGGGGAGGGTGCTAACAACGGGCCTGTTAATATCGTTAGCCCCCTGGCCTGCTCGCGGGACCCGCTAAGGACGCCTGTTTTACAAGGCGGCCTCAGCGGGTCCCTCAAGCAGAACTCGTAATGAGGCGGTAAGGGGTTGACGGCTCCGGCATCTTTACCGGCGCCGTTAACCCCTTACCGCCTAGGTAGAAATGACCTCCAATGTGTGCTTTGTGGGCATAGATTATGAGCATTCCTGACAGAATATAGAGCATTCACACACTGTAATAATGAGAATATCAAATCTAAGATTTCTCTGAATGATGGTATCATTCCTAATGAAAAATACTCCTATAAGTATGGGGTTAGAGTTCACATTAAACCAGAACACAAATTAAGCAAGCACAAGAAAAAAAAAGACAAGTACCAAAGAAAGAGACAACAGACTAGAAACATTAACAGAATCAATAGACCTACAGGACTCGGGAGTAGAATACAAATACCAGCGTTACCGAAAGGGTCCAAAGTTGTCTAAAGCCTAAGGTTTGCCACAGTGTAGTTGATTGAGGGTCTTGCAGAGTATGCCCATCCCTAAAATCAAACTTCCAAACACTTTGGTAGCTGTATCATTTTAAATTGAGGTTCAGGTAGGATTGCTAGCATACAGTGTTCTGTGTCTATCAATTTGTTAAATCGTTCACAAATATGAAGCAACTGATGAATGCGGTCAACAAGGGCAATGGCATAAGCATCTCCTTTACTTTACAAGGGGACGCACTGTGTTTCAACTTCTTGCTATAACAGATTTGTTAGTTGTATTACTTCACTTATAGTGGCATGCGCCTTACAGGAGAGGCAAAGGCCTTACAGGAGTGGCAAAAGGTTTCCTCTAAAGACATCAGAAGGTGTGTCAGGTACTCTAACATGAGCAACTGTGAAGAATTAAGTTTAATACCTTCTGCCACTACACGCTGCAAGGTGTACCCCTGAACTGCCTTATTGTGCTAGAACATTATTTGAAAGATTTAAAAAGTGGAATTCCATCTTCTGGGCACATCTTGCCCAGGTTGTTGACACAGCACATTGAGTTTTACTTCAGTGTTTGCCCATGCTGCCCAGGACTTAACGGAATGGCAAAAATGGCCACATATTTTCTTTGCTGATCCCATCAACGTAACAGTGGTGCTTTTCTCCTCCTAAAAGTAGCCAGGCTGAAGTGCTTTGGACTTACTCAAGTAACAGAAAACCAGATACTGAACTCATTAGTGGAAATCTAGCTGTTCTGGTTCCAATCATTTCCAATAATCAATATATCGAACAGGCTTAAAAACTGCTTATCAACCACTATCGGATGCTTAAATTAATTAACATCCTGGACTATTGGGGAGAACTGCTCCAAGCTCAAAAGCACCTGAAAATAAAATGTGCGGGTCTGAGATACTGCCTACTCTGGTGAACACATTAGTTAAATAATAAACCCATTAATATTCCTATAAAGACTTTCCTTTCACACTGCTCCCCATGATGGATACAAGAGATTAACATTATTGTTCTCTAGCTCTAAAAATAAACACACACACACAACCACAGCCTTTCCTGATGGATGATCATAAATGTTCTTCACACGTTGAAGCACCACTTTGAGATCCTCGAACATTTTATCATAAGGTAATTATTATAAGGATTGATGACATGAGGTAAGTACACAAAGTCACCTTTATTCATAAATAGGTTCAGGAGCAACAACTCCCAACTTCTCTCTCCCTCTCTCTCTCTCTCTCTCTCTCTCGCTCTCTCTCTGCTGTCCACAACCCTCTCATTCCTCCATCTTGCGCATGCCCGGCTCACTATACAACATACTTCCTCTCCATCCTCACACTCCTGATTTCTTCTCTCTTGGCACTGTACCCAGATGCCACACTTGCCCTCCCTTCAGTCTCACAGCACCCCCTCATCGTCCTGTCTATCTGTAGGGGCTCGCTGTACAGAGTATAACCCTTCTTTCTCACCACATTCTTTTTAATCCTCACCCAGTCACCCTCCTTAATCACCGTTATTTTTGCTCTCCTCTTCTCATTTGCCCAGCTCATACATGCAACAGTAATCTTTGCTACTGTCACCTTTAGGCCTAATTACAAATTGGTTGGTGCGGGATGAATGCAGCGGCATAACCGCATCATCCAACTATGCTCTGAGCTGGAGGTAAATTCACAGACTTTCTGCACGTTTTTGGCAGAATTGAAAATGCCCTCTTGAGTTCAAAAGACTCAAATGGGGATTTATGGCGGTAATGGGAATATAGTTTGGTGGTATCTGGGTGGATTAACTGCCCAGATACCACCAAACTCGTAACGAGGCTCTAAAGTGTTTGTTTCAGTCAAAAGCTACACATAGACAGCAAGAGCTATTGTTGAAAGAAATGTATTCCAGTACATTTTTAAAAACCCACTATTAATCAAATTATTGAGGAAATACAAGTACAATTATGAGGAGCTTGTTTTCTGTGTAGCTAGAGAGTATTTTGGGACTATTAGACTAGGCCTGTCCTTGTCCATTATTGAATCAAATGCTAATATTGCAGTGTTTGATTCTTGATATTAGGTCATTTAAATTACTTGAAACAAGGATTGTCAGTTAACTATCCAACAATGTAAAGCTTATAATAAATTGGCTAAATTAAGAAAGTTCACTAATGTAAGGAAATTAATGAATGCTTACTTCCTTTTCTGGAATGTGTTTTATTTTAATTATCCACGCTATAGATTTGCAAATAACAATCATGGTTATATAAAGTTGGCCCTAGTAAAGAACTAGTCACAAACCCACACCGGAGGCCACCGATATACCAATACCTGCTTACCACCATTGTCCTGTCTATGAGCAATCCTTACTCCCCCAGCACCTGACAAAAGGGAAAGAAACATCACTCTTACAGATGTTCCATTTTTGTATTTTTTTTTTATTGTGATTTTGGTTTGCAACAAACCTTGCACAAACACAGATTTATACAAGACACCACATTTCATATCAACAGCCCAAACAAATTCTTATATACAATCACATATTTCATGTCAGTTGCTCAACAACACATTTTGGGGCACAGCAACTCTGCTGTCCATAGCTGAGCAAATCCATCACAGTGTCCGTGAACAATCTGGAATGAATGGCCCTGGGCACAGGACTTAGTGACCTAATCAGGCCCAACCGTGGTATGCACAGATGCGGTATAACACACTTTTCAAACTCGTGCAGTAAAAATAATTCTCTTCCAGGTTTACACTTTGCGTCCTTGGGTCAAAATCCCACAAGTTGACTTCATAAACCTATTTTTCTGTAGCACTGCACTTCAATACAGCGAGGACAAAAAGAAAACAAAGGCACCGAAACAAATGGGTAACTGCCAAACACAAGCATTTCAATTTAAATTATATATATATATATATCAATGAAAAAACTTTGTTAAAGGGACATTATGGTTAAGTTGCACTAATAAAAACCAATGAAATTCAATGCAAGAACTTTAATAAAGGGACGTTATGGTTAAATTGCACTAATAAAAACCTATGAAATTCAATGAAAAAACGTTGTTAAAGGGACGTTATGGTTACAAGAAAACCAAAAAACCCCAGAAATTCCCCAGTTTTGGTAAGCAGTGAATTTCATGGGTTTTTACCAGTGCAGGCTATTTTCCTACAACTTACTAATATCATACTTACCCAATATAGCAACATTTTTGTCCAATTTACAAAGTTGCACCTCAAAACTCTGCCATTTCCCACCTTCTAGCATCATTTTTAACACTTCTATACACTTTTTGTAACTTTTTCAACTAATTTTGCATCCATAGACGTCCGGGAACGTCTGACTTCATTGCGGACCTTCCGGACAGTGCCGCGTGATCATACACTTGCGCGCAGCATGATGATGTGTTTGTGAACGCATCCGCACTTCGCGATCGGATCCGTGCTTCGAAGACAGATCAGAACTGCATTTTCTACTGATCTAGGAACTTTCAACTTCCAAATTTCCCTTGCACAGCTCTTAAACCTATTCGTACTCATTATCCATTAACAATCTAGTACACAGTACATACTTGGAAGAAATTTAGCAAAACTGCTATTTATCTTAAAAATGGCATCAGTTATTGCCATCCCTCCTCCCCAAGAGCCACCACCAGCTGGAGGACTTTCACAACAAAAAAAGCACAGTACTTCCAAAGACAATGAAGAGGACCGCAAAGATGAGGTAGAGGAAGTGCCTACCTCTAGCACCCAGATAGAATCATGGGTGTGGCAGTTCTTTACCACTGTTGGGAGTGTACCAAAGGCTAAAGCTAGCAAAGTGAAATGCACTGAGAGTCGCGGACTACCTGGACATTACTCCTACAGGACTACCTCCATGCGCCGCCACACTAAATCCAATGACCGCAACACTCTCAGAAAGGTTGTTCCTTTCTCAGCAAGTAGTAGGCTGTCTTCCTCCAACTCATCTTCTTCAACCAATACTGTAACGACAGAGCCTACTTCTGTGGTACACAAAATCCCACCAGATACCTTGCAAGCAATAAAAGAGGCTGTTGATCCATGGCCCTCATTACGACCCAGGCGGTAAGTTACCGTCTGGGTCGTACCCTTACCACCATGGCGTAAACTATGTTTACGCCATGGTGGTTGGCGGATTTACCGCCCCATTCCAAGGTGAGTGGGGCGGTAAATCCCCATTTCCCATTTTACCCTTCCCCATTCCCATTTTCGCCCCATAGGGCATAATGGGAATGGGGAAAGGCGATAATTACGGCACCGTAAATTACGGTGTCGTAATTATCGCCAAGGTCCCTTTGCGGCATGGATTTTAACGGCTGCAAAAAAGCAGCCGTTAAAAGCCATCCCGCAAAGGGAACCTTGTAATCAGGCGTTAAGGGTCGGCGCTGTTTAGGGCGCCGTAAACCCCTTAACGCCTGAGTCAGAATGAGGGCCCATGTCTCTGGAAGACAACAGTCCTCTGTATATACTGCAACACACCACTCTGCAGTGGGAAGCAATTTTGACATGCGTTTGAAGTTGTAATCCAGGAGCATGAGAAACAATGCCCACTACCTTAGAAGTAACACACGCGCAACATCTTCCCCTGTGCACCTGCACCTCCATATTAGTGCTTGGTGTCTCTTCCCTCATTTCTCCTCCACAGCTTACAATCTAAGCTCTCCTGCAAAAAAAATGTTTTAAAACAAAAAGAAAGGTTCCTTCAGGAAGGACTTTTCACAGTAAAAAAATAGAACAAAAAAAATTGTATAGACTCCATCTACTTTACATTGCTCAGTAAAGTACATAGACTCAATATTTTTTCCAACAGTTCCATTAGCATTTTGTGTTTTGCTAATGGAAATAATGTGTTCACCCCGCATTCCAGGGACAGGAACAGGGGATTACAGCCCGGTAGCCCAAGTTATCAGCCCAAACAAAGTGTGTCTGTGTGTGCCCTGATGTCTGCGGGCTTCGGCGCATTATAAATAAATAACGAGGGCTCCGGACCATTATCCTCCATTGCAGCCCCTGAAATGGGGGATAAGGAATAAGGTACTTACCTGTAACTGTTGTTCTCCAGCATGGGTCTGGCATGGATTTACATGCTCATGAATATTCCCCATCGTCAGGCTGGGAATCCTCGGTAAAGAAAAATCAGTATCAGTTTTGTTTCTGATCTGTCTTTCGTAGTAGTAACCAATCACTGATCTCTGCGTCATACTGACCACAGCCAATGACTGCCATCTACCTAAGCCCCGCCTCTGGCAGCCATCTTCAGATTTGGTAGCACCTGAAGAGGCAGTATGACCAAGTGAAGAGCCGCAGAGGGGTAGGCGGGAGGGTTCGCATGTGAATCCATGCCAGACCCATGCTGGAGAACAACAGTTACAGGTAAGTAACTTGTTCCTTCTCCAGCATGGGGTCTGGCATGGATTCACATGCTCATGAATAAAAGAATACATAGCAGTACACACATGCACAACCACGGGAGGTGGCAAAGGCTCAACATTAAGCATTACATCAAAACTCAACATTAAGCAATTCTTACCTCCTCACCAGGCTCACCTTAGGCAAACAGGTTGCGCAGCACTGCTTGGCCGACCCTGGACTCCTCCCTGGAATCCCGATCGACGCAGTAGAATTTTGTGAAGGTGTGCGTCGACCTCCACGTAGCAGCCCTGCAGATGTCCAGCAAGGGCACACCAGATAGGAACGCCGTGGTAGCTGCGATCGCTCTGGTGGAATGGGCTCTCGGACGGCCAGGCAGCGGTCGGTTTGCCAACCAATGGCAGTACATGATACAGCCGGAGAGCCATCTGGAGATGGAAGCCTTCGAGAGAGCCTTCCCCTGATTGACAGGTCCAAAGTTCACAAAAAGTTGTGACGTCTTCCGAAAACACTTTGTGCGGTCCACGTAGAACTTCAGCGCTCTAGCCACATCCAGTGAATGCAAAGTCCTTTCGGCCGGCGACGAAGGCGACGGGAAGAAAACAGGCAACACCAAGGGTTCGTTGAGGTGGAAGTCCGACGGCACCTTGGGCATGAAGGAGGGGTGCGTCCTGAGCACTACCCTTGTGTCGTGAAAAGTCAAGTACGGGGGCTTGCAGGAAAGGGCCTGGATATCCCCCACCCGTCGTACGGAGGTGATGGCCACAAGAAACGCTGTTTTCCACGACAAGAACTTCAACGGAGCCGAGTGCAGAGGCTCGAACGGAGGTCCCATGAGCTTGGTCAGCACCACGTTGAGCTTCCACGCCGGGGCCGGGGCCTTCACCGGCGGGAACGATCTGAACAGTCCCTTCATGAATTCTTTCACCAGACGATGAGACCACAAAGACGACCGTCCCGTGGTTCTGGTGTATCGGGAGATCGCAGCAAGATGAATCTTGATGGAAGCGTGTGCCAGTCCAGCCTTGGCCAGCGTCAGCAGGTACGGCAGTATTTGGGGAGCTGTAATCCGTAGAGGGTTAATCTTCTGTGCGTGGCACCAGACAGAGAACCTCTTCCATTTGTGTCCGTAGCATTTAAGAGTTGAGGACGCCCTGGCCTTTGCAAGAACCTCTCTGCAGTCGGCCGGTATGTCGTAACCTCCAAACTCTAACGCTGCAGGAGCCAGGCCTGCAAGTTCAGCGACTTCTGGTTGTGATGGAGGATGGCGCCTCCTTCCCTGGAGAGAAGATCCACGTCCACTGGCAGTTTGATTGACGGGGACGCTGACAAGTCCAGAAGGTCCGGGAACCATATCTGCCTCGGCCACGCAGGTGCGACGAGGATCATCCTGCACCGTGACCTCTTGAGCTGGTTGATGAGCCGGATCAGCAGCGGCAATGGAGGGAACGCATATAGGAACAGGCCCTCCCAGGGGAACGAGAAAGCATCGCCCATGCTCCTCGGCTGGGGAAACCTGCTGGCGAACCTTCGGCACTTGGAGTTCGTCGCCGTCGCGAACAGGTCGATCTGGGGTGTGCCCCACTGTCAGAAGAGGCGGTCCAATAGATCCTGTTGTAGTTCCCACTCGTGGCACGAGCGCAGCTCTCTGCTGAGCGAGTCGGCGATGGTGTTTTTTATTCCTGCCAGATGAAACAGCACCAGAAACATCCCTTGGGCGACGGACCAATGCCACAGATCCTGTGCCTCCTTGGACAGGCCTGGGGATCTGGTACCGCCCTGCTCCTGATGTAGAACATGGTGGTGGTATTGTCGGTGAAGATCCTCACCACCTTGCCCTTAAGGGACGTAAGAAAGGACCTGAGGGCCCAAAACACTGCACGGAGTTCCAGGACGTTGATATGGAAGGACCTCTCCGCCGGCAGCCTCAGACCCCTCACGTGCAGGTTTTCGGTGTGCGCTCCCCACCCCTCCATGGAGGCATCCGTGGTCACTGTCCTCTCGTGGCCCGGGGTCTGGAAGTCCATGCCCGCCGTCAGATGCGCGCGGGTGCCCCACCACCGGATCGCTCGTCGGAAACTCTCGTCGAGTGTGATCCTCTCCTCGAAGCTGCCCGTTGTCTGGATCCAGCACGCGTCCAGGAACTCCTGCAACGGGCGCATCCGGAGCCTGGACAGGCGGATAAGATAAATGCAAGAAGACATCATTCCGAGGAGGGACTTGATGGACCTCACCCTGGCCGCGTCCGCAACCAGCATCCGCTGCACCTTGCCCAAGATGGCCCTCGTCCTTTCCTCCGACGGAGAGGCCAGAAGCGACACTGTGTCGAGCTTCACTCCCAGAAACAGTGCGTCTTGCGCGGGCACCAGGTGGGACTTGGCGTAGTTTATGGAGAATCCCAGGTCCGTGAGTAGTTGGACAGTCCTTGCCGTGTGCTCCACGGCGAGCTCCTTCGTCTTTGCTCGGATCAGCCAGTCGTCCAGGTAGGGGTAGACGTGGATCCCCTCAAGGCGCAACCGCGCCGCCACCGGTGCGAGGCACTTGGTGAACACCCTGGGTGCCGACCTCAATCCGAAGAGAAGGGCTCTGAACTGGTAGTGACGCCCTTGGACCACGAATCTGAGAAACTTTCGGTGTCCCTTTAGGATGGGGATATGGAAGTAGGCATCCTCCAAATCCAACGACGACAGGAAATCGCCCTCCTCCAGTTGACCCAGGACGTGTTGGAGGGTGATCATCCGGAACTTCTGTGCCTTGATGAATTTGTTCAGTCGTCGTAGGTCCAGGATGGGACGCCATCCTCCCGTCTTCTTCTTCACGAGGAAGTATCTTGAATAAACTCCGGAGCCCCGAAGCCTCTTTGGGACGAGCTCGATGGCGCCCTTCCTGAGCATCTCCCTTACCTCCAAGAGAAGTTGAGGGACATGATGTTCCTTCCTGGCCACAGGGGGGACGCGCGGGCACCTCTTTAGAAACTCGAGCGTGTGACCCTGAGCCAGGGCGTCCAGCACCCAACGGTCGGTGGAGATGGACTCCCACACGCTGACGAAGCTCGCCACCTGGCCTCCCACCGGGGTGCTTCGGTGGGGGCCCGACCCCACGGCCGGTTCAGTCCTGCTTCGACGAGGCTTTGCCGCCTTGTCCTCCTTGGTGACGACGGCGGGGTCCGCCCGACTTGCCTTGTCCCCTGTAGGCTTCCTGTGACGACGAACGAGCCGCTTCACGATAGGTGGAAAATCCGCTGCTGGAACCTTTGGAGGCACCCTGTTTGCCTCCGCCACTCCGAAAGGGCGGCCGTCGTTGCTGGAGAACACCAAGAGCCCGGGCCGTCTCCGTGTCCGCCTTGATGGATTGTAGGGAATCGTCCACTGTTTTCACAAACAGGTTGCTCCCGTCGAACGGCATGTCCAAGACTCTGGTCTGCACGTCCTGACGGAAGTCAGTAGCCTTGAGCCATCCACGCCGCCTCAGGCACACGCCGTTGCCCAACTGGCGAAATCCAGTGTCAGCGATGTCCGTCGCTATCGTAATGGCGTGGTCCGACGCCACTTCTCCTTCCTGCAAGATCTGTAGGGCCTCCGCCCTCTTGTCGTCTGGTAGGAAGTCCAGCAGGGGGGCGAGTTTGTACCACAACTCCCTGTCGTAGCGGGCTACGATAGCCAAGGCGTTGGCAGCCTTAATCGTCCCTGCCGATGAGATGACTCTGCGCCCCCCCCTGCTTTCTTCCTGGCCGCCGCGGAGACGACCAAGTCCGGGGTCGGCTGTGCACGAAGGCACAAGGAGGCCGCGTCCGGGACCCGGTACTTCTTCTCGTACCGATCCCTTCTAGCCGGTGTTGTGGATGGGTATCGTCCAGTAGAGGCACAGCAAGGACCGTCTTCCTCTTGGTCTTGCGCCGTTGATAAAGGAAACCTTCCTTCTTCTTCTCTTCCGGGCAGAGCTGGAAAATCTCGAATGCCCTGGCGATCATGGTGTGAAACGATCCAATCTCGTCGGTCGGGGAAGCCCGGGTGGGAGGTAACAACGGGAGATCCTCGTCGTAAACCTTGTCGTCCGTACCCGTCGCGGCCGTGTCAGTCCCCGTATCATACCCACGTGTCGTGGAAGGGGAAGAGGGCTGAGCAGGGCGCGATGGTTGAAAAGGAGGGGGAGGATGAATCCTTCTTCTATTAAGAGGAGGGCTCCCAGAAGGGCCTGGCTCCGGGTCCCCCGTCGGGAGCGGTTCCTCCGTTGGTGGTAACGGCAGTCTCGTCCTTATCTCCGAGCATAAGGACTGTATAGCCAACAAAATGGCCACCGAGTTGTCTTGTGGCACTGGTTGAGGGGGTTCCGACGGGCGATCAGGAGCCCCATCGGCACCCTCGACGTTCTCGTCGTCTTCCACGTCGGGGTCCGTTCCGACAGGAGGGTCTTCTTCCACGCCAGCGCAGTGGCCTAAGACTTCGATCAGCTCCTCCTCAGAGGTTGAGGCCGAATCCACGACGACCTCCTGCCCCCTTTTTTCTTCTCCGTCGGAGGTTTCACGGGGGTCCTGTCGATGGGCATGAAAGAGGACTCCCTCCGCGGTGGCTGGGAGATTCTGGGCCCCGAGGTCGCCACCACTGGTGTAGCCTCCACAGGCTGAGCCAGGGCTGCCGCGACTGTCTCGATAGAGGCCTTGGCCGGATGGATCAAGGCTTTCACCACCTTAGGTGCGCTCACCGCCTTCTCCTTGGGGGGAGGGTCACCACCTCGCTCCCCCTCCGATGGGGCCTTCGAGCACGACCGGGGTCTCTCCAGGAGCTTCGCCGGGTGCTCGGCCTTCCTCTTACCCGAGCCAGAGTGTTGGCTCGTGGTTGATGGCGCCGGGGAGGATGCGCCCTGCCTGGCGCCCGTACAGCCCGACCGTTCGGCACTCCCGGTGGCAGCGGACTCACGGTGCTTGGCCTTCTGTTGGACCCCCGTTGCCGGGGCGCCCTCAAAGGTCTTAGAGGACCGCTCGGACTTCTTCTTCTTCTTCTCACCTGACGGGCTCTTTCCTTCCAGCCAGTTGGCGAGACGCTGATGGCGGTCCTTCATGGTCCGCTCCGACATATTGCCGCAAAACGCACAGTCCTTCTCCACATGCGTCTTGTCTTCATGCAGGCAGTAAAGGCAAAGGGAGTGTTCGTCCTCCTTAAAGACATTCTGAAGCTGGCATCCAGGGCAGACCCTGAACAGCTTTCCAGGCGTCGAGCTTCCCTTCTCCTGGGCCATGCTCGAGTCCTCCAAAAGCGTGGCTCGACGAAATCTTCACCCTTGAGAATCTTTACCCTTGAGGGGCGTAGAAGAATCCGACACGGGTCCCCGTTGATCGGATAAAGAAACGGTGGAGCTTGAGGCTCTTTTGACCGAAAAAGAGAACATTTTCCTAAGAAAAAGCGCGAAAAAAAGCACTAACGCTCGAGAGCAATAGCACGAGGATTCCAACACTTGAACGTGCGGTAAAAATCTGAAGATGGCTGCCAGAGGCGGGGCTTAGGGAGATGGCAGTCATTGGCTGTGGTCAGTATGACGCAGAGATCAGTGATTGGTTACTACTACGAAAGACAGATCAGGAACAAAACTGATACTCATTTTTCTTTACCGAGGATTCCCAGCCTGACTACGGGGAATATTCATTAGCATGTGACTCCATGCCAGACCCCATGCTGGAGAAAGGCCATTAGCACAATTGGTTCCCAAAGTGGGAACCCGGGGTGCTAAAACATAGATTTTACTTCCTACAGCGGGACAAAGGCGGGGCTCCATACACAGCTCCTCTTCCCTTGCCATGACCATATTAGCACAAGCACATTTTCTTTCCTTTTCAAACCTATCCTACCTTCAAATAACTTTACCCCATAGCCGGTCCCAGGTGGACATGACCACTTTAACACAATTTTTTGTCCCTCGCGGTCATGGCCAGTAGCCAGATTGTCTACGTCATGACCTTATACCATGACCCGGACAATGTGGCCACTGCCCATGGCCACAGGCTATGCCTCAGTCACCAAAGGTATACCACAATTTTTTGTACCTACATTATGACACTTGTCAAAAAATAAAACACAGGCACATTTGCAAAACCATGCTTTAAGGTCCTTGCCAATGCTCCTTACACAAGTTTTCTTGAAATCCGCCCATGTTTTATTTTTTAAAAAGTGTCAAAATGTATGCACAAACAATAGTCATATAACTTAGCCCCCACTTGACAAAATCCATTCAGTCTTTACACAAACATTAAAGGTTGTGTCTGTAATCTTTTTGAAAACTTTCATCCACATTCGTCAAACGGCAACAAAGTTATAAGCCATCTAAAAATGTTGAGAACCCTTTCTAATTATGGCCCCTCGTGAGAAAATCCCACAAAATTGTTTTGCAAACGTTTATGTAGATCCACCAAATTGCTCCACATTTATCAGCCTTTACAATATTTTGAAAGCCCCTTCTAATTTTGCCCCTCTTGACAGAATCCCATCAAACATTGCAAGAACATTTATATATAGATCTATAATCTTTTTGCAAACATGTGTGTAGAATGTCAAATGGCACCACATTTCTAAGCCTTTACAATATTTTGGGACCCCCCTCTAATTTTGCCCCCTCTTGACAGTATCCCACCAAACTTTACAAACTCATTCAGAATCAGGTTACGTGTATAATTGCAGATTTCCATGCAGTTTCATTAAGTGGCGCCAAAGTTATAAGCCATCCAAGAACTGCTTTTCACCAATCCTGTAATGTAGAGGTGTCCGCGAACCTCACCGGACTGTTCACGAACATCCAAACTGTTCTCTGACCTTTACGGTGCACAACAACCATTTTTTTGCTTCTTGCAGCCATATCCCATCCCATCCTCATCACCCCTCACCTCCGCAGTGATTATTTGATAAGTTTGACAAGTGCAATGTTGTGTTTTTTTAATACGGTTTCACTGCAATGTCTGTGGCCACAAGCCGCTGTCCATGAATCCAAGATGGAGGTTGTTTCCAAAAATCTGACGCACCTCACGCTTTTCACCATCCAATCAGTGGGTACATCTGATGTCCGTGGACACCACGTTGCCTTCTAAGTCAATCAGAGTCCGGTCCGCGGACCGAACAGGCAAATGAGTCTGCGAACCGGACAAAGATATCACTAATTTTGTTTAATTAATTTTTGGTCATTTAAAAAAAAAAACTACTGGATGGATTTACACCAAATTAACAAAAGCACGCATTCGGGACAAAGCCACCGCTGAAGCCGCACATTTGGTGAAAATCTGTCCAGCAGTTTGGGATGTAGGCGGGAGCAAAGTTTTTTCCAATTATGTCTATGGAAAAAACTCACTTTTGGGACCCTCCCTACAACTTTTCCCCCCCTTGGCGGAACCTCACCAATCTAGGCACAAAAATACAAAGTGGGCCAACGACTTTATTTGCAAAGTCTGGTGAGGATTCGTCCATGGGGAGCGAAGTTGTAAGCCGCCCAAAAAGTGCTCTTCCGATGAGTAGAGCAACTTAACCATAACTACATGGCCACTATTGCGGCCATGTAATATCATGTTTAAGTCAGGATCTAATTCCATCTTGAATCTGAATCATGGAATTCCCAAAGCGGTGCATTTTCTTAGTGATGCCAGAAAGCAGTGCAATGCAGTGGCAGCATTCTGGCTTTGCCATTTGTTGATTCATTTATTTTCTGCTCACAAAGTCTTGCTCTTACAGGGGAGGGGCTACTATGAGCGAAAAACATTAAAGCAGCAATAAGGCAGCATGTTATTGCCACACACAGGTTCGATACAGGGGTCGACGTTTAGAAACCTCTGGGTATTAAGCATGTTATAAATAACCGGTTACAATTACAATTACATAAAAAGCCAAAGCAATACAAAATACATTCCTACACCTTGGCTATCCCATTTTGGTTCTGATGAGCGGTCCTTGTGAGGAGACCCATGTATAGAACAATAATACCACATTTTTATATAGCTCTTCGTGCCTGCAGCAATAGGTGTTGTTATTACCATTGTAATAGTAAGTAATGGGAACACGATAAAAGGATGCAGCCTGTGTCCTGCATGACTGTGTTCACATGTCTAGGGTCAGCTCTTAACTCACTACACATACTTACTAAGGGCTTTGGGCTACTCATATGAGCAGGACAGGCCACACGCTGAGCATCTAAACCGGATATTCCTGGGAAGAAAACAAGGAGGGGGAGCATGTGTCTGGAATACTTTGCCACAGCCATGGCTGTGAACATTAGAAGAAAATATCCTTTCTTGGTTTTGTGTGTGTGTTGATTTTATGAAAGGCAAATGCCATTCGTCCTTTGCAATTTGGGTGGTTATGCAAAGCCAATTTAATGAAATGTGCATATTTCACCTTGGTATGTTAATTTCTGGTGACATCACATCCCATTGTGTTTGTTGATGAGTCCTCCCACTTACAGTTTTAGGACTTGACCCCTGGCCACAACCCTGATAGAGTACTACTGCCTAAAGTGTGCAACCAAGCACAAGTGATGGAGTCCTCGCTGCATCAAGGTTGTTTCCAGGGTGGTCACTGATATTTAAAATGCACATGAAAAGGAAAGCGAAGTCAAGCAACAGAAAACAGAACATGAAAGATGCCCTCATTAAAATGAATACTTATGGTGTCACATAGTGCTGGGCGCCAGATAAAGACCACCATGGTGCTCTACAAATCATGTACAAAATAAATTCCACTTTAATAAGCGCATAGGAGGAGCAATGTGTTATGTATGGTACAGGGGGACAGATATGCTCTTGGCTAACATTATCTATGTGAAAAGGCTTTTTACTGGCTATGCTTTCGTGGAATTTACAAGATGTTTTCTCTTTGGTAAAGTCCTGTTAATATGGATTTGTAGAAATATATATTTCCAAAAATGTATGATTACTTGACATAGGGTTAAAAATGTATTAACATAATTACAAACAAAGCTGTTTATAAATGCCGGCACATTTCCAATATCCTTTATATATTAGGATGTCTGTGCATTTGGGAGTGAGCATGCACAAAGTCATTCTTACAAGGAGACCCCATATTCAAGGAAACATTTTCCGATGTCCACTACACCCCAATGGACAGACTAATGTTGCAGCCATTCTACCCTCACATTCCAACCATATAGTTTCCGAATTAGTAAATATGGTTCTATCTTAAAAACCTTTTAATGTTAGGTTGGGTGTTATGAAAAATAAAATGAGTGCAACCCCCACTGTGCATTATGTATTTATAACCGTTTTATCACAAACATATTGATCAAATATTAAGATTACAGTCATTTTATGGTCACAGAATACTCTTTGATTTTGTGCAAAGGATGCTGGGACTCTTGTCCGTTGTTTGTTTCCCTTTAACATATGTGTATTCTGAAAGAGTAAACCATGAGTGAAACAGAGTGTCCTTCATAAAATAATATATTTCTATCAGAAAATAATTGATATTCTTATTCTAGGTTTTGATCATTTGCTTTGCTCACTAAGGCAACTGCACTGTTCCAATTCTAATTTAATAATAATAATAATAAGAAGAAGAAGAAGAAGAAGAAGAAGAAGAAGAAGAAGAAGAAGAAGAAGAAAGAAGAAGAAGGAAGAAGAAGAAGAAGAAGAGGAGGAGGAAGAAGAAGAAGAAGAAGAAGAAGAAGAAGAAGAAGAAGAAGAAGGAAGAAGAAGAAGAAGAAGGAAGAAGAAGAAGAAGAAGAAGAAGAAGAAGAAGAAGAAGAAGGAAGAAGAAGAAGAAGAAGAAGAAGAAGAAGAAGAAAACATTATTATTATTATTATTATTATTATTATGCATACTGGAAGTAATAATTAGAAATACACATTTTAACATTTTCAAAAGTTAAGGTTTAAAATGTTAGCACAATGACATCATTTCCGTTTATTACTAGCAGGTTTACAAAATAACAGAACACATCCCCATCAAGAGAAGCATGAAACAGACAGAGAGGCAGAGATAAAGAGAGCGCAGAAAGAGACAGAGAGGTAGAGTGAGAGGAGAAGAGAGTACTAGACTGCCATGTTATACGCTTGTTACAGCTAGTTATCAATATACTTTTCATAACTACAGGAGCTGGTGATGAATCTAGACTTCTGAATATTCTGCACAAGTATGCTACCAAATCCTGCAATTCTAAAGTTGTATTAAAACATTGCTACACATTTTAATTACAGAATATGTTTATACATTGCAATAGAAACCCAATATCCTATGACATCCAATTTTTGTCTCTCTCTGCCACTATGTGATACATTAGCAAACAGCTTGTCAACAACGCATTTTACTGGTACTCCTATATTATGCTTGGGTGCTAACGATTCATAAATCATGGCTCCATTGTGCTTACTTGAGACCAGTGGCAGCTGGTGATTTTTTTAACTAGACTGAGCTAAGCGAGGAAGCCTCAACCAACCAACAGGGTTTTGGGGGGTCATAGTCTCCCCTCACATTTTAAAAGAAATAATAAATTAAAATGGTGCATTCTGCCAAACATTCTGTGAAAAATTGGTTAAAAGAGTACACAGTTGTGTATGGAAGTACATGAACAATTCCAATCGATGCAAGTCACCAACAGTGCACAAAAGCAATTTCCATCATATGTTCATGATGCCCACAATATACACCAGTTGAAACAATATGTTCATGATGGTTATGCCTGTATATGTCCATGCAGGCTTCACGAATATATACCATTATTTCAATATAAGCACTCAATCTTGTTGGCTTTGGCAGCAAGCAAATTGCCATGCCACAGAAAGAAAACATGTCCAGACTGGCTGCACTAATGTAGGCCAGTGTAGCTATGTAATAACACTTAGTTTAATTTAGGCTTGATGCCCAGTAACACAATTGCATGCCACAGTATCAATATATGCCCAGATTAGCTCCATCAATGGAGTCCAGCTTAGCCATGTAATAACACAGGTTTGCCTTACCCTTGATGCCAAGTAAAACATGTAATGCTGCAGTTAGAAAGTATATGTAAACTGGCTGCACTAAAGAAGACCAGTCTAGCTAAGTAATAACACCTAGCATGCTTGGTTTACAATTGTTGCCCAGTACAAAATGCCATGCCACAGTAATAAAGTCAATACAGACTGACATTATGTTTGCTAGACAAATAGTCTAGCAAACATAATGTATCAGCGGTCCACCAAACATTTGTAAAAAATTATGACCACTGGTAGTCTAAAAAGGAGCGCACACCGGGCAAGCAGTAATGCTGTTTATTACAACTGGCTGAGCACAAATCAAACAGAACAATGGACAAGAACTGATTGATGAGAGCAGCTCAACTGTTCATATTTTCCAACGTTCCCATGAAACCCATTAGCTAGACTATGTCATATCCTTAGTGCTAGGCATATGTTAGTGGAACGTGATTGAAGCAAAAAGGTCAATAGCCTTGCCTGCTACTGTTCGATTTGCTATTTATTTTAACTTTCTAAAATGCAGTTGATCGTGCTTTCTGATTATCAATTTTATTTTCCGTTTATTGTTCCTGTTTTGCACCCCTTAAATGATAAACTGTGTTGACCAGTGTCAACTCGCTTATGTTAGTCTTACACCTTGCTCCATTTGCACACTGCGGCTTGGAACTACATTTCCAAGTTGTTTGCAGTTCTAGCACACATTTGTCCAGCTCCCAGGCGAGTTCATGCCGGCACGTTCGGAACAAGCCGGTTAGTGCCGGTTTGTGTTCACTTGTGGAGCAAGTTCGACTTGTACGCAATACACAGGTACTGTCATCACTCCATGCAGTCTTGTCTACAATTCTAAAACCATGCTTTACAGAAGTGTTATAACACACAGTAGAGCCCCAAACAGTTACTACTCAAAGGAAGGGAGACTATCCACCATCTAATCTTCGCTTCTCACTTCTAAATACTCAGTCGTTGTTAAAGTATGGTGTAGAGGTCTTGGACACTATCATTAAAACAAGATCTAAACTCATGGCCATTACAGAGTGTGGCTCACTCCAGATACCCCTAGTGCCGCCACCCTAGCATTACGTGCTCGGTACTCTATGCATAGATCGGACCGCTTGGAGCGTCTCAGTGGAGGGTTGCCATACTAGCTGCTGCTCAACTAAACCTCCATCTAAATCCACATGGCACCGTGGATGACTGTGAAAGCTTATTTGCTAAGATCAAGCTACATGACAACTACTCTTTGAACATAAAACATATGTATCGTCCTCTGTCGGATACACCTCCGTTTGAGGAACAACGTATTCATTTAACCAATAACTCTACCAAGGTTAAGTCCCAGTGATTATTCTTATAGACTTCAATCATTGGGCTAATGACCCTGGGAATACTCATGCTGCCTCGTTGCTGGTCAACCTTCAGTCTATTGGCTTTACCAAGCATTCAGCTTCCACACTCAAAACTAGCCATATACTTGACTGGGTTTTGACCCATCATGCTTATATAGTAGACCTTGATATTGTTCAATGTCCCTGGTCAGATCACCTTCAAGTTATATTTGATATTTGCACGCCTAGCTGTCTACCTCCTCAGAAAGCAATTCCTCGACAACATGTTATGGCAAGATATTTAAAGAAGATTTCTCTGCAACTTCTGTTGCTTCATCTACTATGAGATCTTAAACACGTGCAACTATTTACAACTTCTAATGATCTTGCCAGCATCTGATACTATTAAGCATATCATTGAAAATCTGGCACCAGAGAAACTTTTGACTAGAAAAAACGAAAATGAATGCCCACTCGTGGATCAGTGAATCTATTATTACCCTGCGTAGGAAAAAACTCAAATAGAAAGAGAATAGAGGAAAAACCCCACCTCCTCGCACCTTAGTACATATAAAGGGCTAGTGGCGAGCATGAAGCAAGCTATTATCGCAGCTAAATCGGACAGCTATAACAATCATATTTCCTCCGCTTAATAGAGTTTGCGTGAATTGTTTGCCACTTTGAAGGCAAAACCCAATCCGGTTCCACCTTTCAGAAGGACTCTAATTGGCGTCAGCTCATACATAACGAATGTAATCAAAAAATCCTAGGGCACAAAACATCTTTTGGACTTCAGGTTAATCTTATGGCTGCTGTTAATTCAGATCATCGCAAGTTCCCTGGTATACCAGTACAAACCATTAACATGGGCTCATTGCAGACACCCTTTTACTTTAAGCCAATTTCAGATGCTCAAATATGTACAAGTGTGGCCAAAATGAAACCTACTTCTCCTTTAGGTGACGACTGTCCTTCCAGGTTCATGAAGGACTGCATTGAAATCCTAGCACCATAGGTTACTCACCTGGTCAATACGTCCTTCCAGCAAGCCAATGTACCCCTGTCTTTTAAAGAATCATGGGTTACTCCTCTATTAAAAAAGAGTACTTTGGACCCCCATAACCCAAAGAATTATAGGCCAATCACCAATGTGCCTTTCATGTTAAAGATCCTGCACCGGGTGGCTTATGTACAATTACAGGAGCACCTGGAAAGTAATCAGGTGCTCAACCCCAGGCAATCAGTTTTCCGAGCCACACATGGCACTGAAACGGCACTGCTCGATCTCAGGTCAGGTGCAGCGGGGATCGTGGATAGGAGTAAACAGGCACTCCTGATGTCACTGGATCTTTCCACTGCATTTCACTTGATTGACGACTCATTGTTGGACAAAAGACTGGTCAACCAGGCTTTTTGCTCTCCCTTGGCCTCAAAATGGATTTCATAGTTTCTTGGTCCTAGATATGCACAGGTAGCACTGGACAATGTTACATCTTGTCCCATTTGGTTACGTGTGCTGAGCCGCTGGGGTCCTATATCCCCCACATTATTCAATGTATACATTATGCCACTTCTTACTCTCTTGGAGGACCTGGGTGTTCCAATTCACTAACTATGCTGATGACACCTAGGTCATGATTGAACTTTCCCGAAATTATTTGAATGACACCGGCACTATCAACTTCATTACAAAACTATTCCGGCCTGGATGGCCACAAATTCACTTGCCTTAAATGCCGGAAAGACAGAACTTGTAATTATTGTGTCTGGCAACAAATTGAAAACATTGGGCCCTGATTATGATGCCTTTATTATAGCTGACATCAGAATTGAAGTGGCCAGGTCAGTGAAGACCCTGGGAATCCCATTAGATTCTGATCTCTCCATGAAGCTGCATGTTGCTCAAATAAAAGCGTCATGTTACATCTCAAAACTATTAAATCATATTCGTCCTTTAATTTCTTTGCAGAATAGGTCCTTGCTCGCCTGCGTTGATTAACTTCTGTCTCGATTATGCCAATAGTCTCTTAGAAGACACCACAAAAGGAAATCTCTACACTCGCCAAATCACACAGAATAATGCAGTTGGGGATGTCTTTGTCTGTCACGCAAAGATCATGTTACAGTGGCCAGACGCAAACGTCACTGCCTTCCCATAAAACAGCAGGTCAAGGATAAAATCCTCTCCTTGACATACAAGTGTTGTAACGCTGATGCACCTCAACACCTGTCTGATCGATTAACTGCATGTAAAACCATTCACTCTCTGCATTCCAGTGACCCCACCATACTCTTTCAGCCAAGATTTAAACTCTCTAGTTTTGGTGGGACTGGATTTGATGTACAGGCCTCTCAGATCTGGAATAAGCTCCCCATCCACTTGAGAAAAGTATATTCCATCTCTGAGTTCAAGAGAGGAGTTAAGACCCACTTGTTTAATTTGGATCTCAACTAATCCCCTCGTCTCCTGCCCGTCCTTGAAGTTTTGTTTGTTTGTTGTGTCTCATTTGATTGTGTTTTCTGAGGCCTATGGGCGATTTAGTGTGTTACAAAAATGAAAATAAAATAAAATCAAGAGACACCAGGCACCCTGCTTCTGGTGGGAAGGGAGACATTCACATGTCACCTGCGGAATAACAGCCTATGCAGAACTTGTGCTGGATATACTGAAGGCTGGCCACCTCCCAGGGACATGGAAACGTAACGTCTGATTGGCCCTCTCAGGTACGCCGCTCAGTGCAGTTTCCCCATTCCCATACCAACCTGCCAAAAGGCATTCATGACTATGTGAACGGTTCTTTGGTTCAGGTCCACTTACCCTTTAACCCTGAGTTTATGTTTATGTTTACAGTTTAGCTCCTGAAGAAGGGGAAAAGGTCCCCAAAACACATATTATAGGTTATTTGTAACGCGCTTAATACCCAGAGGTTTCTAGGCGTGGACCTGGGAATCGAACCTGTGTTGCTCCATGTCGTCTTGCTTCCAGGGCGTGCCCGTTGCCGCTGAGCTATCCTCCCGAGACATAGAGCAAAATAAATAAATATTTTAACATAGATCTTCTTGAAAGTGGTTTATTGTCAAAGGAATAATATCAACAGTCATAGTCATTAAGGAACAAGTTACTTACCTGTAACTGTTGTTCTCCAGCATGGGTCTGGCATGGATTCACATGCTCATGAATATTCCCCGTCGTCAGGCTGGGAATCCTCGGTAAAGAAAAAATCAGTATCAGTTTCGTTTCTGATCTGTCTTTCGTAGTAGTAACCAATCACTGATCTCTGCGTCATACTGACCACAGCCAATGACTGCCCTCTACCTAAGCCCCGCCTCTGGCAGCCATCTTCAGATTTGGTAGCACGTGAAGTGGCAGTATGACCAAGTGAAGAGCCGCAGAGGGGTAGGCGGGAGGGTTTGCATGTGAATCCATACCAGACCCATGCTGGAGAACAACAGTTACTGGTAAGTAACTTGTTCCTTCTCCAGCATGGGGTCTGGCATGGATTCACATGCTCATGAATAAAGAATACATAGCAGTACACACATGCACAACCACGGGAGGTGGCAAAGGCTCAACATTAAGCATTACATCAAACTCAACATTAAGCAATTCTTACCTCCTCACCAGGCTCACCTTAGGCAAACAGATTGCGCAGCACTGCTTGGCCGACCCTGGACTCCTCCCTGGAATCCCGATCGACGCAGTAGAATTTCGTGAAGGTGTGCGTCGACCTCCACGTAGCAGCCCAGCAGATGTCCAGCAAGGGCACAACAGATAGGAACGCAGTGGTAGCTGCGATCGCTCTGGTGGAATGGGCTCTCAGACGGCCAGGCAGCGGTCGGTTTGCCAACCGATGACAGTACATGATACAGCCGGAGAGCCATCTGGAAATTGTGGCCTTTGAGAAAGCCTTCCCCTGATTGACAGGTCCAAAGTTCACAAAAAGTTGTGACGACTTCCGAAAACACTTTGTGCGGTCCACGTAAAACTTCAGTGCTCTAGCCACATCCAGCGAGTGCAAAGTCCTTTCGGCCGGCGACGAAGGCGACGGGAAGAAAACAGGCAACACCAAGGGTTTGTTGAGGTGGAAGTCCGACGGCACCTTGGGCATGAAGGAGGGGTGCGTCCTGAGCACTACCCTCGTGTCGTGAAATGTCAAGTACGGGGGCTTGCAGGAAAGGGCCTAGATCTCTCCCACTCTTTGTGCGGAGGTGATGAATGTCAAGTACGGGGGCTTGCAGGAAAGGGCCTAGATCTCTCCCACTCTTTGTGCGGACAAGAAACGCTGTTTTCCACGACAAGAACTTCAACAGAGCCAAGTGTAGAGGCTCGAACGGAGGTCCCATGAGCTTGGTCAGCACCACGTTGAGCTCCCACGCCGGGGCCGGAGCCTTCACCGGCGGGAACGATCTGAACAGTCCCTTCATGAATTCTTTCACCAGACGATGAGACCACAAAGACGTCCGCCCCGTGGTTCTGGTGTATCGGGAGATCGCAGCAAGATGAATCTTGATGGACGCGTGCGCCAGTCCAGCCTTGGCCAGCGTCAGAAGGTACGGCAGTACCTGGGAAGCCGTAATCCGTAGAGGGTTAATATTCTGTGCGTGGCACCAGACAGAGAACCTCTTCCATTTGTGTCCATAGCATTTAAGAGTTGAGGACGCCCTGGCCTTTGCAAGAACCTCTCTGCAGTCGGCCGGTATGTCGTATCCTCCAAACTCTAACGCTGCAGGAGCCAGGCCTGCAAGTTCAGCGACTTCGGGTCGTGATGGAGGATGGCGCCTCCTTCCCTGGAGAGAAGATCCGCGTCCACTGGCAGCTTGATTGATGGGGACGCTGACAAGCCCAGAAGGTCCGGGAACCATATCTGCCTCGGCCACGCAGGTGCGACGAGGATCATCCTGCACCGTGACCTCTTGAGCTGGTTGATGAGCCGGATCAGCAATGGCAATGGAGGGAACGCATATAGAAACAGGCCCTCCCAGGGGAACGAGAAAGCATCGCCCATGCTCCTCGGCTGGGGAAACCTGCAGGCGAACCTCCGGCACTTGGAGTTCGTCGCCGTCGCGAACAGATCGATCTGGGGAGTGCCCCACCGTCGGATGAGGCGGTCCACTAGATCCTGTCGCAGTTCCCACTTGTGGCACGAGCGCAGCTCTCTGCTGAGCGAGTCGGCGATGGTGTTTTTTTATCCCTGCCAGATGAAACGGCAAAAGAAACATCCCTTGGGCGACGGCCCAATGCCACAGATCCTGCGCCTCCTTGGACAGGGCTGGGGATCTGGTACCGCCCTGCTTCCTTATGTAGAACATGGTGGTGGTGTTGTCGGTGAAGATCCTCACCACCTTGCCTTTGAGGGACGGAAGAAAGGACCTGAGGGCCCAAAACACTGCACGGAGCTCCAGGACGTTGATATGGAGGGACTTCTCCGTCGGAAGCCAAAGGCCTCTCACGTGCAGATTTTCGGTGTGCTCTCCCCACCCTTCCAGGGAGGCATCCGTGGTCACTGTCTCCTGGTGGCCGGGGGTCTGGAAGTCCATGCCCGCCGTTAGATGCGCGCGGGTGCCCCACCACCGCATCGCTCGTCGGAAACTCTCGTCGAGTGTGATCCTCTCCTCGAAGCTGCCCGTCGTCTGGATCCAGCGCTGTCCAGGAACTCCTGCAACGGGCGCATCCGGAGCCTGCACAGGCGGATGAGATAAATGCAAGAAGACATCAATCCGAGGAGGGACTTGATGGACCTCACCCTGGCTGCGTCCGCAACCAGCATCCGCTGCACCTTGCCCAAGATGGCCCTCGTCCTTTCCTCCGACGGAGAGACCAGAAGCGACACTGTGTCGAGCTTCGCTCCCAGAAACAGTGCGTCTTGCGCAGGCACCAGGTGGGACTTGCCGTAGTTTATGGAGAATCCCAGGTCCGTGAGCAGTTGGACGTCCTTGCCGTGTGGTCCACGGCGAGCTCCTTCGTCTTTGCTTGGATGAGCCAGTCGTCCAGGTAGGGGTAGACGTGGATCCCCTCTCGGCGCAGCTGCGCCGCCACCGGTGCGAGGCACTTGGTGAACACCCTGGGTGCCGACCTCAAACCGAAGGGAAGGGCTCTGAACTGGTAGTGACGTCATTGGACCACGAACCTGAGAAACTTTCGGTGTCCCTTTAGGATGGGAATATGGAAGTAGGCATCCTCCAAATCCAACGACGACAGGAAATCGCCCTCCTCCAGTTGACCCAGGACGTGTTGGAGGGTGACCATCCGGAACTTCTGTGCTTTGATGAATTTGTTCAGTCGTCCTAGGTCCAGGATGGGACGCCATCCTCCCGTCTTCTTCTTCACGAGGAAGTATCTTGAGTAAACTCCGGAGCCCCGAAGCCTCTTTGGGACGAGCTCGATGGTGCCCTTCTTGAGCATCGCCTTTACCTCCAAGAGAAGTTGAGGGACGTGATGTTCTTTCCTGGCCACAGGGGGGATGCGCGGGCACCTTTTTAGAAACTCGAGCGCGTGACCCTGAGCTAGGGCGTCCAGCACCCAACGGTCGGTGGAGATGGACTCCCACATGCTGACGAAGCTCGCCAGCCGGCCTCCCACCGGGGTGCTTCGGTGGGGGCCCGACCCCGTGGCCGGTTCAGTCCTGCTTCGACAAGGCTTTGCCGCCTTGTCCTCCTTGGCGACGACGCCTGACTTGCCTCGTCCCCTGTAAGCTTCCTGTGACGACGAACGGGCCGCTTGACGGTAGGTGGAAAATCCGCCGCTGGAACCTTTGGAGGCACCCTGTTTGCCTCCGCCGCTCCGAAAGGGCGGCCGCCGCTGCTGGAGAACCCCAAGAGCCCGGGCCGTCTCCGTGTCTGCCTTGATGGCTTGAAGGGAATCATCCACTGTTTTCCCAAACAGGTTGTTTCCATCGAAAGGCATGTCCAAGACTCTGGTCTGCACGTCCTGACGGAAGTCAGTAGCCTTGAGCCATCCACGCCGCCTAAGGCACACGCCGTTGCCCAACTGGCGAAATCCAGTGTCAGCGATGTCCGTCGCAATCGTAATGGCGTGGTCCGACACCACCTCTCCTTCCTGCAAGATCTCTAGGGCTTCCGCCCTCTTGTCGACTGGTAGGAAGTCCAGCAGGGGGGCCAGTTTGTACCACAACTCCCTGTCGTAGCGGGCTACGATAGCCAAGGCGTTGGCCGCCTTAATCGTCGTCGCTGCCGACGAGATGACTCTGCGTCTCATCGTGTCTAATTTCTTTCCCTTTGAGGTTGATGTAGAGGCCGCGCCCCCCCCGCTTTCTTCCTGGCCGCCGCGGAGACGACCGAGTCCGGGGTCGGCTGTGCCCAAAGGCACAAGGGGGCCGCGTCCGGGACCCGGTACTTCTACTCGTACCGATCCCTTCTAGCCGGCGTCATGGATGGGTTCTTGAGGAGGGCGAGGCCCTCATCTCTAATGTCGTCTAGTAGAGGTACAGCGAGGACCGCCTTCCTCTTGGTCTCGCGCCGTTGATAAAGGAAGCCTTCCTTCTTCTTCTCTTCCGGGCAGAGCTGGAAAAGCTCGGATGCCCTGGCGATCATGGAGTGAAACGACCCAATCTCGTCGGGCGGGGAAGCCCGGGTGGGAGGTGACGACGGGAGATCCTCGTCGTAAACCTCGTCGTCTGTACCCGTCGCGGCCGTGTCAGTCCCCGTATCATCCCCACGTGCCGTGGACGGGGAGGAGGGTTGAACAGGGCGCGATGGCTGAAAAGGAGGTGGAGGATGAATCCTTCTTCTCTTAGGGGGAGGGCTCCCAGAAGGGCCTGGCTCTGGGTCCCCCGTCGGGAGCGGTTCCTCCGTTGGTGGTAACGGCAGTCTCGTCCTTATCTCCGAGCATAAGGACTGTATAGCCAACAAAATGGCCGCCGAGTTGTCTTGCGGCACTGGTTGAGGGAGATCCGACGGGCGACCAGTCGGCATCCTCGACGCCCTCGTCGTCTTCCACGTCGGGGTCCCTCCCGACAGGATGGCCTTCTTCCACGCCAAAGCCGTGGCCTAAGACTTCGATCAGCTCCTCCTCAGAGGTTGAGGCCGAGTCCACGACGACCTCCTGCCCCCCCTTCTTCTTCTCCGTCAGAGGTTTCACGGGGGTCCTGTCGATGGGCATGAAAGAGGACTCCCTCCGCGGTGGCAGGGAGATTCTGGGCCCCGAGGTCGCCACCACTGGTGTAGCCTCCACAGGCTGAGCCAGGGCCACCGCCACTGTCTCGATAGAGGCCTTGGCCAGATGGATCAAGGCTTTCACCACCTTAGGTGCGCTCACCGCCTTCTCCTTAGGGGGAGGGTCACCACCTCGCTCCCCCCTCCGATGGGGCCTTAGGGCACCACCGGGTTCTCTCCAGGAGTTTCGCCGGGTGCTCAGCCTTCCTCTTAGCCGAGCCAGAGCGTTGGCTCGTGGTTGATGGCGCCAGGGAGGATGCGCCCTGCCTTGCGCCCGTAGAGCCCGACCGTTCGGCGCTCCTGGTGCCAGCGGACTCGCGGTGCTTGGCCTTCTGTTGGACCCCCGTCGCCGGGGCACCCTCAAAGGTCTTAGAAGACCGCTCTGACTTCTTCTTCTTCTTCTCGCCTGACGGGCTCTTTCCTTCCAGCCAGTTGGCGAGACGTTGATGGCGGTCCTTCATGGTCCGCTCCGACATATTGCCGCAAAACGCACAGTCCTTCTCCACGTGCGTCTTGTCCTCATGTAGGCAGTAAAGGCAAAGGGAGTGTTCGTCTTCCTTGAAGACATTCTGAAGCTGGCATCCAGGGCAGACCCTGAACAGCTTTCCGGGCGTCGAGCTTCCCTTCTCCTGGGCCATGTATGAGATGGGCCTGAGAAACTTCTGGAGTCCTCCAAAAGCGTGGTTCGACGAAATCTTCACCCTTGAGGGGCGTAGACGAATCCGAAACGGGTCCCCGTTGATCGGATGAAGAAACAGTGGAGCTTGAACGTGAAAAAATAGCACTAACGCTCGAGAGCAATAGCACGAGGATCCCAACACTTGAACGTGCGGTAAAAATCTGAAGATGGCTGCCAGAGGCGGGGCTTAGGTAGAGGGCAGTCATTGGCTGTGGTCAGTATGACGCAGAGATCAGTGGTTGGTTACTACTACGAAAGACAGATCAGAAACAAAACTGATACTGATTTTTTCTTTGCCGAGGATTCCCAGCCTGACGACGGGGAATATTCATGAGCATGTGAATCCATGCCAGACCCCATGCTGGAGAAATTGAATGTATGTACATTCAGACTTATGGTGTGCAGGGAACAGGAGTGTCCATAAATTCGGCACCATTGTTGTATGTTACCAACAGTACACAGGAACATTTTATGACATTTTCATGATGGCGGTGTCAATAACATTTGCCAGCATTGCCACAAGAAATCACATCATGAGGCTGCACCCATAAAATATGCCAGCAAATTCAGTGTACGTCACTTTCATGAAGATGTGGCCACAATCCATGTCAGTATGTCTAAAATACTGTCACGAAGCTGATGCCACAATATAGACTAGAATTCTCAATCTAGCACATTGATGATGTTGTGCAAACAAAAAAGGTGGAATTGTCACTCTTAATACTTTCATAATGTTGCTGCCAAACACATGCCCACATTACTCTTTTATAGACAACCCCCAACCACACACACACAAACACAATCACACGCATAGACTAAATTAAACAAACATGTATACACACACCCATATATTCAAAGTTTTACATGCACACATTGCAATACATTCAAACAGGCATCCATAGAAACACTTTGACATCACTCCACATCCATTCAGGAGCCCTGCCAGCCTCCATTTTGGTTTCTTAGCCAACAATTTGGTGGCAGCTCACACCTCAGTAATTGTGGGTTAAAGACAGCACTTACTGCTTTGCTGCTAGGTGAAGAACCCTATTACCCAGTCCCCTCCTGCACCACAGGGGCTGAGGGTGGCCGTGTATTGGCATTGCATAACACAAATATGAATGTGCCGCTGCCTTCCTTGCCAGCTGTTCATCGCATACAATACACTATTACCCCATGATGCCTTCTATTATCCTGACCCCATATCGATTAGGGACCCAAGTCGCATTGCTGTCTTCTTTTAAGAGGGGGAAATAACTGGATTCCAATCAGAGAAGGGTATAAATACATGGAATATTCAAAAATCTCATAGAAGACCCCAACCTCATCCTAGAGGGGCTCTAGCATCCAACAGCACCATGACCCTCCATTAAAACCTCTTGTAGGCCTCAGGAATGTGCAGGCAGTCCAGTCCAGGGCTTGTTTGCCCTCTATCATTTGACAGTGTATCTAATTTCACTCACCTTTCCCGCCTATAGAACAGATGTTGTCAGAGATTCTGGGCCTTGGTAGAGAGCTCAAGAGCATGTGTTCTGCTCTTTTTGAGCATTGGCAGAGGCAAGGCCCATTTTCATGATTGTAAATTGGTGTGAGCCTCATGCCAAAGCATAGTGCGGTCAAAAGTGGGATAATCAACAAAAGGTCTAAATTCTGCTATGATGCACACCACAAGGCAGACAAGTACTTTAAAGTGGCAGCAAGATGAAAATATCGAAACTAATTCATTTATCAACATATACATTTCCCCATGCAGGTAATTTTCTAAAAGATATACAACTGTGTTTAGTGGATTCTCACACCACACACACACACACACACACACACATACACACTCACACAGCTGCAAAGAAGCGTGCAGCCCTACAGATAAGAGGGGCACCAGCCACTGTTACTCCCTAAAAATAGGCCAATGCACACACAAAGTAAAAAAAGGGAGTACAAATACTCCCATGAAAAAAGAAAACGACACAAAGGAGACTATCCCCTAATTTCACCAGCACACCTCAGTGGATATTTTTAGGTCAGTAGTACACGCAGTCCTTGTTAGGCAGAAACCTGTGCAGTTCCCTTAGGGACCACTGCAAAAAGCTTAAGACTACAGGTGTTAGCAGTAAACCCAATTGGTAGCAGTCTGTACCACCCAGATTTACCTGGTAGCTGTGGCTGAGCTGTCAGACTTCTCTCAAGACGAGTTAGGCAGTATTTAGAGTATACACATTAGGTACATAAATACAGTAGCACAAGCAAACACTGACCAGAGCTTTGGTATAAAAGTATATAATTATTTATTTAAAAACACACTTGTAAAAATACACTGGCACTAATATGTCAAGCAAGTTCAAACACAGTCACTAGAAATATATACACCTCCCTGATTAATTATTCGACAAGTCTTAGGAAACGAACACCACTTATTAGCAACACAGAGGTGAGCGCTTAACAAAGATGGCACTCCAATAATTATTTAAAAAGGGAGAGAAAAGGCAGACATAGGAAAACACACAATACCAACACTTTTAAAGAACCACAGCAAGTCAAGAAAGGCAGGGTCTACTGTAGAGAAAAAAGTTCACAGGCTAGGCCCACTCTTGGAGAGAGCAAGGCGAAATGTGCCCAAGATCACACAGTTGAAGTACACTTTAAAAGTCTTTGCAGATAGTTCAAAAAGGAGTTAGATCAGTTCAGAAAAGTTAGTTAACAGGTCCCAGGTCACCCCAGGATAGAGAGTCAAGGATTTACGGGACACCTTGAACAGTCTGTTGCAAGGAAGAACAGGCGGGACACAGTACCTGAAATGGAGAGAAAGCTCCAGCGGGGGCAGTTGTTCCTGGCAGTGGGTGCAAGTCGGTGCTTCGTACAGGGGAAGAGAAGGTCTCGACCTGGAGGAAAGCTGGAGGTCGTTGCACTGCCAGGGAAGAAACCAGCCGCGGAGTTTCCCGGTTAAAAGGTACTACCCTTTTATTTGTAGTAGTGGTGAAGCGTGGCTATCCGGCCGCCGGGGTACTTGGCACGGGCGATTCGACCACGAGACGATCCAGGAAGACGCAAAGAGGGCGAACTGGTTAACCCCACCAGCTCAAAGGAAGAAGACTCTCCTGGAAGAAGATCTTCTCTGTCGTTGGGAAGTGGTGAGTCGGTTCAGCAGGGCTCCACCGGTGGTTTCGTCGTTGCAGGTCGGCTCAGCTTCTCCCTCTTCGGATTCTTTAGGTCCTGTGGCCACTTCTGAAGTTCCAGTCCCAAAAGCCCTGCTTTTATGCAGAAAACCCCCATTCATCAGTCCTAGCTGTCACTAAAACATGCTAAGTGGTGAGCCGGGCGGCTCACCACTGGGCCAATCACACAAGAGTGCGACTTGAGTTGCAGAGGCAACTCAGTCCAGTGTGCCTATTCCCACCTCCCACACATCCTGTAGACCGAGACAGAGTGGCACCACTTTTGGAGGCTTCTGTGTAGAAGCCCGGCAAAAAGTGGAACAAAGGGCTCGACTTGGGTTGGAGTTACAGAGGTGAACACAAAAAGGCCATTTTAAAACCGAGTCCTGGCAAAAAGACCCAACCGGGGAATAAATATTAAATAAATAACCTGGCGGTATCTGTAACATTGCACCAAAAAAGTGGTGCGTTTAAAATGAATGGGAAAATCCCATAGGAAATATTCTGGGGGAATATTTTGCGTGGTAACCACTGCCACCAGCCAGAATCTCGACAAGGGGGGACTGGACAGTGCCCTCTTGGAAAACAGGCCCAGGGGCAATCTAATTACCCCTACCAGAACTTCCACAATATGATGGTTTGTACTGGTTCTGTTCACAATTTGAGACTAGTAAAGCCAATGGTGACTTTACATGCCCTGGGAGACAGTAGTCAGTCCCAGGGTATGGAGTCTATGTTTGGGGTTCACTATGACACCCCTGTGTTACTGCACTGAGGGTACTGTGTAACACACATACCAAAAACACATGAAGCCCTATGGAGTAAAAGGCCCCATAGCCCATAAAACACATTACAAAGTCAAAGGACATTCTCAAATCATGCCTAAGAGTGGGAGAAAAAGATTCTCACTCTTAGCAGGAGAAAAAAATAATCCCCAAAAATCCAGCAAAGCTGCTGGGGGACTCACTAGGTTTGGGAAATTAGCCTTTACAGAGAATTCTCCCTAACAGTCCTCCAGATTAGATTTGGAAGTCAGAGTATTCCACTCCCTATTTTTTAAAGTTGGGAGTATAACGATTGTTTAGGGAGTACAAACGTAAGTCCAATTTCCAATGGAAGTATATTATAAAAGTGAATATAAATATGATTTAATTTAAAAACTGAAATTATTTTGTAATATGTATTCCTTTTCACCTAGTTACTCATACACATTAAAAGATACATGTATATTTCTTTTGAACGGGCAGTAAGATTAGTAGCTTCTTCCCGTGGTAGTACGTACACTACTTGTCCAAACATATCAATGGAGCTGTGTGGGTGAAGGCAGTGACTCAAGGTCCACTGTCTATTTCTTATTTGTTGTTGGGAGTATTTGACCCTCTATTTTTATTTTAGGGAGTATTTGCCTATTTTTAGGGAGTAAAAGTGGCCAATAGACCCCTTATCTGTAGGGCTGAGTACACGCAGTGCTACCACACAAATCAAATATTATTACTGCCTGACTGGCAATGTAAAAACGTATCTTTTAATGTTCATGAATAACTAACTAGTTGCGAAGAAATATGTATTACAAAAACGTGCCTCTTTTACAGTTACACAATATTTATACTATCTTATAAAATACTCCCATTGGGAATGGGGCTTACTTATTTACTCCCTAAAAAAGAATCGTACTCACAGCTTTTTAAAAAGAGGGAGCAAGAGGCACGCACTTTAAAATGTTATCTGAAGCACAAGATACATATCTGAAAAACGTTTGGCCACTGCGTATTTGCACTGCTACACCGCACAGAGTCATCTGCTTATATCACTCTCATAACCCGCACTTATGCAGTGACACAGAGGTAACACATACAGCCTCCTCTGCAGTTACACTTCTATAAATACTTGATTCTCTGCATGTGGCTCTAATGTACACATCTTATATGCAGGTCCTCACTGTTAAACAAATCTTTGTTCACTTCATGTTCTGATTTCAGTTTTTATTTGTATTTGTTCCATTTCTATAGAGCCTCCAAAAAAAGCGCTGTCCAATAAAGTAAAGCGGTACAATAATATAAAGCGATAAATGGGATCAAGTAACAACAAAAGATTATGCATTGGGTGATGTGGAAAGCATGTGCATTGATGCTATGATTTGTTTAGGGGTCGTGTCATTGGGCATTCTAATGCAATAAATATATATATATATATATGTATATATATATATATATTTGCAAAGGGAGAAAAAGATTCCATTCCTCCCAAGGGGGATAGCACTCACAGCAGTGCAGAGAAGGCCAGTAAGGGACGCTTCCTTCGAAAAAAAACAAAGATTAATGCAGCATCAAGTCCGCTTGATTTCCAGTATTATTAGGCATCAGCCGAAGATTAAAAGAGCACGGTACAACGCGTTTCACTGCTAACACGCAGCTTGCTCACGTATATATATATTAGGCAATATTATTAGCCTATGCTGCTAGACGCTTCAATGTCGTGCATGCTACGTTTTGGTAATCGAGCCTATGCATGTTTTGCTGTGCTATGGTATGCTGTTTTGTTTTAATGCACTGTGTTTTGTATGCTATGTCATTCCAGGATATGTCATATTATGTTTTGCTATGCTATATTTTTGTATGGTTACTGTGTGCTACAAACTGTTGCAGGCTTACTTTTTTTTTTTAAGTCTGCGCACCTCATGAAAATGTGTGATCTGTGTATGGTCTGAATTCAATTCCTACCTATGCAGAGCCCACAGCTGAAACCCACTGCACTGATATAGGTAGATGTTGTACATGGACATGGATGTGTGGTTATAAAGTGCCACAAAACAAACTCTATACACATTGACGACAACTCTATACTGAATATATGCACTACGATTCCCTTGTAATATAAGGCATGCATAGCATTTTCTGTCGCTTTAGAACTCACATAAATATAGCATGCCTTTGTTACGAAGAGTGTAAAATGGCCTTGCGCCCTCCCTTTCAATGTGCCGCATCGCTCATTGAGTGGTGGTGTTCTACCTGTTCGGGACTCCTTATACTTTCAATCGCTATTAACTGAAGGCACAGATGTTCCCAACCTGGCGCATAGTAATTATCCATATTGCTAATGGAAAACGTGGCTTCTCTGCTAATGGAATAGACGCTGATATCCAATGCACTCCTTGAGTTTGGATCACCGTTCTCTGATATAGCGGATCTCTTTCGCCTCAGAGCTTCGAAGGCAGTTAAGAGCTTTGAGAATGCCACTCAATGCTACCATCCTCCATCACTAGGGCCACATATAGCTCAGAAAAGAAGACACAGACAACCTGCTAATCTAACCCAGATTGTGACACAGTGTAGGGCACTTTCACATACCCCAGTGAAGTGTAGAAAAACCGTCCATTTGACAGTACGTTTAGGCCAGTTTAATATCCTGAGCCTTTTCTCAGACAATCTCCAGCTATAGGATAATGGAAAGGTACTGCCTTTGAGCATTTGCATAAAACACCTCTGGTTGTCCCAGGATTATGAGGTGAATTCCCTTAATAAAGGGCTGTGGCCAAAGAAGGAATATTTGTTTTTTTTACTGAACACGCCGGTGCATCTACCTACATATATGTTTTATAAACTCATTGTAGCATTACAATCCTGATGTCTACACAAAATTACTATGTCCCTCATAAAGATGTGAATACATCTTCAATCACTAGTGCTTTTGAACATTTTTGCTCACTTTGTATTCCTTTGTGTTCTTTGGATTTGTGCATGCCTTTTGGGTTGAAACAAGTGTACTTTATAGTTTGCCTTTACTTCTGCATTGGCCGCATGTGTATGCGTGTCCATCCATCCATCCATCCATCCATCCACCCGTTCATGTAGGTGCAGTGCATCTGTCCTTGCTTTGGGTGACTTTCAGTTGGCTTTATGCAGTGGCTCTTTGAAAAGATTTGTCCTTAAAGAAGACTCAGTGACACCTGGCTGGGGAAGAGCAACTTTACTGAAGTCCAGATGACAATAGTACACGTTATAGGTAAGTTTTCAGGTAGGTTACTAGGAAGACATAGGAGACATTTACTGGCACCCTCTCTCACAGGCACACAGCTACCAACTGACATCCAGAGAACACTCAGGGGCACTCACACTTAAACATGGCATTCCAGCAGCTTTCATGCACGCACACCGCACAGGCGAGAAGTCAAGACACAACACTCTTCTACAATTTTGGGTTGCACCAGGCTTTGTTCGGGATTCAGAGGCAGCGCAGGTCTTCTCCAGGAAGTTGGGGCTCAGAGGTGGCCATTTCAGGTATGCTTCCTGTGGCCTTGGTGCCCTGTTTGGCAGTGGACTGGATTTCGTGCTACGTATCCTCTGGCTGTCGGATGGAATGTTTGCGGGACACACTGATGGTGAGATGGGGAAAGGGTGTCCTGCTATGCTTCGTGGCAGTGATTTTTGGCTGTGATTTTGCTCGAGCCTGGGGTTAGTTTGGGGGTGTGGCTCCACTTAATGAGGGAGTTCTTGGGTGCTGCATGGAACAGCTTACACGGTGTGTGTGTTTCCGGTAGATTATTTTTAGCATGCACTCTGCAAATCACTTTGCTTTCACAACACCATGTGCTTTCCAGGCTTGGCTTCTACTGGTAACCATTTGAGGTGATGGAGCTGCAAATCAGAGTACAGCTAAAGTGGTTGGATTAAGGTCAGATCAAGGCAGCAATACGGGAGGGTACCGAGCCCAGCATGAAGACTGCATCTTGCAGCATTGCGTGCTTTCTGGTGTCAGTCTCTGACTAAGGATTGAGGGAGTAGAGGGTACAGATAAGGGGGGTGCACTGGTGTGGGACAGGGGAGGAGTAAAAGTGATGCTTCAGTTTACCTGCCCCCGGTACTAACACACATATCTTTACCAGAATAAAGAATTGGCACTTTAATGACGGGTCCCACCATTTACTTACGCAACTAGCTGCAAATAATTGCTTGGGTACAGCGAGGATTGGTAAAGGTGCGGGGGGGTCGGGGTTGCATCCCATGTTTATTACCCAATATGTTTGGAATATTTAGGTATAGGAGAGGGGCCCATAGGAAGTGTATTTGGTTTTACGGGCCCACTTTGCTACTTCTGCTGGTTGTGGGAGTAAGAAAATGTGAGCCCATGCATGGTGTAGAAAACTCTGTTGTTGACAGTAATGAAGAGGGCAGTGGTTTAGTTCCTAGTTCCTAGGGCAAATCACACAATGCGTCAGTCTCTGAGTGTCTGTCATTAGCATATTCCCTATAAATCACTTTTCATTTCACACCACCAGGCACTTAACAATTTTATCCATAGTGCTAGTGATTTGAGGGGGCAGGAGAAATATATATATATGCGAAAATATATATGTATTATTATTATTATGGTATTTATTGAGCGCAGACCTAGCTTCGAGAAGCAACAGAGCTCTTTACAGAGGAATACAACAATACAGATACACAACGGAGCACTTAACAGAGATATACAACAGTACAGATGCATAACAGACCGCTTTTCAGAGGTAACAACCTCTACAGCAGGGGTAGGATGCGGAGGGACACAGAAGATAGGTGCAGCTGTACAGGAAAGCGGGGAGCAGAGGGGCGGTGGCATCTAGCGAGTTAGGTGGCACTGGGAAACGTGATGGCCTAGGTGTTGAGGTGAAGAGACTCCTTGAAGAGATGGGTCTTGAGTTCTTTTCTGAATTGTAGAAACGTTGGGACAAGTTTGATGCTGACTGGGAGGAGGTTCAATTGTATTGGGGGCGTAGGCAGAGAAGGCTTGTTTTCTGGTCCTTTCCTTTTGGCAGCGGCGGATTTCAGGTCTGCACTTTTCCGTCTGCCGAAGATGCTTAGTTTCTCTGCGAGATAGCTGAGTGACTTGAAGGTGACTGCCTTATAGATGATGCAGCAAGACTTGAAGGTGATTTGTGCGTGCAGTGGGAGCCAATGAAGGTCGATGAGGGCCCCGGGTGAGGTGGTCATATCTGCGCAGGCCCTTGATGAGGCGTGGGGTTGCATGTTTTCCTGTTTTGACTCCTCCAGGATAAATCTTGGGGACCGCCTTTGTTTTTCTTATATTTAAATGAATTTCAGTTTTATCTCCAAATACAGCCTATTTCCTGTCCCAGAATTGTGTGTGGAAGGGTATATCAGGGAGGGTTAAATTAGGGGCAACCCATTACCGATCTCTTTCAATGAATCCACAATATATCTGACATACCTCAATTGCACTGTATTTTAGGCATTTTATTATTTGTTTCCCCTCTCCTTCTTCTGCTTCTCTCTCACTTTTGCCCTTCTTCCTTCTTCTTTTATTTACAGACAACAGTCTGGCTACCCCGGCTGGGGGTACGATACACCAATTTCTTAGACAAGATACCGTTGCCGTAAAAACACCAAGGTGGCGATTGGAACAGTGCAAAGTTTTTTTTTTTTAATACCATAGAATGAAATACAAAACCTTTGTCATAAATATCCTTTTAAATATATACATGTTTGTAACCATGACTCGTTTTCACAATGTCCAAAAATTTCCTTATTCAGAGATGCTTGCTTAAAAAAGTAAATTATGTTTTGTCCTCTAACCTCATTGGCATACATATTGCTTTCACAAAGTCAAGACTGCTCTGAATTCTCTTCCAGATCATAATAAGGGCCTGATTTACAAGTGTTTTCAATGGGACTTTCCCATGTTAAAAAGTGTTTGTGAATCGCTCTAAGACTTATGCCAAAACTCCAAGTGCAATACACGTTGTAATCACAAAAAACATACTTCTTCTCTGAAACAGACATGGTCATGTTAATGTGCCCAACAAATGCAGTGATTCTCAAATTCCATAAAAGCCTGTCGCTGTCTTCTGAGGTGGGTGGAGCAACTGGTAGGGAACTTCTTGTAAGTCTTAAAGAGCCATTTTGAAATACAGAGGATTGGTTATTGTATCTGAGCACACTCAAGTGTAGCTCGCGTCTTCAGGTTTGAATTGGAACAGCACTAATGCCCACATACGTATTGTAGACAACAGTGGTGCTTCTACAGACGGTTTGCACTGGTGAAGGTGAAATCAACGTTAGGGCAAACAAAACACATTCTTTCAATGCAAGGCAGGTTTGCTTTAGTCCTGGTCATTTGCCCTGGTGGAAACATGCATTAAAAGAATGTTTTTGCTAGTGTAAAGTTTCTGCAAAGTTTCTGAAATACCAAACCAGGTTTTACCATAAGTAAACAGTCATGGGAAAGGAAGTTAGTGGATAAAAGAGCATAGGCCACAAGTGCAAAACCTTCAAAGAGGGTTTAAATAAATATATATCAATTATGATTGGTTTGCCCCATATATTACGTACAATTACCCAAACAAAAAAGTGTGCAATAAGCACAATCTGTATTTCAGATATGAATACATTGTCTCCCAATGAACAACTGACTGGACACATCCCCAAACTTTCTACAGTTAACGTAGAACCCACAGCATCACCCATTTACCATTTCTCCCTTCACTGCTCACGTAGACTCAATAGGACTAACTCACAGCCGGGTTTTGCAATGACAAAACCCCATAGGAAAACGCTCTGTGAATAAGGGCTAATATGAAATAATTTTAAACCGGTATAGTTTGTTTTTAGCCTACGTACATTCTTGTTTTGGTCATTAACAAAGCTCATCTACGTCAATCGGTTAAAAGCTTGAAACTATACAATTTAAAGGAAAAATCAATAGTGTTCTGTCTTCAGTATACCTGGAGAATGGGTAGGGCTTAATAACTGCATACGAATGCTGTTCCTTGAGAAGACCTGCCATTTTATGTCACACAGGTCACCATTTAATTAAGGCAGCCGCCATATTGTATACAAAATAACGTGCATGCTTCCCTCGCCAGGTTGTACTGCCAGCGTGAAGCAGGTGCACCTCCAGGACTTTCCCGCTCACTCTTTGATGCATTCTGCAGACACTAATGAGCATCCCTCTTCAACTTTAATTATTGGTTCCTGACACGTCAACATAATGGGAATCAGCTTAACCAAGCATACTCCCCTGTGACATGTTCAATTACTCAGGTTGTACTTCTCCACGAGAGGTCTAAGGGGCTGCTAATTCAACATTGTCAAAAAAATAAACACGGGTATCGTTTACAGTGTATCCCGTGGCTTGCATGTCACCCGATTCAGCCTGACGCACCCCTACAAAAGGGATGCCACAGATTACGCGGGTGGAGGCCCTTCCAGAAGTTGGCCAAAGAAGTGAATGCGCTGCTATTCAGGAGCACTTCTGCTGTAAAGGATTGGGCTGGGGCATTCGCTTAGAAGAACAATACAAGGCATTTCATGATGCATTTCCTTGGTGAAGTCACGGCCCTTAGGTTACAGGGGTGGCAGGTTCTCATGTTCAATCTAGCTAGGCTTTCAAACCTAAGGCCATGATTACGAGACTCTTTATCGTTATAAATACAGGCGTAGCTAAAAAGATCTAAAATGAACACATGTAATAAAGAACAGGATGTAAACGCCCAGTTCTGCTTTGATGATTGTCTAGCTTTAGTTCCAATGTAGGTAATTCATTGTCAATATCGCTGATAGAAAGTCATTTTGGGCAAGTTGTGATAGACTTTCTCTTCTCTGTTTGTGGTCTGCTACCTCTGTGACTGTTGATCACTCAAAAGGCGTTATTCCAATACATACACAATAGCCCTGATTATACGTATTACCGCAGGATACCGGCAAACTGCACTTACTGTCTCTGCCTGCCGATATCCCGGTATTACCAGGATATTACAGGTGGTGGAGTGCTGGTATCCCTTTCCCATGGAGTCCAACAGGAGTCCAAGGAATGGGATTTCCTGACTCATCCAGAAACCGTATTAACGGTGCTGGTGATTCACGCATTTGTTTGCTGATAGGTGCCTGAACTCCCAGCAGGTCAGGCCAGCCGGGAGAACTGTGGCCCCCACCAGCATACTTGAAGTGTGCCGGTCTGTAAAAAAAAGCCAGAGCCGGAAATACCAGCATTTTTTCTGCCATTATTTTTCAGACCAACACACTCCTACTGAGGCCCAATGTCATTTGGATTTCCTGTAATTTGAAGGGATTTATCTGTGAGTCTGCTATACTATTGTTTGGAACTGAAGAAAATAAGGGCAACTGAGACACTATTTGCAGGCCTGAGACAGGCCAAGCAAATACACAAGGTTTCAATAGATGCTTAAAACCTGGAGTGTCAAATGTATTCACGGGGGGATAGCTCAGGTACAACGCGTTTGTCTTGGAAGCAAGACAACGCATAGCACCACAGGTTCAAACCACGGTCTTGCGCTTAGAAACTGATCTCAGGCATTAGGCGCATTATAAATGAACAATTATATATATTATATATGTATGTATATGCCCGACCGAAGTAGGTCAATGGGCTCCGTAAACGATAGGAAAGACTACTATTACTGCGCACACCTGGTGAACTGGGACTTTCTTCTCCCATCTTCTGAGACTGAGCTCTTTCGAGCTCTAATAAGTGTGGGCGTGTGCACATCTGCTTCCTGGAGAGTGGGTGCGCTCTGGGACTTAGGATGGGGACCCACAATCAAGCTGCGTATCCAGGAAAGAAGGCACATTTGTACATGCTCGGAGGAGTGTGTCATTGTTGTTGGTGAAAGAAGAAAACTGGGGTCTCTGCACTTTATTCTACCAAGTGCCTGTAGACTAAATGTATAGTGTTCAGATACACGTGTGGAAGATGTATGGAATAGAGGTTGAGCCCGTCACCATGAGAAAACACGTGTACAAGAGGCATTTTCTGTACTTAAACAGTGCTACTTAATTCCATATGTGTCATGTTAGTGGGCGAGCCAGAATTTTGCCACGGCCCATTTAATATGTGGGTGCTCTCCTCCACTGTTCTCCCCAGACACTTGACGCAGACCATTGCTAAAGAGATGCTCACAACAACAGAAAATGAAAACTGAGCATGTCTGTTGAAAAAAACAGTGATCTGCTTTATCAATGTCATCCATGGTCAGTGCTGGAGATGACATATACCCCTAGGGATGGGCAGTCAAGCGGCATGGAGGCAGCAGAAAGATATCTCCAATGGACGATTCCATTGATGCTATTCCTGACTCCTGCCTTCTTCCAGAAGGGGTCATGAACTGAGAACAGGAACTCCTTTTCCTTGCTAAATGGAGAATGTATTCCAATCAGCAAGGCTGGTCTTTTTGTATTTTTAGGTTCTCCAATGTTCCCATGCATTCCTGGTATTGCGTTATGCAGCGGGTGGATTTAGGCTCCCACTTGCATTCACCCAGCATGACAAAAATCTTTGTCGGCCTTTGAGTCCAAAGACGGCAATACTTCTACCAGCCACTTACAGCCTCATTTAGGAGATTTAAATCAAGATATTATGGAACATAATGTGAAGATTAATGATCAAATAACAATTGTTGTGTCTTTTCTGAAAAATAAAGATTTAAGCACTGGCCACATACTTGATTTTCTTGAAACAAAAGAGATGGCGTCCTACCACTTGCTTTTGGTCACTTTACATATATATTTTTGTAAAGTCTGGATTATTCAGCAAGCTTGGTATGACAGAAGCCATTTCATTAAGCTAACTCTCATACTTAATCAAGAAGACGAGCAGTTAAACCCTTAAAGGTTACACTGTAGCTTTTTATTTAGCCAGTGTCAGTAGGTGCAGAGAAAACTTTTCTACATTCAGTTTAACATGATACTTTTCAGTTTTTTTTGTTTACAGATTAATCAAAACACATTCATCTTGTTTAACAAATGCATCAAGGAAAGGTAGCAAATGCTTAAAGAAAATTAACAAACAAAACATACAAATACATAATCATTAGTGGTTTGCCTAAATGTGCAATGTATGCAAAGACACATAGTGTAGTGTTTTAACACAAGGCAACCAACTGTATAAAGTGCATGGAGTCAAAATCATGAATCAAAGAAAGGACATTTTTTCCTTCCTGACACTGAATATATTGTTATTGACTCCTAGGAAAAAAGGCGACCTAGTCTATACTTGATTTTCTGGCTTTTGGCTGTCAATGTTCGTGGCCCAGATAATCTTTCTTCTCAGATTTCTGAAGATGCTGGAGTTTCGGAACAGCCAAACTAACAATGCTAGCATAATGCTCTGTGTGACACCTTCATAGCTTTACTGATTGTCACATGCATTATTTGTAACGTACAATTGAAAAATGCATGGATTGATGAGTTCTTGTGATTGCTGTAGTATCAATCATTAGTACTTTTCCTCTGTGTAGGGTTTCAAGCTCATTCTGCATGCACTAAAACAACATCAACGCTACCCTTCATGTTCCACCTCTCTCTGCTAACCTAACCCCCCCCCAGCCCCCTCTTTCAGATTCACCACAATGACCGGAGACCATGCTAATCACAGCGGTGTGTGGTATAAATCCCAGTAAATTTAGAACACATAACCATGCAGTCACATATAGAATGGAGTCAGTCCTTCAACACTATTCTGCTTCAACTGAGTTGCTTTGGGATGCACAGAGCATAAGCAAAAAAGACAGGTTAGGTTCTGGTCAGCCAACCCTGAGATGCATATTTCAAAATACCACCATTGTGACATGGACTTGAAACATCTTCTACAGACTACTGAATATATTGCTTGCTGTATTTCAAACAGTCCCCCCCTTTTTAACTTTGCCCACTTAAATATTGACTTGACCTGCAGTTAGAAACTGGGACATGTTGCTTACAGTATGTGTAACCAATGGAAATGCATCCAGTCTTAATGCCGAAGCATGGCAGCAGTCAATCAGGCAGCGGTTTTACAGCCCATTGGAGAAAAGAGTAGAACCAGAGAAGTGAAGAACAACAGAGAAAGTTTACTATTGGTCACATCCCTGGTCTCGTGGGGTAGAGAAATCAGAATAAATTGTAAGAGCCTTGCTGCTGTTATCTTCAAGGTCCAGGATCACAATAAATTAATGGTAGATATGTATAGCGCAGTTAAATTGATTTGTTTTGATGTGTGACAATAATGTTGATCAAAATGTAGTGATGGGTGTGGTCTAAGTAAATTATTCTCAATAGTCAGGACAATTCTTGCTATTGATATGGTTTATTGTTTTAAAGATCACTTGGTGTCACTGCCCAGGAGGTATGATATGATAGGTTATTTATAATGCGCTTAATACCCAGAGGTTTTTAAGCGCTGACCTGGGGATCGAACCAGTGTTGCTCTGTGTCGTTTTGCTTTCAAGGCAAGCACGTTGCGCCTGAGCTATCCTCCCGAGAAAACATGGCGCAGGCAAGAAGATGATGAGAGAGCACACATTTCTTCAGAAGAAAGCACAAAAGAGGGAGAGAGGATCCGAAATCTGGTACAGTGTGAAAAATACCATGGTGAAGAAACAAAGAGGGGACTCCATAGAGACCCTTCAGGAGAAAGCCAGAACAGTTTGGGTGCCCCCAGTGACCAGACACATTTGGGGGGCCAGTTTGGCCATACCTAGAGCCCTGCAGAAGAAACCCACCCAGGACATGAGAAGGAAGAAGGGAACCCAATGAAGGTCACAATATCTCCTGTCCTGTTGACTTTCTGGTGCTACACATATTCTAAATTCAGTTCAAGTGCTTGTGCTAGAGGCCTTAAAGATCCTGATGTCCCAAAGTCTCCCATGATCTCAGTGAGGTAAGAGAACCTGAGGAGTAGCCGGAGGACCAGACATCAGATTGCTCAAAGATGGATTCAAGAGAGTTAATTCCCAAGTGCTGGTAAAAGAGAACAGGGCAGTACAATTAGGCAGAATAAAAAAGGCCATAACTAAAACGTTGTGAATCACAAGTGTGCAATGTTAAAGGCCCTAACCTATGTTAGCAAGAAAGAGGGGGCAGCCAAAGCACACAGGCCACAGAGGTAGATGTCCAGACCCAGCATCCACATCCAGTAGCAGTGTGTGGAGGCAGAAAGCTCACACTCAACCAAAATTAACCAATTGTGAATTGTGTCCACATGTCTACATGAGCACACATAATGCCCAAGGCCAGAATCCACTCAAAACCTAAAAAAACACATTTTCACTATCGTAAAACCTAATGCTGGGCTACTAAAATTAGTTCACGGATGACAAGGGGTGGCCTGAAGTTCAGCAACAGAATCAATACAAAAGGCTGAAGTCTCCATCGGATGATAAACCATCAGCAAACATCTGAACAAGTGGGAGAGCAAGCCCCCTAGTAAAGCCGTCTGTGTGCTTCCCTCCTTCTAGTCTTCTCAGGTCAGTTTATGTCCGACACAACGCCCAGAAGCCCCTCAGAGACACTGCACTATGCGCTGTGCACTACAGCAGTCTACAAACTCCTCCACCTCTAAGTTTGGAAAGTTTTGTGGTCGTTCTGCTTATACTTTTCAAATGAAAATCAACCAGTCTTGCCTCGGTAGGATGCTGAACAGAGTTAAGAAAATACAGAGTGGCAAGGTTGTTCATGGAGGCGGTGAGTGAATAATCGGTACAATGAGAGTCAGTAAAGGGCAAATTTAAAATGTATTTATGAGTGATGATGTCAAAATGAATATTGTTTTTTGAACATACATACTCTACACTGGGTTCTTAGAGTACATACGCTTGTCTGAAATTTGTCATATTGTGCCCCCACCAAGGTTATCCAGACCTTAGTCAACAGAGGAAAAGTAGTAGGGAGAAGATAGGAGAATGGGGAAGAAGGGTGCAAGTGCCCCAGCAAAGAGAATGGATTATGCAGGGTGATGCCTTGAACACCTGTAGAACCATTAAGGTGGACAGAAAGAAGAAATAGTATAACATGTTTTGAATAAAATGGATTACATGAATGCAGCGTCAAAGAGCAATAGTTAGTCATAACACCTAGTGTTTGCGTGATGGGCCAAAACAAATAAATCCATTGGACTTTTATATTGCACTTCAAGCTGGAGTCCAGCCTCTAAGCATGAGACTAGTCATCAACATCATGATACTCAGTGTTGTCTTGTTTACCAAGACAGGCACCTTGCTCCTAAACTGTCCTCCCAGTCAATATGTGCTCAAATGGCTCTTGAAGTGTGGTGGCTTTTTGCTTGGGATTAACGCCAAAATAGAAATTCTGCGACTAACAGACTTAATGACCATTGGTGACCTAATCAAGAAGAGAATTTTTGATAAGTTGACTGTAGATGGTGAGCAAAGGATGTGCTGCAATAGACCAATTGACATATTCAGCATTTGTTGAAAGCTAGGCATCACTAAATGTGAGACACTCTCCTGGTCAGTTGAGCCAGTGTTACCTAATTACTTTGTTACAGTTATCTAAATGCGATGTAATATCTCAAATTAGTAGGAATTCCTTTCTAAACATCCATCCTCTAAAGAAATTAAAATAGCAATACATTAAATCAAACAGATGATGATGCAGTCAGGATATCGGTGACTGTAGTGCAGCAATCCAAGAAAGGGACCTTGTATGGACATAGACATTTCCCACATGCAGCCCAAATTCCCCTTGCTTGATCATCAGTCATGGAGACCTGCTCTTCATCAATAGATTCTTGTACCATTGTTCTGCCTTTCCAACCATGTGTCCTTGGTGTCAGTCTGCCATGCGAGTTGGCAGAGATGGTCCAATGTCAGAAGGATAGGATGTAGTCCCAAAGCAGGGCATCAGGCCCATTGGGAACCAAAAGCTGGGATCAGTCTGTCCTTGCTTCCCCATGCAGACCAGCAGGATTCCCAAGTGGACATCCCTTCCAGTCATATGTGTCTATCCTCCAGTGTAGACCAGATGAGGACCTATTATGTTGGTCATTCCTGAATGGATTACTGCAATATTGTATAGTAAATGCGATTTACAGTATAGCACGTAGGTGTAGCCCCCTTGAAGCAGTTGAATAACTTCTTGTAGCTGTAGTGTTCTTAACTGTTATAGAGGTCTCAACAAAGAAGAATATTGAATGAATATTCCAACTGCATTCCTTCCGTGGTACTTCCTAAATGTATGATTTTTCTAACAGTGAGTAATGGAAAAAGATGTTAATTGATTATTGTATAGAGTTGTGGTGACATTGTGCAAGGTTTCCATGTGAATAATAGCCAATAGTCTTATTTCACAGTGTCTGTCGCTCCTTAGACAAGTTTCTCTCCTTCAATTTGTAGGCATGATGTGGAATTATGGGGTGGGGCACCCTCGTATTGGAGTCACTGTTTTGTTGTGTAGATTCCCCTTTCCGACTCAACTCGGACTCTTGTTCAAGCGACTTGCATACTTGAGAAATACAGGCCTTAATCTAAATAACCCTGTCTGTATGTGTGTCTGTATGTGTGGGGGTATTTCTGCCACATCTGGGCTAGGCCCTGAAAGGACTGGTGGCAACCTGGAGATGCATTGCCTCTATGATCCTGCCTTGCTAATGAGGCAGCTTTCATTTGGAAAGGTTCATAGAAAATGGCTTTCAAAGTGTTGAAATCCAAGCTGGTGTCTTTCGTTGCATGTGTATGCAAGTTAAGGACATTCATGGCGTGTCATACTTTCCTATATGTATATCAGTGGCCCATAGTAACGTTCTACCTTGCAGCTGTTGGCTACCAACCAAATAAATGGGACAATCGTCCGACTGCTAAAATATCAACATTCAAAGATGTACAACGGGAAACCAGGATGTCCCATGCCGTCTCCTAATTCCGAGTCAATCTTCAGCACAGATCCACAACAGTGGAACTATGCAGAGACTACGTGCTCTAGTGAAAAGACAACATTTACAATCATTTGGCTAAGCTGGACTCTTAAATGTTCCCGAGGGCACTATGCAAAGCCTCCAGATTGCAAGGTTTGGGTTTTAAAGCAGAAACGTCTCCTCCATAAGGAAGCACCATTTCTAGCAGTTCCAAGCAGGATGTCTACAACATAGTAATGCAAAACAGAATAAGAGGCAGTATAGTACACTGTTAAGTGAATACATGCAAATTAACAGAAGCAGTACCAAGAAAAAGAAAATGGAGAAAAGAAATAATCAAAACCTGCATACATACATCATTTGATCTCTGTTGTTGAGCAGGTAAACAAGCAATGTTCTTCCCAATTTAGCATTGAATGAAGGCAAAAGAAATCAGAGGGTTTATTTGCCGTCTGCAGAGATCTGTGTATAACTGTTGGTGCCAGGCTCTGCATGTTGCTTTGCACAACTGCGCATGTTGGGAGGAAGGATAGCTCAGGGGCAAAGCCTTAGTCTTAGAAGCAGGGCTCAAGTCGAGGGTACACGCGGGGGATGGAGTCCACCCACTTTTTTCACAGGGTGGACTCAGTCCTCACCCTCCCCCGGGGATTGAAATGCTGTTGTTAGGTTTGCAGACAAGACACTTCACCACTGCACTATATAATCTGATGAAAAATAACATAAAACTGAAGGTGAAATCTCCTATTTCGGTACTGCAAATCCCAGGGAAAACATTTGTATGGGTTCTTGGAGTTTAAAACACTCACACCTTTTAACGTTTTCAAAAACACTATTAGAACAAAATATCCTCTTTTGGATTTGTGTGTGTGTTGATTTTATGAAAGTCAAATGCCATTCGCCCGTGCAATTTGGGTGGTAATGCAAAGTTAATTTAATGAAATGTGCATATTTCACCTTGATATGCTAATGTCTGGTGACGTCACATCCCATTGCGTTTGTTGATGAGTCCCCCCACTTTAATTTTTAGGACTTGGCTCCTGCTTAGAAGCCATATGACGCAGCACAACATAGGTTAAAATCCAGATCCCGTGCTTAGAAAAGACTAGTTAGAATTAGGCGTGTTATAAAATAACAATTATAATTAATGTCTTTCTAAATAAGCCAACACAAGTTCCCTGGAAGTAACAAATAGTAATGTCCATGGGTGCCTACTTTAGATTTTCATTACGGGCCAAAAATTCCCCCCAAACACCTCCTCATGAATATGGGGGTAATGGAGTTTAATTGGTCCCATGTCATTTATCCTTGCTTCACGGATTGTGCAGTTTTATGCAAGAACTGGGGAATAGATAAAGCTCAGGACGGGTGCTATAAATAAGCTAGAATTAGATCAGGCCATGAGTGGTATTATGAAGCGGAGCTCCCTGGTATATCTAGCTGCTGCACGTAGTTTAATTTCCGAAAATATCTCAATAGCTACAATAAGATCTCTGAGCAAAGGCTTATTACTGAAATGGTAACACTTAACGGGCCTCATTACGAGGAGGGCAGTAAGGGGTTAACGGCGCCGGTAAAGGTGCCGGTGCCGTTAACCCCGTACCACCCTATTACGAGGTCCCTTAGCGGGACCCACTCTGGACGTCTGATTTTACCAGACGTCCTTTGCGGGTCCCGCGAGAGGATAAGCATGCTAACAACGGGCCCGTTATTAACTATGGGGCTCAAATGGGAATGGGGATTACGTTTTACCAGGTCCATGGAATGGGCAATTACCGGGTCGGCATGACCCAGTAATTGCCCATTCCATGGACCCGGTAAAAATTCATTACCTAATGAGGCCCAATATCTGACCTCTAAGGGGTCACATGCCCTGGCTTTTTAAAAATAGGTACTGCTCTTCCGGCAGCAGGGCTATTGAGGATTGCCCCATTTTTTGTTGATTTGCAATATATTTTTGCATTTAAGGAGGCAGTGGCTTCACTGTTATTTAATATGTAAAAATGTTAGATCAGTTTCTGAGGCAATGTTGTTTATTCTGTCGGACAATGACGGCGGTTTTGTATCTGATCTTTGTGAATATGGGAAGGCTTCTTTTAAGCGTTTGGAAAGACAATTTGAAATGTTTTACTTATTCAAGTTTGGAGATTTATCATTTTTAATTGTTGCACATATTTTATATCCATTTTATGCCATATGTTGTACATGTGTGTGTGTCGTTTTATTTTTAACTGTATTTTTGTAAATGGCGTGAGCTTAATCCAAGTATTCACCTTCCTACCATGAATATGAGCAATCAACCAAGCTCAAGCCCTTCCAAGGTGGAAACAGAGCTACTTAGACACATTTTGCAGAACAAATTTGAAAATAACCTAAAGGAATTGAACATTATACAGCTCAGCAACAGTCACCACCTGCTGTCTTTCATTGTAACTTTCTGCTTTGGGGACTGTCACTCATGTTTAAAGAATCCAACATTGCAGCTGGATCCCCGATACTGCTCAAAGTCACTGCATTGACAACAGTACTGTTCCTGTAAATGAATACATTGGCAAGGAGGATAGCTCAGGGGCAACAGCCTTGTCTTGGATTCAGCCATATGCTCAGCAGCACTGGTTCAAAGTCACTGCATTGACAACAGTACTGTTCCTGTAAATTAATACATTGGCAAGGAGGATAGCTCAGGGGCAACAGCCTTGTCTTGGATTCAGCCATATGCTGAGCAGCACTGACTTGATGCCTGTTCCAGGTTATGCGCTTAGAAGCCAGAGTCTGGCATGAAACACGGTATAAGAAACCGATTTAAATGCTTCACTGTTTTTAAGCCAATTATCTCCTGCAGCATGGACAATGCGTGCAGGCTAGTTTGCGTAGTACAGTCGGCAGCCGAAATGTGCAAACATCTCTACGCGGGTACAGTATGGTTCCTCCCTCAGTTGCTACAGAAGTAAGGGGGCAATTGCCCTCCTGTACTCGACGCCTTTTATTTGTAGTGCAACGTTATGCCAGAAACCCGGTGTAGACCACTCTATAGTATCACAATCATTGACATCATTATTATTACTATTAACAACAAAAATATGCTTTTAAAATGTCTTTCTAAGTATGTAGCAATGTAATAATATTGAATATCACAAACGGTAATAATGTTCCCACTTGGCCTGCCGGAATTACCTGCAGATTAAAAGTGGTGGGAAATCCTCATTTCATGGTATGTGGGGGGATTGCCGGTAATACCAGTGCCAGTAACATCGGCTGTAAATCAGGCGTCCCACGCAAATCAGGCGTCCCACCAGCAAACTCAGAGTGTGCTTGTCCAGAAATGTGCCGCTAAACAGAATTACCAGCATATTAATTCCGGAGCCGCATACTTATAATGAGGCCACATAGACATTTAGCAATTGTATTTTTTTTTTACTTTGCTTATAAAGCAACTATGCAACTTATTCTTCGGTTACCTACTTAATGAAGCAGTTTTAGTCTCCACCGTGCACTGCCTTGACTCGAGGGGGGACTTTTCAAGGAAGGGGCACAGGGTGGTGAGGCCACGTGTGGTGCCTACCTGAAAAGGATAGAGCGTTCCCTCAGTGAAAAGTGAATGGGAGGTGGTGCACAGAGGGAGTGCCACATGCCTTATCTTCCCTATTATGACACCGCTGACATTAAGAGCAAGGGCATGACAAAAGCGCCTGTGTTTTCCCTCCTCGATCAGCTCAAGTGATTGGCGAGGTTTCGCATTAAAGGTTGCCCGTCACCTGGGGCTAGGAGCATCTTCAAACAGATTAGAGTGAGCGCACCAGCCCCAACAAGCACACACAGACTCTGCGAGGAAGAGGTTTCATAACAAGAGCCCTCGGGATGACTGTGTACTATCTGCACGCCTCAGAAAACCCCTCACACTCTGTGTGTGTTTGTGTGTGTGGCGGGAGTGGGGGCAGTGGGCAGGTGTTCGACCCCATAGCTAAACACAACCACAGAAGAGCAATTTGTCAACGCCCCCTTCCCCCTGGGTCCGTGTTTTCGTATTTTCCGCATGTGGAGCAGGGCAGTTTAAGGCAGTTTACCGTGATAAACCTGGCCCAGCAGGATTTCTGACACCGGCTGCACAAAGGGTTCTCTCTCCCCCAGCATGCATTCGAGAAGTATGTCAAGGTTGAGTGAACTGCAGCGCAGCACACACTATGAAAGCCTGGCCCACTAATCACTAAGCGACTGGCGAGCTCTGAATACAACTGTACAGCCATGCCGCTCTGCTAAGGACAAGCCTTGCACTTGTATATTGAAGTTCTACGACTGCTTTTTCCTGTTGGTGTTGTTGTTGTTCGCTGCTTGGAAATGTGGTGTTTACTAGGTACTGAACACGATTGCACCAAAATCATGTGTAAATTTATACTTGCCTTGACCAAAACCTAAGCACGTGCATTCCCATGGTTTCTTGTAGGAAACAACATAATTTCATACAAAGATCTCACACATTATACCTGACAAAAATCGAAATAAAAACCCGGAGTAGCTGCAGAGTTTCGATAATGTTTGTTCTACACCTGACAAACGGAGTTAATAGGATTCAGGCAACTCGTTGAGTCAAGTGGTCGCTGTGAAGGCGTCTGTGCAACCTACCTGTTACAACTCAGAATCAAGTGATGGAAATCACAGTCCTCTTTTCAAGGTTAATACTTTGCATAGCATGATAAGTACGGTGCTAGACAATATTAAAAAAAATACAAGCTGAATAAAATAAAAGCAATAATTATAAACTTTGGTTGGTTGAATTGAAAGAGTAGTTATGAACAGAAGGCGTGACTTCTAATCAGGTAAACCTGAAATTATAGCCAGCATTAAAGACTCAGAGACTACTTTTCATGTGGCCGGCAAATGGTACACGTATGAAAACCACATGGGTAAACTTTTAGCAGGTTTTCATGCATTTGCAACATTTTAGTTCATGGAGCAGGCGGCGAACCTGGAACTACAACCTATACGTTTCTAAAGCCCTTCTAGAGTATCTGAATGGGACTCTGGGAGCATCCGCACTGCGTTGCAGGCTGAAAGGAAGGCTTCCCTATTCCTCATTGCATTTCCTCAGAGCAGGCGAAGTACACTGTCATTTATTTATATATTTGTTGGTGCCTTCTATGCAGGTGCCAGATTGCACACGTGCTTCGAGGTGCCTGAAGTCATCTGGTCGCAGCCAGGATGTAAAGACATGTACAGACCTTTGATATTTCATTTGAGTTAGTAAGCAAAAATGTTCAAGGCACAAGAGAGTACATTACAGAATTATTAAGGAGACAGAGAGGGAGGGGGAGAGTAGGTGGGCAGGGAGAGGAGCGAAGGAGGGAAGGTAGGGGTGGAGTAAAAGAAGAATAGTTTAAGAAGAGTTACAAGTGATATGGGGTCCGCAAGTGCTTATCATGTAAGTGCTATTGTGGTGGACGGGAGATGGAAGGAGGGAGAGAAGGGGTGGCGGGGAAAGTGTTAACCATGTGGGAGGAGGGGATTTTAGGGGGGTGTCTAAGTGCTAATAGATTTGAAGTGGGGGATTCTGTATGAAGGAGGGAGTGGAGTCATGCGGGTGAAGTGTTAGCTGAATGAAGGAGGGAGTGGAGTCATGCGGGTGAAGTGTTATCTGAATGAAGGAGGGAGTGGAGTCATGCGGTGTTAGCTGAATGAAGGAGGGAGTGGAGTCATGCGGGTGAAGTGTTATCTGAATGAAGGAGGGAGTGGAGTCATGCGGGTGAAGTGTTAGTTGAATGAAGGAGGGAATGGAGTCATGCGGGTGAAGTGTTAGCTGAATGAAGGAGGGAGTGGAGTCATGCGGGTGAAGTGTTAGCTGAATGAAGGAGGGAGTGGAGTCATGCGGGTGAAGTGTTATCTGAATGAAGGAGGGAGTGGAGTCATGCGGGTGAAGTGTTAGCTGAATGAAGGAGGGAGTGGACTCATGCGGGTGAAGTGTTATCTGAATGAAGGAGGGAGTGGAGTCATGCGGGTGAAGTGTTAGTTGAATGAAGGAGGGAATGGAGTCATGCGGGTGAAGTGTTAGCTGAATGAAGGAGGGAGTGGAGTCATGCGGGTGAAGTGTTATCTGAATGAAGGAGGGAGTGGAGTCATGCGGGTGAAGTGTTAGCTGAATGAAGGAGGGAGTGGACTCATGCGGGTGAAGTGTGGAAGTGGAGTCATGCGGGTGAAGTGTTAGCTGAATGAAGGAGGGAGTGGAGTCATGCGGGTGAAGTGTTATCTGAATGAAGGAGGGAGTGGAGTCATGCGGTGTTAGCTGAATGAAGGAGGGAGTGGAGTCATGCGGGTGAAGTGTTATCTGAATGAAGGAGGGAGTGGAGTCATGCGGGTGAAGTGTTAGTTGAATGAAGGAGGGAATGGAGTCATGCGGGTGAAGTGTTAGCTGAATGAAGGAGGGAGTGGAGTCATGCGGGTGAAGTGTTAGCTGAATGAAGGAGGGAGTGGAGTCATGCGGGTGAAGTGTTATCTGAATGAAGGAGGGAGTGGAGTCATGCGGGTGAAGTGTTAGCTGAATGAAGGAGGGAGTGGACTCATGCGGGTGAAGTGTTATCTGAATGAAGGAGGGAGTGGAGTCATGCGGGTGAAGTGTTAGTTGAATGAAGGAGGGAATGGAGTCATGCGGGTGAAGTGTTAGCTGAATGAAGGAGGGAGTGGAGTCATGCGGGTGAAGTGTTATCTGAATGAAGGAGGGAGTGGAGTCATGCGGGTGAAGTGTTAGCTGAATGAAGGAGGGAGTGGACTCATGCGGGTGAAGTGTGGAAGTGGAGTCATGCGGGTGAAGTGTTAGCTGAATGAAGGAGGGAGTGGAGTCATGCGGGTGAAGTGTTAGCTGAATGAAGGAGGGATTGGAGTCATGCGGGTGAAGTGTCAGCTAAATGAAGATTGAAGCAGGTGGTGTTTTGCCTTGTTAGTACAGGGTCGACGTCATCACTGATTGCCAATGTGTGCACATGTGCGAACAGCCGAGATTAAGGAGGGTTGGAAAACATGCTGAGTGAGGCACTGACACCCTGAGTACATCCATGTTCCTGAGCCCAGCAGCTCATCATACAGTGGCTGTCAGGCGCTTTCCTTCAGATTCCGCCCTGGGGACAAAATGAGGCCCTGAGAGCACAGCAAACTGCACTGTGTGCATGCTACAAGTTTACTGCAATACATTGGGCCTGTTCCCAAACATTCTATTTTTTATGGTTCATCAAAACCTAAATTTTGAACTTAAGGTACTATAACAAAAGGAAACCCTTGGGATGCTATGGAATATCTGAATGGGCCTTAAACCTTAAAGTAGAGTACTCACTAAATTGTTGGCCTAATAATTTAAAGATCAAATGATCCATCAGCAGCACCACTGCAAAACTCCCTAGTGTTTCACACTCAGACACTTAAAGCAGCGCACTGAAAGTTTCCCAATGTGATCATTATCTCATTTGAAAATAGTTCATCAAATCTTAGAAGCCAGGTATCCGTTTTGCCCTCTAAATTAATCTTACAGGGTAACATAACTCTACAAATGGTGTTATCTAGATTTTGCTAGTACTGCAAAATTTCCAAAAGATACAAACAATTTCATAAAATAATTTTCGAAATTCTAAAAATTAGTAGACCGGTTCAACTTTCCTAATCAGCAGTGATTATCGCTATTAGGATTGCAGATTTATGACCCAAGGTGGTCTCATGGTCGACCATTCTTTCAAATATATACTCACTAACATGGCCGCCATGGAACTGGAAGATAGGGCTCCATGTGGAACTACTCTTCTGTTTCCATAGCAGCCCAGTGCCTTGTGAAAAGTGGCATGGTATCAATGCAACTGGCAGGTAGGAGGCGAGAGGAATAGGGGAAGACAGCAGGGATTTAAGGAGGTCAGTGAGGGAAGAGGTTCAGTGGGTGTGAGCAGTACTGCGCTTGCTGGCTTTTATTGTGAGATTCTGCCCCCTTTTTTAACAATCTGATTGGCTACCGACCTGCTCCGGGTGCTAATGATACTTATGCACTTCAAGTTAGTCTTAAAAATAATGTTTCAAAATAATAAAAGCAGTAATGAATTGGAGGATAACTTTTAAAAAATCGATTTCCGACAAAAGAATTGTAAATCTAAGCCTGATTGTTTAATTTTACAGCAGCCTAGTTTAGTAGGAATGAAGATTAAGTATGTTTGTGGTATGACTGAAGTGAATAGTTGCCTTGTTCTGTGTTTTGTTTGTGTTTTATCACCTATCAAATGTAGTGTGTATTTAATTTAATTTGTTCACTGATAAAATATTCATGCCAAAATCCCCCTATAATTGTTATGGATGGTGTGGGTTAAAACGTTTTCTTTCTTATTTTAACTTCTTACATGTAAGGAGCCTTTATTGTGAAAATAGTTCCTACCAATATTTCTATTTGATATGTGTAACACACAACTCTGGGGGTAATTCATGGAATCAAGCGCAGAAGTGGCGCACGCGGCTGGCGCACAAATTGCGCGCGCGCCAGCTTGCGCCACGTATTTCGGCGCACATTTGCTCCATGAATCGGCCCCTCTGTCTCTTCCAAAGTATGGTATATTTTATTTGTATTTATTTATTTATTTGGGTGTTTATAATACGCCTATACACAGTGAGCCTGACTCACAGAAGCTTTTTATAATCGAGCAATGACATTGAAAAAGGCTCTGTGAATCAGGCCCAATGTGTTTCTAGGCGCAACAAGGCAAGTGCAGTAATTGAAGTGCAGGGGAGTGGGGGAGGTGGGAAGTGCCGGAGGGTTAAGTGAGTGCCCAGGTGAACAGGGCCCAGTAAGGAGAGAGTGCAGGGGCAGAAAGCTCCACATGCTAAGTGCAAGGAATGGGCTGGAGGGGATAAGGGGGTGCAGACCCCGCCAGGCAAGTGCTGGGGGAGCGAGCCCAGAAGGGCAAGTGCAGGTTGGGGTGGGGGGTAAAGGAGACCAAGTGCTGGTGGGGCAGGGCCTCGTGTCCTGTAAGAACAGGCAGCCAGTCAAGAGGTAGAGGGGGGAAAATTATCAGGGGAGTGGGAGAGAAAAGTCAGAAGAGATAAGTCGGGACTTTAGAAGCTTCCATACCTTAAGGAGATCTGGCTCAAGTCTGAGCGGGGCAGGGAGGCCATTCCAGCGAGAGGAACCAATGGAGAAGCGAGATCTACCTCCCACTCTCTGCTTGGAGAAGCATGGGCTCTAGCAGGGAGGTATTTAGGGAGAGAGAGTTGGATGTAGCGGGTCCCCAGACCCCAGAAAGCCTCATGGATGATGATGAGGGTTTTGAATTTGATCCTCGCCCAACGCGGAGCCAGCGGTGAGATTTTAGGGTTGGAGAGATGCAGTCCCTGTGCTTGAGGCCAAGGATAAGTCTTGCAGTTCTATTCTGGATTAGTTGAAGGGGGCGAAGGAAGGAGTTAGGTAGGTTGAGGAAGAGGCTGTTACAGTAGTCCAGCCTGGAGAGGACCAGAGATCTGGAGACATTGGGTTTCTTGGGGAAGATGAGTAAAGGAAGAATGCCTCTGTTGAGATGAAGCTGAAAGTGAGCCTTCTTGGCAAGGTCTGTGATGTGAGGAGAGAAGGAGAGAGAGGAGTTGAAAATGACACCAAGGATTTTTGACTCACCGGAGGGTGATGGGAGTGGGCCCATGGAGGGCAGAGGGAAAGGAAGGAGCTGGAGTCCCAATGAGAAGGATCTCGCTCTTACTGGCATTAAAGCAGAGATCGGTAGCAGTGCACCAGACCTGAATAGCAGACAGTCAGGTATGAGATAGAAAGCAGAGGAGACAGAGGAGGGAAGCTTAAAGAACAATGATATAGAGAAGATATTGGAAATGTTACAGTGTATATTCTACCGCATATGTAGTCAAACAAGTAAAATACGCAATGACCACAGTAACACTGACAGCATATTTGTATTCAATGTATTGGGTGAACACTCCTTGTGGCAGCAACTGCTTCTTCCCTTCCTTATGTCATATTATCTGCACTCATTATACATATCATGCCTTACTCATGGAATGCCATACTGAATGAACAAGAGGCAGCAACAAGAACACTCAAGAAATAAAACACACACATTAGTCATGTCCTGAAATCTATCACACAAGTTATTAATCCAGATTCGATGTTTGATCCAAATCTGGAACATCCCTCCAAAAAGGAATTGGCTCTATTATCAGAATGTTTGCTTGCCATATGTGTTTTTAGAATAAAAACAACTACCTAAAAATTATGAAGGAATAGGGCCTTTTTAAAATACTGTCTACACACTGCTTTGTATGCCACGGGTGTGAACAAAAGTCATAAGGTTTCGAAACCATTTCAGGATGTGTTTTATTCACTATTGTTGTAAATCATGTATTAATTTGGCTGAAATAATTGTTGATAAGTGCTTCTAATTCATTTTAAAATCTTCTCCATGTAACACCCTGCCCTCCCCCACTCACCTGTGCAAACTCTCAGTATTTGGTCAATATTGTAAAGATAGAAAAAGATACGTACACCCCTGCAATGTGCACACCCAGTTGTACCTTTAATAAGTGAGTGTCCTAAAATTCATTCTTTTTTCATGAATACATTTTCAGCTTCCCCTTAGGGGCACCATTTATTTATTATTTTGAAAGGCTCTGGACGCTGCTTGAAACCTCTTCTAAGCGTCCATAACAAATTGATTTGTCGCTGGACAGGGCTTTTTAGAAAATATCAAAGATGGAAGGCAAAGCTACAAAAAATATGTGGATTCGTCTTTTGGCCCAGACAAAGGCTCTTTCAATTGACACATTTGCACCGAGGAATTGTGGAGGGCCAGGAAATGCAAAATGGAGAAGTGGTCTCACATTTTCTTTCATCTGGGGAACCTTTCACTGGATGTCACGAGGGTCTGAAGGAAATGCCTTAAGAAGTGCCAGAGACAAAATGAGCACCACACATGTGTGGGTGTTCATGGAACTCACAATGTATGTTAGGAGGATGCTTTCATTCTTCTTTGTAGGAGAAACACCAAAATCCTTTGCAGCAAGACAATGCACAGTTGCACATATAGGCACTGTGGCAAGGGCCCCATGTGCTGAACTATTATTCTCATTCAGTGTTGCAGCAAGATGTCCCGGAGGCTTCCAAACAATACAAATGCATCTGGTGCAATCTAAGTAGCATCCTTTATTATAGCCTTATGGACCGAATGAGAGGTCATTATAGCGGGATAACGACCCGCCACCAAATAATGGTGTGAGTTGAAGCTGAGGGCAAGACTTTGGGGAGGGTGATTTCCCCCAAATGATAATGACTCCTCCCAAAGTCTGTAGTGGTACTAGCAAATAATGATTCAGAGTTTTGGTAGCAGAGTAAAGAACATTAGTTTAATAATGAGAAAGCAAATCAAGAAATTCCATAAACTAAATGAGGTTTCATTTTGTAGTATTTAAATAACAAGTTTGTCTTCATCCGTTAAGCATTTCAATTGCAAACTGGGTAAAACTGCAGAGGGTTTGACTTGAGCATTCATTAGCTATTGTGTGAAAGTCAACGGTTTCTCTATAAGAAACTGAATGCATTTCCTCATGTTTTAGCTTTCTCTTTGGTATGTTAAATAGGATGTTGCAGTGAAAAATTAGGTCCTCCTATAGAGAAAGTGTCTTGCTGAAAGAAACGTTGCCGGAAAAAAGCATTATTTTTTCCCTCTCTGATTTTGAAGTCAGTATGTCCAGAATGCAGACAATTACACTAGTTATTGACTGCACTCTGAACATTATGATTGGCTGAGAGGAGTCAATACCAATCTCCATGTGCTCATATGACTTGGTACATTATGACATAGATGGTTCTCGATATAGACTTACTGGCTGTAGGTTGCCCACACATTCCCCAAACCCTAAGGAATGCGGTCTTTCACAAAATGCAATTTGCATTTGTAAGTGCCTTTATACTGCTTGCATATCACCAAAGGATTCTCTCCTCTGGAGCAGTAACTCTCTTTCCATCAGAAGCCAGATCGTGCACATTCTGACGCTCCTGCCAGACCGTGTATTAGGTGGCACCAGGAATAGACAAGGTGGAAAACAATGGCACATGGCACTCTCCTGTTCGGTGAAAGATGTGTCTTTAGAAGTTCCCCACACAGCCATAATGATGACTTTAGAAGTGCTCGACTCCTGGCCCTCATAAATGACTTAACTTTTCCTGGTGGCAATTAGGAGGAGGAGAGGTGGCAGAACATTTGCCACAGCACTTGTGCCATCTGCTCTTCAACTTTACTAGACCATGAGGGGACTGTTCCGTCACCCTGCATGTCCCCAGATAAGTGCAGCAAAGAGAATGGTGACTCCCGGTTGGCCCTGTTAGAACATGGCAGTGACATGGGCCAGACCATCACTACTCCCAACCTACAATAACTATCCACTGAACACTAATGTAACTTAGAGAGGTTATGAACATTTACCAGTGCACCTCCAATCGACCGCTGTGCATGAATAAGTACTCAGTAAGCACACACTAACATCTAGAAAACCATGAAAACATAGCGCTGTATGGTTGTTGGAGATATTTGTCATCTAGTGTCCTTTTACTGTTTCTAGAAATGTTTCATTCTGCTGAAGTCCAGTTTGCATTAAGGTGACCAACATTTTCACTACTGTAACGTGTTATAATAATATAGTTGGCCAATGCCTGCCTTCCCGAACCCTTAGTCACTTACATTTAACTTGTATCTATTGTCTCAATTGATCATATCACTTAATTCATGATGAAACATACTAACATGCTTCTCGAATGACAGCCATCATCCCATTACTCCTCCGACTGGGTACTTCCACTATGCAAGCCCTGGTTTCCAAACTCGCAATTGCTCATCCACTCTTGCAACTCATACCCAGTTCTCCCAACTGTCACCATGGTGTCTGCACTCCGGCCCTCCTACTTACAGCCCTCTCCCTACACTCTTCACGAGTGTCTCTTCTCAGTCTGCCATCTGCCCTGCACTGATGTAAACAGTTGACATTTTGTGTCCTTACCACAGAGTGGCAGAGGAAGTTATGAGGCTCAAGACGTGTGGGGCCTTGTGAGGGGGCACTCGAATTCTAAATCATTCAAGGTCATTGGCAGTGCTCGTACATTTTTTGAAGGGTTAATTAATATTCCCCCTGAATTAGTGAACATGACTGAGAATAGCGATGGAACCCTAAGAAAATTACAGTGTTATATGACAGTGGTGCCAGGAATATTTAAACTAATGTGTTGATATGATGCATTTATACCCATTACTTTGGTCACTCCTGCCCCATTCAAGATCTGCCACCAGAGCTGCATGACTATGTGCAAGAACATAGGAAAACAGGAATTGTGAGGGTGGGGAGGAATTGTGAGGGTGGGCAGGAACATGCCAGGCACAGGAGATTACACACACTTAGAACGAATTCATGAGAAGAATCATTACAAAAGGTACACATGTAAACATTGACATATAACATATGAAGTGGGCATGAAGTACATATGTTCTCTGAAGCCAAAGTAAACATGCAATATACATATTTTATAGGACATGCAGTTCTATTTTATTCCATAAGCAATCACATAGGAATGGCATATGCAGAGCAGTCAAGGTGCCCAACATCAGGCCACCCATTCCTGCTCCACTCTATGCAGCCTGGCACAATTATAAACAAGGAGGAGACACAACGACTGGAAGAGCCAATCCATCCAGCATGGAACAATCAGAGAATTCTGCACATGTAGCCTACTCTCTAAGTGTATCCGTCTAAGGCAAGGAGTCTTTGCATGTTAACAACCGTGTATTCCCATTATTTAATTGGTCAAACATTTCAAAAATGCCCCCTACACGCACACACCACTGTGAATGACTCACTGCCGAGAAGCACCGCTCCAGAAAAGAAAGCCCCACCCCCAGTGCTCAATGGCTCTGTCACAAGGGAATGGATTAATGGTCCCAAGCAACCAGACAACCCTAACCAAGCAGGAGTCAGCACTGGAAGCTCTGATGCAACAGGACAGTCTGCTCTTTTTAATTCCAATTTACCTTGTCGTCCCCTTTCCAATGAAAGTCCCTCAGCCCTACATCTGGCTGATTGCTGTAACCCCTCCCAAACAAGTGCAGCAAGGGCTATCTTCCGGAAGTGAAAAGCAGCTCAAATAGGGGGCAGAACTACGGCGCAGACAATCCAAATTACTTTTTCAATCTGTGCACTTTTCTTGCCACGTACGGAAAGAGGGACCAGCGTTAGTGTTATAAATGCAGTGAGTGTAGCAGTCATGAAGTCAGGGTGGGCCTGACACTGGCCCTCATTACGACCCTGGCGGAAATCGAAAAACGATGGCGGAAATGCAATACCGCCATCGAATAGCGCTCGGTGCGATTATGACCCGTCACCGTAAAGTACGATGCCATTAGCGACACCGTAGTGAACGCCAATGCTAACTGCACCAAGTACGCGCACGCGCGCCATGCAAAACCGTAATTACCACCATGGCGCAACGGTACAGGAATTCTGACCCTACCGGACATGTACCTAACGCCATCAAGCATGGCGGAAAGTACCATTCCGCCATGGTGAGAAGTACGGCATCGCGAACCAACCGTAAAAGGCCCTACTGAGTGCCTGTACACCACTCCCTGGCCACATTGCACAACTCCAGTGAAATGTACAAGTCACCCATGCATGCCAACGAACAAATGAATGTAGGGGCTCCAAGTGCCTTGTGAGTGGCCATCCATATTAGCCATGGCACCATTGCCGTACTGATGCAGCACAGGCATGTGAAGCTTCAAGTACAGCAACATGAACTGAAAACTGAGACAAACAAAAACAGGCCCCCCATCGCTTGACACCAGTGTAAGGCAACATTCAAAGCAGTATCCTGAGTGAGACTGCACCAGCCCTGTACTCCTGCCAGTAAACAAACCAACCATCAGCATAAGCATGTACCACACAAGTTGGCAGAGTGACTGAGCAGCCAGGCTCATCTCAAGAGGGGCCAATGGGAGCTGCAGGGCACAGATGGCACGAATACAGAAGCTATTCCAATGGACATGACCTCAGTCTCCCTCCAAGAAACGCACGCAAACACAGGCACCTGTGACCAGCCATATTCTGATAATCACATCATTCCACCAATCCACCTGGCTGACCGGCATCTGTTACACAAAAGCTAATCCCCCTCCCATGAGCATGACATCATCAAAACAGACATAATGGCAGCCCCTATCCCTGACCTTACTGGCCTTCGTAGGCAAACGCGCCCAGTACAGTACCACGCAACTATACTCAGAAGCCAGAACCCAAAGCAGATCTTCTCACAATACATCGCTCCACAAATAGGAATATGCTACATTACTTGCAAAGAATAACGCTACACGGTCAATATCATAATCAAAATTTAATGCACAACAAAATCACCCGGCCCATACAGCTATTAGGTCATGAACTCCAAAATATATCTCATTATTGTGGGCTGCATCCGCAATAAATGACCAGCTTCTTCTTGTGTGACGCCCTGTTCCTTCATGGTACACAGGGGCTACATTCACGTTCAAAAAGGCAACATGGAAGCGCCTAGAACCGCAGGGCCGTCCCATTAGGTAGGCACTAGTCCAGCTGAAAGGTCGAAATGTTGCTCCTAGCCACTAGTACTGCGTAAGGGCATGTGGGCCATTGGCGATCGTCCCATAAGATCGTAATGGTGCTCCACTGATTAACACGAAGCAGCAGGTGTCGGGAGTAAAAGCCATCTGCAGGAGTGGCATACAGATGGCAGCGGCAAAAGGGGAGGAGATACCTGTCACCCAAATGAAATGAAAAAGAATAGTATGGGCATCAGAACTCCATTTGAATTACTCACTTCAAAGATCACACTAAATCCACAGCCATATGCATGCTAGCCCACTCAAAAGGATTATTCGCACCCAAAAATCACTTGCGAATCATAACTATATAAATCGAGGTGAAAACACTATTACAAACGAGTGTTTGTGTGCATGCGTCTGTTAAAACAGAATCCATTAGATGGGATTAGTAACGTGCATAGACACAAGTGTTTGAAGGCGCGTCGAGACAGGGAGGGTTCAACAAGGGCAGATAGACGATGGTCCCACTATGGCAGCCCTGCATCACATAGCGCAGGGGAAGTGGATAGATTCCAAAAAGCAATGTACATGGCAGACTCTCTATTAAATCATCTGTCCATGCATCCATACATCATTCCCTCATCCCGGTATAAAAACGCCTGATTATTTACTCACATAACATTTGAAATTTCCATTGAGTCTGTGCGTAATGCAGTCTGCAAAATCCACTGTGCTCCAGGCCGGAATTCTAGTGTTGTGAAGTAACATGTATTTGGGAACGTCCTGCCTTATCCTCCACTACGCTATTGCGCATCCCATACTATTCATATCAATCATTGCATTCTCGCCATGGCCCCTGTCCCAAGGACATTAAACAATAGAACTTTATATCTGCAGTCAGACCTGTGGGCGTCTCCTCGCCGCTAGCTGGAAACCGAAAGCGCTGTCCTTCGAATTCCTCATTTGCAACATCACGTCGAAAAGGCATCTGTGACCGCTTGAAATCACAAATCCATCCATTTAGTGCGGCAGTGTGTGAAAATGGCAACTGGCTTCACTCACAAATGGGACGCCCCGCCCGTCGGTGAACCGCGGTACAGTGCTGCATGAGGGTCCACCGTTAATCGAGTACTACATTCCACTGACCCTTCACAAGTTTGTTCCCGACTGCAAAGATAGTATGTGAAACAATGGGACCATAGCTGAATTAACATATGAACCAATACCTCACTGCCATCGGGATGAAATACATGATTGTAATAGCAAGATGCCATGCGTCGAATTGCAGCGTTGTGTGCGGGACGTGCTCGCCCAAAGGGGATTGCAGCTTGCACAGGTGGAATGAATCACCACAGGTGGAGGCTATACTGCGTGAAAAAACATAAATTGCACACCCAACCCCCTCCCACAACCACACCCACTCCAAAATGCTACCGGCAGGACTAGCGATGTTGGCCCTGGGGGACCTGATAGCACTGCAAGTACTCCAACTTCAAGAAGAAGACGAACACCAACTACTACAACAACCGGCCGCACAGAGGAGACGCAGGAGGAGGAGGAGGGCAAGGCAGGGCCAGCAAGGCCCACCAGCACAGCCACTACCACCACGCAGGCAGCCCGCAATCCCACGCCTCCGAGCACATCCGTTCAACCTCACTGATGAGCAGATCCACACCCTCTACCGTTTGGACCGGGACACCATAACCGCCATTGTGGACATGACACACGCTGACCTTGTCAGCATGATAGATAGCCCAACCGCCATCCCACCCCTACTGAAGGTGGTGTCTGTACTCCACTTCCTGGCCACAGGCACCTACCAGCACACAGTCGGACAGTTGCATGGCATTTCACAGCCACTGTTGTCACGGACACTATTGCAAGTGCTCGATGCCCTCCTGAAGCACGCAGACGACTACATCTCTCTACCACGCTCGGAGCAGGAAATTACGAACACAAAAGTGGGATTCCATGCACTTGCCGGCATACGGGGTTGCATTGGTGTCATCGACTGCACCCATGTGGAACTGGTTGTCCCACATGCCATGCAGGCCCAGTACCGCAACCGAAAACAATATCATTCTCTTAATGTACAAATGGTGTGTGACTCCAACAGGATCATTACACATTGTTGTGCCCGATTTCCTGGATCAACCCATGATTCCATGGTGTTACGGAACTCTACAATACCACGCTACATGGAGCGACACGCAGGGAACAGATCCTGGCTACTCGGTGAGTCTCATTTCATGCATGATAATGTGGGATATGTGATGCGGCAATGACCTGGCAGGAAGGGGGGGGGGTGCTTACGTAGCAATGTCATTCCTCAAACATCCTTTATTGTCCACATACAGGTGATGCCGGGTATCCACTGAAGAGATGGCTCCTTACACCACTCCGGAACCCACAGAACCAGCATGAGGAGGACTACAACCATGCCCACTCACGTACCCGTGTAGTCATAGAACAGGCATTCGGCCTACTGAAGGGTCGTTTCTGCTGCCTCAGCAGGTCTGGCGGTGCACTCCTGTACCGCCATGAGAAGGTTGCAAAGATGGTCATGGCATGTGTCATGCTACACAACATGTGCGTACGTAGAAATGTGCCCATGCCCCCTGACGCAGAACTGCAAGCACCTGAATATGGTCATGATGAGGGTGGGGATGTGGCAGCACCTCAAGGAGTCCGCGAGACACAGGAGGGCCGTGAAATTCGTCAGATTATCATAGATTCATGCTTCTAGCACTCACGCCTGGTGGCTGATACATGGACACGGGACTTGTGGCACTGTGTGTGTCTGGAACATGCACAATATGGACTGTACGCCTATAATGGCCTCGTACACAAAGATCAATGTCCACACATCTCATTGGATGATTGTGAAATGTTTATAGCATATGTGAAATTATGTTACACACCCCATCGACCCGCCACCCAAGTAAGCCCAACACACCCCCTCCACCCTCCTACCTCCCCCCCGAACACCAGTGTCCAAGGATGCTCATTGTCAGTGGGCAGACGCTATTGCAAGCCCCCTCTCCGGGTATCAGGGGCACCCCTGCCTGTGGAGCGCAGGTTCCTCCCAGATCTACGTTGGGGGCTGCCCTGGACGGAACTTGCAACGGATGATGTCTCTGCCTGCTCACGTCCATGCATGTCCCTAAGGGTTTGTGAGAGCTCAGTGAGCACACGGCGCACAGCGGCAAGTTCAGCACATACGTCTTTGGACGTCGCATGCAGTTCCCCCCTCAGGCTCTCGATGCTTCTCTCCATTTGTACTCTCAGGCTCTCGGTGCTTCTCTCCATTTGTACTCTCAGGCTCTCGGTGCTTCTCTCCATTTGTGCCCTTAGTGTCTCTGTACATGTTTCTATGGCTGCCTTAGTACCCCCACATTCATCAGCATGGTCCTTGAGGAGCGTGGCCAGTTGCTGCTGTTGCACGATCACCTGGTCGAGGGACTGTTGCCTCTGCTGGGCCATGGTCATTTGCGGTGGTGTCACAGAGGGGCTGATCACCTCATGTTGCCTTGACACAGGGCTTGTGGGGGATGGCCAGTCGTCGTCTTGTGGGTGCCCCTGCGTGGTATCCTCATGGTGTACGGGATGAAACAAACAGGGGGATTGAGACAGGTCATGGATGGATCCTACATCGACATCACCGTTTTCTGTGTCGGAGCATGCTACCATTAATGCAGTGTCACCTATGGTGCTGCTGCCACCAGAAGCAGTGCCTTCTGTGGCATCCATTGGGGGGGCCTGTGGTGGTGCTGTTGTGGCCATGCTGGCTGCTGGGGTGCCTGTTGAAGTCCCCTCCTGTGTGCTGCCACTTGATTTGTGCTGCTGCCGTGTCTTGATCCGTGCAGCTGAGGTGGAGGGTCTTTGGCCGTTGGTCTTGGCCCTCCTTGCAGGTGTGCTGGTAGGGGTGTCCTGGAGCTCGTCGTTTGAATCGGACCCTGTGGTGGAGTAAAGGAGGGCGAGCGTTATTTATGGGTCTGTGGAAATTGTAATGGCAATGTATCACATGCATTGGGGTGGTACCTGAGGGTGATTTGGGTCAGGGCCTTGGAGGTGGTTTCATTTTTGTGTGGATTGAGGGTGCAGTTGTTTTGCAGCCTGCAGTTAGGGGGTGCCTGCTGCACGTGTAGAGGGTGTTTTTAGGAATTTTAATTATTTATTTATTTAATTTGACTTTTAATGTGCGCTATCAGGCCAATGTATGTGGACGTTCTCCTGGACATGTGTTTCTGTTGCACTATGTGGACACATGGTACTTCACATGATTGGACATTGTGGTTTTAGCATTGTTTTATTTGGGACACCTACCTGATTCTTCGGATGTCTGCACTCCTTTCTCCATCCCTCCGACTCCCTCTATCGTCTCCATTCCAATGGTGGAGGCACAGATTTCTTCCCAGGGGGTCAACTTGATGGGTGATTCCGATCCTCCCCAGGTAGCTGTGGCAATGTTACGGTTGGCGGATAGTATGCTCCGTACGCGTATCCGCAAGTCGTCCCATCGCTTTCTGCATTGCTGTGGGTTGCGGGGTGCGGTCCCTTACCCGCTGTGCCACCAGGGCCCATATGGCCTTCTTGTTCGCAAGTGCCGTCCTGGTCATTTGCGTCGAGAAGACGACGGCAGCATTCTCCTGGAGGGTCTCTGTGAGCACCGTGAGTTCCTCACGGGAGAAGTGGACCTGCCGCTTGCGGTCGCACGCTTTTTTCGCTACTTTTCCCATTGTTATTGTTTTCACTAGGGTGGATGACGGGTTGGGATGTGTCTCAGGGTAGTATTTTTAATGGTTGTGTGGAAATTCTGATTTTATAGGTGTACGGCGTGCTGTTTCCCGTTCCGGGACCATGTTTTTGCTTCCGTTTCCGTATATTTACGGTCACCGTATTTTCCGATTGCCGCTCATTACGGTGACCGCTATGATGGGTGGCGGAATTGCACCTAGGTCGCCGTACGACGGCGGTGAGGGGCGTTTTGGGGACATTTCCGCCATCGCGGACTTTGCACTTCCGCCATGGCGTAGTGCTCGTGCCCGATGGGTCAGAATTAGCCGCACTTTACTCCGTCGTGCAATGGCGGAAACGCTATTTACGCTATGGCGGTCAGGTCAGTTGCTTTCCGCCAGGGTCGTAATGAGGGCCACTGTCATAAAAGGGTTAGACAAATCCCTCATTGGGGGAATCCTCTAAAGGACAGAAACAGCAAACTGGACTACTCTGCAGCTTTACAGGAAGGGGAAAGCACCCACTTCCTATTAGTATTTTGGCCAAGTTGACCTTGCAAACCTTTAGCCAAAACTAAAAAAGAACTGTAAAGAAAACCTTCCCTAGAGTATTATTAATGGCAACACAGTTTGTAGAATCATTACAAACGAGTTGTTGCATATAAATGTATTCATTATCCACTGCAGCAATACACAATACTCCTTTCAGTAATTTGTCAGGTAGCACATATACTACACAACACATGTTTGATAAGAATTGAAATTCAAGTTCAATAAAAGTCTTCCAGGCAGAGCAAAACGTCATACAAATGTCTTGCTTACAGTTGACATTGTCGAATATTTCCCAGTTTTACGTCAAGAGGAGAAATGCAAATACAATATAACACCTATACTTGACTCCTCCAGGTTCGCAATGTTTGTTATCTTTGAAAAAGCATTGCAATTTCTCTAAGTTCACTTTGTCTTTATACATTTTTTTCAATGACCGGGTGCATTTTGACCCACTAAGTGTGCCCCTTAAAGAGGGTGAAAAGTGTTTGGTCACGTGATTAACCCCGTTAAAACCAAAGAATGCCCAACAAAAATGCATCTTTATGTGGACGTCCATAACCAAATGCTGCCACCTTGTGGCTTATGAAGTTCGTGTGTGACATCTACAGTTACAGGTGTGTCAGAAAAATGTAGAATTATTTTTTTCAATGTGCATGCAATTCATGGGATTATAGTATACAAAACACACTCTCCATCTGTACTTGCATGCAGTATGTTAAATATGAAATACTTGGCACCACTTAAGAGAGATCACAAAAGCGTTCAGGATATAATAACTGTGTGCCCTGCCCATAGTGCTACAGAGGTGAGATTAGAGTCAGGAGTTGCCGGAATTTAATGTATGCCATGTCTGTTCAATGACTATGAACTTGCGCAAGTACCTAAATCAAACTCGTACATGACTCAGCTAATTCATGTAATTAGTAAACTGCCTGGTTCTGCTGGTATGAAGTGTGATGAATCAGCATGATTTATTGATAGGTTGTTATTTAGGAATGCCATGCAGGGTTGCTGATATCATTTAGAACTGTTATTACATGTGTAGTATCCTACGCGCAAAACCTACTTTTGAATACAAATACAAGAGTTAGCACATAGTTACAGAGTAATTATAATTCATAGAAGCAAGAAAGTCCTCCGAGGTCACATTCAGTCCAATAACCAGTACACCTTATATCTATCAAAGAAAGGTCAAAGGTACATGTTTCTCCACCTCATAACCATAATCAAAACAAGAGCAGGTCAGGCCCAATTCATCTTCACCTCTGACAAGTAGTCCTGAAGAAGGAATGCAACCTGACTTGATAAAGACTGGGCCATCATGGACCCAGATTTGCCTGTGTGATTCCGATTCAATGGCATTACGTAAAAGAGCAACAGGATCTGGTTAGGCATCTCATGATAGCTTAAGGTAAACAACCTTATAAGTTTTGTGGAGCACCTTTTACTATTTTAAAGGAAGGAAGTGTTCATATTTGTGCCTCTCTGAGTGCGGGGGGCGATTACAGCCCTGTCTTGCTGAATTGGTTGCACAATCCCAGGTTTAAAGCCCTATTCCCGATTCCAACAGGTGGTCAAAATCATGGTTCTCCCACTTTCCGTTGCCAGCACCAATGTTACCCACTCAACCCTCAGTGCTGATGGCAAACACCACCGTGGCAAGGGTTATAGTGCATAAGAAGGCCCTTCCAGGCAACTCTACTGATGACTTTCCCTGCCTCTCCACTGTCTTGAGGTAGCTACTCTGAGTGATCCGGGCACCAGGATCGGGCAGAGACACATGGACTATGCTAGCATCTGCATGCTCTACATGGGGAAAACAGAAGTATTGACACAAAATAATTCTCAGTGTGGTAATCATTTCCGTACTCATCCAACACATATTGTAAAGAGCAAGTAGAGGCATATGAATAGATGCTGAGGTGTGTGTCCATCAATAGGACCACAGAAAACAGGAATGTTCCACTTGAAAAACAGCATAGATTGGTTTAACATGCATTAGCTTGTAGGGGACATGAGAATTTAATGGCACCATCTGGAGAGCATGGCTGTTCTCCGTCAACTTTAAGTGCAGTCGATGAATTGCTAGAACAACAATGACATGCCACCTGCCCTCCTCCTCCCTATCCTCAGTTGCATTGCCATATCTGGAGCTCCCTCGATCTGCTGAAGTGCTTGGCGCAGATATTGCTCACAACTCAGCAGCTCCGCTGTTCACCTTTCTACTGGTCATCAACTCACAATCTCCACTTCTCCAAAACTCTGCTCTCCTATGTCAGCTTCCTCATCATCGACTACTGTACTCTCCACCTTCCAATTTCCCAGTTGGCCAGTATGCAGGGACACATACATGCACACACATATGTACTTAGTGCGTGATAAAGTTATTGGCCCTCATTCTGACACAGGCATTAAGGGGTTTACGGCACCGTAAACGGCGCCGACCCTTAACGCCTGATTACAAAGTTCCCTTTGCGGGATGGCTTTTAACGGCTGCTTTTTGCAGCCATTAAAATCCATGCCGCAAAGGGACCTTGGCGATAATTACGGCACCGTAATTTACGGTGCCGTAATTATCGCCTTTCCCCATTCCCATTATGCCCTATGGGGCGAAAATGGGAATGGGGAAGGGTAAAATGGGAAATGGGGGTTTACCGCCCCACTCACCTTGGAATGGGGCGGTAAATCCACCTGGGTCGTAACTTACCACCTGGGTCGTAATGAGGCCCATTGTCAAGGAAACAAATAAATCAAGCTTGAAATGTCCTTTCATTATCACGGGTGCTCAATGGACTTCCTCGCATTAGATGGCGGTTCCTGTTCCTGGCAGCGCAACTACGCAGATGTGGACAGCAGTCTCCAGATGACTCATTCTCTGCATAATCTCATGTATATACACACCAACCTTCTGCTAAGAGCCCGTTCTTCGTTAGTTTCACAGCATCTTTAAAGATCCCATTTACAGCATGTTAACAAAAAGGCTATGTCTACTTGTTTGTCCTAAGCAGAAAGATATATATTTTTCCCCAGTGCATGTGCAATGCTTATACATGGGGAAAATGTATTTATTTATTTAAATAGCTCATTCTCGGCAGACGGCTGCCACAGCAGAGCATATATTAATGGAGTTTAGTCGGGTACCGTGGTTTCATCAACACACATTAGAAAGTGGTAACTTACTTTGTGGTAGGTTTCATTCTGGGGGAAGAATAAATAGGTATGTTTACAGTGGTGTGTGGTACTGAGGGGTGTTACAGTGTAGGGTAGGGAGTGGGTAGGGGGAGCATTGGGTGGTCGCCCCATTAGAAAAAAAAAAGATTAAAAAAAAAATAATAGAATCAACCATGATGTAATTTACCACTTGGTAATTTTGATTGATGCAACCAAGTAGAACTATCTTTAGTGCCCTGATACATCTGCTGTGTGTAAGGATTGGTTTTCTGGTGATTTATCCCAAGCTACGTTGATGTAAAAAAAGATTTTTCAATAGGTTTATAGTCATATTTACTAAGAAACATTCAATTTCCATAAGATAACAAAAAGGTTAATGCTAAACTGAGTTGAAAGATGTGAACTTAAAGGTTAAAACAGAAACCCCAGCATACCCTTTTTGCAATGACCAATTCCAACATGAATGGCTGTGTACCATTGGTTATTATAATGTGAATGTATAGTACAAGACACACAGTGTGCATTGTTACCTTCGTGGGTGACACAGACAGTAGCAAAGAAACCTTTTACAAAGGATACGCATGTGGCACAGAGAAGCCTTCAAATATATTGCTCCAGTGGTAGATGCTGAGGGTTTACGCTTGCATAAAGTAGTATTGGTCTACTTTACTGTGGTAACTCTGTGACAAAAGGTCTAATTTACCATAATCTTGGTAAACACCCCCCAAAATTCATGAATAGCCCTTTTTACTCAAAGTGCAAGATAAGAAAAAGAGGATGTTGTCACCTGCACTCACACATGGTAGCTCCTGTCTGCCTCAGGCACAATTCCAGACTGGTTTATTGTTGGAACGACGGAGGTGGAGGTCATCATATGCGAAGATTAGCTAGACCACGGGGAGGGGATGTGCTTGCTTTGGTTACTGGAGCAGCTAAGTAGCAGAACCGGTCGGAGCAGAGTCTTGCCTACTTGGCCTGTAAAGTATCTCTTACTGAAGAATGTAGCTTCCCACTTGGAATCCTACTGCTTTTTGCGAGAGTGGTGTGAAATGCAACATCTGAAGGTGTAACTGAATGAAATACATCCAACTTTCACTAGACGTTTTTGCAAAGTTTTCATCAATTTCTAATTACTCTTCTGCCAAAACGGTTGGAATAAGCAACAGCAAAACTTATTTGTGGCATTTTTGTGTTGGTAAAGTAAATGTAAACAGCTTCTTTGTTAAGAAAATCTGCAGGTTGTGGTTATTTGCAGAATGTGTTAAAAGGAAAACAAAAAGCCAAGCCGAGGTTCCTTAGCTTGCTGTGAAAGTCTTTATCAAAATGTATTTGCAGATTTGTTCATCGACAAAATAAGTGGCGATCTCAAGTCACCCACCAATGCCTGTGAAAACTAAGAAATGTATAGCTCGCTGTTGCTTCTCCGAGCGAGATAAGCGAACACTAAATATTCAAAATCAAATGAAATAAGTGTTTTTCACATAGTTTGGTAAGAAATTGTCCATAAACATTCCTTTTACTGACTTTTTTGCAGACATTTTACATGTTTCGAAAATGGCTAAATATGTTTTTGTTGCTTTCATCTACTGTAAAAATACTGATGACATTTTTTCATTTCTCAGAATGATACCAAGTTAATGAAATTGTCAACAATTCGTGCAACATTTCAGGAAATTGACAAAATGCTAAATTAAGAAATTTTGCACAGACCCACTGTTTATATGAAACGGTCCCACAAGCAAACACATGCAGCCACTGAAATACTGATGCACACTGCATAAGAAAGACATTTATGTCCACACACTCACAGAATGATCCAGATGAGCGAGAACGCCATGGATCTAGATGCACATTCGGTGACACACACACAGACATAAATAGGGCAAGACAGAAATATGGCAACACAAATATTTAAAGACAGACACAAAGACAGATCAGTTGATATCAAGAGAACGGAATGGGAAGACCTCCAACCTAGAACCTTACACTTACATGGGTCACTCCAGAGCGGGGGAAAGCATGCTTTCTCCCTATCTGATAAACCACAGTGGTATTGCACAAAAGCAAGGCGTAATGGGATGAGGTTTCCCAGTTCTGCACAGAGCACACACTACAACACATGGGAAATCCTGTAGCAGCTGGAAAGCTAGACCAGCTGTCATGGAGAATGCAAATATATAACATAGGAAATTGACTTTAGAATTGAAGAGTGTATGCACTGGAAAGAGCAATGACAGCATTCCAAAACGTCTTCAACTGTGTGGGACACATTTTAGCGGTCTGATGATAATCATTTTTTATTTTATATAGCGCTTATGCCTAAGCGCTGTACATAGAGCATATTTACAAACATTAATCACCCCAACCGAAGTTGGTACTCATTTATCAACCTTGGAAGGATGAAAGGCTGAGTTGGCCTTGCCGGGATTCGACCCTGCGGTCTGCATTGATCACACATAGATCGCAGCAGCGAGCGCTCAACCCGCTGATATATCTTAGCGACTGATTAAAGGGCATAACCAATGAACACTGTTAGAGTCATCAGCAAACAATGAGGTATTGAACATGTATGCAGGAGAGTCGATTTGCTGATCTCAACAGGAAGACTTGCAAGACATGGGATGTGGATTGGAGGTTAAGTTGCTGATCTTTGAAGCTGAAGATCCCAGCTTCAACACTTGCCCTAAGAAGGATCTGATTTTAGCCACATCCCCATGTTGTAAATAATTGAAATGAACGTTTACAACAAACAGCTGCACAGTGTTTTGTCTCGATTAAAAGTGCAGACGGAACTATGAGTTTATCATCGTGTCGTTTCTGTAATATGAATCCGTCCAGGCACCATGGAGCTCTGTGTACAGAACCTCACGTTTGAAGTTGTCCTGCTGAATTATGTGTGTTATATGAGTTGCTCAGCGTGTCAGATAAGGTGGGGGGGAGGAGGACTCTGTGAGGTAGCACCAGACTGGCCTCACAAAGCCTTTGCTAAACAGGAAATCATGACTATACGGTGCTCTCCAGTGAAACCCTGATAAGAAAACTAAATGACGCAAAGCATTTAACAACCAGGAATCATGCACCAGGATTGGAACATTTGCATGCGTGCAGGGAAGATTTTGAGCATTTGCACTTACAGACCAGGTAAAGAAAAAAGACCTTTGCAATGACTGACCAGTGCAAAATCAACATGTTACTCCAGTCAGTCCATGGAATACTATATGGCCTGGCCTTCAAGTAAATTGCATAATTTGCCACCAATTGTAACCTGGAGGATTCACAAATGATGGAAGACTTGGGCATCCAAAATGTATCGCTAGGCTCCAGAAATACAGCACTAATTTGGTAATTCCCGAGACCATCATGTCATATGAAGTCTAGACAGGTGTGCGCGTGTTTGCACGTAATCTTCCTGTGCAGTTACTTCACATATTTAAGGCGTCAGGCATGCCCCGCAGCGGCTTCTCTGTCTGCAACGCTTCTCTCCTCCCCCATCTTTAGCACCTGCTTGCCATAGTACTGTCATGCGTACATATATACATATCTGAAAGGTCCGAATCTCTGCCATTCAGATAAATCAATCGCCGCGTGTGCACTGCAGTGATCTGTGTTCGACCTGCAGGTAACAAATGATCCGAATAAAATGCAACGGCTATTGGGTGGTGCAGTGGCATAAGTGCTTTTAGCTAAAATGGCCTATTCTGCTTTCCCATTTCAGGAACACCAAACGTTGCTGCTATGTTCTGAACATACCCCAATGCTCCAGGGAACTGTACTTGGTGGAGCGGTGGTAGTGTGGCTTGTGAGATGAAAGAGTTTGGTCTTTATAAACACATGTTTGTGCTCTAATAGCACGTGGCATGACAACAAATTATGAAACACTGCCCATTGTGATGCTGCTAGTGGACGAATATATATGCCAACATTGCTGATAAAAAAAACCTTTTTCATGCTGCCTCTGCCCAGTAGGTGCCACAATTGCCACAGTAAACACATCTTCATGTGATCAGTGTTGAATAGCTGCCACAATTGCCACTATAAAAAACACATTTTCTCCTACTGTGCACAATATGCCCCACTGTCATACTATGAGGGCCAACAATACATCTTGGCACATTGCCCCTAAACATACTTTCATGCTGCTATCGCCAATATAGGCCAGCATTGACAGTGCAAAATACATTTTCATTCTTACGTCCATCGAAATATACTGCAATTGCAACTGTGAAAGCAACCATGCTTGTCATGCTGCCTGTGCCCATGAGGAATCATGTGGACTGTCCTCACAATAGGCCAGACACTGTCTTCATCTTGCATAAAATCCAAAGTCTACATAAATAATACATTAGCACATACCTCTCTCTAGGCTTCTTTGATTCTAAAACCATTATGTGGCCTATGCACATTTGCCAATCCGTCTCAAAGGGAACACACATTAAGGCCCTGATTCTGTGATTTAGGCCCTTAGTGTTTTTTTTTACTTTTAAGGTTGGCTGTGATTCTTATTGTTTCCCCATTTCCTTATAGAACTATCATGTTTGGTCATTGTATCTAAATAATGACACAACCAGATTCAGAAATGCCATGTAAAGGTTTGTATTGCAAAAGATCCATAGTGTGCACTCTAAATATCTGCACCAACTAACTCACCTGCATCATCTTCGAGCCAGAGTTCAAAATATCTGATTTAATCTTGCAAGGATGACCTTGCTCAGCTGTAAATTCAGAGCACTATTGCTTCCTATAGGTTTGCTGTTCATCCAGATCACTGCTACTACTTTTAAGTTAGCTACAAATGTATACAACTTCTACTACCTACACGCTAGCTGTGAATATGCATCCCTACTACTATAGGCTAACTGTAAATCCAGGTGACTGTTACTTACTATAGGCTAGCTGTATGTACAAATCACTACTACTACCTATAGGCTATCTGTAAACGGAGACCACTATAATTATGCGGATGCTAGCCGTTAATCCAGATCACCACTACTATCAATAGAGTAGCAGTAAGTCCAGATCTACATTACTTCGGATAGACTAGTGGTAAATCCATTTCACTAATACTACCCTACCTCTCGGCTAACTCTAAATCCATATCACTGGAACAACCTATAGGCTAGCTGTACATCCAGAGCACTATTACTACGCATAGACTCACTTTAAATCTTCTTCATTCACACTACCTATAGGCTAGCTGTACATCCAGAGCACTATTACTACGCATAGACTCACTTTAAATCTTTTTCATTCACACTACCTATAGGCTAGCTGTACATCCAGAGCACTATTACTACGCATAGACTCACTTTAAATCTTCTTCATTCACCCTACCTATAGGCTAGCTGTACATCCAGAGCACTATTACTACGCATAGACTCACTTTAAATCTTCTTCATTCACCCTACCTATAGGCTAGCTGTACATCCAGAGCACTATTACTACGCATAGACTCACTTTAAATCTTCTTCATTCACACTACCTATAGGCTAGCTGTACATCCAGAGCACTATTACTACGCATAGACTCACTTTAAATCTTCTTCATTCACACTACCTATAGGCTAGCTGTACATCCAGAGCACTATCACTACGCATAGACTCACTTTAAATCTTCTTCATTCACACTACCTATAGGCTAGCTGTACATCCAGAGCACTATTACTACGCATAGACTCACTTTAAATCTTCCTCATTCACACTACCTATAGGCTAGCTGTACATCCAGAGCACTATTACCACCTATAAGCTGGCTGTAAATGTAGACTACTATTGCTACCTACATTTATGGGAATGTAAATATCCACGGGATCGAGTGGTAACAGAGGATGCCCTATGAAATGATAACGGCCATTTCCTGTCTCCTCAAAGAACACTTATCTGCAAGAGCTTTACTTGAAACGCCCAGTGTTCCCTTAGTGACTTATGGCAGAAATCACCACTCAAAGTATTGTCAGTCATCATCTGTAGATTTTTTTTTTTGCCTTAAAAGAGCCATGGCATTCACTCATACTTCTGATTTCAGACTATAACACCAAACATCCAACAATCCACAAGTGAAACCTGCCTCGGTGCAGCCAGCAGCACGGCCATTCCTCAAGAATCAGGACTCATCATCTGGAGGAAATGAAAAGGTCTGATAAGAACCTGCCACATTCTGGATCCAGTGTAAGAGCAGAAGGAGAAAAGAGGTCCCTCAGTGGATATCAGGACAATCAAGAAAAGAGGAACCACCAGTCAGCAAAGGGATTAACGGGGACTGGAGTAACCCCAGTAGCGGTAAAACAATATGAGTCCCATGTACGAGCTTCAGAATCAGAGTAGACTTGGTGTCTGGGGACACAGAAGCAGGAAAATGATACGTTGATACATGTAGCATAATACAGCATTATACTAGGCATAAGCTACCTGGAAGCCATTGGCAGGGCACAGGATATGTGTGATCGATAGACTACAGCTTTTCACACACAATGTCAAGGTCTGCAAGCCGCGTGCTTTCCAGTGGTCCCGATCTGGGATTGATAACCCTGCTTGCATTCTCTCCAATAGTCTTGATCGCACACCACCTCCATTGGACCCCGCACCTCCAGGGAGACAGTTTCCGCTGGGAGCTGTGTAAAAGGATTCCAGAGGCTCTCAGAACAGAACAATATGAATAACTTCCACGCTTTTACTTCTGCCATGGAACCAGAGCAGCCAATACTAGCTTCCCTATACCAGCCCCATGCATCTGGAGCTCGCTGCCCACCCACCTCAGCAACAAAACTTCCTTCCCGAAGTTCAAGAAACAACTAAAAACTTGGTTGTTTAACAAATACTAGCTGCTCAAGCACAACACAGCGTGCATTATCATTCTATGTACTGCCAAACCTACATGTAGCTCTTTTTGCAGAGGAACCCACCTGCCCTCCTTTTACTTCTGCTCCTGCCTAAGTCTCTCACATCTGTGGTAATTGTTTAAGATTGCAACTGTCTAAGAATCGCAAAATTCCGGTAATGGGGGATGTTTCCTGTAACTGCTTTGCTTGTACATCTCAAGATGAGTATGATGTATGACTAAGATGTATGTACGCCGTGATACCTAAGGTTTTGGGCGTGTAATGAAATGCCATTAATAAATAAAGCCATTAATTGAAGTGAAACAGTGTTGAGAATTTTTTTTTTTATTATTGTTCATTTATAACAAACTTATACCAGCGAGTGGTTTCCAAGCACAGGATTGTGATTCGAACCACTGTTATGCTGCGTTGTCTTGCTACCAAGACAAATGCATTGCCCCTGAGCTATCCTTCCTGCCCTTGAGATATATGTGTTAATTACACCTCTTTTCAGCATGCTTAGTAAGTAGGGATTTGATTAAGATAGGCTCAAGCAAACAGCATGGCCATAAGGATAAGTAAAACATGTTACAGAGCAAGAAGTATTTCTATTTGATTTTCAGTATTTATTGAGTGGCCACCTACCATCAAAAAACAAGGGAGCACTGGAAATCGGGGATACAGCATCCATTGGATGGTTACAGTGGAATAGTCCTTACAACATATTACCAGTGAACCATTTAGGGGAGCAGGACATCGCTCACATGTATAGTTAGTGGAGAACATACAACAGTGCTTATCAGGCGTGTGGGCTGGAACGGGGAGTGGGCTGTAAAGGATTTTCATCAGGAGTGAATCTGATGTGTTGGATTGTGGGGCCAGTATCTTACTGGGAGTACAGAAGGAGCTCCTATGCAAAGTTCAGATTCCACTCTTTTGTGCATGAAACCAGTACTGTGGTACTATGGACCACGACTGTGCATTATACATGGCCAGGTTCTCGTAAAATGTGGGAATGGTTATAAAAAATGAAAGGATGCATACTGAGTTTACCCCTGGTGAAGGCAGTATTTCTGGAATGCTTCTAGAGATATTACAGAAATACCACCTCCACCAGGGGTAAACTGGGCGGAATTTTTTGAAATATCGGCGGAGGTGGTAACTTACTTAGGCAAAAATTCACCACAAAGAATAAAAAACACCCAACACATAATGGCCCCATAAATCTTCAACTAACTCACAGTCTTTCAGCAGAAAACGCTCGCGTTATGCATTGTGTATATTTCAATGTGTGTTTTGCCACCCAAACTCTCTGAGGGTCTATCTATTTCCACTTCAAGCTGCTTGGGAGTATGCTGTTTAGAAAGGTGGCCTTGTGTCCATGCTGCTGGTGTAAGGAAGCACTCTGCACATAGTGAAAAGGCTAATCTCTCCCAATGCATGGCAGCTGAGCAGGCAGCAATCACATTTCCAAGCCTGCCAGGAGTAACCTGGTACACTGCCCTGCATGAATTTGATGCCAGACTAGTGAATTATTTTTAGCACTCTTAAGATGTGGCAACCGCTTTTCGGTTCGAAGACTTGTGGAGTTGTGTCTTGTCAGCACCAGTGACTTTTACTACATGGCACATGCTGCCCTTGTCGTTGCTCTTAAGCGTGCTTAAGATAACACGTCAAGGGCCCCAAGTAGGACTGACTAAAATGACAGGCTCCAATTGTTGAGCACTTTGGTTTACAAGGGAAAGCACATTCACTTCACACATATTATGCAATAGACTGCCCGTGCAAAATATACTTTCCTGGCTGAAAATCATTAAATCCTAAGGGCATGTTTCTCATTCCTGCAAAGAAGCGACAAATAAATAAAAGTGGTGTTTTTGGTGAATCTCCCAAAATTATGATGTAGGTTAACAGTGCAGAATTGGAATTGTGCATTTGTCTCTACATAATTCGGCCAATTACATCACATTTCAAAGTATTTAGACTAGTGGAGTCAAAGGGCCTCATTACGAGGTTGGAGGTAGCTATGGAGCTATTAGCTCCATGGCTGCCTCCAAAACCCTACCGACTCCGCCCTGGTGAATGGTCCATTCCAAGGTTGGCGGGTCCGGTAATTCCCCATTCACCAGGGCCCTTCCCCATTCCCACTTGAGCCCCCATAGGGCTCAATGGGAATGGGGAAGGCGCTAATAACGGTACCGCAAATTGCGGTACCGTTATTAGCTCCAGAGTCCCTTTGCGGAAAAAACAGGCGTTAATGGAGGACCCACAAAGGGAACTCGTAGTAGGGCGGTAAGGGATTACCGGCACTGGTGCCCTTACCGGTGCCGGTAATCCCTTACCGCCCGCCTCATAATGAGGCCCAAAATCTACCCAATACTGTAACGATAGACACGCTACTGCAGACACAGATCAGTCTCTTTCTGCCGGTGTCACCCTCCGAAGGGAAAGATATGGAATATATGTGCCAAATGGCCACCAATTGTAAGTTGCAGGGCCATATTTCCAGTGGCAACGTGGGTCATCTTTGTTTTCTTGAGGCACTCACTTCTCCTGCTGCCACAGCAGGATTGTAAGGTCGATCTGTCTGCATTGTCTGGGCCCAGACGACCATGCCCTCCAACTTTGAGTGTTTAAAGGATTGTGTGCCCACAGAGTGACTTGGAGGCCTCCAAGCTAGTGCAAGAGGCGGGCTGTCGGTTTGGCACATACGATGAGACTGCAATGATGAGGTATGTGTTTGTGTGTGGATGTACTGTAGTAATTGGCAACATTTTCAGTTTAAGAGCACATGATGGACTAGGATCACCAAGATCCAATGTAACACCTACATTGTTCCTGGCTAATAACAGAAAAGATGATGTTGCCTCTCAGCTTTGCATACAATACCCAGCAGTAATACAATTAAGTCATTACACCTCACTGTGACAGTCATCCCGAAAGAATAATTGCCTTTCACACGCCAGACAACGGATAACAATAGAAAGAGGACACTGTATTTCAGCTTGGTGGACATTGTAAGAGGATTCAATTCAGCACTACAGCTAAGTTAGCGCCTAGTCTAGAATACTGAATGAAAACCCTTATTGATATATCTTTAGGTCCAGTTCATGCGTTCTGGATGACTACCCTTGTATGACACCCCTCTCTTGGAATCCCCCTGACCCCACTGAGCCAAGAAATAATTCTGTTTTGCAAGTTTAAAAGATTTATTTGATAAATTAAAAAAATATATCTCACACTTTATAATAAATTAATACTTGAATAGCACACTTAATCTGATATGATAAAGATCAACAACGGAGAATCTGGCACTAGCACACTTCTTATAATCACTAATGAGTTGACATGAAATGGATAAGGTAGCACACTGGTAAATAGGAACAAAGTATAATGTGGTAGAGGATGCTTTAGTAATTCAAATGGATGTAAGGTTGAATAAAAATGCAATACAGAAAATACTCAATATGATTTCAACAGGCAATGTAATCACTTTTCTCTGGCAATCCCTTCCCCCCCTTTTGATGTGATGCAAGGAATGGAAGGAAGCACACAGTTCTCAGAAATGCAATCAACTGTAATTCAGTTCACCCCAGCAAGCTTAAACAACAGAAAACAGATAGGAGTTTTGAAATCACAGGCCCAAATTCTTTGATATGTGCTGGCAATGAATGAGAAATATGCTAAATTTGCTTTTAATTCCCCTTTAGAGGTTCAGGATGAGTGGTATCTAGTTAATATTAGTCCAGGCTCACACTAGCAATGATGCAGGGATAGTTATCAGGTCAAACGAATTTCTAGCAAATGGAAATCAGCATCAGCAGTTTTTTTACATGTGAAGAGATTGCAAATCGCGGCAAAATTCGCGGGTGCGTGTTCCGCGATTGCGGTAAAACTATAAGGAGTAGGAAGGTGGTTCTAGGTTCCTAGGAAAGCCTGGGATCTCAGCTTCCAAATAAAAGTTATTGCAAGTCTCTAACCCAAACGGTTGCGGAGATATGAGCAATTTAGTAAAGGTCGTTTTTGGTTTTGTAAATTTTAAACGCACACTTTTTCAAAATGACAAGTGACAAATTTTTGCAGCAAGAATGACAGATGACAGCTAGGAGGCAGTTCTACTTAGTTAAATAGATTGAATTAGATGAATTTAAACTAAGAGATGTGTTCTGAGTTTTGCTAAGTACTCACAAGAGATTTTGAACCGGAAAAGCGGATTTGTCACGATCTGGTCAACAGTCTGGTCAGGTCTTTCCGGGTTCTGCTCACAGCGCCTGGTCTGGTCTCTGCTAGGCACAGCACTGCGATCCCTCTGGTCTGGTCTCTGCTAGGCACCGGTTCTTTGGGTCTCTCTGCTCTGGATAGATTGAAGTCTCTAGTTTGGCTTTCAGGAGGTGGATGAATTTGAAGTCTGGATCTCTGGATGTTGTATGGTCCGGCAAAGTGCGCTGCAGCAAATGGAATTTTAGGTCCCTACCTAAGTTTCAGTGGTCCATTTATATGTTCTCCAAGTGGGTGTGTGTGTCGCATCACTAGCCTTGCCCCTCTCCACTTTCCATTGGTCCAGCTTTCATCCCTTACTTGATTGGGGGAATGAAATGAAGTGTCATCATGATGAGGTCTGTTTATGATACAGAGAACCCACCCCTTTCAACTTTATACACAATCTATATCTGACCTAAAAACATATTTGCACAGGTACACATTTGATTAAAATCACATATACATGGTGTGGCTGAATTTAGCCATGTCTCTGTCCAAATGTGTTCATCCTAAGAGCTTGCATTCAAAAACGGCCACTTCTAGCACTTATTCATGTGCTGCACAACATTGGATCTTCATTAAATTTTACACAACTGTTCCTCACATATCTACCCACATACCAATGCATTTTCGTTTGTCTAGCTGAAACAGGGAGTCTGTAATATTAATAAACAATGGGGTTTTGCCCCAGAACATCACTCAAATTCGAGTTTGGCCTTGAATGAAAGGTACATTTTCTTAATTAAAGCTCTCAAAGTTATACATTTCTGTCATTTGATTACAAAGAGTTATCAGTGTTTTTGTAAAATATATATTTTCTTTTCAATTCAATCCTCAGAGTGTTGAGGTCCGCCTCCAAGACTTGGGTGGGTCAGTCCTCTGGGCAGGCAGGGCTTTGTTGACATTAAACAGACAAAATTAACATCTTCCTTTCAGAGGAAAGGGGTCCTTTGTGTGGTCTCTGGGAAGCTCCCAGCCAGTCTGCCTTCTATCAATCAAGAGGTCATGTGAGATTCTAACTCCTGGTGTGAAGCTCTTGAGGTGATAGGGTTTCCCAGGCTTCAGGCCTCTGGGAACAGCATGTGGCTAATTTTTAATTAAAATGCAGCCTTTGAAGTCAGCTAAGTCAAATCCCTTTGTACAGCAACTGCACTCAGTTCTCCAGTCAGAGTTTAGACCGCTAGTGCCGCCTAGAGGATTTTGTTGGTACTGCATGCAATTTTGGGATTTTCTTGGATTAATGCATTCTAAACACACACAAAAAGGGTTGAATCTTTAAAGTGGTCCAATGAGTCACGATTTCAGCAACTTTTTGACATCAGTAAAAGTGGATTTTGTCAACAAAGACCTTTCTTTACACTGGTGGGTGGCAAGTTAGGTAACCATTTTGGTGTGCGCACAACTGCGCAGCTGTCCTGGATTCTGGGATGAAATGATGGGCGGCGACAGCGCATCCCCATCTTTACCCACTCCAATTATTTATTTTTGTTCTGGGGCAAAATGATGGGCAGCGACAGCTTAATCCCCATATTTACCCCGTCTAATGATTCCACATGGGTCAAAACAATGGTTTCAGACTACTGTGCGGGTAGTCCAATGGTGGTTTTAGGCAGCGTCCTTCTGTGCCCATAACATCGGCAAAAATGGGTGGCAGCCTATTCTTCCTGCATTTCCCGGTGCATTTTCTGGGAAGCTCTGGTCATCATGATGTTTTCATGTCAGTACTGCACAGTTTTGAGGTAGGGCTAGGATGCATGGGTAAATACATCCCACAAGCCCCCCTCTTGCGATGGCCATCCTATTTCACGAATGGGACTCGCAAGATCTGGGATGTTTCCTCATCTTCTTCCAATAGATGGCATAGTTCAGCATCTTTTCCTCCATCCGGTACTGATCGATCGGTTCTCCTCGCCGGTCCTGATGGGAATATTGGGCGGTACCCCGAGCCCGTTGCGTCTCAGCTCCCGGTCTCCGGATCGTCCTCCTTGGCCCGTCTCAAGGTTTTCTTTCTCCTAGGACGACAAAGGAAGAGCGGCAATACCTACTCATAGACGTTTTTCCACCACTGTTGAGATGGTGGGACAGCATATGCATTTCATCATGACAAAACATTACATTCTTATTTTGATAAAGAAAACAGTATAACTAAGAGACAGTTTCATGCAAATCACAATATTTTAGAGACTAGATGTGGTATGTTTTATGATTGGAACTGAATTAGTCTGATACAGTACCCGCTAGGATTCCAGAGGATTCCTCCAGTTGTTGCAGAGTGTGTCTGGGATGGCAACACTTCAACTGGTTTATGTGGACCCACTTGTCTTCCCCCTCTGCCGAACCACCTTTGGGGATGCGGATCTTGTAGGCCACCGGAGAGATCTTATCGACGATCTCAAAGGGTCCCTTCCATGTAGGCAAAAATTTGCGCTGCTTGGCCTGGTTCCTTTGGAAGTTGTATAGATAGACCCGGTCTCCCACCTGATATTCCTTCCTGGAAGTTTTCAGGTCATAATGGGTCTTCATGCTATCAGTCGATCTTTCTAGATTCCGCTGAGCATAAGCAAAAGCATGTTGGAGGTGTTTCCTTAAATTCTCTACATACTCATGAGTAGTGGAGGCATTTATCAGTGTCTGCTCTTGGGTCCTGTAGAGCAAATGCTGCGGAAGCACCATCTTGCGCCCAGTCATCAACTCAAATGGTGACATTTTGGTTGCAGATGAAGGGGTAGATCTGATGGCCATTAGGACCAGAGGTAATCGGATATCCCAACTTGGCCCAGAATCTGCCACAAACTTCTTTAATATGCTCACAATTGTCCGGTTATATCTCTCTACTGCCCCAGAAGAAGCTGGTCTGTAAGCAATATGCAGCTTTCTCTTGACCCCCAGTATCTCCCACATCTTTGTCATTACTTCACTGGTGAAGTGGCTACCTCTGTCTGACTCAATCCTTTGAGGTAGACCAAAACGGGAAAAGATGTGGTTAATCATCAAGGCAGCTGCAGTTTCTGCCTTGCAATTTGGGGCTGGGAGACATTCCACCCACTTGGTAAACAAGCATGTCACAGTCAACATGTACTTATTCCCCCTAGCCGAGCGAATCACAGGGCCTACAAAGTCGATTTGTAAATCTGACCATGGCAGTGTCATTCCCCTCTTTTGTAAAGGCGCCCGGTGCGTGAGTGATGTCGGCTGAAATTGTGCACACACAAGACAACCCTTCAAGTACTGGTCGAGGTCCTGCCCCATGTGTGGCCAGTATGCAACCTCTCTTAAGATTTCCAATGTTGTGTGAAACCCCCTATGACCGGCGGTGGCCGCATCATGGGCGTGACTTAACATCAGGCTTCGGAATGAGGTAGGAACCACCCACTGATCATGGCCAGCTTTGGATTTCCTTACCAACAAACCGTCTTGGATCCGGAACATTTTTGGACATTTCATCAACACTCTTAGGTCCTCTTTCCCAATGTAATCGGTATCCGTCAGGGGAAAGTTCTCAGGGTCCTCAAGGTGCTGGTAAAATTTACCAATTATTGGATCCCCCTTCTGAGCAGGAATCAAATCAGCATCAGGGGTCTCCTTACTCCATTGTGCAATTGAGAGGTCGTTGTGAGCATTTGTCTGGGACCTAGTGATAGCAGTGACCTGGATTTCCCCCAACAGGGACTCAATCTCAATTAGATCCCCTTGGATGGCCCCGGTTTTGGCCAGCTGATCAGCTAAGTCATTTCCAGTTTTGTCTGGTCCCTCTACTTTGGAATGACCCTTGATCTTTTTCCAATAGATGGTCATCTCATTCGAGGTGACCAGATCATCAATGTTTTGGATCAACTTCCCATGTTTCAAGGGTTTGTTGTTAGCACATAACATGCCTCTGGTTTTCCAATTAACCAGGTGCTCCACGAACCCGTTCCGTACATAATCCGAATCTGTGATTATGACCAGTTCGTGGAGTTGATGCTGGACAGCAGTGAGGATGGCCTGATGCACAGCCATCAATTCTGCCACCTGACTACTTCGGGGGCCAATTTTGTATCCAGCGGAGGGTTCTGGGGACTCATTCACCCATGCATTCCCTACGCCGGCCACCAATTCTTTCTCCCCGTTGTTGTCAACATGGTAAGAGCATCCATCCACATAGACAGTGGGCATTCCCTCACACTTGTCTTCTTCAAAGACTTTGTGTGGGGAATTAAGGTATGCCTCCATGTTGTCCTTTATTTTTAGACTTTCGTCCTCGAGACAGTTTTCTCTGGCACAATCATGCAAGTCAGCCAGACCTTGCGCGAGGGGACTCTTCTTGTTTTGGCCATATCTGACCTCCACAGGAAAGCCTTGCATTGACAGAATCCAGGAAGTAATTCGGGAATTACTCACATTTCCGGCCCGGATTCTGTCACTTTGGAGATATTGCAGAGGCTGGTGTGGAGTCTCCACTATGATGTGTTCCCCCTGGATAAACGGGCGGTAATTCTTCAATGCCCACACCGTTGCCAGGAGTGCCTTCTCACAATCGTTGAATTTTTCCTCCACAGAGGATAAAGTTTTGCTCGCATAGGAGATTACTTTATTGACCTTGTCATGCTTTTGGTATAATACTGCCGTCAAGCACGTATCAGAGAACCCCGTCTCCAGGAAGAACTCCTTGTTTCTGACAGGGTAAGCTAGGCAAGGCGCTTGTGAGAGGCTTCTTTTGAGTTGTTTTACCGCCTCGGCTTGTTCTGGACCCCATTCCCACTTGACCCCCCCCTTCAGGAGATGAATCAGGGGTCTGGTGATCTCTGCGTAGCCCTCAATGAACTTTCTGCTGTAATTAGTCAGTCCAAGGAGGCTCCTTAGTTCCCGCAGAGTTGTGGGGTCTTTCAGTTTCTGAAGTGCTTCCACTTTCTTTTCCTGGGGACAGAGACCCTGAGGAGTAATCTCATGCCCCAAGAAATTAACACGGGTTCTACACCACTGTGCTTTCTGAAAGGAAAGTTTTGCTCCGGCGGCCCTCAACTGTGTCAGAACATAACGGATCTCTGCTATGTGTTCCTCCACAGATGAACTTTTGATGAGGACATCATCTACATAAGCCAGGTTACCCCTCGTACCCAGGTCGGGCATGGCCTTATGTAGGAAAATATTGAACTCATTACCGGAGTTAAGGTATCCGAAGGGAGTCCGGGTCCATGTGTACTGCTGGCCCCCAAAGGTAAAAGCCAGTTTGTATTGGTCCTCCCTGCTGACAGGCACGGTCCAGTATCCATTGGTCAGGTCTATTGCAGTGAATACCTGTGACCCCTGAATCTGGGCCAGCCCTTGGTCAATGTAGGGAAGAGGCCATCGGGAAGTATGGACCCGTTTGTTGAGCTCCCTAAGGTCGGCGCAGAGTCTCCACTGGCCGTTTGGCTTCAATATTCCCAGCACCGGATTATTGAAGGTGCTGTGGACTGGACGGATTATTCCCCGGGACTCAAGGTTCTTAATTATTTCAGTAAGGGACTCCATTGATGCGAGAGGCAAGCGATATTGCTTCACAAACACAGGAGTCATGCCAGGGTCCGTGGGGATTGTTGTTGTGTGGATGTCAGTGCGACCACAGTCATACGAGTCTACCGCAAAGAGATCTTGGAAATCCAAGAAAACTTGTTTCAACTTTTGCTTTTGTTCCAGAGTCACACAGGCATCAGCTAGGTTGACTCTCTCTTCCACCATCTGCCTGAAGCCTGGAAAGACTTCTGGTTTGGCTATCTCCGCGGCCTCCTCCAGCTGGGTGGAGAAGTCCCTGGTCAGAGTGCTGATTTGGACCGGAGGCTTCAGGTGGGAAAGGCAGCCCTCATGGACTTGGAAAATCACCTCATCCCTCCTGAAGTCACACGTCACATCTTCCTTACCATAAGGGCAGGAAGTGTACACCAGGAAGTTCCCCCCATGCCGGGTAAAAATCCTGTCTGGTGTTGCGTTGTCATCACTGTCACTGTCAAAACAGTCCTTGGGGATGGGTCCTAACAGTTCATTTACAAGATCAATGGAGAAATGTCGGTCATCAACCGCCATTCCAACAATGGTGCCTGCGGCTAGAGTAATACTCTTTAAGTCGCTGTTATCCACCTCTATTAGAATGGTGTCATGTTCTATGTTGACTAATGGAGTCGGGTTTACCCCCAACCCTTGCTGTTGGAGAGAAGCATTTGGATGTATGTAAGCATCAGGGTTTTTCAACTCTTGTCCCCTTTTAACTTTCACTTCCAGGGAGAATTGTCGGGTCCTTTCTGGGATGGTGACTTCCTCTTTAACCTGAATTTCAACCGCATAAGGTAGCAATTGAGCTGACCTAAATGCTTTTTCTGGATCATCAAAGCCCATGGGATTATCCGCTAATCGGGACCAAGCTTTGAAGTTTATTAGGTCCAAACTAATGGCAAAGCGATTGAGAATGTCACTGCCTAAGTAAAAGGCGGCAGTGACGTCTCGCACGACCCAACAATTATGGACTATGCTCTTGTTGCCAATGGAGATTTTGAGCATACACCTGCTTGGCAGGAGATGTTTTGAATTGGGTGCTTCCAGGTCCATTTCCCATTTGTCTATCAGTTTGAAGGTGGGAATGGCTGGATCTTTTGGGAGTTGGCGGAACGTGGCTTCGCTGATGAAGCTCTTACCGTTGTTCACACACACTCGAGCGAGAACAGAGTCCTTCCCATCATTTAACTGAACAGGAATGAACAACTGCTCTCCAATTTGCTGAACATCAGCCAGGCTTTGAGCTGATTTCACATCTTCCTGGACTATAGGAGTGGGAGTTTCTGATTGTGGATTGGTATAGAATTTCAGAGTGTTTCCTTCCAGCATGGAATACCACTTTAGACTGGAAGGAAGGTTGATTTTCAGAAATAGAGAGGACCCCCCATCACCAGTCTGTTGTCCTACTGCTATTACTGTCACGTCTGGAATTTGGTTGTTCTGGAAGTGAAATTCTACTTGGTCAGATTTTTGTTCAACCATGTGGCATGTGCCGTTTAAACTAACATGGTTGACACTCTGTTTTAATTTTATGGGTCGGCTAGTCTGAGTCCAGAGGACCTTGTTTACGCAATCTATTAGGGGTGACAACCTTCTCAGGAGGTCATTCCCTAGTAAACAAGGGGTGCCCTCTGGGGTCACAACTATGACCGGGTGTTTCAACTTATGTCGCCCGATCTTAATGTCCAAGTCTGCCGTCCCCTCGACGGGAATTTCCTTCCCGTCAAAGTTCTGCAGTTGTCCAGGAAGAGAGGTGAGAGGAATTTGGTAATTCTCTCCCCTTCCTGCATTCAGTTCGTCAAAGGCCCTTCTGGACAGAAGGGTAGCTTGAGATCCAGTGTCCACCAGTGCTGAGATTGTACCCTGCCCCTGTACTTGTACCGGGGCATAATATCTTCCCTCCTTCTCCTCAAGGGGGCACAGATAATGTACATTTTTGGACAACTGGTGGGCTAATTTTCTGGTTTTGGACATCGCTAGCGAAGAGATTTGGGCAGAATCTTGTGGAGAGCCTTGGGAATCTGGAAGAAAAATTTTGCAACTGGAGATCAGAGCCATTGTGGGTTCCCCTGGCTCCATTTCTGGGCCGCCCCCCCCTTTTTGGAGGCAATCTCCAGGATGGGTTTGAACCAGGGGATTTTCTTGCTGTTGGTTCTGGGATGAGATGGTGGGCGGCGGTAGCTCACTCTCCACATCTCCCCAGTCAGGATTTGCATCCCTAGGGACCCATTTTTCTTTGGGAGGAGTTCCCCCCTCTCTGAAGGAGAAAATCCTTTTCCCAGGATCCTCTGAGGATCCCTCTCCCTCAAATTGGAAGATCTGTACCTCCTCCTCAAACTGAGTCTGTTTGGGTCTTTTGTTTCTCCTACCCCCCCTCTGCTCCTTAGGAGGCAGACTTTCAGGGGCAAGAGATTTTGTTTCCGGTTCCTGGGTTTCCAGGGGCTGTTTACAAGTGAGGAAGGAAGCTTCCTCCAAGGCTTTACACCCCCCTTCCCTTTGTGCCTCCTCCCTGGGAACCGGTGATTTATCGGGGTGCTGCCCCCGTCATTGTTCTGGAGCACCAGGTCCAGAGTTGGGTGCGTTCTGCGCTGGCACGCCGATCTGAGGGTTCTGCTGCGCCCTCAGTATATGACCCATATCCCGCGCCATGTTTTGAACCTGGCGCTCTAACTGGGAAACCCGCTCAGGCTGATACGGGGCCCTGTTTTCTCCCCTGGGCTGATCCCGGGAAGGGTAGCTATCCCTCCTTTGGTAATACCCCGGGTTGGGAAGATTTTGGTACCCCTCCACCCTTGGCCTCCCCTCTCCCGGATTCAGTGGTCTGGGCTCAGGGAATTGAGGAAAGAAGGATGGATGATTTTGGGGTTGGAAGTCGGGTGGATATCTGGGGAAAAAGTTCTGCCCAGGGTTTGGTACATTTCTGCCCTCCTGTGGGAAGTTTGGAGGGAAGTTCCCTGGGTTTGGTGCTTGGCTGGATCCCCCCCCTTGGGCTGGAGGAGTCCACACATAACCCAGGATGGGTCTGTTACCTTTGTAGCGAGGACTTACATAGTCAGGAGAGCGAGGGACCCCATTTGTGGGGCTGCCTCCCTGGCTCCCTGTCTGTGACTGGCCCGAGGACCTTCTGGGCCTAGCATTATTCGGTGCAGGTAGGTTTTTAGGCCCCCCCATCTCCAAATCCAAAACGGGGGTGACCTTTACCTCTGCCACCTTGGCAGCAGCAGGGGTGCTGTTGGCTTTGGGGTTTTTCTGGGCATTGCTTTTATTTTCTATGGGCTTCTGCACCTCATAGATGCGGGTAGCCTGTTCAATGACCCAGTCTAAAGATCTTTTCTCGTGAAAATCCCTCACGAGCTGGGTCATGATATATTTGGGCAAGGCATGGAAAAACGTGTTGATAAAGTCACGGCTATCCGTGCGCACCCTTCTTGTGGTCTGTGCAAAAGCCCGCTTTAACTCCTGCACAAATTCTTGTGGGGCCTGATCCTCCCCACATTGCAAATTGTAGGCTGCCTTGCGAGCCTCTTGAGGATTTCTGTGAACAGAAAAATGTTTCAGGATGGCCGCCTTATAGGTGGACCATCTTAAATGATTTTGGTCCTCCAGCCCCGCAAAGAAACTGGAGTATTCCGGGGAGAAGGTCCACTTTACGTATTGAATGCAGCTTTGGCTGTCCTTCAAATGGAAAGTCTCCATCATTTGTTCAAACAACTCTAAGTGCTCCCAAACAGAATACTTAGAGTTCTTATGGTAAGGCGTGATGACGCTCCTGATCGCCTTAATCTGCTTTAAGGGGTCCTTAAGCAAGGCCCTTTTTGCCTTATTGGCCTTTTTGGTTCGGGTAACCCTTGTCCATTCTTCGTCGGACTCAGAGGCACTGCTCCCAGAGGTTCCCGTCTGTTCTTCCAGGTTTTCCCGGATTCTGCGAGCCTGGGAATGGCTGGCAGAATGTGGGGACCTGGTCTCCTGTGTCCTGCGCAGTTCAGAGGAGTCTTCAGATTCCTCCTTGCTGCCAGGATTGGATGGGTACCCCCTCCACTGACCTAACTGGGCAGAGGTTTTCAGGATGCCCTTAATGGGCCTACTCTCCTGGGGTTCCCCACTGAACTGTATTGTACTTGGGTGCCCATACCCGGATGCCCACCCCTCCATTCCTGAGTGGTCCTGGCCTATGAGCCCCATGCTTCTGGCTGGATAGTAATCTGCCATCCCTGTGGCCCTGTGCTCATGTGCGCCAGGGGACATGGGGGTGGCAGAGTTCAGGGACTGGGGAAGATGAAGGCCCCTGGTGTTAGGGCTCCTGCGGTTATGGTCAGGAGTCTCTCTTTCCCAGCGGACCTCATCTCTATCCGCCCCTGCTCCCTGTTGCAATGCAAGAGCCTGCATTTGTGCTTTCAGTTCCTCTGTTAAGGCCTTACTCGACTCTATCAGTTTCTCCTGCATCGCTACCTGCTGTTGGAGCCTATCATTGTGTTGGCAGAGGGCCTCATTTTCCCTCTGTGCTTCCTGGTTGGTCCTGGAGAACTGGGCCAGTCTTTGCTGCAGGAGGGTTACCTCCTGGGCAATGTCCCTATTGGCCTGCTCCTTTCTTGCTAGAGCATCCTCCACCCTTCTGGTGTGCTCTACCAAGTTCTGGTTTTCTTTTTGGAGGTCACCCAGTCCCTGGTGGGCCAGGTGATTTTCTTCCATTTTTCTTTTTAAATGGCAGACTTCCTGGCCTATGGCGTCTCTTTCCTGACTAAGAGCCTGCATTTGTGCCGCCAGGTCGTCCCTTTGCCGTTGAAAGGCACCAGCTTTCTGGCGCTCCTCATCAAACTCTGCCTGGGTATCCAGGTCTTTCAGAATTAGTTTGTTGCTCTCTGCCTTCACTCTATCTAGGTGGCCTTGCAGGGTGACTACCTGCTCAGCACATACCCTGTTGAAGTCTAGCTGTTGCTCCAGCTTTTTCTGGCTTTGCAGTAGGGAGTCCAAACCTTCTTGGTGTTCCTTCTGCAAGGCCAGAAATCTGGTATCCTGTTCTGACTTTTCCTTTTGCAGTACATCCATATCCTCCTTTATTTTAGTAATGTACAGTCTGCTGTCATTTTCTGACTCCTGGCTCCTCTGCAGCCTCTGCTCAGAAGAGTCCAGATCAGATTGGACCTTCTGTAATTCCATCTGTTGCCTATTTGCCAGATTTTGGCTTTCAGCACATCTATCCTGCATGTCTCCCATATATAGGTACAGGTATGCTGCTATCCTGGCAATCTTATTGTGTTCCTCTTTGGCTTTAGGAGCCATATATAGTTCACTCAGGGCCTCATGTAATGGACCCTGATCTCTCCATAGGTCTGACCCTGTTTCCGTGACCTGTTGCATGATGGCCTGCAACCAGACTGTTTGGTCCTGGTGAGTCCACTCACCTCTCACAAATAACTTATGTAAGAAGTGCTCTCTGGCTATTTTCATGTCTACTAAGGCCGTCATTCTAGAGATTGGTCTCTGTCCTGACTTACAGAAGTTAGTATTTTATTTTTGCAGAACAGAACTTTTCTTGGAGTGTCCCTTTTGAGGAATGCTTCACAGCGTAATGCAGCGTGGTGATCCGACCGGATGTATGTATCCCGTCAGTTAGCACACTGTATTAAGCTGCACAACTGGTAAATCTAACCCAACGTCTCGGCTCGAGCCCCCAATTTGTAAGAGGATTCAATTCAGCACTACAGCTAAGTTAGCGCCTAGTCTAGAATACTGAATGAAAACCCTTATTGATATATCTTTAGGTCCAGTTCATGCGTTCTGGATGACTACCCTTGTATGACACCCCTCTCTTGGAATCCCCCTGACCCCACTGAGCCAAGAAATAATTCTGTTTTGCAAGTTTAAAAGATTTATTTGATAAATTAAAAAAATATATCTCACACTTTATAATAAATTAATACTTGAATAGCACACTTAATCTGATATGATAAAGATCAACAACGGAGAATCTGGCACTAGCACACTTCTTATAATCACTAATGAGTTGACATGAAATGGATAAGGTAGCACACTGGTAAATAGGAACAAAGTATAATGTGGTAGAGGATGCTTTAGTAATTCAAATGGATGTAAGGTTGAATAAAAATGCAATACAGAAAATACTCAATATGATTTCAACAGGCAATGTAATCACTTTTCTCTGGCAATCCCTTCCCCCCCTTTTGATGTGATGCAAGGAATGGAAGGAAGCACACAGTTCTCAGAAATGCAATCAACTGTAATTCAGTTCACCCCAGCAAGCTTAAACAACAGAAAACAGATAGGAGTTTTGAAATCACAGGCCCAAATTCTTTGATATGTGCTGGCAATGAATGAGAAATATGCTAAATTTGCTTTTAATTCCCCTTTAGAGGTTCAGGATGAGTGGTATCTAGTTAATATTAGTCCAGGCTCACACTAGCAATGATGCAGGGATAGTTATCAGGTCAAACGAATTTCTAGCAAATGGAAATCAGCATCAGCAGTTTTTTTACATGTGAAGAGATTGCAAATCGCGGCAAAATTCGCGGGTGCGTGTTCCGCGATTGCGGTAAAACTATAAGGAGTAGGAAGGTGGTTCTAGGTTCCTAGGAAAGCCTGGGATCTCAGCTTCCAAATAAAAGTTATTGCAAGTCTCTAACCCAAACGGTTGCGGAGATATGAGCAATTTAGTAAAGGTCGTTTTTGGTTTTGTAAATTTTAAACGCACACTTTTTCAAAATGACAAGTGACAAATTTTTGCAGCAAGAATGACAGATGACAGCTAGGAGGCAGTTCTACTTAGTTAAATAGATTGAATTAGATGAATTTAAACTAAGAGATGTGTTCTGAGTTTTGCTAAGTACTCACAAGAGATTTTGAACCGGAAAAGCGGATTTGTCACGATCTGGTCAACAGTCTGGTCAGGTCTTTCCGGGTTCTGCTCACAGCGCCTGGTCTGGTCTCTGCTAGGCACAGCACTGCGATCCCTCTGGTCTGGTCTCTGCTAGGCACCGGTTCTTTGGGTCTCTCTGCTCTGGATAGATTGAAGTCTCTAGTTTGGCTTTCAGGAGGTGGATGAATTTGAAGTCTGGATCTCTGGATGTTGTATGGTCCGGCAAAGTGCGCTGCAGCAAATGGAATTTTAGGTCCCTACCTAAGTTTCAGTGGTCCATTTATATGTTCTCCAAGTGGGTGTGTGTGTCGCATCACTAGCCTTGCCCCTCTCCACTTTCCATTGGTCCAGCTTTCATCCCTTACTTGATTGGGGGAATGAAATGAAGTGTCATCATGATGAGGTCTGTTTATGATACAGAGAACCCACCCCTTTCAACTTTATACACAATCTATATCTGACCTAAAAACATATTTGCACAGGTACACATTTGATTAAAATCACATATACATGGTGTGGCTGAATTTAGCCATGTCTCTGTCCAAATGTGTTCATCCTAAGAGCTTGCATTCAAAAACGGCCACTTCTAGCACTTATTCATGTGCTGCACAACATTGGATCTTCATTAAATTTTACACAACTGTTCCTCACATATCTACCCACATACCAATGCATTTTCGTTTGTCTAGCTGAAACAGGGAGTCTGTAATATTAATAAACAATGGGGTTTTGCCCCAGAACATCACTCAAATTCGAGTTTGGCCTTGAATGAAAGGTACATTTTCTTAATTAAAGCTCTCAAAGTTATACATTTCTGTCATTTGATTACAAAGAGTTATCAGTGTTTTTGTAAAATATATATTTTCTTTTCAATTCAATCCTCAGAGTGTTGAGGTCCGCCTCCAAGACTTGGGTGGGTCAGTCCTCTGGGCAGGCAGGGCTTTGTTGACATTAAACAGACAAAATTAACATCTTCCTTTCAGAGGAAAGGGGTCCTTTGTGTGGTCTCTGGGAAGCTCCCAGCCAGTCTGCCTTCTATCAATCAAGAGGTCATGTGAGATTCTAACTCCTGGTGTGAAGCTCTTGAGGTGATAGGGTTTCCCAGGCTTCAGGCCTCTGGGAACAGCATGTGGCTAATTTTTAATTAAAATGCAGCCTTTGAAGTCAGCTAAGTCAAATCCCTTTGTACAGCAACTGCACTCAGTTCTCCAGTCAGAGTTTAGACCGCTAGTGCCGCCTAGAGGATTTTGTTGGTACTGCATGCAATTTTGGGATTTTCTTGGATTAATGCATTCTAAACACACACAAAAAGGGTTGAATCTTTAAAGTGGTCCAATGAGTCACGATTTCAGCAACTTTTTGACATCAGTAAAAGTGGATTTTGTCAACAAAGACCTTTCTTTACACTGGTGGGTGGCAAGTTAGGTAACCATTTTGGTGTGCGCACAACTGCGCAGCTGTCCTGGATTCTGGGATGAAATGATGGGCGGCGACAGCGCATCCCCATCTTTACCCACTCCAATTATTTATTTTTGTTCTGGGGCAAAATGATGGGCAGCGACAGCTTAATCCCCATATTTACCCCGTCTAATGATTCCACATGGGTCAAAACAATGGTTTCAGACTACTGTGCGGGTAGTCCAATGGTGGTTTTAGGCAGCGTCCTTCTGTGCCCATAACATCGGCAAAAATGGGTGGCAGCCTATTCTTCCTGCATTTCCCGGTGCATTTTCTGGGAAGCTCTGGTCATCATGATGTTTTCATGTCAGTACTGCACAGTTTTGAGGTAGGGCTAGGATGCATGGGTAAATACATCCCACAACATCTTTATAGCACAATCTTCTTACCAGCCTACTACCAGGCAGACTCTGCTGTGGGGGAGTTTGCCTATCCACAGTTACATCACTGCCCTCACCAACGGGCTTAGTGACAGTAAAGATGTGCCTGGCTGGATTGCTCACAGGGTAAGCACTTTCCTCTCATATGGGTTCAGCCTGCAATTCGCAAGTTCAAATCCCAAAGCAGGAATGACTCCCCCCTTCATTGCTAAAGATGTTGGTAAATTGAGTATTTCTACATATGATAATAATAGCACCATTACAGCAAAAGACAGAGAAATCCAGCGTGAAGCACTGTGCTGGAACATATATTATCATTGTAGAACATTACTATTTCTATCAGCACCTGATCCATCTCCTCAAACCCAAATGGTGACATGATTGAATTAATATATGAATCGGTTTTCACAGTGGACTGTTTGAACTAAAATACAGCTATAACCATCTTTTACCAATTATTTAAACCTTGCAGACATTGCTATCATTCTTTCAAGCGAGCCTTCTTCATGGGCTGTTTCCTATTCTGCTTCAACAGACCTTGTATATATTTCTCCCTTCTGCCATCAATCACACCCTTAGACCATTTCCAAATTATCTTCAGCAAAATAAAAAATATGCTATAAAAATGTAAGATCAATAGTATTAATAATTCACCCTGGGACTCCAATTACAGACACTGAAATCAAACTCCAAAAATTTAACAAGTAAAATTGACCTTCTGCGTTACATGCGTGATACCACAATCGACCATCACTCAGGCTTTCTATAGGCCACATTTTCACATAATCCCTGATGGACTCAAACTAATAATTTTGCCAGACGCTCCCAATCACTCTCTCATCACTTTCAAAATGTATAATAATATCTACAGTTTTATTCAACCAATTAAAATATACTTGCAGTGTTTCACTTTAGGTCTGATTCCCTAAAGGAAACCACTATAATACATAAAATGAATATCTTCCTCGAAGGGAGTATACCAGCAAGATTAATTCACCCCACCACCCGGATTTACACTCGCAGCCTCTCAACAGCATACAATGCTACTCCCATTCCTAGGTCTAAGGCGTGGGAACTTCATGGTAAGCCCCAACAAGAACAAACAGTGGATCTCTGGTGATCACGTTACTCCCTATTATCTCTCTCCTCTTCAGATTCATATCCGCCGTCTTCCTCTCTTCGGGCCATGGAGATGGACAGAGACACTAACATCATCTCTGTTCCCCTTAATACCCTAACTTGTCCATTCACTAATGCATGATCATCAACTAAAAGTGCCACTCACATCCAGGACCTGATCATGGATAAATCACCATGCCTCATCACCCTTAGCAAGATTTGGTTAAAAAAACTACTCACCTGGTCCAACCAAAGAACAAAACACAATTCAGAAACAGGTGCAACAGTAGAGGGTGGAGGTGTCGCCATCATGTATACTGATAAAGATACTGAAACAGAATCATTGACATGCGCTACACGTCATTTGAGCATTTGCTGGTAAAATGTGCTACCAGGCCAAACTCCTCATTCCTGTCCACATCATTGGCTAAAGAAATGTACATTCATGTTTCTCAACCGACATCATTGACTTCACTCAATGTATTCTCCCCAAAAAAAGGCATCATCATGGGAGACATAAACCTCTGGGCTGATGATCATTCAAACACCAATCAAGGATCTGAGTTTGTTTAGCTTCAAACAACTTGTTCAACAGCCAGTCAGGAGAGCGATGTCCATATATCTTGTTTTCATCAGTCTCATGGTCAGAAATATTGACCCATGCAATAATCTCATAGTCAGATCATGTGAGTTTTGCCATTAGAAATGTGTTCACCACTAAACATATGCCAAGAAATGTAAACAAAATTTAAACTGACACATTCATACATGCCCTAAAGTCCATAGTGTTGCATGTACTGGTTATTGAGATCCCCACACTGGTCACCCTGATGGATATCTTCAATCATACTGAAAGTTCACTCTGTCTCTGGCGTTCAACAGGTCAACTCTGAAACAAAACAAAAGTAAAACCCCCACAAATGTTGGCAAAAAGCAGTACACAGTGTGCTACAACAAATGAAATCACAAAGTTGCCCCTAGAAAAAAACCATTGGATGAAGCCCCACCTAAAAAATGATTTGTTCAAGATTCATCAAGAAATGTAGTCAGCATTCCTACCCCTTAAAATCTCCACTGGTAAAACTGTCCTTTTCCCAATAAAATGTTTTTGTCATCATGTCTAACATGTCATCTGAATCACCAAGGCGGGCGTATATTCAATAACAGAGCATCCCATGGAGCTCACTACCTAACTGATTTTTCAAATAAAAATACCCTGGCTGTCCCTAAAATCCGTTTCTCATTCAGTAAAACTGCCACCCATACAGACATCTGCAATACCAAATGGTTCACTACAGCTGGCCAGTATTGGCTACTCTAGACACCCATACAGACATCTATAATGCCAAATGGTCCACTACAGCTGGCCAGTATTGGCTCCTCTAGACACCCATACAGACATCTGCAATGCCAAATGGTTCACTACAGCTGGCCAGTATTGGCTCCTCTAGACACCCATACAGACATCTGCAATACCAAATGGTTCACTACAGCTGGCCAGTATTGGCTACTCTAGACACCCATACAGACATCTATAATGCCAAATGGTCCACTACAGCTGGCCAGTATTGGCTCCTCTAGACACCCATACAGACATCTGCAATGCCAAATGGTCTGCTACAGTTGGCCAGTATTGGCTACTCTAGACACCCATACAGACATCTATAATGCCAAATGGTTCACTACAGCTGGCCAGTATTGGCTCCTCTAGACACCCATACAGACATCTGCAATGCCAAATGGTCTACTACAGTTGGCCAGTATTGGCTACTCTAGACACACATACAGACATCTATAATGCCAAATGGTCCACTACAGCTGGCCAGTATTGGCTCCTCTAGACACCCATACAGACATCTGCAATGCCAAATGGTGCACTACAGCTGGCCAGTATTGGCTACTCTAGTCACACACTTCAACAATGCCCCATGCAATCACAGGGTTGTCCCCCAGAAGCATGAACCAAAAGAAATTACGTGTTTACTTAACTCAAGATAGAATCAAAATCCCTGACAAACTAACAATCGATATTTAGCAACCTGAGTATTGCCAAATCCTTGGAACCAGTAACGCATGGAATCACAGAGCATAATGAATACCAATGTGTCTTCAGTCCATGGCAGGGGAAAGAATCTGTCTTAATAATTTCTGAAGAAAGGTCATTACTTATGATAAAGGTGATTTGAGTAGACTCGCACTACTTGATGTATCCTCTGCATGCAATGAAAAAGTTGCGTACCCTGTGCCCAGTGTTGGTAATTATAGATTGTCATCTCTGCAGATTCTTTGTCAATGACATGATCAGCCTGAATCATGCTTGGAATGTGCCAGATGGTGCAACCTATGAACTTTGCCTCCCGCAGAAGCAACAGTTTACAGGGTGCACCCACCCCAAGACCAACAGTTCACCAAATATTTTGTGCCACAGAAGGACTGGACACATTCTGAGCTGACCGATGAAAAGGACAGCAGACAGATAAGGAATCTGTAGAGGAAATAGTGTATCCATCAGAGCCAATGTTATCTGTAGGGTACATAACTTGCTCCTCTAATGGTTACTATTGCCTCTCCGGACTGCTCTTTTTTAAAGATTTACCCAGCAATGCCTAAGACAATCGAAAGGTGATGCGTTGGTTTCACCAGGAAGAATAGAAAGAGATCTCAACCAAGGATGTGCTATAACACAGATTTTTAACATTTCTCAGCCTTAGCATCTGCTAAATCCAGGCATTACCTACTATCTTGCAAATCTGTGCAGAGTTGACCAAGTCACTGCCTTCTCAGAAAAGCAGCAAAATTCAGACAGCCCATGGTAGACCATTCCACGATTCCCTACAAGGTTGACTGTGCACTGCCTAATAGCAAAGTCTGATGCAGGTAACAAAAAATCTGGAGATGGTCTATTTGGACACAGGTAATGGTTACTATGTGCCCACGCCCAGATGCATGACCAAAAGCCTCAGTAAACGACCTGCCCAACCAGTAATTACTGAACTTGGCATTACAGGTTTGTGCAGCCTCTCCTCTACCTTCGAAGGCTGTGGATGAGGAGAGAAAGCTAGAAGTCGCAAGTAAAAGTTAAGGCTTCACCCATAGTGTCACCTTGTCCTTGGTAAAGACAGAATAAGGCCTGTCAGCTGAGAGGACTTGCAGCTCAGGCACTTACCTGGCCCAAGGGATAGCTTCTAAAAGCCATCTATGTAGAGACTTGTAAGACAGAGCAATCCGCTAGGCCAAAATAAGGTTTAGAGCCCCCTGGTCCTTGAGAAATGGCACTGACAGGTAACAGATCACCTGTTCCGTCCAAAACAGACCACAATGGGGAGCTCAAAATAATAACCAGTTCTTGATTACATAGCTTGGTAACTCCTCACTGAAGACAAGCAAAACTACCTCTCCACCCTGGTTGGAACCCCACTAGAGCTGCACTGAAGATTTGCTGTAAACCAATCCATCTGAAAAACACCCCACACTTCAAAGATAATAATAATAATAATAATAATTTGGCATTTATATAGCGCTACGAACCCTCAGGTATCTGAGCGCTGCTTATTATTACCCACGGTGTGTGGTGCTCATATATCGACCTCGGAAGGATGAAAGGCTGAGTTTGGCGCTGCCGGGATTCGAACCTGCGTTCGCAGGCTCTGCACTGATGTCAAAGCGAGCGCTCTACTCGCTGTGCCACTTGACCGGCATAAGATGTGGTCTGTCACTGTTTGGTGGAACCAACACTCATGCAACACTAAAGGTTGCCTGCTGAGAGTGCCCACCCTCACATTGCTATTTGCTGCAGGTTGAACATCAGAACCGACATGCTACTGTTGTTCAGCCACACCGACATAGCTTGTGCATCTTTGTATAATTCCAGGGAGCCCATAACGCTGCTTATTTTCACATAGTGCATGGCTGCCATGTTGTCAATCAAGATCATTTTTTTCTTTCTCTACAATTGTGATTGAAAGGCCTGTAGGATGAGGCAAATTGCACTCAGCTCCAACAGATATTTGTCAAGTTTCCCTTTGCCTTCAACTTTCTCCACATCCAGATCATTGAGATGTCTGTCCCAGATCACAATGGACACATCTGCGATGACCTGCAGCAGAAACACCAGGAGAGCAAACGGATCACACACGATCACATTCAGCTGCCTACTCCATCGGCACACGTCCTGTGCTGAAGCAGCACTCACAGGCACCATGTCCTCCAAGGTCCCAGTCAGCTGGTTCCCTTTGAATCTGAGCTCCTACTGGAGAATTATAATGCAGATCCACACCTGAAGTACACCGGAAAATATGGGAGTATACACAAGGCTATACAGACCAGCAGCTTCAGGAATATCACCACTGCTCACGTGATCCCTTGTCTAAAATTAGCAAGAGTCACTTTTATCACCAAACACCTCTTGTGCACTGTGAACGCATTCATCAATGTAATGTCCCTTAGTGACCCTATAAATTTTAGTTGCATGGACGTTTTGCTATCCATGGAGAAGCCCAGACCACAGCAACGCCATTGTTTGTTTAAGCCAGTAGTCATCAAACTGGGGGAAAATGATGTCCGGGGGGCAGACTCTTTAAAAAGCAATTAAGATGACTATTCTTAATATAAAAAAAAGTCTTAGAGTGACTGTTGTTAATATAAAATATGAGCAGTAGAACATCTGATTATATTTGAAAGAGCCTGGGCAGCCCTAAACATCCTTTGGTCCATCTAGGGTGGGGGCAACCCCTAGGTGGAGGGCCCAGAAACAATATTTTTACTCAAAGGGGGCTTGGTATGTATGACACAGTTTGAAGGCCACTGGTCTAAGCACTGAAAGCACCCTCACCCAACTGGATGATTTCAGCTGCCAGTCATGAATGTAGAGGAATATGTCCACACATTCCCGATACAAGTGGGATGCAGTGACTGACACCACCTTTGTTTAGATCATCTGCAAGTTGAACCGCCAGTGCTGACTGTGACCACAAGCCACATATGTTTTCTGTGAGCTGACAAGATTGGAACATGAAAATACTGCCGGACCAACACCACAATTCAGCCAACATGATCGAGAGCACACAGAATATGGAACAATGTAATTTCTTGAATGATTATTTTATATGTAGATGTTCGTGACACTGAGGACAAAAATGAGGCTCATCTTGCCTGGTTCTCTGATTGGGATGAGAAAATCTCAAGTTAAACCTGGTAAGATCCATTCGGTACAGATCCTGCTTCCATAGCTGTCAGGGAAATCTGGGGTTAATGTAAAAAAGGGGAGACAGTAAACCTTTTCCACAATCTGCAGGATCCAATGCTCCCTTGATGAAGTCCCCCAGGCTGCCTCCCACCAACAGTGTTTGTGTCAAGGATTAATCAAAGTATCGCATTGGTGGCAGCCCCATCTTAGATTCCACAGGGAAACCCCTTTGCCGATCTGGAGCCTTCTTCTGGCCCCTGCTGATTATGAGCTTCCTATGGGACTGGGCCCTCACTGGAGTACCCTGCCTAACTGCTGCAGAACTGCTGCTTCTCTGGCAATGATCTCATACTTTTGTACTTTTGGGCCATGAAAATAGCTTTGGGGAGGATGGCAAATACAAGGGCCCAGCCATTTGTCTGGATTATATATATTTTTCTAAAGGGTTGTCCACCTTGTTGCTAAAAATGTGTACATGCAGGGCCCTGGAAGGACATTCCCATAATTTTAGACTGGATAATTGTCAAAAATTCCAACCACCAGCACCAACCATGGCACTGTACGTCTACACACATCACCATCTCTATGGTCACCACGTCCCTGCCCAGCCTAGCATGAATGAAATGTCAGGATGTTTCAAAATCATGAGCCACAACTTCTCTCCTGGCCTTACAACTCTCTACAGGGAGATAATCAATTGACTTTTCCACCACCTGCCCCAAGGAAATCTGGCAATTCTCCAGTGTGGTCGCAGCATTCACTACCCTCATGGCCAAAGAGCCAGAGGGAAGCATCTCCCTGACCATGGCATCACCGGTGTTGGTCGCTTTATGAGGAGGCAGAACACATTAAGATGCCTATCAATTTGGCTGACCTCAAATGCCCATCTTTTGAAGGTGTGCAGTCTCTTCATGTATCAGGAGAAGCAGAGGTGGGCCAAACTGCCATTCGAGGCTTGCAGGAGCTCGGCAGAACTGAAGCAGCCTCTGTCAGAGACACAGACTCTGGGCAGACACCAGAAGGTGCCCAGGAGAAAAAGCGCTGCATGCTAGACGTGAATCTAGGTCAACCAAGGATAGAAATGTGCGGAAACAGGGATGACTGACTCATCCACCAAGGAACCCAGTCAGATCAGTGGTAGTGTCTCTTACAGCACCACCAGCGATGTATGGCAGCAGTGCACCTGTGGCAACAGGGGATTGGAATAGTTACAGCTGGCCATGTTGGATGAGGTGAGTCAGCAACTTCTTGTGCCTCCCACTACTCTGTGACATTATTTCTCCACTTAGAGCATCTTCACACTTGTTTTAATGCACTGTGATATTCTGTGTTATCATAAAAGTAAACACAATCGAAATACATAAAAAATAATATTCAGGCTGGTCATAGGACAGGAAATAAAAAGTGGCTGCCTTGAGTGCAACCGGTAGGAGAGTGTTCTTCCGGTCCCTACAAACAGAATATGTGATCTCATTACCAAGGAATGTGTACACAATATGCAATGGCGTATTAATGTCTTTCAAACTCTGCAAACACCACTAAAGTGGTGTTAGGGCACCATTACCTTGTCTGGTAAATTGTACCATTGCCCATGGTAACCAGACGGTAGTCTATAAGTGGTATGTGGACCTGTTAAAGTGCAATACAATGTGTGTGTCTGTGTGTGTGTGTGTGTGTGTGTGTGTGTGTGTGTGTGTGTGTGTGTGTACGCGCGCGTCCGCGTGCGGGCGTGGCACAATAAATGACAGCATTGTAGAATGGGGAAAGAACATAAAATACGCAGAGGATTCAGGATTTCCAGCATAGATACTCCCAAAAAACATCTCATTGGTCTATGGAAAAAACACAACTTGGCAGACCCTGCATGAGTAGCATATGTTTTACTCTGTCACACAAAGTGGAGACATCCAGCTTTCACTGTGTTTTTGGTTCCAGGAGCACAAGTGGCTGTAATCCCAAAAAGACTAGGCCCTGGAATCACAATCCGAAAGTGAACGCTGAACTATTCTGCCTTTTAAAGCCCTGGTTCATGCTGCAGTTTGCTAAGCAGCAGCCATGACATCAGAGAGGAGGAACACATGATTCCCGCTGTGAGAACACAACATCCTGGCCAAGCTTTTAAGTAGCGCAGAGAACAAACAAGAACAAAACGCCAGATAATGTTGAGGGAATGGCAGGCGGTACCACCTTTACAAAGGTATATGAAAGGCATTGTGTACGTTTTGTGTAATACTTAGGTTAGTTCCAGACAGTACATTAGTAAAACAATGCAGAGAAAAGACCCTATCCAAGGCTACGCCAGTTGCAAGTGTGTGTTATACAAATTAAAATTACCATAGCATAGCATTATGCTCCGGGGCAGTGTAAGAGCTACTTTAATATCTGCCTAAGACGTTATATCAATATTAGGAGATAGGTTACTTGATTAAATGGTATCCCTACAAAATATCCCCACCAAAAATATCGCCATACATATGGCCGTTTGTCTCGCTATAGCCGATATTTTTGGAGACGATATTTTCGTAGGAGCGGGAGTTGCGGGGGTGTCCCCCCCACATTTTAAAATAATGCAGGGGTTGCGGGGGTGTCCCCCGAAGTGTCCATGGGTCAATATCCCCGCAAAAATATGGCGATATTTTTGTATCGCGATATTTTCTGCGGGGATATTAACACATGGAACCGATTGAATACCTGCACATACAACACATTTGCCTCTCTATAAAAACCTGTTCTTCACCTGCCCATCAAAATGGGTTTTCTCATTACTAATTAATGTGTGTTGTTTATAGGTGACTTTTTAGATACACATCACATTGCAAGGTTGACATCTATTTTTGTGGCTCCCTCTGCAACGTGAAAAAAATCATGCGCAATCTAGTGGATGCAAGTGTGCATGCATTGTTTACACCTTGTAGCACGAAGAAGAGCAAAGTCGTGTTGCCAGGTGCACACGGTGGTAGGCGTTTCCAATGGATGCCTATGGAGTTTGCAAGCATTTAGCAAGTCCAATATGCTGCCACATACCAAAGGAATACATTTTTTTCAACTAACGTGAAAATCACATGCAGTCGGAAAAACATTTGGAGTGGCAGGCGGAGTGGGGCGAGAGGGGGAAAATGGCAATCACGGTAGGTGCTCCAGCTCTGCCTGTCAAACCCTGCGCAAATCCCAGTGGCACAGAAACAGATGCTGAACCAGGCGTGATGTTGTCATGATGTAAAAGCTCTGACATTGACATCACATTCTGGGTCTGACATAAGCTCAGTGGCAACGTGCTCGCCTTGGAAGCAAGACGACACGACGCAACACAGGTTTGATCCCCAGGTCCGCGCTTAGAAACCTCTGGGTATTTAAGCGCGTTATAAATATGAAACTAAGTCAACAACAAAAAAATCCTATAACAGCGCCTGGATGCCCCCGGGCTGTTGAACGCTTTAAACATGCAAATAAATAAATAAAAATAGAAAGAGACTAGACACAATGACAAAAGCAAAAAGTGAACGCAGGCATCACAAGGATTTCTTCCAAGAGACACAGGACAAATACGTGAGAGTGGGGACTGAGGGAAAGCATTGAGTGGAGAAGGGAGGTGATGGTGATAGGAAGTCAGCATGAGTGATGGTGCAGAAGTTACATAGATGTATGTGAGCCTGATTGAGAGTCCCTGGAGGGATGAAGATATGGGCTCTGTGGCAGGAAAATGGAATGCATGGAGCAGTACTTGGCAGAAAAGATTCGCATGCCATCTCCAATATGCCTGGGGTTAAGAGCCACCTGGCCACTCCCGTGCTCAAAAATCATGGTTGTCCTAACAGAGGTATTTCTAAGCCTTGTAATGCATTATAAAAAGATGTGGCCATACTGTCTAATGCAAGGGACTTATACACTTGAAACACTTGGTATGGGTGTGCTATAAATAAAATATCATATCATATCGACTGCAAATATACCTAGAAAATACACTTAGTAAATGACTTCACCAGGCTGCCACCATGCATGGCTGATATCAATATAGGATTATTATGAGTCATGCTGCAGTGATAAAAGTGGGACATATTTAAAATACTGCATGTTTTGAAAATCCAACTCATTATGGGTGCATGAGCTAGTTATTGCATATGCAACAATCCATCAACAGTACAAGTAGTACATATCTCATAATATTGACTACCACCTTGAAATACCCCATATTGTCATTCCCCCAAGAAGGTGCTTGCCTTGAAAGCAGTACAGAATGATGGAGGGGATCCGCAAATGGACTGACACAGTGGGCCTCTGAGATGGCCACATTCTCGCCCAACCTGAAGCATAGTGACCCAAATGGTCACTGTTGGCCCTTTTAGTCATGTTTTTGAGACACTAGCAGTGTGGAACTCTGCTGCCCCATATCCATTCCCATCCCTCGAGAAGCGATGGAACTCCAATCCACACATTTTAGAAGAACACGAAATGTGGTACTTCATAAGTACAGCATGCTTGCTGTATTATTTAAATCTCCATGTTTCTAATGGCGTTAGCACACGAGTGCTGTTAAAGTGATAGTCTCAGTGGACCCCTCAAATGGCTTCAAGCCCCTGGAAGAAGCCCCAGCTAATCCCATGAAGAGGGATGCAGGATTCTTTGGCAATGGCTGCATTGCCCTCCCTCTTCAAGCACCTCTTTCACTAGCCGCCATGTCTACAGCCCCCATGCTACTGCTCATGGCTACTTCACAGCCCCCTTCCATCTGCCCTCACAGCTTGCACCAAGTGGCACATGGATCCCTGATGGCAGTCTCCTTCCTTTGACTCTCTGTTGCCTGGCAACGGAAATGGCACTGTCAGCTTCCTTGGTCATTTTTATGGCGAGCATCTTCAGGGTAGTTTTTGGTACTACGTCATTTTGCCACAGTAATATACTCTCTGGTAATTTAATTCGACAAAATCACTTCAATTTTTTTTTCAATGAAGGGATCCCCCCTTACCTACCGTCCCCCACTACCACCTTTATCCCCCATACCCAATACCATTAAAAACACCTAAATAATGACTTCCCTAAGGAAGTGATTTTGTCACAGTAAATTACCACAGAGTAATTTACTTCGGCAACACATTGGTATGTGCAGTTTTTCTGTTGCCCTGAGTAAAATTCCAGGCTCCACATGTGCACCATTTCTTTTGAGAGAAAAAAACAAGCCTTCCTTTATCGCGTGTGAACAGTCGTGAGTCCTTCTTAAAGGCCCTGTCTTGGACCAAGCATGTGAATTTGGACGCTTAGCCTATTGCTGCCCAGTATAGCCCGCTGCATCAGTGATCACTGATAAAGGAACACATTTTATCATAAAATAAAATAAATTCAACATAGACTTCTATGGTGTAAAGTTTTTTTTTTTAAATAGTATTTCATTAGGTTTTTAAAGACAAACTAGTCCTAAATTAAAGAAACAAAACTGCTCATTTAAAAAAATGCTTTGTCACATTATATTTTAGGAGATTTGAGACTAGGAAGAATAACCAGGGTCTGGTCTATCTACGGAGGGGATAATACCACGGCAAATACCGGTCCATTTCCAGATGGGTCCCACCAAATGCTTTTTGCCTTGAGGCGATGTAATTCCTGCCCCCCCCCTCCCACTCCCCCAACTACGCGCACCCTGCCCCATAACGTACGCAAAGCACATTTCACAGCACCACTCACGTGGCATTTTGGAGAACTTGGAGGCACGCCTGACCCTCCCACTTCCCCAGTGAACAGAAGCCTATTGTGGACCACTTTTTACATCAGGTGCACCAGCGGCGCTGCCCTCCGCGCCCCCTCCCCGCTGAAGAACGCTTTAAGCTGAAACACGGCACATTTGTGCAGTCTGATTGGTTTTCGCGTTTTTACGGCAGGGACATTCTTGGGGGTGGTTTGCGGCATCTGGTTCCCTTCAGATTCATTGCTGGTTTAAGTATGCGTCGCCTGAACAGGAAACACCGTTTGCTATCAGTCATGGTATCAATCTGCTAAACAAGGTATCTATTATAGGAATCAATTACCAGGCCTAAAAGCGCGGGGCCGGGGGAAGTCTGAACGTGAGAACAACAAGCAGCTCGCTACATCTGGAGTTATCCAAGCACAGCTTCTCTGTTTATCTTTCTGCGACTCCGGGCTAACATAAACATCTGGGAGGCTTGCCAGCATGCAGATGATAAAAGAACAAAATAGGAACCCTGCTTCGGAAAGGATTCCAGGTCCTGCATATTCCCAAAAAATAAAGGCAACAGCTCAATCGCAAACCAACCAAGCACCCATTCCAGGATACCAGGTTCATGCGATGCATTTTGCCTTTATGGCAAAAATGCACGCTTCCTTTAGTTACGAATATCTATTGGACTGAAAGGGATATGATTAAAAAAATCTAAAAAAAAGTTACATGTCTTAAGTTGCTCCATATCAGGCAGTCCTGGATGTTGCCTGGAGCTCAAAGCTTTCCTGTGGGAATGATGATCTGCTTAGACATGCAAAGTCCAATGAAAGGAAGGATCTCGCATTTAGTAATGTGAACCCAAGCAAACCTACAAGGACCACAATACAAAGAAATACGGCGTAAAAAGCCAGGCCTGTGACCAGTGGAGGACTATCTGACCGACTCCCTGGCTTATGTGTGTTTTCCTCCACCTGGAACACAAACACGGGCACGTACGCGTGCACATGCGCACGCGCCCGCGGCCCCACGCTCACGTCTTCCTCCAGAGAGTACTTTGCCCTGTGCAGTATAGCCAACCGAGCGCTGTGGCATGTCTGCAGGACGCCGTGGCCGCGCTTCAGAAAACATCTAAATAAATACACTGTACGACATTTTTACCGAAAATGAGGAGAGCCATTTTCCGTGTGCCATAAGCATGCCCTTTTAAACGTTTTACTTGTCAATTGAGGAAATGGCCAAGCTGCTACAATCAGGTCCATTGTGAGGTGATGGAAAATGAAATGGCTTTGTGCCTGGCTGCGTACCCGCTGCCGCACAGGACACCGCACACATTCCACCCGCTCGCCCACAGTGGTGGAGGAGGCGACCACATAGGCCATCCTGCGCAGATGTCAGCTAAGTGATCCAAGATGTGAACTTACACATCTTTAAACATCAGGCACCAATGAAGAACGCCAACAGGCCTGGGCTACTGCTATACGTTTAGCATAACACTTACAATCCATTTTTAAGAGACTTCACATTTTCAAAGGGGCCATACCCACCTTCTGAAAGGAAGTAGAAGCCATGTTGATGTTGTCTTGCGTATTAACATGTGGACTTGCTTTCACCTTTTAGGATGTTGTTTTAGCGTCAGAGAAAAGTAAATTCCTTAGAAATGTCCGGTTCTCTGACTTCTGCTCACTGACATGGTTGGACGCTCTCTTCCTGGTCACGCACACAGAAACAGGTTGCGTTTCACAGTTCCAGGAGAGTAGGCTGTGATGAGGCAAGCATCATTTCATCGGCATGCAGACATCCATGTAATCCACATTAGCGCTGCTTGCCGTAGGCCCCTGCATGAGCGCACATTTTTAGTTTTGGCTTTTAGGTGGAGCTGAAAGTGCTGCCTATAAGACAAAACTTTATCAATGGAAGTGAAGATAGGATAGAGATGAGATGTGAGGAGGGGCGCACGGCCTGTGGGTGTTGTCTGCTTATTTCCGTACCCATTGACTTTCCATGCGCATGCCCTCCCAGTACATGCCCCTCCCTGCCCAAATCACACACACCCTCTTTGAGTCACTCTGTGCATCTGTGCCTTCTGAACCGCAATGGCTCAATTGCAGCTATAAAACAGCTCCAAATGTATACAACTTTCTTAAACAACTGTGCATTCAGCCACCTGATTTATGAGCGCTATGTGGGTCCTTGCACTGACATTCCAATAAAAACATGCATTGGCAAGACCAACAGATTGGGCTTTTGTGTAAGCGTGGGATAGGTATTTACCATGAACTGCCAAAATGGCATTATCACATTCGGAAATATATTATCGAAACAGCTGGAAAATTGTGTAAATACCTGATAACACTGTTAGGGAAATTCCTATCACATAAATATATCCAAGCAAAACTATAAGCTTTGCCAATGCGTGTTACTCAAACCCCTCAGTATGGCTGCTAACACGAGGCCTTACATGCTGAAAGTCTCATCTCTTTAGAAATGAGTCCCTAAAGTTATCCTTTCCTTTATGTCTATCATTCTGTGGACATGACACAACTCAAATGTATTAAACCTAAAGAAAATGAAAGCTTATCTTCAAACTTTGGACAATTTTATATTGAGGCACTGAAGCTCATAGCGAGTGTAGCGTAAGTGCTGCAGAAGAAGAATTTGAATATTGTGTAGAGTTGAAGGAAATATACTATGTGTTTTAAGATTGTAGTGAGGGTATTTGTTATAAATGCAATAGGATAACTATATAAAGGTATGTGCTGTTTTTAACGTGATATTTCAAGTAATGAAATATGGTCATTGTATAGATGTATGTGGTGATATTTGTAATGAATGTGATATGAACATGATAGAAATGTCTGAATTGTATTTTGCTTCTAATGTTGAGGATTGTGCTTGAGGTTTTGTCTAACCATTGCGTAATAATGAACATGTTTTATTTTAGGTAAACATCTTTCCCGAATAGCATGCTTCAAAGGTAAGATCACAATGGTCAGGGCCTTGCTTGTATTTATTTCTATTCGTATTTGCTTGAAGAACAGAGATGTGAATTTCGATCCAGACAATGACTTACAACAACACATTTGTAGATAGTGGAGGCATTCCTCAGAAGAGTGCCTATACAATAACACAAAGATGAACACAAGTGGGGAGCCAGTTTATTAGTGTGTGAATAAAGTGGGACAAAGACCAAAACACAAAAACAAAAAATAAGAAACAGGTGACATACAAAGTTAACATAAACCTAGGGGTGCAGGTGCTTCAAACTTAAGTTGAGTACTGTACACATGTATAAAATGACATTATGACATGGTACTGGAGTGAAAGGTGTGCTCAGGAACAGAGGATATGGGAGGAGAATGACAGAGCTCCCCATTTGGCAAAGTAAGTGAGGCGTAAGCTGAAATTTGAAGAGATCCAAAATCAAGCTGGCTTTGATTGTGATGGGCATAGGGTCCCAATGGAGTGTGGCAATTAGGGAGAAAAAGCAGAAGCAAGAGGAGGTACAGCATTGTGTGGGACCGTGATGTTGGTGTAGAGGATGAGACGAGGGAACAAGTCGGTGAGTAGACAGAGATACATTCAGCCAAGTACTGATGAGCAAGACCATTTATAGCGTTGTAGACTAAAAGGACCTTGCAAAGGGTGGGCTTGTACATGGATAGCTAATATCAGTAGGTAGAAGACGCAGTGGTCTGGGTAGGTTGTAGAAAGTCTGGGTAGCAAAGTTTTGGATATTGTCTAGTGGGAGGAAGGAGCAGAGAAAGGCAAAAGAGTAAGCATGAGCGGTGGTCGAGTTTGTTGAGCATGAGGATGGAGAGGAGATTAGAGGTTTTGTAGATTGGGTAGTAAGAAATAGATACATTTTCCAAACGTTGAGATGGTTAATATGAGCAACAGAGAAGGAGGTAGTGATGAATTGTTGCAGTCAAAAGTGGCAATCCGGGAGGACCCAAAGGTTGCAAGTCTCAGGCGAGGTAGCAATCTGAGGGGGGAAGAGATAGGAAAGGGAAGGGTAGGGATGGCAATAGAGCCGCGAGAGGAATGATTTTTAATTTTGGAAAACTTAGCATGAGGCATTGAAGAGCCATCCAGTGACAGATTGCAGTGAAACATTTGGCAATCGCTTCCGAATTGGGTGGGGTGAGGGAAGGAAAGCAGAATTATTGTATGTGTTGTCAGGAAAGAGGTGATGGGGAAAGTCAAAGGATAAGATAGGTCTTCCTAGGACAGCAGTATAGAGGCTGTGGAGCAGAAGTCCAAGGACTGATTAATGGGAGGATTTGGAGTGTCAGGAAATTTTAAAGTAGCAACCTTCCAAGTCGGAGTCAATCCAGATAAGAGAATATTTGCAAAGCCCAAGGTCCCAGAAAGCGAGGGGGGGGGAAAGAGTGGTGGGTAATGTTAAAAGCAGAAGAGAGATCCAAAAGCATGAGTATAGAAGAGAACTTAGAGTGGTGAGCATCAAAGAGAAAGCTGGGGGCATGCATGGGTGCAGTCTCAGCAGAGTGTTTACTACAAAAGGTAAAATGAAGGTAAATCCAAAACGTTAAATGAAAACAATTCCACTTGGAACAGGGCTATGCATAATGTACGCCAGTAACAACAGAAAAAGTTATGGAAAAGGAAGTTTACTGGTCATTCTAGTTAGTCAAGAGCAAGGATTTCGGCCTTGCCCTTGTCTAGAGAACATGAAATGCTTCTTGTGAAAATAACGTGTCAGAGAGGGGGGGCCATTCTTGTAACACAAGGAATAACAGCTCAATCTGTACTAATGATAAATATTATTTTGTACTAAGTGGCCACATCAAAAATACATTTCCAATTTTGTAAAGATTGTTCGATTTTCGCAAAGCTACCAGCAAATGGGAAATTAACTGTAACATTAAAGATGCGTTGTAACCCTTTCAATTATTCATGCATGTCAAAACTAGGATGCTTCCGACAACACTGCTATGCCAAATAAATTCAGACATTAAAGCTTCTGTCTAAAACCTTATTTCATATGTCTTGTTTTTGATCCTGGTAGATGTTCTAGCATCACCCAGAGAAAGCCAAGGACACCAAGGCACATTTCCGACAAAAGACTGCCCCCTTTGCTTCAGCGGTCACCGAGTGTCAGTCACTCTGCAGCCTTGTCTGAATGGTTAATTGTTTGCTCTGACACTCCTGTCTCAGAATGAGGGTCAACGCTTCACACGGAACCTTGAGGTCAGGTGCTAATAGCCTTATAGTCCTGCCCTGTGGGCAATGCATGCAATTCGTTCATCATAGTCCTCCATATGCGCCCTGGCATTCAGCAAGGGTCCACATATTGGTCTTCCAGGCACATAGCTTCCCATACTGGATACATATTACCTAAAGAGGACAGCTTGTACTTATTGTTGTGTGTTGTTGTTTATAAGGCATGTTCTGGGGGGGTTGCGATGATTGAAGGGCAGGGGTCAAGACTGGTCTAAGCCCAGTGCTTAATTCTTAAAATAATAAGTGGCAAGGCTAAAATATATGTTAGCATACCCGTGACACATCAGGATGGGTAGCTTTCCGCTCACTGTTGCCACGACCAACGGCTGCACCCCTCAGTGTCAACATGTAGAGGCTTAAAGCTAAAACTCCCACTGGCTCATTGGGGTTGATGGATGTGCTGACTATGGCAGATGTGTGATTTACAAATTCAGATCAACATAACATACTTGTTGTGTCTCAATATGAGAAAAATGTTTAAGGGGGTTTGTAAATACAATCATTGTTAACATGTTCTTCTGATTTTATAGATGCGTCTTAGGTGGCTCACAGTTAAAATAATGAAGTTGCCAAAACAGGAAATATTAATTGAGCTCAGTTTGAGACAATACGTTCCGGGGCTCAGAAATAAGTGCCAGGGCTCAGCCCTGGCAAACACCCCCACACATTAAGCAGTGTGTAAGCCAATGGCGATATAGCAGGGCATATGTGCTGAAGTTAAGCAGTTGCCCTTCACTAGGGGTATTTCCTACAGCAGACGTCAGGCACATCTAAAATATGAATTCCACTTGTAGCAGTGGTGAAGAGTTGCTCTTTCAGCTGCTAAGAAGAATGCCAATAAGGTGAATAACGTTGCAAAGTGTTAACAGGCAGCAGTCTGAATTTCTACAAAGATCAGGTTGCTCATTGCATCACTAGGAGGAGCCTTGTAACTCGTTCAGTGAGTTCATTAAAGCAAATTGCTGAGTGCAAGATGTAGCTAATTCTGCAATGACGTCCCGCCTAGAACCACGTGACGGCGCCTAGCAACCCCGCCTTGCATTCTGTGCTTGCAAAAAGCCGGAAGGCTCATAACCTGGTGTCTCTTGTCCTTTGTTCTTAGGTCTGATTCACCTTTTCCTAAAGGTTTTAAGTAACATCCACCCACTATGTTATTACATACCGTCCCACACCCAAATAATGATTTTACTGTCTAATGCCCTCCTCGCATTCGAAGTAAGCGTATGTTGTTCTGGGTGGAGACATTTCAAAAGGGTGGGGTTTCTGCCCCTAGGCTTTCCCCTCCCCAAAATGCAATGTGCATCTCTGCAGTCACCAGACTTGCATCCTCTAGATGTGCAGTGATTCATTGCAAGTGCTTATTTTCAACAGGATGGATTTTAATTGCTTCATAGAACACCTTGAGTTTGATTCGAATACAAACTCAAGCTGGGGAAAGTTTCCAAAATGGAATTTTAAAATATGAAACTTTTAGACAAATGTAGGTGTGTTCTTCATTTCACAAATCAACTTGCATGATCTTTGCAACGGTGCAGTGCAGTGATGATTTGCACCGGGCACAACATGTTCGCCAGGACTAAAGTGCATTGGTGCAATGCATATTTTTACAGGGCATTTGTTGGTCTCATTGTGAATCTCAGTGAAAAATTGCTCTTTGCGAGGGCAAAGTTTCTGTAATACAGACGTCTTTATTTGTCTGCATAGCTACATTTTAAGCAATATTTAACAGTGTGTGTAGACGCTCCTGCCAAAGCAGCAGGATTCTGGTAGTTCCTTGACCTATCACGTCTCTGTGCTTTAAACGGTCTGAGACCCTGCAGTGATTCCCCAGTTAATTGGAAAACTCCATCGCCTTGACTACAACTGCTTCCTGCACAATCTCAAACAACGGCAAAGGAAGTACACGGCATAATGAAACACAGCTGCAGAGAAACTATTTCAGATGTGAGCTTTCAGCAAACATGGAGCGGCCAACAAGTGTAGAGACGCTAGAGGGGGAGTTGGCAACTACCTCTGCCTGCCCGGTTGCCATTCTGCAATTCCACAAACGTCCAGTGAGGCGAGTGGGTAGAACCTTCTCCCGATGGTAAAGACTGCAGATTCACCCTAGCTGGGAACTGGGACTCTTCGAGCCTGTGATTCCTGACTTTGGGGCCATGGAGGCAGGGGCTGTTTCATCACATGCTAGAATGCATCAACATGTTCTTACCAGAGGAGGCAGGGTTGGGGTGAGGCAATGAGCAACTGACAAAGAGATCGAGAAGAGGAAAAAAGTGTAGACAAACAGTACGCACTGATGTCTGTCGTAACTACTACTCCACTAGAAGAAAGCAGTATCTTCCAGTCAGATGTGTGGCGTATAAACGATGGTGCTACAATGAAAGCCTTTGTGTCACTCAGTTATCTCTGCAACATGACACTACTCCCTGTCTGCACATATTCTTAGGAGGAGTTAAACTTTCTGGAATGGTTCTAGAGTAATTATGCTGATACAAATGCATGGGACATTCTCAAATGTTGGAGTGCTTTATGCTAGACAATGCAGGCATGCACATTCAACAGGCTGTCGCTGCACTTCCAAACTAGTATCTTCACCAGTTACAAATCGTGGTCCCGCTGATGGCAACATGAGGTTGGGACAACATGGGAAGTGGGGGAGCATTAGAACACAGAGGAATGCATGCTTTTGGAGAACAACAGAAGTCTGTCCTGTTTATATAATTACTCAAGATATGATATTGGAAACTTCTCACACGTAGGAAATCTGAGGACAGCATGTAGTAAACAGGACACTTGTATGGCTTTTCTGAATGTTCCAATTTTGTTTCAAGTAGCGAAACTAATTTGCTGCAAACAGAAGGAAGCACAATTTACACTGTTTCTAGGAGTCACTAAAAATCCAAGATACAATTAGCACTAATGTATACTGATACTGCATCACAGAGGGAATATTAAAAGAGAAAGACATATTTAATATAACTGACCTTCCATCATGAGGGGTTTCTTTGTTCCGTCCTGCATTTTAATAACCTTTATGCCGTAGGAAAGTCAATTTGAGCCAAGTCGCACATTTCACAACGCCACCTAGTAGCCATCACTGGAAGTTCACCTCCATTTCTGAGTCACAATTGCAAGGCATTGTGGGTACGCAAATTAGCCCAAATGCAAACCCTTTTCTCCAGGTAATTGTCTTTGTCTAAGAGGGCAGTGTTGCTTTATACAAAGCTTAATCAACCCAAGACAGACATTTGCAAGGCTTAAGCTATGTATAAAGTAGCTCTCCCCTCTTAAACAAAGACAATTTCCCGGAGAAAAAGGTTTGCATTTGGACTTTCCTACTTTCATATTTCAGGTGTTTTTCAAACCTTTTTAAACCCACCATAACTTTCTTGGTGTTACATATTGACTAAGTCAAGGTGACCCTCACATCCGTTCAAATCTACACAATGAGAACCTTGATTTCCAAAACACAAGTCTAATAGAAATATATAACAATATCGGTCAATACAATAAATCACATAATTATAGAATCGAAAAGTTGGCAGCCACAGAATGAAAGACCTAACTAAAACCTACAAGCGAGAGTAAGTGCTACACTGCCTGCTAGCAGACGACAAATCCTTTTAGTAGAAAGAAGGCATTCATATGTGCACATCACAAAATGGCGCATGTAATCGTAGTCCATGCACATTAAGCTCTATGCACTTTGACATTTGTGTCATTCAGATACGCACCAGGCATTTGAAGACCAAACATCCCGCCTCGAGCAGACTATAATACTGCTCGTCTGGGGCTGAACAGACCCCCTATTGAATAGCGGGGCTTTATTTATAATGAAACAAGAACATTATCAGCAATTTTAACTGTAATGCTTGCCATATGCGAAGGCTGTGAGGGGAAAAAAGCTCAAGACGAGCGCTTGTTTAAGAAAGCCTATATTGCTTGCCTGAAAGTCTTATTTATGTGCGCCTTAATTAAAAGCCTATGTACCTTTTTATTTGATCCAGTTATTTAATGTAATGGTTGACTGCACCCCACACATAATCAGTGTCATGTTCTGCCGCACATGTGAATGCCACAAAGAGGGCGGCGGGGATAATGGGAGAAGCTGGTACACACCTCTGACACCAGGCGTGTATTCAGAGGTGGACCGGCGCCAAGCCTGCGGGTTTTTTTTGTTAGTTGTGCGGTTTGAAATCATTTTTTTTGCTCTTTCATATGGTAAATAACGTACGTATCCTTTTCTTGCTTCTCACGCAGGAGTCAGCTGGGGCAATCAGAGTAGCCTTAGACTTCTGCAATTGTGCATTACATTTTTGAAGCAGAGTGAAGTAGCAAAGATAGAGACGTCCGTCACAATACACCTGGACCTGTTGCCCATACCTGCCAACATTAACCATTCCAATCGGGACACAGTAGTCCAGTCATGTTTTTAACTTTGCATTCTGGGACTAAACGTCCTCCTTAACTACAAGTCCCAGAATGCAAAGTATAAAAAGAGGACTGGACTAATCTACAACATTGAATGGATAATGTTAGCATGTATGCTGTTACGCTGGCGATGACCACTGACCAAAGATTTAGGCTCGATCAGAGGACTGGATGGTGAATTTGTGATGTATAGCAAACTTTGCTTTGTATGGCCACACAATAAATGCCCAAAAAACCTACAAAAATATATATGTATGCACATGCAAAACCTTATTTGCCAGTTTATCTGTGGGAAGGCTTACTAGTGAGAACCATGGCTGAAAGTAAAAACTGCCAGACTTAAACAATGGTTTTGTCATGAACTAATTGGTGGGCAAAACTCTGAAACCCTCACAACCAAGGTTGCAGAACCCTAGCATAGTTGAGCGTTTTGCAACATTCCTGCCCATGACCCCAACTTTGCTACCAGTCTGAAGACTTTGTTGTGAAACTTTTCAAGGTAGCTGGAAAACTTGATATATTCGTAAGAGAGACACTTGAAAAGACTTAAACAATTACATTCAGAAGCTATAAATTCCACAATAAGAAAACTAGTTTGGAGGTTGACACAATCGAACAAAAAGTTTAGTAAACATTTTCTAGACAAACAATAAAAATGATAACCTCTCTATCTTGGAGGAAGTTGACATCTCCAGTCTAGTGATCAGTCGTAGCAATTGCTGTGATTTGGTGGGGAGCTTTAGAGCAGATGATCAGGGAATATATTTTTAATTGTGGATTTTAGATTATAAATCAAGGCTAGTTGATTTATCCCACTTTATTATACAGTAACATTAGTAAAGTGAACTTCCATGTAGACATGATACATTTTACATTTCCAATATGCACTTGTTTTTAATAGGTCATCAGTATTTCTAAAGTAGTTGTTCATTTTGATAGGATGTACTTTATCCCCTTTATAATTCACAGGTACCACATCACTAAACTGATGTGGCCGCACAATATGTCTGTAATGTCATCAGTGTGCTTACTGGCTGCACAATGGGGGCCTCATACTTAAGGTGGCATAGCATCCAACACCTGCCGAATTTCAGGGGGTTTGTGACATTACATTGGCACCTTAAAGTCACTTGAACTCAACTTTGTTCCCAAACTTTCACGCGTTTAAGTTGCATCAGTATCATTATAGTTTCACTATAACGGGGCTTCAACTAATGTTTTTTCACTGACTTTCAAGGGTTTAGTTGTACTGAATGTATTTGCCTTAATTGTCCCTTAACTAATGTTTATTTCACTGAACACACATAGAAATATGTTGACATAGAGAAGTCAAAGTAAAGGACCGCAAGGTAGTGGGTGGGATAAATAGTACCACCAGAAAGAGCTGCAGATTTGATCTTCTTTCTTGGCCTAGGATTTGAAAACTTGAGGTTTTTGAATTTTAGAAATAATTAAGTTTCCCTTTATTGCATTCTTGTGAAAGGTTAGACCACACCAACAAAAACAACCAAAACAACATAATACTAGCATTTTGGGTCATTAGATTGGATATGCAGCTATTCCATCGACCACAATTAATTTTTGTCATTGTACCACATTTATTTCAAAATGTTTTCTTTTGGGGAAAGTGTTTAAGCAATTTGGCTGAGGATTAAAAGTGGCTCCATGGGAGTGCAATCCTGAGCGTTTGTTATTACGTGTTTTTTTTTCTTTTTCATATATATCTATTTATATATTCATTGAAAAAACTTTACTTAATGGACAGTTAAGGTGATCAGATTGAACACAACAAAACCCTTTAAATTCAGTGGATGTGGGAAGTGATGATCATCTTAACTCGGCATCCCCCCGTTGATGAACCCCAGGATTTTTAATGATGTGTTATCAATATATCGCTTATACCTAAGCGCTTTCCATAGAACACATATACATTCTATATCACCCAACCAGGGTTGGTATTCATTTTATCAACTTCGGAAGGATGAAAGGCTGAGTTGGCCTGGCCGGGATTCGTACTTGTGACCTGCAGATCACACACAGATCGAAGCAGCCAGAACTCAAACTGCTGAACTATCTTGCTGGCCTCTACGTGTGTTTGTCAATGTGAATTCCATCTGTTATGTATGTGCTCATCACTTCCCACACCCGCTGAATTTAAAGGGTTTTGTTGTGTTAAATCTGATCACCTTAACTGTTTTTCATACATTTCAAAGGTTTTGTTATACCATAGTTTATTCAAGGGCCAATCTGAAGCGTTTAATTTGTTGCCAACAAATATCTGTAGCCGTTTCATATAAAGAAGCTAATAGTCCAGTTATTCCTGACTTTAAAGGTGAACCAAAACTTAGATCCTTAAAGCGAGACTTACCATAAACCTAAGATTTGAAGTGCATGGTGTCTGTTTCAAATTACTAGTCATTATATTCAGATCGACACCTGGAAAACATTCCAGAAATGATTGTGAATCTGTGTTTTAACTAAAAAAATATTCTTTCTTTTTTGTATATTTGATGTATCAACTAATACACTGATTTGAAATTAGAAATATTGTTCACCTGCCTATCAAATTATTGCTTTTTATGCAGATGCTTACAGATCTTTAACATTCAAATGTTTTTTTTCTATTTTCCTCTAATTTAACCTGAGACTTGACAAATGCAAACCTAGCCCCTATTGACCTACCCATAGAAACAACTTCTATTTTCCTTTGATCAAAGTCGTATGATATTAGTGTATGCATACTGATGAGCTTGAACCATGAAAAGAGGATTGTAACAAGTGAGGTAATGACGCCTGAGAATGTTCATTATCAAATGTTATGCTTCTGTTGAAAAAGTTCCATCAAATGTAATGCTTTTGTTGAAAAAGTTGAGACTATCAACTATAACAATGTGAATACAATAAATAAATAAATAATCTAATTGCCGTTTTGTGGTTGAAAATGAATGATCATGTGCAGATAGAGTCGTGCTACTATGTGCTAAACTCCAGTGGTGCACAGAATAAATATACTGCCATAAATAGTTCCTTTCCAACTAATGGCTGCAAAGTATTCCAGATGGCCACGTGTACAAGAAATACATCTAAAAACCCAGCAATGAATCCAACTGCAGTTGGCATTCTACTGTGTTCGGGTTCTACCAGCATGTAATGTGACATCAACATAACACTGTAATACGTTATTGCAGTAGCTTAATGATGTCACGTTCTAATTACAGGTAAGTAGTGATGGCAAATCTAGACTGTGATAAGAACATCGTTTACAGGTTTTATACCGAGTTTGCGGGCTCCCACGAATTACTTACTAGATAATTCTCACGTTAATATCAATAAAAAGCTTGGTCTTGGAATCATGTTCGGAAAATAGCCCACAGTAGGAGATCCTTCCTCTGCAAATGAGAGCAAATATATCCTCCATCATGCAAGCCTAGTACATCTCTCTCAAACTGCCTCCTTCTGGCGGTGCTAACAAACCAACACATACCGTAATTTGTAGCCGTATGTTTTACAATGCTGTGACAATGAGCACCATTCTCATTACGTATGCAATGCCAGGCTGCGCTAGAGTTTAGCAGCAATTCTAATATGTTAGCATGGCAGATGTGCAACCTTCTGGGATTTCCAGCCATCCATTCCACATTCATCCTCCTCATTCTCCTTGCTCGGCAGGAAACAGTAAACATGATTTACTCATGGCGACCTCTGAGATGAACAAGCAACTCACTTCTTCTCAGTACCTCTGTATGTGTGTGTGTGTGAGTGTACCGCGCGCGGCATGCTAACAAATGACAAAACCAGGCGTGCGCCAATTGTGCTGAAATCCATGGTCATTATGATGACTAGTGACATTAGTGTGTAATATTTTGTGAAAATGATTTGCACATACTCTACCTTTAGTTAGGTGCACAGAAAAGAGTTAAGATAATACAAAAGAACTCCTACCCGCAGAAGGGACTGGGACTCATCCTTTGACTTATCTCCAGACGCAGAGAACTGTGGAGTTAATGGTCCAGATTTGTCCCCTCCTCCTCCAGATGACACCCCTTGAAGGAATCCCTTGGCCTCAGCTGCTAAGCCATACACAGGCCGAGCCAGGTGGGCAGCCTCTACATTTGGACTCTCCCGTGAAGGCTTTGGCTGCTCTTGGTTAACAGACACAGTGGTCAGAAGACCCAAGCCCACCTGTGTGTATGAAGGGCTCCCTCTCAGGATGTCCGCTGCTCTCCAGGACACGCTCCGCAGGTCATCGCCGGAGCTGTCTGACCAGCCTTTCTCCCTGAGAACTTCTTTTTCTTCCTGCTTCTCCCGCTTGACGATAGTCTCAGAGATAGATTCTCCCATTTTGGACTCCAGGTTGACCAGACTATAGACCTTTAGGTCAGATTTAGATTCTTCCTTGACAAGAACGGTTGCATGACTGTCCCCTCCGTTGGCCGTCGGGAGCTCTGGCTCCGGGCAATGCACGCTATTGAAGTGCTCCAGCAAGGATTGCGTATCCACAGCTGTAAAACTGCACTGGCGACATTTGTAGCAGTTATGTGCTCTCCTAGTAAACAGAAATAGAGGAATTTACTCATCAACATAGCTAATGAAACGGTTGAGTACAGACAGTGTCATCAACAAATACAGACGATCTAATTGGAAATTCAATTATCTCTCTAAATTGTATGGTTAACATCTAGATAGATTTAAGCATGATAAACACTGGATTTATTGTGTCATTATACTGTATTTCTTCAAAGATCTGCATATTTTAAAATGTGCATTTTGTTCAACAGCCATTATCTTTGTCTTTATTTTACTTTGACGTGAATAGCAATGGCAGGGGTTTCCCACATCATTATGGAACGAAATACATGTAACGTGAATCTTCCTTGCGATAAATACTAATAATCATAGAGCATATACTTTATGGTGTTGGTTATATGGCTCACGCTACATTCAGTGCGTCACATATTGATGTGGGATGTATACTGTATGATTTTTATTATATACCTCAAGTAAGGCTCGTGTAAAAATTTGTTTACCACATATTGTTGCGGGAGAACCCTACCATTAGTATCCACGTCAAAGTAAAATATAGCTAGCGTTCCCTGTAGAAGTTACATTTTAGTCTGCAAATTATAAGTTCTCCAAGTTAGCGCAAATCTATGTATCGGCTGCTGGAAGTATGAAATGCTGAATCAGCCCTACCAGGATTCAAACCCTTGAGCCAGAAGCTGAATACACAGCTTAATAGTGCACCCCTATATATTTACCTAGAAGAGCGGCCTACAACCTTGGGCGCTCTAGATGTTTTGGACTACAACTCCCATGAGCCACAGACAGCATAGTCAACATTGAAGGATCATAGGAATCACAGTAAAATACGGTTGGAGAGCAACAGGTTGCAGACTCCGGTTTAAAGCACATCCCAGCAGTGCAGCCCCAAAAATGTACATTCACGAGTTACCTGATTGGATGGAACGGCCACTCATCTAACTTACAAACTGAAACGTGCATACCAGTGTGAACTACCATGAGCCCTTTGGGATGATCTACTGTAGGAAAGCTTTTTTTTTCTCTGTTATTTTTGGACCTTCCTGGATGGCCATGAGATCCAGAATGATGCATGAAGAGCAGAACCGGCTCAAGGGGCGATCAAGTGGTGCAGTGGCACGGGGGCGCTGCAAATAAAAGGGTACCGACCAGCTCACACAATGTAAAGTGTGATGTAAATGACATGGCACTTTACATTGTGTGAGCTGGCAGCGCCCTTTATCTGGAGCGCCCCGATGTAAAGTGGCAGTGAATGACTTTCTGTTAGTGAGTCGCTCACTAATGCCATTGACTGACACTTTACATGACAGTGAGTGACAGATGTGCCTATTTAGGAATCACGCCGCGCCTTTGCATTCTGGTATTTGTTTGCAGTCTGATGGGTGAAGGGGCACAGGGCGTTGGTAGACCTGGGGCCGGCACTGATGCAGAGTCATAGGTCCATTGGCCAGTATGCCCATCACGCTATTCACAATGGGAAGCGGGATATCCCACAGCTAGAACGAGACAGGCAGAGATTCAGTGCCAAAGCATGCCAGGCATTTTGTTATCTTAAAAATTGCAATTCAATTCAATTTTAGAATGCTCAAACCGTTTGTTGACAATTATCTTAAATGACAAAATAAAAGGAGGCCTTGTGCTTCTCAGGCCTGAGAGAACGTATAAGGGACAGCACAGAAATCAGTGTTTTAATACTCTCAAATCTGGCCTACGAAAGATGGGGCAGTGTGACAAACTGACCATCCACAAGTGTAAGAATATCTCCTAGGCCTCACAGCTGAGAGTCATACGTTCAACGGTGTGTAATGTGTGAGGGTCCTGGCCGTCCCGACATCCGGGGGCTTTGTGGACTGATACATGTTGAGAAAGGGAGTGCGTGAAGCATTGGAAGCATGTGTTTCCTGGCAAAAAACAGGGAATTGCCCTCCACCATTGTGAAATATTTTCAAACAGCATTTCCGTTGCCCCCAGGGCAGAACACAATCCTTAAGCATCCCAGTGCAGAACAAGGTGGCACATTCAAACCGTGCCTGTGTTTAGTGAGACGGCGAAGAATATTCGTTTTGTTTTCTCTGGCACCTGAAGTTCACTAGAAGGTGATGTTCCAGCCTAAGCCGCGTGTTTCGGAACTCTACAGACCTTGACAAGAACACTGTTATTAAAGTTCAGCTTCTCGAAAGGCCACACAAGGCTAAAAATATGTATTAGTCTCCTAGCCACTGCTCCTACCCTCAACTCCACTCCCATCTGAACATGGATCAGAACCTGGAGACCATTTTACTCTTTCAACAGTCAGAAAATACAGGCATGTGCTGGTGGCCGCTCTCATGCTCTCAAAACACGATAATGGCAATCTCATATTTTTTCATGAGCTACCAAAAAGACTCATGAAGTAGCTCAAATTGTTCCCACGGGTACTACTCTATAGAGGCCATCTTTAGTAAATCATTGACATCAAATGCCTGCTGCCCACCAACCAGGGCACGTGCACTTCAATCTGTGAACTCGCATGGCAGTTGCATGTTCCTAAAGGCTGCTCAGCACTCTGGGGACTTAACAGAGCAGGCAGTAGTCTGATGCAGACACCAAAGCCGTCAGCACAAATGCAGTTGAGTTCAACATGTCGCAACTGTCTAAAGTCTGTGGTAAAGAAACGGCACAGAAGAGAGCGCCACTGTGCATAGCAGCTGGGCGAGCAAATGCAGTCATTCCAATGAGCCATATTAGGTCATTAGAGCGAGTCGTTAATATGTAAATAGAAATAAATATGTGTGTGGGTGATTGGGTTTAGGGGCGTTTTAGGGTTGGGGTGCGGGAGTGTTGAAGGGGTGTGGGACAGACGGGGACTCCTCATCCTAGCGTAAGGGCATGCCCTGAACTGCAGTTTTATTATCGATAAATCCTTGTGAAACTGACTTTGTTTTCAGATTTACATTGCACGTTGGGGGTGATTCTTTCATGGATGTGCACTCATGCCCTGTGGGGTGGTGAGACTCTAATGAAATTAACATTTACTTGCACTATGTAACGTTATTTTATACAATATTTATACTGTGCACATCACCACTGTGGTGATCCTACAGAGCCTGGCCTTGTCTGGAAAGTGTTATATTGTGACAGGTGATAGGAAAGAGGGATTAAACAGTAAAAACAACACATTCGAGGGGTAAAACGATTGGGAAGAAGGGGTCGGGTTGTAATTGTGGTAGTGGTGATGCCTGTTTCTAATTGCAGTTAGTTGCCTGAATGAGAATGTCTTTGGACCATGCAGTTTGGTTCTGAGTAATATGCACAGTGACAGGTAGATATATTATAGTCTCTACACACACACCATGCAAGGCCCAGAAGTAATTTGCCAGCAAAAATCACTGTTGGACATACCAGTGTACTTTAACCATAATCCCATCCCATGCTGCCCAGGACACAAAGATCAGTTGTGCAAGAAAGGGTCACCATTTTCATTGATAGTGTAGAATCAGTACCTGAGAGCCAGGCGGTGTGACAATGGTGGTGAGAAGACTTATCAGCCGCTTGCTATATGACCTACTCATGTATATGTAGTGTAGAAGCCATGCAGAATAAGATAGCAGACAGTTCGGATGCTGCTGCACCACAGAGATCATTTTAGAAACGTTGCACCATTGCAAGTGTAAAGTGCACACTATCTGCACCACAGTAAAAAAAACATATTCTGTCAATTCATTCTTTCAAACGACCATATTATAGAGAATGGTATCGCCGAGGTGCAAAATTGCATTGAAGTCATGCACTTTCCACTAGTACAATTTGCTCCCTAGTGTTAACCCCATGAAAAAGTGCACTTGTAACAGTCCAACAGTTCTGAAAAATAGTCACAGATGCATATTGGCAATGGCCACAGCAATGGTATTTGTAACAATATATTCCTCTGGGGTGCAATCAATATGGAAATAGAGGCAGTGCAACTAGAGCCTGGTTGGTCAACCAACTGCATAGTTAAATCCAATTAGGTTGTTTGGAATATTCACTACAAAGGTGTATGAGAAAAAAGAATGTATGCATACATCAATTAAGACTGTTTTAGTTATTGATGGGTCAACAAAGATAGCCTCATGCAAGAGTTCCCAAGAATTAATTTTGTCAAGGTATTTCCATTCTGCTGAGCAGAGAAAGTACTGGCAGGAAAGACAGAGAGTGTGTCAGCAGTGGTTTCTTAGCTCTGTAAGCTTAACAGGCTGTGACCTATGTCGAAGGTTGAGGTGGCACCACATCAAAAGGTGTGTGAGACCTCTCACAAAGTCAAAATAGTTGTGCCACATTTAGGAGCAACGCTTGTTGTAATAAGGACGATACTCAATGATTGGGAAAAAATGTATGTTTTTGCTCTCTGCACGTTTTCTAATTCCTGTCTATTTGGCAGGCCTTTTGAGAGGTGTCACCTGCCTTTGGGGTGGTGGCACTTCCACCTTCAACATAGATCACATGCCTATTGTAAGATATTGTGCTGTATGTCCCTGTCCTACTTAGTGTACGTTAATACCGAGTACATGGGACGCATACGGTAGACTCGGTTTTAGGTCTTACCCACTTTGCAGTGGGAGCTACCTCCACATTTTCCATAGTAGCCACTACCCACATGCTGTGCATGCTCACGGTTGTTGAGGCACCATTCTCCACTCATGTCATGTATGTTTTGCAACATAGTAGATGCACAATTGCCCTGACTGGAGCTCATTATGTTTATGCGTACATTGAAAGATATATTCGCCATATGTCCTTGTCATAAGCAGTATTCTTAGATATGTCTATTTCTATTATTCCAGAAACACGCAGATGTTTACCAACATCTACGCATTACGTGAGAGCGCCATGACGTCACGATGCGCATGCACACGTGATATCACACTGCCCACTACCTTAGAAATTACAGGTAAGCCGAAGGCCGTGTCAACAGCACGGCCTTGCGACGCTGAGTGCTTTAGTCGTTTACATTATTGCAGGTAGGCAGGCATTAATATGATATGGAGCTTCCATAATGTGCATATGCTAGTATGAATATAATATGGAGCCTTCATAAGAGGCGCATGGCCACCAATACCGGATAGCATTTTATATGTTTCCCTTTTGTCTTATTTTTGTGATGACCACAATAGTGCAAACTGATCAACCCTCTGCTGGTTGGAAGACTAACTCAGGTGATTGACTTCTTTCTCCATGGTTGAAAGTTTATGTTTTGGGATATGTTACCATAACACTATTTGCAATTTTTAGCAAAATAATTACACTCTTTTTTTTTTTGCTCAGTTGCACACCATCTTATAAAGATTTGCAGGGAATATTCATACTTGCCTTTGTTTTTAATGAGATTAACTATTGCTGTACAGATATGATATTGTTAATTTCATTTATCTGTTGTTTTTGTTGTTTCCTATTGTGTTTTCTATTCTCTTTTCTATGCACTTCTATGGTTTGCTTCATTGTTTGTTTTATGGTTTATTCTTATTGAAAATGTTGTCACAAATGCGAAAGTGTTTTAGCCGTGAAGATGCTCAGTGTCTTTTACGATTGAATAAAAGAACTGAGTTATAAAATTTGTTCTGAAGAACACGATTTGAGGATTACGTTAATTATACTGAATTGATTTATATTACACATATATATGAATCTGGACTTAACTTTGTTGAATTGAGGTGTGAGGGAATATGGTCAGTCCAGGGGGAACCCTGAAAACGTTTCTTAGAGTTTTACATGAAATCATCAACAAAACCAAATATGCATTTTCTCACATCCAGGTATAGTCCTGAGGGGAGGTTTTCCCAAAAAAACTGAAACCAAGGCCTGGAGGCTGGGCTATACACTGTATGACAGAGTCCTTGCATCAAAGGATCAAATAATCTATTTGTTTTGAAAAGCAGGCCTTGTAATGAAACAAATGATGCTGATTAACAGTTTCCATTTGTCACTGGGTCCATACAAGTAATCCCTGAAAATACAGAAATATATTCTAAAACATGGATCCACAGTACACTTGTCAAGGTTATCAGGAGCTGTCATCAAACAGACTTTCCATTAAAGAGCCGAGAGGATAGCTCAGGGGCAACGTGTTCGCCTTGGGTACAAGATGATGCTGAGCAACACAGATGTGATCCCTGGATCCGCTCTTAGAAGCCTCTGGGTATTAAGCGCGTTATAAATAACCAATTACAACAACAAGGATGCTATTCAAGCTTGCAAAGACATGAAGTCTGATACTTCTGCCAACCATCTGGTATAATCACTTATAAGGCCAAAAACGGTGTCAACATGTGGTTCTAAGCAGCCTAATTTCAAAGAACCTTCTGACAATAGTAAAATTACTACTAGGCCTCTCAGGGGTCATAAATGGCCCAGCTCTGAAGCCTCAAAGGATGGAAACCATATGGCCATTGCCAGGGAATGAAACTATTATTTAATATTTTGTTAAATAAGGAAATAGTTACATATTTATTTCTTACATATGTGATCATATGTTTCTGAATATCTTTTGATAGGAGTGCCGTAACAACTTACTTTATGTAAATTTATGGAAAATTCTATCAGTTGAACGTAAAGCAATATGTTTATGTTAATTGTTCAATTATGCAAATGATATTAACATAGCTATACCTGCACAGAAAAGTCACAGTCAATGGTTCACACATCCTGGAGTTCATGCCATCTATGCTCAGGGTTCGAAATTGAGGGGAGCTGCAAGCTATTTAGCTCCTGCTTCTTGCATATTACAACCTGATTAGCTTGAAACCAACAACTGCCAGGAGCTACATTTGGCTCCTACGGCCAACTGGTGCCTTCCAAATATGTAAATGTGACATTAACTTTGAGTATTTGAGAATTTTTATAAAGAAGAACTAGAACATAGCTAATAGACACCACCCGTGAAGTTAACACCTCTCCCAACATTTGAAGGGTTAGCCCTGCCCCCAAATTTTAGGTTTTGTTGCACCCCTGAACACAAGCACACACACCATTCACCATTCACATACACACAGCCATCCATACATTTAAGTGTGCACCATTTCACCATACACTCAAACACGTGCACCGAGCCAGCCATACATTTAAGTGTGCATCCTTTCACCATACACTTACACAGGCAGCCACCAAAACATCACGCACTCATTCATGCACAACATTATATACATATATAAACACAGATTTATATGCACGCGCACACATTTTCTTACCCTTAAGCCATTGGTCCAGGGAACTAGGCCTTCATCTGCCTACAGCAGCCAGGAACACTTGCTACCGTCATCTGCAGAGGATCTGAAGACCTCCATGCCATGGGGTGGAGGGCAGCCCTATTACTTTAAAAGAAATGGTTTCTTTTGAAATCCCTCTGACTTCATAAAGAAATGATTTCTGTTAAAGGACCGAACCATAACAGAAATTATTTCTTTATAAAGGCAGAATGACTTAAAAAAAAAACTATTTCATTTTGAACACATAGGGCTCGCCCCTTGGACTTTAAAAAGATATTTATCCTGATTCATGGAATATTTGCACCAAAAAACGGGGATTTGTGCGCCATTCTGCCCGCAAATCCCTGTTTAACAAATGGGGATTTGCGGGCAGAATGGCGCACAAATCCCCGTTTTTCGGTGCAAATAATTCCATGAATCGGCCCCATTGTTTCTTGTTGTAGTCACTCTATCTTCTTAAAGAAATTATTTATGTTAGGCTGTAACAGAAATAATTTCTTTATAAAGGCAGAGTTACTTCAAAAAGAAACTATTTCTTTTTTTTTACTTTTTTCTTTTTTTTTAAACTTTTTTCTTTTTTTATTCCGAGGGGACCCCCTCCCGGGATATGTGGTGATGGGGCTGCGGGGCCCCCGCTACATCACTGGGGGGACATGGACGTAAAGCCTAACTTAGTTACCTGTAATCTTCATTAATCCGAGTCCCATTCTTCCTCATCCGAGTATTTACCTATGAGGCAACGTGCCTCATAAGTAAGTACTAGGACAAGGAAGAGGGACGTGGAGGTAATTATGGGATGAAGAGCTGATTTTGGGGGTTAGGGCAGGGGGTACAAGGGAGAGGGGAAGTGTGGGAGGAGTTCGGTGATGGGGATTGTGTGATAAATCGTAAAGGTCATCCATGTCCAGGCTAAGCAGGCATGATATGTGGTATTAGTGGCTTTTGGTGCAGCCAGTCTAGTCATTTCTTAGTTTGGCTTGACTTTGGTGCAACCAGTCTAGGTATGTCTAAATGTGGCCTGGCATGCTTTACCTTAATATGTTATTATAAGTCTACACTGGTCTACATTGTGAATCCAGTTGGACGTACTTTCATTGTTGCATAGAAAAGCATTTTTAATAGAAAAGCATTACATTAATGAAAGCATGAATGTTCCTGTGCACTGTTGGTGACTTGCATGTTTTGTAGTTTTGAATTGGTGTTAAAGTACAAAACAATTGCATATGTTCTAGCTTTTTAGCCAATTCTCAGAAAGTGTGGCATATAATGCATTAAAACATCTTTCTGCGAGTGCAGTGTGCAGCATACTCCTGCTGCAGCACGTTCATGTGTACTGCGCAAGCATGATAATCTAGGCCAGCCTAGAGCGTGGTGTGACCTGTGATTTATTGCCGAGCTGGGGAGGGCCACCACAGCATGGCTCAGAGGAGGGCCCCCACATTTTGTGCTACGCCACTGTCTGTGATACGGTATATGCTGCCATTGGAATGAGTCCTTAGTAGGGTGCTGTTGAAGGAGCCATGTTCTGAGAGATTTGCAAAATTCGAGATTTGTGGGGCCATTCCGAGCCAACACTAGGATCGAGTTCCAGAGGTTGAGCGTATGACAACATATGATATGATATGTCATTTATAACGTGCCTATACACAAGTGTTTCAAAGTGCAACAAGAGAGAAGGATTGTTTGTGGACCCTCGCTTTGCGGACGAGTTGTGATTCAAGCCAGTTGGTCAATTTGCTGCATGAGGAACGTGTGCCACCAGATTTGGAGCCTAGCCTCCAGGTATGCTGGTGTGCTGCTCGCGACTGCCTTGCAGATGATACATGCTTGATCTTGAACAGTATCCTAGCTTGGAGTAGAAGCCAATGTAGTTTGCGTAGAATGAGGGTAATTCGGTCAAATTTCCATGCTCCCGTAATAAGACATACTGCAGCGTGGTGGACTGTTTATAGGGGAGCCAAGTGAGAGCCCTGTCAGGAGAGTATTTCCCCCATCAATGTGCGAGACCAAAAAGGCCTGCCTTGTGGTCCGGAAGTTCTGCAGCAGGATGAAGGGTTTGATTTTTTGAAGGGTAGAGATTCTGAGCCCTGCTATTTGGGCTTTCTTGGCTATGTGTTTCTGGAAGGACAGGCTGCTTTCAATGGTGAAGCCTAAAGATGTTGCTGAGTCTGAGAGTTGTGCATCAAATCCTTCTAGGAGCATATCATTGAGCCATTGTGGGACAATTTATTTTTTAGCGGGCGGTACAATGAGGACACATTCAGTATTGGATGGGTTTAGTTTGAGGTAGGCAGTCAAGATCCAGACTCGATGAAGGCTAGATAATCGCAGAGATTAATTATGTGCTGTGCACTGTTTACTCTTATGTACAACTGACTATCATCTCCGTTTTAATGGATGGCTATATTGGGATCTCTGATGAGAGTGCCCGGAGGCTCCATGTAAAGGATACAAAGGATTGGTGATAGGATGGAGCCTTGGGGAACTATGCAGGAGACTCTGCGGGAGACCTGGAGTGCGTTTTAACACAATGAGTTCATCTGGACAGCCTAGTGTCTGCCTTAGAGGTAGGAGGTAAACCAATTCAGGACAGTGCCAGACAATCCCATAGTGTCAGCAAAGAGGCAGAGAAGGATGTGGTGGTCGATGGTGTTGAATGTATCTGAGAGGTCAAGGAGGCATGAGTCTCCGTTATCCATGATTTGGAGAGCATCATCCACCACCTGTGATGGTGGCTGTCTTGATGCTACACTTGGGGCTGAACCCTAACTGATAGACATTTAGGAGATAGAGTTGTTCAATTCTTGTGAGTAGTTGTGCAGCAACTACATTTTCCAAGATAAGATTTTGACATGAATAAACGGGAAGTTCGTACTGGGCCTGTAGTTGGCCAGGTCATCTGCATCTAGGGTTGGTTTTTTTCAGCGCTCGACCCATCAATTGTTTATTGATGGAGGTCAGAATGATATCATCGAGTAAGAAGTAGGTTTGAGGGAGGAGATCCAGGGGGAAAGAGAGGAGAAAATTTGGTCCAGAGGGGCAGTGTGCGTGCCGATGTGAAGGGGATGCGAATGCTGTGAGCGGTTGATTGGATGGTCTCTTGGATTTTGTCTATTTTTGTCAATAAAAGGTGTTGATTCTGTCGCATTTTTCCTGAGTTGGTGGTACCTCTGGGTCGGATGATGGTTTGGTAAAATGCTTTACTACGTCAAAGAGGGATTTGCTCCTATTAGAGGCTGCCACAATGGTGGCGGAGAAATAAGCAGCTTTGTCCTCGGTAATCAGAATACTATGGTTTGCACACAGAGATTTGAGGTTGGTGAGATCTCCTGAGTTATGGTTTTTGTACCATTGTTTCTCAAGGGTTCTGATTGAATGTTTGTTAGAGGATACCTAGGTTGTGTACCATGGGGAGGATGGTTTGGTTTTAGCCCGGCTGGATTTTAGTAGGGGCATGACTGTCCACCAGTTTCATAGCAAGAGTTGCTGAATAATTCCAGGAGGCCTGAGGTATTCCCTGGGGAGATCAAGGGGGAGTCTGCAAAGTTTGCTTCTAGCTAATTGACCAGGAAGGTTTTGAATGAGTGGCGTTGAATGAGGGAGCGTTTAGCCTGCCCATTGTGAGCCGCAGTCGAGTGGGTGATTGATAATGGGATGGCGGCATGGTCAGACCAGTCACGTGGGATAGGGTCTGCACAGGTGATGCAGTAGGATGATGTGAAGACAAATTCTAGGGTGTTGACTTTGATATGTGTGGGAGAGAGCACAATTTGCTTATGGTCCATAGAAGGAGTCAGTGTGTAAAGCGTTTTTGGAGAGTGGTTGTCAGCCTATGATCACAGAGAAATACATTAATAGAATGTGCTAATTTGGCAGAGGAGAGCATGTTGGATATGTCTGCAATGAAAGATTCACTCCTTTCTGTAGATGAAGTGGAAGGTGTTAGAATCATTGTGCAATAGAGGGAACCGGTAGGCAAGAGATTAAAATGAGCGTGTTCTGGGAGAGGGGATGATGGCGCATGGCCAATCGCTCCTGTGGATGATTGCCACTCTGCCATCTGCCCTTCCTGACCGGTTGGCATGTTGGATGTAGTTGCCTTGGTGTAGGAGGACATTGAAAACATGTTGAGCGGATGATGAGTTAAACCATGTTTCAGTGATGAATAGGGCATCAAGGTTGTTGTACGAGATGAGGTCAGCGATCTCTGCAGCATGAGTGACTGCTGAGCGAGCACTGATCAACATGACAGAGCATGTGCGTGTGGACTGTGGATATTGGATGGGGGCAAGGGCAATATTGATGAGGTTCACTAGGGTAGCTTGCTGAGGCTGCACAGGGCACTTGGCCATTCAAACCTTAGTGAGAGTGGGGCTGGGCTGTGAAGGGAGGAGACACATGGGGATGCCTTTTGGTGAATAGCAGTATCAGCAATTAGTTTGTAGGTGAAATGCAGGATAGCGGGTCAGGCTCTTGCCCTATCAGGCCCGAACAGGCACAAACAGGTGAGGTCCTTGTCTTTGCCCATCCTTTGCTGAGGGCACTGGCAATGAGGACGCCTAAGAAGAACTGATTAAAGAGGTGGTGGGCAGAGCAACTGAGTGGCAGGGCCTGGTCACATGACCATCAGCCTACTCACGTCTGCCTGGAGCTGGCCTAGAGTCCTTAAGTAGAGGCTTTGATGGTGCAAAAAGCTGGAGGTGGGCAGAACAACTGAGTGGCAGGGTCTGGTCACATGACCAGCAGCCTACTCAATGCTGTGTGCCTGGAGCTGGCCTAGAGTCCTTGAGAGAAAAATAGTGTGGTTGGCTGTATACATGAGTGAATAGACTCAATGGTATTCCTAGGGAGACATGGCCTCTGGTTACCTACATACACACACACACACACACACGTCATTTTACATAGTTATGAGGGCCATCTCTTTCCCAGGCCTAGTCCTGAAACTGGATTTTAATGAATTCAGGATGTCTTTCCGAGCCAGGTGCTCCAAAAGCAGTCTGCAAATCCATACCATCCCGGGAGAATAGCTCAGTGGCAACGTGCTTGCCTTGGAAACAAGACAACACAAAGCAACACAGGTTCGATCCCCGGGTTCGCGCTTAAAAACCTCCAGCTATTAAGCATGTTATAAATAAGCAACTAAGAGACATATTCCCGTAACAGCACCTCGATGCCCACGGGCTGTGTGAGCGCTTTAAAAATGCAAATAACATAAATAAATGAATATCTGCAGTATCTAAGAGAAGGTAGGAAGACCTGCAGAAGGTTTATTATCGATTGGTTCCTCAGGTTAATGATGATTATCTGTCAAATTGGAACTAGCATGTGCTATGTGTAAATCTAGGGGGATGTGGCTCTAGGTTCCTAACATAGTAGGTGAGTAACCACTTATGGGTAGGATTAAGCATGACAGAGATGTGTCTACATTAAGTGAGTAAGCAGCCGCATTGTCTATTCAATCGTCATTAAAGGTGATCAGACTCTCAATCACCTCAGCCTCCCCACTCTTCTGGTGAGCACTGGTGACCTGATGTTGCCGAACTTGCACAGGGCTGCTGACCTCTGAAGAAGTGTGCATGGGGATCACGCTGATCATTCTAATATTGTATTGATATTATCAATGGAAATCAAGGACGTTTCACAGAGAGGCATTGAGGGGTTTCAAAGATGGGCAGAGAAAAGGATGTTATTTGTTGCCCTAAAAACCTATTTGGTGTCATTGTTCCATATACATAGTGTTTGCCTCACAAGTTGCTTCTGTTATCTCCTGGTTTATGTATTTATTTATTTATTTTAATTCTTGTTAACGTGCCAAATCGCCCGGAGGCCTCAGGGTTCTTTTTGTCCGCCTTCTTGTCCACAGTTATGTTCTCCTTCTAGAGTCTGGAGTCTTGTCTTGACTTTTAAGTGTGTCGAAACCAGGCAAAAACAAACTACAAAATGAGTTTGAGCTGAACAGCAGAGTATGCGGCATTCCAAAAATGCCTCTTTAGAATATTTAGTGTCAGCATGTTTCTGGGTCACTTCAGTAGTGAAATCCTTGCTTCACTTGTTTCCATTCACTTTGAGGTAGAACACAGCGCGATAGCCTTCTTCACCAACTCACAATAGTCTTCTTTACTGGAAGGATTAAAATGTCGAAGTGGGCGGGAGAGGTTGGGAGAGGTGCTCCTCTACTTTTTTTTAATAATGTTTTACTGTTCCTATACTTTTATTTTAAAACGAAACCGTTCTTCAATGGATTTTGTTTTAAAATAAAAGTGTAGAAATAATTTGAACCTTGGGGTTTGTATTGTGCCGCGGAGGGGGCGTGGCGATAGGGTTTGTTGTGGGGGCTGGCCAGTAGGGAATATAGTCCCACTAAGTCTTTTCATACACTTCGACCACTGATTACGAGTTTATGGTGCACACTTCACGAGGGATGCCCTTTAAGTCATACGTGGTACCAACGATCTCAAAACATGTTAATAAGGCAAGTCACCTATCATTCACTAATTTACACTCAGGAGAGGGGCACACTAACAGGTGTATCGTGTTTCATGACACTCGAAAAAATTATCTTCAAGGAAAATGGCGAGGTCTGGAAATAAGTCTTGGAATGCAGTGCAGTAAAATTCCTATCTGCACAGATCACTGCGCGTGAGGCACGTAGCTGACACATAATGCAGCAGGGCCTGAGCTCGTGGGGCCAATCTCCATCTGTTCAAGACCTCACTGCAGGCAGTGTCGCCATTTTACTAGAGTCAGCCACACGATGGTGGCGCTGCTTTGTGTTTAGGAGGGCGGGAGAGGGAAATCATTTGAATAATATTACCTTTTATTTATTATTTATTTTGGGCTGCTTCCCTTGTTTCATCCGCTTCTTAGCTCGTTAATAACCAGAGCTATTGTTACTCACCAAATGGTGCTCGGCCTTTGGACTGCTGAGGATGGAGAGCAGGTAGCCTTGTTGACATTCCAAATTTTGAATTTCAGTCTGGCCCTATGGCTGAGGTGAGCGCTTAACTCGATGAGCTATCTACATCGACATAAGTGTAAGCCTTCTGGCAGCTAAACCAAGGCATGCAAATATCTTTGCTGAGTGGCGCAATACTATATCTTTCATTATATATAACATCCAAATGGCCTAGAGGCCATAAAGTACTACATTGACGGTCCATTTCGCAGCATCTGACATTTGCACCCAGTTGCCAATGCAAAATAAATGGCATTAAACTGATTTGATCGGTTCATATACTGGTGCTAAATTGTCCGTCTCCTTTTAAAGTTGCCAATCTTCAGTGCAATTTATGTGGTTCGCCCAGAGAGATTAACCTGAAAATATGGCTCAGAAAATCATCGCCATAGAGCAGAAAATATATATGCATAAACGGTCTGGGGAAATATATAACATTTTACTCTGTGCGCCTCTAAACTATGGCTTCTTGCACATATAATTTGCGCGTAAAACGCACATTTGCGTACCATTGTTCCCGAAAATCCCCATACCTCAAACAGGGATTTTCGGGCAGAATGGCGCGCAAATGTGCGTTTTACGCGCAAATAATTCCATGAATCAGGGAGAAAATAAATACTCCGCCTCACATGTTACGGTGCTTATCCATCCTCCTTCCCTCCACATTTCTTCGAGGAGATGTAATATGTAGAGACGTCCTATGCGCGGCCCTTTTTACACGGCTATTAAGTGTAGTGGTAACTGTGAGGCATCATACCCTGGAAGTTAATGGCATGAGGTATTGAGGGTGGGAGCTCAGTAGAGTGTGCTGTGCGGCTAGAATAAACAAGGATAATGAGTCCCTGCTCTCTCTGTGTCATTATGTTCCGTGCAACATGATACGGTGTCAGAAATTGCAGGAAGTTACTAACTTGACTCCCACGTTTCTTACAGACGGAGCTTCAGACCTCCCAAATGATTCGTTTTACATAAAGTGGGCTCATTTAATCAGGAGAACGCGAGGGCTTCCATCGTGGCATCATGGGGGAATGGAACGGCTTTATCAGTGGCAGACTAAAGCAGTGCAGGGAGGAGGGGGTGGGGAGGGGAGTGGGCAAAGAACGCTGGCAGTATTCCAGAAACTTTGCACCAGCGCAAGTGCAATTAGCGCAGGGGGGAAGAAGGGAGGGGGGTATACATTGCATGTGCACTAAATAGAAAACCAGGGGGCCAGATAAGGTTTCAGATAAGTGTTTGTATTTGCTTTTTTTACGAGTTAGGAATGTGATTCATCCCATCTGAAAAAATTGTAGGCATTTAAAAATATATGTACATTCCGAACAGTATGCATTTCCTTGTAATTCCAGCATTTTCCACATCGAGCAATTCCCATAGTTGAACATGAGCATCGTTCTATATCGGGCAGTAGTGCGCTATACAAATCCAAATAAATAAACAAAAAATCGGCGCTCTTCACGTCAGGCCACAGTGAAGCAAGGGCCATCTTTAATTAAGGAAGGTGCTGCTTTGCGGCTTCTCTCCCCTGACCAGCTCGGATATGCATTGCAGACCTGTTGTTACTCTATATCTCTCTTTCTTGGGATTACTAAGTGAAGCAGGCAGATATTCTGGAAGCCTGCCAGGCACAATTACTGGGTGTGTGCCTGGATGGCGCTGTTGCACGTTCCGCCGTATAAAACAAACCCGGGTGTTTATGCTCTCACTTTACTTTCCTGCAATCAAGCCAAATAAGAGAGAACTTGAGTATAGCTCAACATCAAATATCATCATTGCACAGACTTCACAGCTAGTCTGAAAGAAGGTTCTTTGTGAAACATGAAGCCTGGATTTTACCCTGATAGGCAACATGGACAGATCTATAGGCAATCAGGGATACAGTTAATCTGTTTGAGAACAACTGAAAATTGCCTTAGCCTTTGAACCATTAAACCACACCCTCTTCCTAGGCTGATTTAAATTGGGGCAGACTCTCTGGTGTAGGCCTTTGCTAATAATAATAATTTATAATTTAATTTGCATTTATATAGCGCTACGAACTCTCAGGCATCTGTGCGCTGCTTATTACCCCCGGCGTGTGGTGCTCATCTATCAGCCTCGGAAGGATGAAAAGCTGAGTTTGGCCCTGCGTCAGCAGGCTCTGCAGGGATGTCAAAGGGAGCGCTCTACTCACTGTGCTATCTGACCGGCTGTTAGAATGAGTCACTCTCTGATACATGTGTCGATGCTGCCCTGGGGCTTGTGATGGGCCTCCTATTTTTCAGTTCAAGTTATAGAGCAATCTTAGCTAGAAAGCAAAAGAGCACTGACTGCACAAAGAAGTGAGAGGATACACACAAAGAAGGAGGATAGATAGGGAGTGGCGTGTGGAGAATCGATCACCAGGTTTTTGCTTCCTTCCTGGATTGCAGAAGAGATGGACCCAATCTGGTGTGTGGCATTAAGCCTTTCCAGAGCCCAAGTGCATTGGAGAAAGCCTGCTTTATGGTTCTCCACGTCTTGCATCTATTTCAATGTATGCAAGCGTGCACTCTCCTTCTAGAGCACGAGCCCAGCTAGCGAGCAATGAGGCTCTTCCCAAAGTATGAGTAGACACAACGGGATGGGGGGAACGGAGAAGCTGGCTGCTGAGTGAATGAGATTGGTGCCGCTCGCCAGTATTGCATGGCCCGCGGATATTAAAGAACCTTCTTAAACAGCGTGCTCTTCAGCTTTCTCCTACACTCCGTGCGCGATGGTGCCATGCAGATGTGGGTTAGGATGGTGATCCACAGGGCCGGTTCACTGCAGAAGACCTGTCTCGTGTTTTTTATTTGCATTGGCTTCTGGAATTGCCTTGGCCTCCCGAGATGATCAGCTCAAAGTGCAGTGGCGACGTAGGTGGTACAGCATAATATGTGATACGGGCTGTTTTAAAGATTATTCAAGCTGGTATTGGAGGCCAGTGTAGCTTTCACAGGGTTAGCGAGATATGTTCCTATTATACAGTACTGGTGATAAGTCTGGCTTTGGTGTGATGCCCTGTTTTAAGTGGTGCTGCAGCTGATGTGGGGATTGCAGAGAGGAGGGCATTTCCTTCATTCAAGTGATATATAAGAGGGCACTGTGCGGCCATTAACACGGTCTTGTTGTGTGTAACAATACTCAATGGGTGCATGCAGCATCACTTGTGCTGCACCAACGTGACTCTTTCACCGCCCTCCACCTCTTGTCTCTTTGCTACCGAATCCTCTCCTCCTGCCAATGGACCCGACCCTCAGTGCCCCAATAAACATTCTCGATATTGGCACGTTTTTTGCACGCCTTTCAACCTTCTGTGAACCTATCATCAACAGTCTCTATTTCCACTATGGCGGAATCTTGGAACTCAACACTGTTAAATACTGTAGGAAGTTGTTTATGCGCTTTTTATTATTCTATGCCGCTCATCTGTCCTTCATGACATTGGTGGGAATTCCACGTATTCCATGCATGTTTCACCCATTCCTCTAATCAGATGCACTGCAAAGGTTTTGTCTATTATCTATGTATGATTCCACCGTTTGCATTCACTGTTTTGACTTACCATGAACTGCTACTTCTGTGCGACATGTGTCAGCTATATCTCATGCCATGTACACTTCTTCTGATCCATCTGCACCTTATCCCCCCCCACTACCCCCCTTTTGCCTTACTCCCACTCCCCGCTGGTCGTCTCGCCACCCCTTCTCATCTCACCCCTGTAAGTGTGTCAGCTGCCCGCCATTGCCGAGACTTGGTCCACGCTACTGCCTGGCAATGCCAAACATATGTCTACGGCATGCACCTGCCACCCCACCATACGTGACCATCCGCCCTCTGTTCCGTGTAGACTCTACTCACGTTTTCTTGGGGTGCTTGCCTCCTTTGTTCTCTGTGCTGGGTACCACAAACCCACCCGCTACTTCTACCCACTCTACTTCCTACTCTCACTTGCCTGCATCTCCCCCTCCTCTGGGGATATGGACACTCTCTCGAGGCCTTCCCCTCCTAGCACTTACTCCTATCATTTGTTCCTTGACTTTTGATAGCAGCTTGTCTGTCTCCCCTCCTACCCCCTTGTTCTCCATCCCCCTCCCCTGCTTTTTAAATTTATCTCTGATAAATTTGCTCAGTAGCGTGCCCTGTTCTTCTCCTCTCCCCCTCATATCGCACAGTGCCCCCCTCCCAACCCTCCTCTTGTATACCGCCTGCGCTACATCAATTGTCGTCAGACTTAGTAATGTTACTGCTTGCTTTGTTTATCCCTCTTTTCCATTACCTCTTGCCTTACCTGTTTTTCTTGCACTTGCACTATCAGAAATGTCGACAGGCCTATTACGATAGTTATTTTTCACATTCTGTATTGCTTCAAGGACTTTTAACTGAATGTGCTGTATTTTCCTATGTTTCCCTCCCTCCTTGAAGCGCTTTGAAACACTTTGTGTATAGGTGCTATAGAAATAAACTATCATATCATATCATGGCAGAATGGGCCTATTTCGTGAGCGAACGATAGACAAGACGCCGCAATTGCTAAGCCGGCATAGTGATGTGCACTTGGGTGTAACTTTAGCTTGATCAGCTACGGGTCCAATAGGATGAGTGTTTGGCTGGTTTGGTTAATACACTGGTTTTGTAGAACGTGGTGAAGATCCAAGCCACACATACAGAACTAGGAGGCAGCATATTTAGCAATGGCAAATTTTACATCCCGCAGCCTTTAGGTATAGTTGCATGTCATCTGCATATTGATCCAGAAAGATGTTAACAGAGGGGAGCTCCTAGAGGTTCCATATAAAGGAGTGATTTCCATGTTTCTATGGTGATACTCCCTTAAGTAAAAAAGAATGTTTTTGGGGTACCACAATGTCCCAGAATGGGGTTCTAGGTCAATGTTTCGAATACAAAGGATCGAATTACCAAAGGGTCGAATCAAAAGGACTGAAAACCAAAGGGCAAATTTCTTTTTTTTGTTTTGTTTTTTGGGAGGGGTCTCTCCCCAAACCCCTTGTTTTGTGGTAAAAAAGACTTTTTTTTTCAAAAACGTAAACCCAAAAAAAAATATTAAAAATAAAAAAATTCAACTCTTTTGTTTTAGGTCAAATTGACTCGACCCTATGGCATTCAATCCTTTTGGATTCGAACCTTTAACCGGACACCCCAGAATGGCTTATATTTCCCCTCTCATGCAGCCACCTCTTCTTTTTTCACAGTGCCTCACATACCACCTCCCCCCAGATATCTTCTGGGCCCCCGAAGGTCCACCGACACAGAGGATGAAGACAGCGGATGTAGAAGCTGAATAGTAATAGACTGGATCCGTGTGGTTCCTAAACTATTCAGCTGGTAGACTGAGAACCATGCTAGTAGAGAATCCTTGAAGCCCATCCTTGTCTTGAAAGTGTGAAGCGTGTCCCATGATTAACTCGGAGCAGGACCAAGAGGTATGCCTCTGCTCTGTCGATAACGTGTAAGACATCATTGATGACCAGCGTGGTGGCTGTCTCTGTGCTGCACCTGAGCCTGATTCCGGATAGGAATCCAGCAATTGGTCCTGTTGGTCTATTTGTTGTAACTGTAGGGTGACATGTTTTTCTATCACTTTTCCCGAAAATTGAAAGTTGGTGATGTGGCTGTAATTTGAACAGTTATCAGCATCAAGGGCTGCTTTTGTGAGGAGCAGGTGCATTCATCTGGAGGGGTGGAGAGAAAAAATGAACAATTCGGAGAGGGGCAAGAGCGCTTGGTGATTGAGGTGTCATACTCAAAGGTGTGGTGGATCTGTGGGATGTAAGGATGACAGAGAGTTCATCTATCAAAGGTGGGACCAGGGTGAGACGATATTTGTTCCTCCAGAGACATAATCCGCTGTGGTGCTGGTTTGGACACCACTGTGCAATCAATATGGTATCTGATTTTTGAAATATCATTGGGAAAGAAAGTGTTGATTGCAATCTATTGATTCTGGAATAGGCGTTTCTGGGGGATGGTTATATTGTGTTGTATTGCCCGATATAGGGTGCTGCTTTTGTTAGTTGTCTTGGTTATTGTGGAAGTATAATTATGTGGCCTTCGCTGTTTTTATGTGGAGAAGTGCAGTTGTTTGAGTATGTCAAAATAAGCCTATGTTTTGTTATTGCTACTTGCTTTTTCTATCTGATCTAGTGAATGGCCCGTTTACTGTCTATGAGTTTGTGGCAGTACCAGAGAGTGACTGGTGTCACCCTTCCTCTGTACAGTCCAAATGGGACAAGCATGTCACTGAGAGTGCCTACGCTCTGGTTGAATGTGGAGAGGAGTGAGTTAATGTCAGTTGTGGTGTAGCTGGTTCCTGATGGGGAAGCAGGCTCAATTCTATACCATCTACTAGGAAGACCTCGTAGGAGTGGTGTGTGCTGGGTGTGGGTGGCTGTTGCCATTTGTTGCTGGGTATCGCACAAGTGAGATGAACTGGCATGGTAGCATAATCCGATCCATCCACTTCAATGGGTGCCTAGCAGTGGATGGGTGGGGGTGAGGATAAAATGTATGTATTGCCCTTGATGTGGGGAGGGCTATTAACATGCTGCATTATCGTCCTTTCGTTCAGCAGTCCCAGTCTGGCAGAGTTTGTGGTTGTTCAACTTGGGAGTTTAAAGACCTAGCGATTAATTGCCATCTGGCAAGGATTTGAAAGCTTTGGCTTTTTTGATTTTTTATTAAATAATAAAATAATGCGGGTAAATCTATCTCTGAAAGGGAAATCTGTTAATCAGATTCCCCTGTCATATACTCCAAGCCAAAAGCATAGTGTGTACTTGGGCCTGGCTTCATCTGTATGTTGATTTGCAGCACCTGCTCTATCACAGGCAAAGAGCAGGTTCAGAGGTCACAGGGGCCCTCAGTATCACCCAAATCTCTGCAGCGCAGGGGCTGCCTTTAAAATATGCACCCTGTTCCAAAAACTACAGAACTGTGGATATGTTGTCCTAGTGGCACATACAACTGTAAATATAAGCCATACCTGAGTTAGGGTATGGTGGCCAGCATCCCTCAGAGTTATCCCAGCCACATTAAATTGATATTGCACATGTACTAGCCCTGTTGACCCAGTTCAACTGTGAAAGGGTTATGTGTAATCCGACAGAAAGCCTGGTGGGGTGCCCCTGTTTGTTCCCCTCTTGTTCGCTGTTGAACTGCTTGGAGCATGTTTCAAGAACTGTTCAACACATTTGATCCAGCAGGACCCTGTGTTGCTGCCTTTTGCTCTCTATCGATCGTCACACAGTGCCAAGAAGTCTGGTTCGGTGCTGCTGAACCACCAAGAGCTGCAAATAAGGCACTATTGAATGGTAACTGTCCCCTGTTCCATTTTTGGTGGTCCCTACAGACTAGTTAGGTCAAGTTGAACCCTTTTGGCTCACAAGTAAATATCCTTTTTCAAGAACATTGTTGCTTTTGCTTGCCTTTTGTTTGTTTGTTTGTTTGTTTATTTTATTTCTAATGCGCTCCGGACCCATAGGTAGAAGGGCGCAGCAGGTAGGATAATGCAAAACTTACATTGTTACAGATTATACAGGATACAGTAAAAGTTATACATATTATACAAGATACAGTAATGGATATTATAGATATTATACAAGTTATACAAATTATACAGGATACAGTAATATTATACAAATGTGCAGGACCATCATCGTGCAGGTCGATGAATTACATAGGGGATGGTACGCATAACATATCGTGAGACAGAGGACAAGTGTCAGAGGACAAGTGTCAGGTCTGGGAATGTTATAAACCTATATCTAGTGATCGTTGGAGATAAGATATTGGATAACATTCCTTCTAAATAGTGGGTACGGCTGATCTGCTCTTAGATTGTTGGGTAGTAGATTCCAGGTTTTGGCCGCCTTCACAGGGAAACTATTCACACCAACCGTGGTAAGTTTAAATCTCGGTACTATCAGACAGTTAGTATTGGTAGCTCTGATAGGTCTGATGGAGGTTTTTTTTTGTATTTTGTTCGTAAGGTAGCTTGGGGCGGCGTTGTTAAGAGCTTTATGTGTCAAGGAGATCATTTTTAATTGAATTTTGTGGTTTGTAGATAGCCATTTGTGTTGACGTCTAATGGTGGAGATGTGTGTTCTTTTGTTTATGCCAAGCGCTGCTCGCAAAGCATTGTTTTGGAGCGTTTGAAGTTTCTGAATGGTAGATTTGTTGGCGCCACTGTAAAGGGCATTACAGTAGTCAATCCTGGAGAGGATGAGTGCTCTAGCCAGGATCATGCAACTGTCATTGGAGAGGAAGGGCTTGCCTGCTCTTATCAGTTTGCAGGTGTATGCGGTGATGGAGGCCAAGGATTTTAGTTGTTTGTCGAATGATAGTGTGGAATCCAAATAGAAACCGAGGGTTTTTACCTCCTTGGAGACCGTGATAGGATTTCCATCAATATTGAAGGAGGAGAATTCCTGACCTAATTTTTTGGTGTTCATATGTGTTCCCAGGATTATCAGCTCCGTCTTGTCGTCATTCAAGCACAACCCATGTGTGGCCATCCATGCTTGAACGACGAGATATACCCTGTTCACCAATTCCGAGTCCTTCCTATGATCCCCAGAAAGCGGGAGGAGAATCTGTGTATCATCTGCATAGTTAGTGTAGGTGATACCCAGAAGGTCTAGATCATCGAACAAGGGTTTGGTGAAGATATTGTATAGGGTAGGCGAGACACAGGAACCCTGGGCAACGCCACATAATATAGGGGTAGGGTCAGCTGCGGCCGATGGGGAAAAAACTCTCATTGTTCTTTCGCTGAGGAAGGATTCTAGCCATTTGATGGCCTCAGGAGAGAAATGGGCAGCAGAGTCCAGGTGTTTGCAGAGTACCTTGTGATCGACCAAGTCGAATGCTGCTGAGAGATCAAGTAGGAGCAAGAGTGCTGTTCCTCCACCATCCCTCAGCTCGTCGACCTGCGTTTTTAAATCAATTAAGGCGGTTTCCGTTCCGTGAAGTGGCCGGAAACCAGATTGTCTTGCTCCTAGGAGCTTATATAAATCAAGGTGTTTTTGTATCTGAATATAGGCAGCTTTATCCAATATTTTGAGGAGGAATGGCACAGTGGTAATGGGGCGGTAGTTGGTTGGGATAAGTGGGTCTAAGGTCTGTTTTTTGAGAAGTGGGAGCACCCAGGAATGTTTTAAATTGGCTGGGATAGTGCCTGATGTGAAGGAGGCATTGATTAATTTAGAAATAAATGGTGAGAGGTCTCTGGCAGCGTCTTTTATTAACTGTGCTGGGCAAGTATCGCCCTTGCAGTTAGATGGTTTGAGTGAAAGAATGATTTTTTCTACTTCTAGTGGGGATGTTTTGGAGAAGTGAAATTTGTTGTTTGCCTCTGGTGGGATACTATGTATAGAGGTATTAGGGGAGTGCTGAAGGTTGAGCATATCTTTCTTTTGTTGTATTTTGGTTTGAAGTGTATTAATTTGATTTGCTAGCGCATTTTGGATATCTGTGCACCAAGTCTTATCCTTGGTAACTAAGTCTGATGTGGCTATTGGTGACTCTAATTCCTTCAGTATGGTGAAGAGTTCTCTCATGCTAGAATTAGAGTTGGTGATACGTTCATCATAGGAATTCTTTTTGGCAAGGTTTACTTCTTTTTTAAAGTGAGAGGAGATGGAGGATAGTTTTGCTTTATTTCGATAGAGGGACGTAGTCTCCAGGAATTTTCACTTTTTCTTTTTAGGAGTCGTAAGTCTCTCAATTGGGGAGTGAACCATTTGTTAAGGTGCGCTTTAGGTTTGCTTTTTCTAGGTTTGAGCGGGGGCGATTTTGTCCAATGTGTTGAGCATAATCTTGTTATATTCTTCAACTAGGGTACTAGGGTCTAGATTGTCAGATAGAGCGTTTAACGTGGGTAGGATGGCGGGGATGACTTTTTCTGCTGTAATACTCTTTTTGTTTCTGGTTAGACAAGGCGGTGCTAACAATGGGACCGTCGGAGAAGGTCTGGCTGTGAATAGGTTAAAGGTTACGAGAGAGTGATCTGTCCATGATTGGGGGGAGATGGAAGTGATAGAGGCTGTGCAGTTGTAGTCTGCTATCCAGTCTAGTGTTCTCCCTTTGGCGTGAGTGGGTCTGTTGACTTTCTGAAACAGGCCTGATGCATTGATGGTATTGGCTATGTCTAAGGCTTGTTTGTCCATAGGGTCATTAAAGCCAAGGTTAAAATCTCCTAATAGTAGAAGCTGGGAGGTAGGTTTAAGGTTGTTGGTAATCAGGCTATGCAAGTCCTCGTCGAAGGTACCGAGAGGACCTGGGGGTCTATAAATTAGGTGGATGGTGAGGGTTTGTATGTTATTTATCTGGAATTTAACCGAGATATTTTCACAGGATTGTAGGATTTGAGGAGGGGATGTTCTGAGAGAGAGGCTCAATTTGGAGATGATGGCAATTTCACCACCTCGTGTGCCATCCCTGTCTTGTCTTGTTATAGTGTAGCCTTCTGGAATGGCTAGCATTAGCGATGGTCCAGCTGCGTTATGTAGCCAGGTCTCGGTTACTGCCAGTAAGTCCAGATTGTGTTCTATGATGAGGTCGGCTATGTCAAGGGCATGGGCGACAAGGGATCTCGCATTAAGGAGTGCTCCTTTGAGTACTAGCATCTCTTTGGGCATGTTTGTTAGGCTAAGGGTAGTTAGGTTGGTATCTGAGGTCTTGAACTTTTGTGTTTTGATTGTAGTGACATTTGTTGTTGCCGTCCGGTGTGGTTTATATGGGTAATTTGTTTTTAGGTTGGTTGATGGTAGGGTTCTTCTGGGTGGTTCATAAAGTTGTGTGAGTCTTGCGCGAAGTTTAAGATTTCTGTCTAGTGAGGTGGGTGGGAGGGAGGTGAAGGTTTCGCCTCTGGTACTAATGTTGTTTGGTGGAGAGTTGGTAGGGTTATTAGTCGCTGTATTGGGCAACGTATGTAGGGCCGGGTCTAATATCGAGGCAGGAGATGCCGTAAGGTGTTCTTGGGTCATGGTGATAAATCTTAGAGAGGCAGCTATAATGCTGTAGTGTAATAATGGATGCAGCATTTTTAGTGAGTCAGATATGTGCACGTGGGTGCTTAGGACTATAGGCAGCAGGGTGGGGCGTTCACTGACAAGGCACGAATGGGCAATTCGGTAGCAAGGCACAACGGGGCTAGGTGAGACATTCACTAACAAGGCATATGTAGGTTAGGTGAGGCATTCACTAGTAAAGCATACCTAGGGCGCAACAAGGTCCAACACAAGGCTCAGCATAGGTTAAATGTGGTCGAATGGCGACCATGGGGCACAACACAGGGCTCAGCAAAGGTTAAATGTGGTCGAATGGCGACCATAGGGCACAACACAGGGCTCAGCAAAGGTTAAATGTGGTCGAATGGCGACCATAGGGCACAACACAGGGCTCAGCAAAGGTTAAATGTGGTCGAATGGCGACCATAGGGCACAACACAGGGCTCAGCAAAGGTTAAATGTGGTCGAATGGCGACCATAGGGCACAACACAGGGCTCAGCAAAGGTTAAATGTGGTCGAATGGCGACCATGGGGCACAACACAGGGCTCAGCAAAGGTCAAAGGGATACTGGACCTGACCATGGGGCACAATATGTAATGCTATGGAAGAGCAGATCACTTAGAGAAATCACAATAGCAGAAATGCAGTGCATCAGCCGAAGGGTGGGGTGTACTATGGAAGTAGTGAAATTAGTCTAGGGCGGAGATGCAGGGAAAATCAGGCAGCTCATGCAAGGATACTATTGAACGTTTGCTTTTAAGTTTACCTTTGTACTGTGAGCCTTATTTGCAGATGCATGCTCCGAGACTGGATGGTAAAAGCAGCGAGGGCATGCGGAGAACGGGCGGTTTGAGTTCCTGATGCGATTTAAGTTCTGTCTGTAGGTGTTTTCTGGGGCCGTTCAATACCGCTCCAGGCCGCTAACAGGCGCAAACAGGGCCTTTATACGGCCTTCATGCAGGCCGCCGGCTCATCCGCCTGCCGGCGGAAGCCCAATGCAAAATAAGGGCCAGATCGAGGCTCAGCCTCGCTGTGGTGCCGCGTCGCACCCGGCATGGGCAGGTCAGGCACAACCCTGATTCATTACCCAGAGTGATGCATCTAGTATCTTTGCTTATTCTGTGTCCCTCAGGGGTAGGTTTTGTGTAGTATTTTTCTAGTTAGTTATTATTTTGTTTAATTAAAGTGTATATATTTGTATAGAACCTTGATTACACATTCCTTTATTGTGGACTGTTATACTGCTTGGGTTGCTACTGAACCCCATTCACACCCCTCTTAAGAGTATAGCCTTCCCTCTACCCACATTACCACAAATGGCAAAGGAGGTAGATCTCTTGGACTGTGCATGTTTTATTACCTTTATGATTGTGTACTCTCTTAGTTTGTAGAAGTGTGAGGGCTGAGTGGACGTTTTAGCCTCTACTAATCCTTGTACTCCTGCAGGGCAGAAGTCAATTCGTCACAGACACCTGGAAAGATTGCCAGAAGAGGCTAATTCTACTAGAGCAGCAATATCATCTACGAACGTTGTTGCTGCACCTCTCAAGCAAGAGGCTACAATTCAGGTGCGGGTATGGGGAATTAGCTTGACAGGATTTCCGATGGTAAAAGTGTTGCTGTTTCCTGCAGGGTGTACGGCCATGTCAACTTGTGGTTAACGGCAATTCACGACCATCCCTTCCCATCTGTTCACATGCCGCAGCATGGAGGAACACTATTATACAAATATCAATAATTAAAATAGTAATATCTCTGTATAGATTGATTGCACCGGACTTCTCTCTCTCTCATAGGTTGCTTGTATCAGAGGTCGGGAACTGCTCATTTTAAGCATGTACAGAAATGTTGTGATGGATTGCTTGGAGTGAAAGTCATGCCTTTCACGTAATTCTACTTCAGCTTGACAACATTCCCAAAACATTTATAGACTTTACTTTAAAAAATAAAATTCAATATCTTCCTTCCATACTCTCTTGAGCATTTTAGTACATATTATTATTAATAATAGAATTGAGGATTCTTTGGTACCTACCCGCTGTTTTTTAAAGTGGGTTTGCATATTTAAATTAATTGTAACATATATCCTTCCAATATCGTATTTTCAATATTAAAATGTATTTGTTTGCACATTTCATTCAAAAATTAGTTTTTCTGATCAGGCACCAGCATTATTTACATGTTTATAGATTCGTTGATTATGAATTAATTTAAACAAGTACCATAAACTGCATATATCTAAATAAGACAACTGCAGAAATGGACAGAGCATAACATAATGTGATCTAGAAAGTTGTAGGGAACCGAATGACATTTGGGGACATGGAATTGTTGCAGGTATTGAAAGAAATTCTCGAAACACACCTAAGTGAATCAACAAAGTAGAAGGGATGTTTTGCATCAAAGGTGGCAAATGTAAATATATTTGGGCCTAGGCTACTGAAGCACAAATATGCTTATCAGCACATGAATTCCATGTAAAGTTGTGTGGAGCTGCCCTATACTACACACATGAATAAAATAAAAATATGCGATTAAAATAGGATGGAACACCACTTGAATACGTAATTATTGCACGGGTTCAAGAATACTATCTTTTTATCCTCATTGCATCCTACCCAACAGAAGTGATCACCAATAGCGACAATTTCTGAAGGCAGCCATTACTGTATGTTTAATAAGATATTCTTTCAACTGCAAAACATTATTTGGCACAAAACTGTACCCTTAAGAATGAAATGGTGACCCCAGCAGACAGAAGATGGGACTCTCAGGAAGAGTTGAAATGTATTGGATGATCACCTAGATAGAGTGCCTGTATTTGGAGACAACAGCAAAGGAAGAAAGTGGTATACGTTCCCATGCATTATAACGCTATGACTAATCATGACTCAATTTAAAATGTGAGTGCAGTTATCTGAGTGTTATATAAACAGAATGCGAGATCCTACTTTTTGTGGGAATTCACAATGACTCGTGCATGTATTATATGATTAAGGTCTGTGATGAGCATGAGAATGACTACATGCAGGGCTGTCCAATGTTCTTGTCACATTTGCATATCTCCAATAAGAAAAGCTAATCCCTTATCTAGTTATATATTTATTAAAGGGAAACTCCCCCACCCTCCCAAAATACGGTTCTATGTGATTACAGAGAATACAAAACAGAGAAGGCTTTTTCAGTGAAAACAATACAAAATGTCCCCTCCCAAACTTCCTGTTTCTCTCTATGTGCCTAAATCAACCCCAACCCCATTCCCACCTGTTTTACCCCCTTACCTCACCCCATATCTATTTAAAAAAAATGTTCTCTGCTTTTGTTTCTCTGTTATAGCATTCTCTGTAATTGTATTCTCTATTATCACTGGAAACCAAAAAAACTTTTTTAATCCCTCCCCCCAAACCTTTACCTTTTTAAAGTAAAAAATGGCAGATAAGTGTGCTTTGAACATTGGCAGCCGATTTGAGCATTGTGTTCCCTTCCTGGGTCCGCGATGAAAAGTTAGGGCGGAGACCCAGTGATCAATGTGTTGAAACTGCACAAATAAGATTGTGGATAGAAAAAAACGATCATACTTGTGTTTTCTATTAAAAGGATAAAAAAAGGTCCTCAGAAGTACATACAGTGAGGGCACTTAACGAGAGTGGTCGAATTAGGATATTTAAACACTTCATTAACAGTAAATCCTTAATCACATTTCTTACCTGTTTTGGATTTAAATAAGCAATGAAAATGAATGCTGATGGGTTTTCAGACAATATATAATTTGTGTAATAAACAGTGCAAATCCGTGAATTCTAGCACTAATTGTTCTAGTAATTAAATTGCGTTGTTTCAAAACCAGCTTACCTGTAGTGTCGCGATATCTCCTCTTCCACTTGGGTAACAAAATCGCATTTGCTACACGAGTGGTTTCTGCTTTCTTTGATGGCCAGATGCCCGTCTGTTACTTGGACAGGGTGTGGCTCCTGTTTAACCTCGCAGGCCTGTGCGGTGTGTGCCGTGTCATAATGAAGGAGGAGGATGTCCGCATCAGGCGATGAGTATGGGCACTGATCACACTGATGTTTAACTCTGGTGCTCCCTGTTATGCCAACTGACAGATGTAACAGCAAGAGAGCACAGTGGGAACAGTTACTTTTCCTGCAAGCAAAGGGGTAGCTGATTTCCCCAAGATGCTTTTCGGGGCTGCAGAGACCTCGTGGACAAAAAGGGCAGTGCTTAATGGTGCATTTGTGAATATTGTGGTGATGCTGGTAATGGCGTAGGAGGGGTCCCACCACTATAACATCTGATCCGTGACTCTTTGAATACCTAAATTCACAAAACTGACAATTGTAGCTCGTCACCATGCCATCCTCCACTGCTTTGCTGGCAAAATCTTTCTTTTTAGACAAGCTTAAGGCCTTTTCGGATTTTGGGGTGAGCTCTCCATCTGCAATTCTGGTGAAATCTTGCTGATTGATGACTGATCCCCGGGTGAGCTTGTCATTTAAATCTGGAGTAAGGCCTCCAGACTGCCCTCCTGCATGCTGTCTGCTGTAATGTTCTAGGAGTTTGAACGTGCTGGGGGATTCGCAGCTGAAACTACAGAACTTGCACCAGTAGTAGTGGGCTTCCTCTGAACTCTTCAGCCTGGAAGAATCTGTTGGTTTGATGGGGACAGAGTACCCAACGGGGGTGTCATCCGAAGATTTGACAGTGATCCTGTCCTGCCATTTGCCCGAATCTACAGAATCACAAGATCGTGGGGAAGGGCTGGATTTGTTGTAGTTCTTTTCGGAAGGTTTCCCAGATTCAGGGGGTTGAGCTGCCTTCATTTTGTTCGGATGTGTCTGTAAAAAGTGTTGCTCCAGCTCCGTTGAGGAGTTGCCCATGTACGTAAAGTTGCAGAACTTGCAGCGGAAGTACTTGGTGTTACCTTGACAATCAGGAGTTTTGCGCCCAATTCCAATAAACGTGCCACCCAATGTAACCTGTGAACATGACACAAAAGACATGTGTTTTTAGATTTGTAACCTTTGAAAAATTAAGCATTAACATTCCATCAAATTACACCCATGAGGAGTTGTTAAGATGGAGCTGTATGGCAGTGAGTATCCAGACTCAGTGAATACTTAATGACATCTCTAGAAGCATGCTACACTCTCCAGAGCTCTGCTAGGCTCCTTATTGGAAAGGATTTACAGTGCAGATCATAAAAGATGCCTTGATCAGGACAAACCATTACCCTGTGAATAATGCTGATCCGCAAAGTGTACTACTAGTTATCTGGCATTGGGGGTTAAAGATGAAAGACGAGCTTCTGGCAGGAAAGGTTCAGCAGGATGGATGCAGATATGGATAATAGAATGAAAAAGGCCATTTTACAGACACCTGCTAATCACGTCTAGTCATTTACATATTAATTCCTCCATACATTCATGCAATCATGGCTATTGCTGCTGTTGACCCACTGGACGTGTATGGAACAGAAAGTGGAGGCCAGGCGCATGATGTGAAAATATAACCACCTATCTGCAGCTCTCCATGTTTGCCTACGCAGTAAAACCCCCTGGCAGAAACAGGATTCGCAATGTCCATCATGGTCTTGTTTTCATGTTTGCTTTTGTTTCAAATACTGTAAATATGGTTCACACATTCACTATCCTACAAAGCATTTTCCAACTCGGACAGACGCCCTGTGCTGGGGAATATCTCTGGGGGTTCATCTGTCTTCTGCAACGATCTGTGTATATTCTGCAGGATAAATGTTCATATCCACTGGAGTTGAGTAAAAACATCCTATGTAATTCATGAAGCAATGAAGTTACCTGAAATTAATTCATATTTACTCTCTGTTCGTTTATGAACTTATGTATGAACTCAGACACCTCAACACAGCTGGTGTGCATTAGTCCTAGTTAACACATTATTGCTGGTTTCCAACAAAACCCACTTTGCAAATCATTACCAGATCATATGAGTTCCAGTAATAAAATTGCTGTATGACCACTTGACATGATCCTTAACAGTGTCTATTAATTCTATGATTTCCAATTCACCTGCTTTGCACAGCATTGCTACCCTACATTATGCACGCTTAGCACATCATTTCCAATATCCCATATCATGGTCAGTTTACAATATGTTCCACACAGCCCATCATTACCTGGTCTTAACTGCTCTCCTAATCAGGTGGTTGAATCTTCTGTCTCCAGTATGGGAACGAAGAGAAGCCAACGTGAGCCCATGGTGGTCGAGGGCCTTGCTAGGCTTTGAGGCAGCAGGAAGCAGTGCACATCAAAGTACATTCCTACTAGTTCACAGACTGGGATGACAGTCCCAATCCACCATAGCCAGACTGCAGGAAGGCGGGTCTGGTGTTGGGCTATGGACACACTCAAATATGGGAACTTCTTTATGGAAAACACCCTTTACTTGCTGTATCATCAGGGCAATAAGCCAGTTTTCACTAGTTTTAGCACTGAAACAGTGACCACATCTTTACTGATTGTAGTGTCAGTGAAATTAGTAAATATGTCTGGATTTCACAACGGTGCAATGCGTTATTCGCAAGGTGTTCGATGCACCAACTGAATGTCCACATTTTCACTGGTCTAATTACTGCCACTAACAGCAGCACAAGTCTGGACATTTTGCTGGTCCTAACGCCCAAATCAAGCCTATCAAATCAAATACAGAACAATTGCCGCTATTGTGCATGCATTGATGATTGAAGTTCCATTGCAATAACCAAATAAGTCTGTTATTAGAAGTGGTGGAATGACAGAATCTGCTCCAGTGTAAGCGCTGGAGCTAAGGCTCGAGTAAGTGTGGTCATTGCGCTTTTCCTGACTTTCATGCAAACTGCAAGTGTGAAATTCAGATTCTCCATTAAATAATCCCAGAGGAAAACCTCTAAAAGTTCTCTTATGCACTGATTTTGAACAGCCCTGTTGTAATCCCAGTAGAGACATGACAGTATGGTATGATGACATGACATTCCATGACAGCATGACATGGCATGAAATGACATTCCATGATATGACATGGCATGACAAAGCTTTATGACATGATATCATGACATGACAAAATGACCTGGCACCATGACATATTACACTACATCATATTGCATGGCATGACCCCATATTCTAATATGACATTATTACCCGATAATTGTGACATTACATGAAGACAAAGCCATTTAGCGTAACATTATATAAAATACCAATTCAAGTGTGTTGCATTTTGACAAACACAGTAAGCTACCATTTTGGTCCAGTTTATGGTTAAACAAATGCAATAAATTCCCAAATTGTACAATTGCAGTTATATGTGCAGTCTACATAATCTCAGCAGTCCCATATTGGGAATCCAGCAAACTCCCAGTTTGACTTTTCCAGTTTTTCAATGCACCTCTATTGCCATTTTGACATCCAATGCATTCAACGTTTGAAGCACCCAAAATCCCCCCCATTCTGCAATCCTGGTCTAGTCTCCATTTAGCAAACCTACTATAATCCCTGTTTGTAAAACTATATTTTGACAACCCTCCTGCACTCCAGCTTGAGTAATTCCAGTTTACAGCGCGTTTCCACAACCCCAGTATATTCTGAGTGTTCCCAGTGATGGCATATTGCGTGTTTTATAATCCAGTATGCAGAATCCCTTTATGACCACAGTTTCCTGCCACACATTGCCAGTATATTCCCAGTATAGTGCCATTTTGCACGATTTCAGAATATATCCAGTCTGGGGAATCCGGGATCTAACAACCATTTGGAAATCAAACAATACACAGAATTGCAAAATGGCAGTCTACCTGTTTGGCAATCTTAGTAGATTGCTGGTATATGCTGTGCCAGTGTATTCCAAATGTAACTACCATAGTAGTTTAACATAGTGTTCAATGCACCCATTGACACAATTTCATTATAAATCCACCTTACAATGAATTACACAGTTCGAATGTTACTCATTGCACAATTTAGTAGAAGTATATTTCCATTTTGTAAAATACAAGCACAATCATAGTTATTAAAAGCCAGCTCTACTTTACCACTTTAGCACACTCCAGTATATTTCGTTTTTGATAATCCGAGGCTACGCTCAGTGTATGCAACACTGTGTACTTCTGGTACATATAGCACTAAAAAATCCCAAATAAGGTCCAAATATAAAGTAGAAACTTTGAAGCTCAAGTGAAGAGACACAAAACATATGCCTGTACCCCACAGAGCATAGTGGAGAGCAGAGTCTTCAGACCCAGACATCACACTGGTTCACAGCCCTTCCGGTTTGGGGGCAAATAGTACTTGCTAACACATATGCTAAAAACTATTTCCACCTAAAAAATTGTATTAGTATATTTATGTTACAGGCTCATGGACCTATGAAAAGACTGCCACAATAATGAAATAAACAAATATCGTGCAATACCAAGAACGTTGTCTGACAAACGTATGTTGTACTGAAAATGCTGAGTACAAAGTGCTCCAAAATTGATCTTATGTGATAAAATCAATGTGCTCAGTGAATTCACAGCATCCTTTAATGTAAGAAACGTTCAGACGAGAACATGATGTTAACACATGACCTGAAGTTTCAATTGCGTTAGGACACAGTCTGCGTAGTCTTGGGTAGGATGTTAAATCGCAAGTAAGTCAAACATTCTCAAGTTCAAGTCAGACAGTTTAGTTAAGTAAGATCAAGGTACTCCATCTTGGAAGCCCTGCCGACCATATTCTGTATAATGTTTTTTCCCTTCAAGTTTAGACACATTCTCAGCTCTTGCCCAATCATTAGTTTTCTTTTTTAAAACATCATTAACATTTGACAAAGTCAACATTTATTCCATAGGGAGAGTGATGTTGCTCAAGTGCAGAGAACGACATCTTGTTAACTCATCCAAGAAATCATTCTTATTTTTTACCCCAAATTAGAAGCTACTGTTCCCAATAAAATCTATTTACTAAGCACAGGGTCAATAGTTGAACATGAAGTTTACAGTGTTGGATTCGTCATCTTATCTGCCAACATATCATGCCTTCAAAGCTGATTTGTGTCGAAGGTATAAGGGACCCAGCTCTCTACTTCCTTTGTTTCCAGCTTGTTACATTGGGGGTGGTTTTCGGCACCATCAAGCCGTTGCTTTCAGATAAAATTATGAGCGGGTGCAGCCAGTAATTTGGTAATAGCTTGCACTTAGGGCTGGTCTTTATTAATTGGAACATCTATAGTCTATTTTTGGCAGATCGCCAATTGAAAACCCATGTCATGGGAAACTGAGTGGTAAGTACGTAATAATGCCACTGCTGTAGGTGAAGTGAATTCAATGAGGGCCCAGTTAGTGTTGCTGTCCACATCTGGTAACTCCACCAAGATTATGTCCTCTGTGTTGATGTTCTTCAGAGGCTCAATATTATGCCATAGATCTAATAGGAACCTTAGATTCATGAATGGGCATTCATATGATGGATGTAGTTCCTCCAGTCTTGCCCATTTCCCAAATAGCCTTACTTTGGTCTCGGGTGGTGGACGATAAATCACATCCACCCTGTTGTTGAGGGAGTGCTGCCTAGTTAAAGGTCTATTCATGTCAGAGGTGGAAGTAAATGCCATGAACTGTGATCTGGTCTCTGAGACAGGCGGCTCATGCGTCCAATTTATATTTCCATTATTAAAGGCCATAGTTACCGCAGCTGCCCTCTCGCAAGGAACATGTGAGAAATCTTGTTGCGCTGGATAAACTCTCACCATGTTCGGTGCAACTGCCAATGGCTCTTTTCGTTTAGGCTGTGGTTTGGAGCGTACCCATTTGCCCAGCGAGCCCTGATGTACTGCAGGGCTTATAATGCTTTCATCAGCGGCTTTAGGCCTCCGAGCAAATCAGCCAAAGTTTGCTGAGTGTCAGTAATCTCAATGATGATAGGGGGCAAGGATGGACGAGTCACCTTGTGTGGGGAGTTCACGATTTTCCCTTTGTCTATGCGCCAACTTTGGCTCCGTTCTTTGTTGCGGATGGCTCACTTCTCCCTGATTGTAGCAATGGGGGTCTCTGGAAGTGGAGTTGAAACGTTGCCCCCATTATTTGACATTGCTAGTTCCCCTTCTGCATCAGCCATGCAGCTGTTCTCACTTTGAGCGCAGACAATCTGTGTGATTTCAGTCGTGAGCATTTCAACAGACTAGCAAGAGGATTGCTGCAGAACCATATTATGCCTTGTCTGCATTGAATCATCCTGCAAGGACTGGCAAGCATCCTCGCTATTTGTTAAACCACTGTGTTCAAGGAAGATATCTACCACACGCGCTAAAATGTTCTTAATGTCTTGGTGCTCTTTTGCCATGTTCGAACACAGTGCGTCTTCCGATGCAGCAACTGCATTCAATGACGCAGCAGGACACACTTCACCAATGGCAAAATTAGACTACAGGTGTTGCCTAGAAATGTCAGCGTCACTTTCACTGTCTGTTGTTGATAAATCACTTTCGCTAACAGAAGTGCGAGACGAAGTGGACAGCAGTCGCTCTAAATCCGGTGTAGCCGATAGCTGTGCGCCAATTATGTTGTTGTAAAGTGGTGGCGCATTCATATATCTGCATGGTGCATGCCGCTCCATTAGAATATTTTTGCAAGCCACGACATAGATTTAAGAGAGAGTTATTATTGTCGATTGGGGGAGGAGGTAATGCTCCCCACTTCTCACCCTACTGAATCATGGTTGTGTGTCGGGGACAGCAACCCTGAAGGAATCCGCTATTTTTGGGCACTCGTCTGAATTTCCAATACCTGTGCCCGTCATAGAGCCAGAAACTTCATTTTGGCTCACGTTCAGTGTTATCAAGTCTCTCACGTTTTTTGCCCGTTTGCGGAGTAGCACTGCATGAACCATAGTTGCAGGCTTTTTGCTTCTTCATTTCAGAGGGGGGGGGCAATTAATATTAAACAAACTCACCTTTCACGCTGCCCACCACGTGCCAGTGTGGACAAAATAGACTCTATGAGACTCTGGGGACTTTATTTCAACTCACCCCCTACTTTATAGGGATAGTAAGCAATATGCAATTTCTCCGATTCACTTGACACATGGGGATAGCGGGCTAGTGGTCCAAAGTAGCGTTATGGTGGTGTCATATAGGCAGCCATAAAGCTATGTTAAACATCCACAGTGGCACAACCCCAAGCAACCTTTGATTATTCTGCTGGTTTGCTGCTCTGTAAGGCTCCACTGAGCTCTGCTAAGCTCGCCACTGCCGCTGGCTCACCACTACTGCCACTTGTTGCTTTTTGCTCTTCCGTACTGCCCGCTGTGCTCAAACACTGCACACCGTGCACAAGATCAATTGAAACACTCCGGAACACTCTGAGGAAAAGACCTCTGAACGTCGAGCCACACGTCAAGCCGCACCGCTCAGACTTCAGGATTCTGCAAGGAGAGAGTGATCACATCTGACGTGTTCTGAACTGGAGAGCACTCACTCGACAGAATGGATTGGATTGGGGGCTCTCTTATCTCAAGAGGTTGATGGTTGTGAAAGAGTGATTTGTCAGGCCTCTAGAGCAGTGACTGATGTAGAGGGCAGATACTCTGTGATACAAAGAGAATTGTTGATGTGTGTTTGGGGAGTGAACTACTTCCTGAAGTATGTGTGGGGTAACAGATTGACCATCTGTACAGACCATGAGCCGCTGGTGGATATGTTGACTGTGAAGGGTATGTGTAAAGAGACACCGAGGTTAACGGATTGAGTATAAGGTTGCAAGACAATGGGCCTCATTATGAGTCCGGCGGTAACCGTGCTGGAAATTCCTGCAGGTTACCGCCAGACTCGTAATACCATTCCGCCTCCGTGATTGCCGGAAGCACTGGGGCATTACAACCCCAGTGACCCGGTAATTCCGGAGGCGGAATTCTGTTAATCCCCATTCCCATGGTGTCCCATAGGACTCCATGGGAGTGGGGAAGTGGAAACACCGGCACCATGCTGTAATGGTGCTGGTGTTTCCATGTCCCCCTACAGGCGGGTGGTGTTAAACCTGCAAGGTGAGACCTGGTGGGAGTGACACCTCCCACCTGCAGGACTCTTAAACAGCCGGTCCGGTGGCAGATTTACCACCACCATTCTTTCCGGACCAGCAGGGTCGTAATGAGGCCCAATGATTTTAATGTCAAGTATGTGCCTGGGGTAAAAAAGTGAGTGGCTGATTTTTTCTCGTGACTGTCTTTGAAGACTGGAGAGGAAGTTCAAGATGAAGAGGTTGATATAATTGCAGTGGTGGTGGATTTCATCCCTAAGGAGAAGCTGGTTGAAGAACTTCAGGGAGATGAGGTACTGAGCACAGTTATAGCCGACATGGTTAGAGGATGGCCTAGTAAGAGCATGTTGGATGACTCCAGTTTACCATTTTGGGAGGTAAGGGAGGAGTGTTCTGTCGAGGGTGACCTACTGTTGAGAGGGGACAAATTAATAGCACCTGAAAGTTTGAGAGAAGGCCTGATTGAGAGGGCACACCAGGGTCATCCCGGATTGACATGTACCAAGCAGAATGTCAGATCTAGGTACTAGTGACAGGATATGGATGTCAAGGTTGACATTTTGTAAGGTGTTGTTGACTCTGCCAGAACTCAGATAAGAGTTGTAATGTATGCAAATCCAAATCGGTGGTCATGCGCAGGCCAGAAGAAGCATGGGAGCAGGTAGGTATCGGCATTGTTGGTCCCTATAGTAACCTGGGACAAGTGAAAAGATTTCTAATTGTAATGGTAGACTGCTCCAAAGGGTTTGAGACCAAACTGGTGCGTAAAGGGGCAAAAGTGATGTTATAAAGTTCTTTGAATGAGTGCTCAGGAGAGGAGGGTATCCCAAACTGATGATTAGTGACAATGAGGCACAGTTTAGAAGTGGTGAGATGATGAACTTTGCTAGGGCTGTAGGCATTTAGTGAAGGTTTTCAGCCATTTATCATCCCCAGACCAACGGTATGGTGTAGAGGTGTAACAAAGTATTGGTTGAGACTGCGGAACTAGCGATTAGGAATAAGTTGTCAGTTGAAGCTACCATTGATGAGAAGTTGTGGAGCATCAGGGCATCTGCACAGAGATAATGGGAAGTCTCCCTTCATGATTATGAGAGGAAGAGAGCCCAATACAGTATTGAATCCGGTGTGGGTGAACAGGCGGGAGACATTGAAAGAAGGCAATGTTAGGATTCGTTGTGGTTGCAAATTGGAAAAACAGGTTTAGAGCCAGGTGATTTGGTGAGGATTAAGAAGGGTGGGTTGACAAGTAAAAATTAGTTTTCGAAACCTGACAAGGTAAAGCAAGTGTTTCACAATGCAATTAGAATTCAGGCCGGATCCATATGCAACATGGACCATGTAAGCCAGTGAAGATGGGAAGGCTCTCGAGTGAGCAAGTGTTTACAGGAGTGCGATCGCAATGGCAGAAATTGGTTCTTGGATGTGGGTGAAGTAGCGTGACCGCTCAGTGCCATCTGTGAGAGTTCAGTGAGCATAGGTGGCGTGGATGATGAGGGAAGGAACATGTCTGTTGGTTCGGATGACACTGTCAGTGGTTCTGATGACACTGTTGTGTTGAGATGGAGGTATTTTGCGCTTTGGTGTATATAGATCTAGGGGTTTATTGTTTTAGTTTTTATTTGCATTTGATGGGAGGGGTGTGTGTAGTATCCTCTGCTCTCCTGCGTCCTGTTTACAGGATATTATGTGTGAATGTTTAGTGTAGAAGGTAGAATGGTGGGAGCGTGGAGAAGGGTGAGACAGTTGGAGAGAGAGTAAATAAATAAATAAAGTACACCTACCTGAAGTTGGCTCCCGCTCATGTTTGAATTGAAATACTTCAGGTTCCCTAGAGCTACTGTGGATGCTCTGCGGGTAAATAAAGTTTCACTCCGATGAGGCCACAGGACTTTATATTCCAATGCACATGGACTGCCTTATTCATATTCAGAAAGGATCTGCACAGAAGCAGACTAAATCAATCAGGCTGCATTGAGCAATGCCCTGTGCTGCTGAGGTTTCAGTAATGCAAAGCAGACTCAACGGCACTCATTACGACAGATTCAAACACAAGGAGGTGGTCTTCACATAGCCTCTGCTAGTCCATCCACTTCACGCCCTTACAAGACCAGTCACATCCTGTGCGTTCCATACATGACTATGGTTGAGATATGCACTCTTACTTTATGTTTCCAACTGATTTCTTCTAAAATGAACAATGATGTTTGTGTCTGCATTTTAAATGTCCTAATAATGTACGAGAATGCAGGGTGATCAAACTAAAGACAAACATGTGTCTTCCACAGCAACATTTTACTGATCTGCAGTTTAATACAGATTTTGTGATATCCTACTCTGCCATGACACATAATTTCCACTTAAACTAGCCACATGGCCTTTAGGACTGCTGCAGCCTTGTACTATTATACAGCGTTTGGAAAGTATTAGCAATGGAACTTGGAATCTCGTGCTACTTACTCTGGGTCAATTAACTGTTCATAACATAACACACTGAATGGGATTAAATGGAATTAATACACATATACAATTCAGTTTAAGGTTAATTGCACTCCATTCGCCCTATAGGTGGTATTTGATACAATGATCCATCTTGGAGTGCAAGGTAGCTGAGAGGAAATGGCATGCTTCCGGTACATCCTCTGACAAATTGGCCTGCCGCCTGCTCCAAAGGCAATGCCGGCTCTCTGTCCGCACCAAGAAGAGAGCCCACATTCCAGTCTGTGTCTCTGCGGCATCTAACAACTCGGCCGAACTCTTTAAAATCTGCAAGGAGCTGGCCAATCCTGCTGCAGTCTTTATCTCTCCTGTCCCCTCCAAGGCCCTTGTGCACGACCCTGGCTTCTCATATCATCTCTAAAATTCAGGACCCCTGCTCTTCCTCTGGCCCTTCTTCGGCCACCTATCCTCCCTCTGTCTCTTCCTTTCCCCTGTTCTCCCCAGATGAGGTTTCGAAACAAGTCCGATCTATGAAAGTCTCGTCAAAACAGGTTGACCCCTGTTCCTCGAAGACCATTAAGGACCACATTGACACCTTGGCCCCTGCTCTGGCTGACTTCTGCAACCACTCCTTCACCACTAGGGTCTTCCCTTCCCCCTGCAACACTCCCTTGTGCACCTTCTTCTTAAGAAACCCTCTGTCAATCCGTCCTGCCCGGCTAACGATCGCCCAAACTCCATCGCTCCTTTCCTGGGCAAACTCCTGGAGAAGCTGGTCATCTCCCAGCTTTATCTTCACAATGAATCTGTTGGTTGTCTCCATGATCATCAGTCTGGCTTCAGGGCTGCCAAAAGCACGGAAACTACTCTCCTGAACATCTGTGAAGACCTGCTCTTCCAACACCCCCTATGTCCTCATCTTACTTGATCTCTTGTCATGCCATCCTGCTCAACCGTCTCCGTGATAACCTGGGTGATAACCCAGGGGTGTTGTTAGGTCTCAAAAAGATCAGGGGCTAAGCTAATGTCGGAACTGGCGGGACTCGGGGCTAGCTATAGCCTTTTGGTTGTAGCCCCAGAGCTTTTATCCGGGACTACAACCAAAAGACCCAAGGCTATAGCGCCCTCTTCCCCCCCTTAGCAATGTCGCTGGTATCACCGATCAGGTCCTGGCTTGGCTGACCTCTTTCCTCACTGATTAACTCTCCCAGGTCCAACTTGGGTCCTTCCTCTTCTCTATCTCTATCTCTACCTGTGGTGTTCCCCAGGGGTCTAACCTCTCTTTCTGGCTTTTCAACCAATACCTGACACTTTTTGCCCACCGCATTGCCGCTCTCTACCCCAACTTTCAGTGCTATGCAGATGACACTCAATTCATTTTTAGGCTCCCTTCCACCACTCCTTCTCCATCTCTCATCTCTCACTGTCTGTCTGCTATCCAGGAGTGCTGTGCCACCAATGATGTCTGCCTTAATGGCAGTAAGACTGAGATTCTCCTCATCGGCACACCTGCTCCCTCCTTTCCTGTCGTTCTCTGGCCGGCCTCTCTTGGCCCTCTTGCTGCTCCCACCTGTGAGGCTAAAAACCTTGGGGTTATCTTCGACTCCACCCTCTCCTTCTCTACTCACATCTCTGACATCTCTAAGAAGTCACACTACCAGCTGCACCTCTTCAGAAGTATTCTTCCTTTCCTCTCCTTCCCCCAGAAGCTCACTGTCTCCAGAGCTCTGGTTCTCTCTAGGCTGGACTACTGTAACAGCCTCTTTCTTAACCTGCCTGTGTCTACTTTACGCCCTCTGCAACACATCCAGAACAGGACTGCAAGACTTGTCATTGGCCTCAAGCCCAGGGATCGTATCTCTCCAGGAATGAAATCTCTGCACTGGTCTCAGTGGCTGCGAGGATTATGTTCAAAACCCTCTGCACTGTCCACAAGGCCTTCTGAGCCAGGGGCCTAATACCTTCAACTCTCTCTTCCTAAATATCTTCCTTCTCAAGCTCTTCGCTCATCCGCCTTCAACTCCCTCAGGGTCAATCGCTTTTCCAAGCAATGAGTTGGTGGTAGATCTCTGTCTTCGGCTGGGGCCTCCCTCTGGAACAGCCTCCCTGCCTCCCTGAAACTTGAGGAGAACCATCTCCGGTTCCGGAAGCACCTCACAACCTTCCTCTTTGTTTCTGCTTATTCTCCTCCTCTCCACGGCTGAACTGCTGGCTCAAACTGAAACTGCACTGGTCACCTGGCCACCCTCTGATCTCGGGGCCCAAGTCCCCGCCCCTGCCGGTTGCACACCTGCACTGCCTCTCTTGCAACCCCCGCACTTGGGGACAGTTTTCTGTATCCCTACAGTCCCCTACCAGCACTTGACACCCGATGTCTGCACTTACCCTTGCACTTGCCACCAGCTGGCCGCACCTTTTACTTATTGCTTTTATTTATTCTATTCTTTTTTTTACTGTCCAATCCATGTACTGCACTGCCCCCTCCTTCTTTCCCCCACACTTTTCCCCTTCCCCTGCACTTGTGCAATCTCAATTTCACCTGGCCTAGTAAGATCATTGTCTCTGGCATCCCTCTGTTCCCCCCTCCCTTGCCTCATCACGCCTTGAAACCCTTGTGTATAGGCGCGTTAGAGATATCTTATCATATCATATATCTTCCCATCTTCAACTCAAGAATATGGTCTTGAATCTTGAAACTGTTAGGTAATTTAGCACCTTCATATGTGTAAAAGGTGTTTGATTCATACTGGATGTGTGTTTGTAACATCTCCTTCTTAATGGATCATGCATGTTGGCTAATAACATGTAGTGCAAACATTAGTGGATTGAGTTCCATCACCACTGGCATAGAGTGATGATGTGGCCCCGAGGTTTCTTGGGACCATTTGAATGTTTTATTTGTTCCTGAGCATATGGGACACTGAGTGTATTTTTATTTGTTGTCCCTGTTGATTGAAATGATGTGTAGTATGTATATTGTGGGGTTGGTGAAATATTGAATTGTATGTGTATTTTTTAGGTGAACTGTGATGAAGACGTGGTAAAATTGTTAACTATGTCAAAACCGGTCGGACCTGTCAAGCAGTCTGACCATGGGATTATGAAAATCACTTTGTTTCCACTTTAGGCTACATGTGCTACAAAATCTGTTATTTGTGCCATGTTTTTTTTTTTTTTACTATAAGATGTTTTTAAAAAAATATATATATATTTAAGTGTATTTGGTTTATTACAAACCTTTCACAAACAGAAAAAGAAAATTTAACAAAGAGATCTAGCTTAAATAAGAAAACAACGTAAGAAAATACAGAGGGGAGATCAAAAACCAAGCAACAAACCCTTAATGAAATAAATAAAACCTACCTTGATAGAGACCTTTAAAATACATTACAGATACTTGAAGAATCTTTAAAAACACATTTTAAACAGGTTTTACAATAAAACAGTATCTCTTCCTAGCTATACCAATTAGTTTTTTTGCATTACATCTTCTTCATCGCCAAGGTCTAGCTTTTTAAGGGTTTGTTCTAAAAATGTGACCGTTACAAAGTTTATTCTTGGAGTTCGACAGTCAACTATTAGACTCCACCACTTCTCCGAGTCTAAACCACATAAATCAACAATGTTGCTGTTTAGATAGACATTTCTGAGATCTCTTAATTTGGGGCAAAATAATACCAAGTGGCTGAGGGATTCTTCACTTCTTTTGCACAGTCTACACATTGTGCATATTCTTCCTTTGGTATATCTTGCCTTTGTTGTTTTGTTTCGAAGGACATTCAATCTAAAACGCAACAGTAGATCTCTTTGCTTGCGGTTTGGAAATGTTCTCAAGTAGTTCGGTATAATAGACATTACACCCCAATTAGTTTTCGAGAGTGTATGGGTTTTTGACAGTGCTCTTTTTGTTTCTGTATTTGACTAGTCTTCGAGCCCATAACATTCTTTTGACGGCTGTAGGATTTTCTGCCAATGTTCGAGTTTCCAGAGTTAGTTTTTTTAGAATTCGTTCATTGTCTCTTTTCCAGTCTTCCACTACCTTTTCTTCGAATTTGCAGTTTTCGCAGAATATTTCGAATTGGGGAGGTGTCAAGTTGGTCATTGTTTTTCTGTACAACATCAGCTTATTGTAGCAGATGTGTACGTATAAAGCAGTCAGGCCAGGTTCATGACAAATTACCGTCATTGGTGTTGCTTTTGGTATCGGTAAGATATTTTTCCAGAAAAGCCCTTCTTCCGGAATATTCATACAAGTTTTTGCTCCGTATGTTAATGTTGGTATCACTTTAAGCCTGTAGAATGTTATAACAGGTTGGAGGGAGAACTTTCCGTATCTTTTATTAATTATTTTTGCTTGTGCTGTTAGTTGTTTTGTTTTCGTCTTTAGCATCCTTCTCCAGGGCTCTTCGTTTTTTATTCCACTTAATTGGATGCCTAAGTATCTCATTTCATCACATGGTTTTATTAGTGTTTTGTTCACTATTCATTTCCGTCTTGTCTGCATTTATTTCTAAATCTTTTTCTTCTATATATTTTTCAACCTGATTTAGCGCTCTTTGAAGACCAATTTTTGTGTGGTCTAATATTATCAAATAATCTGCATATAGCAGATGATTGACCGGTCTGCCATTTAATCTTGGTGGAAAAGTTCTACTATTTCCCAGGCAGTATTGAAAATCTTCGATGTAAAAGCAGAAAAGAGTGGCTGCTAGCGGGCATCCTTGTCAAGGCCTTTTGTTGTTTTTATGTCCTTTGACAGAGTGCCACTTTGATCTAATTTTACTATTATGGAAGTTTTGGCATGCAGTTCTTTGATTGCTATCAGCAGGTCTGTGGGGCAGCCTTTAGAGGCTAATTTTTCCCAAAGGCGATTTCTATTTACACTGTCAAAAGCTTATCGTAAGTCAATGCTGGCTGTTTATAATTTTTGTTTGTTTGTATACGCTCTTTTTTTCATCAATCCTAATATCAGATGATTTAGATTACACCCTACTTTTTCAACGAAGCCTGACTGCCGTTTATCGTACATGTTTGTGTCTTTAATACATTTTTTCGGTTGATTTAACAGGAGGGTGGCAAAGATCTTCCCGACACAATCTAACAAGGCGATTGGGCGGTAATTTTTGGGTTCCATCCTATTTTTTGAAAATGGGAACGACAAGAGCCGACTTCCATGAATTAGGGATTTGCCCTCGCATAACAATTCTCTTGAACAGTCTTTCACCAAAAATTGCCCATTTCTCGGGATCTTCTTTTAGTACCGCATTTGATAGGCCATCAGGCCCTGGAGCTCTTGAGGAGATTGCTTTTAGAATTAACAACTTTATGTCTTCCTTATCGAATGGGATATTCCAGGCTCTTGTTTCATTTTCCTCTGTGTTGTTTTCGAAGTTTGATTTTTCCGTCTCATTGAACAATTTTGTGAAATGTTCCATCCAAGCAGTTTCTGATATAGGGTTCACAAGCGTCGCTGCTGTTGATTGTTTTTCGGTTAGTAAGTCCCATAATGTCCTGCTGTTTGTATTGTTCATGGCTTTTTGCATGGTTTCAGCATCCCGTTGGTACAGCTGAGATTTATGGGATTTCTGCCAATTTTTGTATTTTTGTTTCCTTTTTCGAATCAGTTCTTTTATTCCTTTGCTCTTTTCTGTTTTTAGTGCGTATAGATCCTTTCTCAGTTGTTTCTTTTGTATCATCTCCTCTTGGTCATATATATGTAGTTTTTGAACTCTCGGTTTTGTGAATTTCCCATTACTTTGTTTGAATATCTGTAGAGATGTATCACATTCTACGGACCTTTTTTCTTTATCTTGCCACTTTTCCAAATTTATCAGTACAGTGTCAAAATCACTTTTTTCAGCCTTAACAGATTTAATCCATGTTCCAGCTCAATTTTAGTATCCCAAATCGGGTTTGCTCTGATTTTCCAGTGAGAAATCACAGCGATAATTGGTTCATGATCGCTGTGAGTTGATGGTGTTACTTTGAAACTTTGGATTTTCGCTAACAGCTGTTCAGAGACAAACATATAATCCAGAATGTTACTCACATTGCCATTAGTCCAGGTCTTTGATGGCGGTATGTCTCCCTTCATGTTTCCGTTTAATCTATGGAATCTCCTCGCCTCCATTTCATCATTCCACATTTTCCCCTCGCTTGCATTTTTGATTTATTCCATTTTGTGTTGTTTTTTCGTTTTCAAAGCAGTTAACATTGAGATCACCAAAGATGATAATATTCAGATCTTGGTGTGCTTCTCTTTTGCTATCCAAGCATTCCATTATTTGACCTATGAATTGTTCACTTTCATTTGTTACAGGGTTCCAATAAACATTGAATATTGGCAAGCTTTGTGTGGGTTTTAGAGTTTCCGACTGGAACTGCACTTCAGTGGCCTGTATATTCGAGTTGATGTTTGTGGATTCTAGCACCGTTATTCCAGACACATTTTTAATTAGGGTTAGTAAACCTGCAGAGGGTCTTCCAAGTAGGCCTCTTTTTGCTGGTTTACATAACACAGTATATCCTTCCTTACAGGGTGCAGTTAAGAGCCATGTTTCCTGTTAGCATATTATTTCAATGTTATTTAAGGATGAGTTGAAATCATTAAAAAGGTGACAGAATCCTCTGGTATTCCAACTTCCTATTTTCCATTGATCTGCTTGAACATTTTCGGATGGCTACAATTTTGGTTTTATGGCAAATGTTCCTTTTCATGCTTTTGAATTTGTTCCTCATTTCCATCTTCCTTTGTTTCTCGGTTCCTTGGTTCTGTGATTGGTTTTGCTGGATCATTGCTGCCAACCAAATTGCTTTGATTATATTCAGAGTCCTCTCTTTGTTTAGGCTTTGCAATATCCTTTCTTAGTTTGTTGTAATCCATTTCCTCATCTTTAAATGGGTCTCTGTTGTAATGCTCGTTTTTATTGATTGCACGAGCCTCTGCCTCTTCATCGTTAATTTGATTTTCAGCTAGTTTTGTGATCTTAAAGCCCAATGCTCTAAAGTTTTCGTGGGCCTCTAGCATAATAGAGGCAAGTATAACCGAGTTTGTCACAATTTCTACAAGGTCAACACGAGCTTCATTGGGGAAACTTACTGATAAAATGTCCTCAGATTTTATAATTTTTAGTTGAGGAATGTATTGTAGAAGTTTCATAACTGCTGATCTATTTAGTATCAGCCCATCTGAGCTTCTTACCATTTTCTCAAGTATCACAACCGTATTTTCCATGGGTTTTTGTCTTTGCTTCATCAATTTGTTGTTTTGACCAGTTTTTCTTGAGAATCCTTGGCTTTCACTCGTTGTTCTTTACTCGTTTCTTATATCTTTCTGGTGGTCATTCTTTAAATTTTCAAAAGGTGATTCTTTCGGTAAGGAGATTTCCTTATGTCCTTTCATTTCAGAGTATTTATCTGTGCATTTCTTTAGTTTGTCACTTATGGTAAGAAAATGTTCTTCATTTGGCGCTTTGAGGACAATACATACTTCTTTTGCTTCATATATATTGAAATCCATAATCACCCGTTCTTGGGTTTCGTCTGCTTGCGAATTTTCATCGTCATAGACCAAGCAGTCTATACGTTCTTGTAGGCTGCCATCAAGTATGCTCGAATCTTCAGAAGACACAGATACGGTTGAGATCTTATCTGAGACCAATTTGGGCGGGGTCTTTACAGATTACTTTTAGGTTGAAGCACAGCGGAAGTACTTGGCATCCCATCTTCCGCTGTAACTTTTAAATTCCTTAGGAAACTTCTCGACCCACAGTTCTTTTTCTTTTCTTTGATGTTCGCATTTTTTGGTTTGCATATGCTTTTTGCGCTTTTCTTTTGTATGTTTGTTGATTTTATTTTCTCTGTCTTTTTGGTTGCATTTAGGTCAAATATTGAGTAGGCACTTGTGACTGCTTTGTCTGGATTTTTCATCAAGTTGACGGCGATCTCGCATGGAATTTGTTGGCTGTTTCCATTTTCAGTCTGTATTGGCTTTTGAATCGTTTCCGTACATGATGTAACTGTGGAAGCAATCCTTTGATCTTCGTGTGCAATATGCTGTGTAGTATCAGATTCAATCACAGAAGTGTCACATAGGGTGGTTCTTTGGTCTTCACATATCGTGGGCTGCATAATATCAGGTCTTGTTTCACCACTTTTTATTTGAGGTGTGAGAGTCATGATGATTTCTCGGATTCCTTCTAGGAAATGATGTTTATCAGATTTGGCATCTTGCAGTAAATCTATCAGTGTTTTTATAATAATTCCATCTATTTCTTTCTCTCGGTTTCGCTTTTCTTTGATTGCCTCCATGGCTGATTCTATATAGATCAGTTTGCTGTTCATTAGGGCAATCATTGTTGACAGATCTCGTTGGTTTTCATTTAAACTTTCATAAAGTTTTAGAAACGGGCCCATGGTTATTGCTACTGAGGAAATAATGGCTTCCTGTGATTCTTTCAACCACCAAGTTTCTTTCGAAGCCCTATTGATTGTAAAGTTTTTGAGCCTTTGTGAATTAGTTCCTTTGTTTCTGGTGCTCTCGTTTGAGCTATACTCCGATGATGATGAAGAGGAGTCATCCAATGGTATAGTCTCCTTTGGGTGGTTATTCGTGTGAGGTAGAAAATGTTTAATTTGTTCTTGTAAAGCTTTTATTTCTTGGGCACGTTTTCTGTTTATCTCTCCCTCTTCGAATAACTGTAGCCTTAGATTTCCAGATTCAAAGCTGGTTTTGTTTGTAATGCTAGTTGTCACGACTACTTCTATCACGGGCTCTGGAAATTCACTCTGTATATTTGCAAAAGTGCTTTGAACAGGAGAATGATTTCGCGGGCGTTTGGGAGCCCACGACTCAATCCGTGGCTCTTCCGCACTTTACTTTGGTATGTCTTCTGTTTGAATTGTTTCATTTGGAATTTTTTCTGTATTGAGGATCTTAGTACTGACTTTTTCTGGAATCAAATTGACTTTTTGCAATTCTATTAGCTCTGCTGTATTTGAAAGTAGATCCTCATCTTTTATTTCTAGGGTGACATTTCCTTTTGAGATAGCACTTCTGTCATCTGATACTATTTTTTCTGTTGTGCATTCTTGGTTTTGGTTTCCTATTTGCATTTTGTCCTTATTTACGATTTTAGTCGCATCAATTGAAGCTAGTTTTCCATTAAAGTGCCATCTTAATGTTCCTATCTCGGAACTAGAATGGCACCTTTTTTTCGCATGTTTGATCTGGTTTTGAATTCCAGCTAATTCCAGTACTTTGGATAGCACACTTTCTGTATAAGTGTTTTTATTTTTTGTACTGATGTTTTTTAGTGTTTTGCTGTTCATAGTGTCTTTTTGTGTTTGCCTACATTCAACTTTATTTTTATGATTGCTTTGGGCTTCTTCTGTGAGTGTATTTTCAGGTTTTTGTGGAGATACAAACCAAGTAACGTTTGTAATTTCTGCTGTGTGCATATTTTTTTGGTTTCCAACATTTGCAGGCAGTGAGGCAGTGTTTTCCTCACTGCAAAGACTTCCCAATCCACACTCGCCGGTTTGAATTTCATTCAATAGCGGGCGAGGCTCGCTTAATACGCCTGCAGGAGGCTGTGCTAACTCGCCTCCGGTGCCGGCTCCTCCCGTACCAGAAATCAGGCTGCTTGCCGCTCGGAGCACGGGAGCTCGCCGGCCGCTTCCTCTCCGCTGCTCTCCCCCTCCCGCTAGCTGCCCACTTCAGAGCGCGGGCGCTCAGCAGCTACTCCCTCCCTGCAGGGCACCCCCTCCCGCTCACAGCATGCGGGTTCATAGCACGCCGCGGATGGCGGTCCCTTCAATGAAAACGCGGGCATCGTGGCTTCCATGGACATGGCTGCGCCTCCACCCACAGCGGCCCCAGCACGCCTGGTCTCACACTGGGTTTCACACTGGGCGCACAAATCACCCCCCGCTCTGCCTGCACATGCCACGCCACAAGCGCCGCCTGCACCGCAGGGGAAAAAAAAGACCTCCTCATAACGCGCCTCCAACTCCCCGGATGCCTGACAAGACTCAAGCGTCGGAGAAGAACAAAATCCAGGTAGAATTGGCGATGGCGTTTGGTTTATATGCAAACCGTGACCTTTGTTTAAATGTGACTTTATATATGTATTTGGTTTTTTAATTTGTTTTTCAAAGGCTTTCTTGGCGGTCTTTGTAGTGGATGTGGATATGGCAGATGATGGGGCAAAAGTCTGCTTTTCAACGGGAGTGTCAGGGGTGTCTAAAGCACGTACCTTACTCCGAGTTCTTGAAAACATATCTCCTGATGTTTCATGGTCCATTTGCTCGTACATCGGCGAACACTCGGCAAACACTCCGCTACGCTCCGCGTCAGTGAGTGGTCTTTATGGGTTCCAATAATAGAAACAAAAAACAGACTCCAACAGACTTTCTTCCTTCAGGGTAAGGGTAACAGAGCTTCTCCTTCTCCACTGCCAAACACTCGGCAAACACTCCGCTACACTCCGCGTCTGTGAGTGGTCTTTATGGGTTCCAATAATAGAAACAAAAAACAGACTCCAACAGACTCTCTTCCTTCAGGGTAAGGGTAACAGAGCTTCTCCTTCTCCACTGTCAAACACTCGGCAAACACTCTGCTACGCTCCACGTCTGTGAGTGGTCTTCATGGGTTCCAGTAATAGAAACAAAAAACAGACTCCAACAGACTTTCTTCCTTCAGGGTAAGGGTAACAGAGCTTCTCCTTCTCCACTGCCAAACACTCAGAAAAAGCTGTTTTTTAAAATATATATGTCAAAATTAAGATTGTGGATAACTGTGTATGGTGGATGTAGGTATGGGTATGGTTGACTGTATTGAATTGTTGTCATAATGGTGGTAACAGATAACATTGTTTTCATCATTGTCCTGTTTTAATTTCATTTGTTTTGGATTCATTCATGATTAAATCAATATTATAAATTAATTCAAACATATGTTGATACTGTAATGAATTCCTCTGGATCCTTTTTCTGTTATTTTGTATTAATACATGTTTTGCTTCTTTTGTTATTAATTTCTCTGGATCCTTTTTTCTGTTGTTTAATATTGTGTTCCCTCAGTCCAGAGAGTGGGGGTCCCTGCTCTTCAGTTGGCTATTAATTATATGCCACATTGACCAGGTTCTGATGTCAGTGCTAGTGTCAGTGTCTGCTGGTCAGGTGAATGAACAAAGGCCAATAAGATCTGACCTTTTTAGCGGTGCTCTCGAACTGTGCCAGGTCATGCCTCAGAAGCTCACTAAATCCTGTTTTTGTTCTTGATTTTGAGGTTCATAATGCAACGTTTGTAATGAAAACTTCATGTACCAAAAACAAATACTAGGAGATGCTCTTATCTAACTTGGGACACATAAAGAGCTCTTTTGTTTAGCAATTAATTTGGTGCCTTTATTTAGTGTGTGTGTTGCTGGAACTGCTTATTCGTAGGTAAGATTTTCATTTTTATGATAAATCTTCCTTACCTGTGTCAACCCCAGAACTTTTTGCTGGGCTTGGTGATTATTTTTCCTTGTTCGTGGGTGAGTGGGAATCATTTTCCCCTCTCAACCTTTCCTTTACTCTTTTTATGGGTGACCTTTTTATGTCTCTCCATAGTGTATGTCTGGATGTATAGTTCCCTATAACTTTTGACTTTAGATATTGATCTATGGTAGCACACAGCATTTAATATGCAGTGTTGATGAGTTGCCCCTTGTGCTTCCCTTTGTATTTTCTCTTGAATATGCCTTGGGTGAACTACTGCTACCAAGGGTAGAGAGGGATTTTCATCCCCTTTACATTTCATATATGAGACCAGCAAACCCCACTTGTTGTGGAGTGCTGGGGAGATACATGTTATCCCCTTTCTTACTGACCTAGTAACATGTCTGTTGCAATAGAAAGCTCACTTTTATGCCCGGTGGCAGTGGTTATATCTTAATGACTGTTTAGTTAATATTACTCGTAGGCTGTTCTGCCGCGATAATGCACAGGAGGATCACCATTCTGCTCGAATGGAGGCTTTCTTCTTTTTTCGCCATCTGTAGTGTGCTTGTTGTTACTTGGGTCTTCCTCTGCCTGTTTGAAGTGTTCTTACCCACAGAGGCTTAAGAGGGTTTGTGAAGGCAGGAAGCTAGGGAGGAGTCCAAAACTCCACAGCCCTTTGTCTTCCAATGTGCCTGAAAAGAACCAGTTCATAGTGGGGAGCTGGCTGTCCTGATTGGACAACCAGCCGACCCTTTCTGTAAATTGCACTGAGATTTTGCAGAAGTTGTGCGTGGGTTCCTGGATAAAAGTCTGATTCTGGAAGCTGAGGACAAGTCGACCACTGGAGCTGAATCCGAAGAGGAATATGAAGAAAATATGGCTGTAACTGATTCCAGCTACCAAAGAGTCTGCTGTGTAACTGGAGCCTGTTCTGACCCTTGCTTCCAAGCGATCTGCAGCTCCCAAATACACTGCCTCCTACCCATATGCTGGTGAGACTCACTAGCCTTGAGACAACCTACAAAATGAGCCATCCCTCAACGTGATGCGATCCATGACTGCAAGCTGCCAATACCAGGTGACCTGGGGTCTGTGTCAGGTGCTACATCTTACGAAGTCCAATTCCTGATGAAACTTTTAGTCCATGGGATTTTGGCCATTCAGTTACTCAGAAAGGATTCAAACCAAGCAATCGTACTCTCAGATCATTTTCCAGTTACAGCCAGCCGATTAATCAGTTTTTCATGAGCTACTAAATCAAGGGCTACTGACAGGTCTACCAGCATCAGCAGCCCATATTTGCTTTCATCTACAATACTTAACATGTCTGTTTGCAGATCAAGTAAGGCACTGTCCTGTATGAAGAAAGAAACCCTCAATGGCTGGCATGCAATATATCCACCTTGCCCAAATGTTCTTGAAATTGCTGAGTGGCTATTTTGTCAATCAACTTCAGGAGAAAAGGAACATTGGTAATGGGTCTATTGTTGGCATAGTTTTTCGGGTCCAATGTGGTTTTGTTAATTAATGGGGTAACAGTCACATTCTTCAAAAGATCAGACACCTTATTTTCTAATAAAGAAGCGTTTACATAATGAAGCAAAAAGGGGGCAACCAAGCTGGCATGTTGGAGCACAATCCTTGATGGAAAGACATCTCCCTGACATGTGGTAGGATGAATACCCTAAAGTGGTTTTATCATGTGCTCGACAGTGATAGTTTTAAAAGAAAATAATGGTTTATCCGAGCCTAGGGTTTCCCCCGGGAGTAATTCAGGCTGTGTTCATGCTCATGTTATTACTATTTCTTAACTGTGCAGAATGGATCTTCTCTTAGAAGACTTCCTGTATTTTTCACAGTCGTTATTCATAGAAACAAATTGATTTGACACCCTCGCTCCAGCCCTTGCTGATTTTTGCAACCACTCGTTTGCCTCAGGATCCTTCCCCTCCCCTCTGAAGCACTCCCTTGTGCATCCTCTTGTCAAGAAACCCACAGCTGATCCTTCCTGTCCGGCAAACTATCACCCAATTTCCATTACCCCATTTCTGGGCTAACTCCTGGAAAAGCTGGCCATCTCTCAACTTAAACTTCATACAGATTCTGTTGGTCTCCATGACCACCAGTCTGGCTTCAGAGCGGCCAGAAGCACGGAAACTGCTCTCCTCAATATCTGTGAAGATCTGCTCTCCAACCTTGATTCTAACATTCCCTCTGTCCTCATCCTTCTTGATCTCTCTTCTGCATTCGACACGGTCAACCACACCATCCTGCTCAACCATCTCTGTGATAATCTGGGTATCACTGATCAGGTTCTGGCCTGGCTGACCTCTTTGCTCTCTGATCGACCCTCCCAGGTCCAACTGGGGTCTTTCCTATCATCTATCTTCCTCTTCACCTGTGGGGTTCCCCAGGGGTCTAACCTCTCACCCTGGCTTTTCAACCAATAACTGGCAACTCTCGCTCACTGCATTGCCATTTTCTGCTCAAATTTCCAGTGCTACACTGATGACACTCAACTCATTTTCTGACTGCCCTCGGCCACCTCCTCTCCCTCTCTCATCTCTGACTGCCTAACTGCCATTCAAAATTGGTGTGCCGCCAATGATTTTTGTCTGAATGCCAGCAAGACGGAGATCCTCCTCATCGGCACACCATCTCCATCCTTTTCCCTCACTCTCTGGCCGGCCTCCTTTGGCCCTCCTCCTACCCCTACCTGCGAGGCTAAGAACCTTGGTGTCATCTTTGACTCCAAACTTTCCTTCTCGGCCCATATCTCTGATGTCTCTAAAAAGTCGAACTTCCGACTTCACCTCCTCAGAGGTATTCTGCCTTTCCTCTCTTTCCCCCAGAAGCTCATGGTATCCCAAGCTCAGGTTCTCTCTAGCTTGGGACTATTGTAACAGCCTCTTTCTAAATCTACCTGCCTCTACTCTCCGCCCTCTACAACTTATCGAGAACAGGACTGCGAGACTTGTCCTTGGCCTCAAGCCCTGGGATCGTATCTCTCCAGCTTTGAAATCTCTCCATTGGCTCCCAGTGGATGCACGGATTAAATTCAAAACCCTCTGCATTGTCCATAAGGCTTTCTAGGACCTGGGTCCAAAATACCTTAAGATATCCCTCTGCAAATACCTCCCCTCTCGTGCTCTTTGATCCTCTACCTCTAGCTCCCTCAGGGTCAGTTGTTTTTCAAAGAAACGAGCTGGGGGTAGATCTCTATCTTCGGCTGGGGCCTCCCTCTGGAACAGCCTCCCTGCCACTCTAAAACTTGAGAAGAACCATCTCTGGTTCCGGAAGCACTTCAAAACCTTCCTCTTTGCTTCTGCCTTCGCTCCCCTTGTCCCCTGCTGATCTGCTCTCTTGGCACTGTGCACCTGGCCACCCTCTGTCCCCTGGGCCCAGGTACCTGCTCACCCTGCCACCTTCCTGCACTGCCTCCTGGCCACCCCTTGCACTGGGGACTGTATCTGTACCCATACAGCCCCACCCACCATTTTGCTTCTTTTTCTGAACTTATTCAGACTTACCCAGCCTGCTGCCTTAAACACAGCACTTACCACTTGCTGGCTGCACTACCACAGTTTGCCTCAATTTTCTATTTATTTTATTTATCTGCGCTCCTCGGCTTCTGCACTTTCCACTCTCCCCCTTCCATGCACTTTTTCCCTTTTCCTTTTCCTATGCACTTGCGCGTTCTCAATGTCACTGGGCCTAGTAAGATTGTTTTTATGTTGTGCTGTGTTCTCCCTTGTTCCCCTCCCTTGCCTAGTCGCGCTCTGAAACACTTGTTTTTGAAAGTAGATCCTCATCTGTTATTTCTAGGGTGACATTTCCTTTTGAGATAGCACTTCTGTCATCTGATACTATTTTTTCTGTTGTGCATTCTTGGTTTTGGTTTCCTATTTGCATTTTTTCCTTATTTACGATTTTAGTCACATCAATTGAAGCTGGTTTTCCATTAAAATGCCATCTTAATGTTCCTATCTCGGAACTAGAATGGCACGATACAAATAAAATATCATATCATATCATTTAATTGAACTGGAGATTTTTCTAGGTTTCTCAGGACTTCAAATACACTTTTTGCCTCATAACCTGAGTTAATGATCTGTGTGTCAAAAAACTCTCCTTTAGCCTTAAAAATCTCATCTTGATATTTTCTTTCAATCATCTTTCATTTATCTCTATTAATCTGAGACTGTGTTTTGGCCCAGGTCTGCTCCGCTCGTCTCTTTTTCTTGTTGGAGGGAAACATCTCTAGTTCATGATTTAAGATACTCTACTATCTAAGCAGTTGTAAGAGAGTATAGCCTCTACAGGAAAGCAGAGAGATTTGGTTTAACAAATGTCAGAGTTAATTAACCAACATTAGCACGCAGGATGAGGAATCGACCAAGGAGGTGTCAATTGCTGGTAAATGCCCGCATTCCAGAGTGGCCTGAAGGCGCCACCCCACGTCTGCTATCTTTTGCCCTGTTGGCCCCCGACCCTGCCTTTCCCCGTCGTTCCACGCCCACCAGCCCCTTCCCCCACTCTCTCTATGCCCCATCAGAACTACACCACTTCTGCCTGTTGCCACCTGCTTTGCCGGGGCCACTTTTCCACAGCAACCTATGGCAAGAGTACAGGGGCAATGCCCCTTTTCATTTTTTGTAGAACACTTATTTTTATGTGGGATGAGCTTGCGCACACAGCGTGAAAACAGTTCCCAATAAAAAAGGGTGCAAACTGCTATCAGCGCCTAATGCACCCTGTTGATGGGCCGGATTGTCCGTTATCGGGCCTGAGCCCTCGCAGAGGCACTTGTATAGGCTGTTAACGGACATACCCGCACATCAACGCTTAAGCACTATATTGAAACCGTAGGAATGCAAACTGGTGGGCAGAGGCGTTGCTAGGGGGGCGCTGAGGGGGCTATAGCCTGGGGTCTTTTGGTTGCAGCCATAAAAGCTCAGGGACAACAACCAAAATGCTTATAGCTAGCCCCGAATCCTGCAAGTCCCGACACTAGTTTAGCACCTAATCTTTTCCAGACCTAGCAACAGACAAGTACATGGGAGGGACTTGTACAGACTGACACCATTAATATATTTGTACAACTCTGATCAGGTTACACTCAATTAAGTGTGAAGAATTAATTGAGCCAAAGAGCATATTTGTGTTATATTTGTACAGGTAAGTAACGTACCCTACCTAATGAGTTCCTTGTGTAGTGCGTCACATCTCTGTTTTTAAGTTACTGGGGGAATCAGGAACAATATTAATTTAACATTTTTATAGCACTACGAGGCATCTGAGCTCTGCTTATTATTACCCAAAGTGAGTGGTGCTCATTTATGGACCTCGGAAGAATGAAAGCTTGAGTTTGGGCCTGCAAGAACTCGAACCTGCGTCAGCAGGCTCTGCACAGATGTCAAAGCGAGCGCTCTACTCGCTGTGCTATGGAATGGACATATATATACTTTGCGAGGGACCCCTAAAGGCTGCATTTCTCTTGACAGATTTAGTTAATATGGTTGGAATATGGTAACGGCCAGCTCGGAGTCATTGCGTTAGACCAAAAGAAGAAACAAGCAAGGGAGACGATGAAAAGGCAACCACGCGCTTATGGAGCTTCAGAATTCTACTGTTCGTTTGCACACAAAAAAAAAAGGAATCATTGCGCCGCCTTCGCTTTCGAGAATTCGAAAGGCGATAACATTTCCATGCGCTGTAATAAAAACATAGATTTGCCATGAACATGCTGAATCGCACTACTTCTGGTATAATTTCGTCCTAAAACACGTTTACTCAATTAACGAAATGGGCCCATTTTGACAGCTGGTCACCCCGGGCTCTGGTTCCCAGATTTTATTAGGCTGTTTAGAAAGGCTCTGAGCCTGGCGGGGAAGCAGTGGCGCAGTGATTGCTACCCACGTGATAAATAGCGCCAGACTCGCTCATGTTCCAGTTCCGCTGTGCTGCCTTCACCTGCGCCTGCTCGCAAAGCAGCACACGCTCGAACGCCCGAGGGTAACATCTCTCCCAACAAGTGAGCAATTCCTGCCGGAGATCCGGTAACAACAGACACACCACGGCGCCCTCTACACAACAAAAGGACTTGACACACCAGCTCACGTCGTCCTCCAATCAAAGATGACACAGGCAGCAGTTTCCAAGGCTCGTATTATTTAAATCAGTGTTGTCATAGCAGACACTGGATCCGGCTCTTCCCATGAGAGAACCACACCTGTTTTGTGACGTCACATGGAGAGCTGCAGTTCAACTGGTTCAAAGCCCGCATCTTCTGTGCCAGAAAAGGGCCTTTCATTTAGAAACGGGAAAAAAAAGATTTGTTTTCAGGGAGGAAATACATACCCCGCCGTTAAGATTGTATTTTTTAAACCACAAAATGGCTCTTCCCAGTTTCTGTAACTAAATGGAGGTCTGAACATTTAAACACATTTACAGTATTCAGTACCAGCCTTAATTCATTACCCATGGTGTGGATTTACACTGTTAACAAGTACGCTTGCTGCAAAAAAAGCGAGGTGAAAGCTTGCAAGCTGCGTTTCTTCACTTACGACAAATCTTGCTCCAGTGCAGTTACGTTTTTCAACAACACTTGGGTGACCAACAAGCGCGTAAAATTACATTTTATCCGATTAACCAATGCAGAAATGCCACTGGTGCTAAAGTGACTGCCACCTTTCATTTGCAATCCCCAGCCAGGTCTCAGCTGGTGCATATAGTGGCAGAGATTTCGATTTCCAGCTGAGCAGAATTCCATGTAATACCCAATACAAACAGTCACAATATGTTCCCATGGATATTATTTATGACAACGTATTCTTAAAAAGTGGAGGACAGACAAATCATCAGTGAAAGACATAACAGACTGCTTTTTCCCAAAAGAGACAAGGGAGGTTTAGGAGAGTTCTACCAAAAGTGCATTTTGTAAATAATGGGTTTAAATGATGAATTTGTTAGCACACTTTTCTTTGAAAAATGGGGCAACATGACATACCATTTACAATCAAATACGTAGGTGTGAGGAATTCGCCCATCCGCACGGTGGGTGTGCGCTTACCTGGGCTTTTCTGAAATTTTATATATAATTGAATCATGGTAGATCAACCTCTGGAAAATGTGTGGGGCGAATCTGCACACATTTTCCTATGCTCACTGAACGACATACACTTCTACCTGTGTACTCTGGGATAACACACCCTACAGGCGCAGTCTTCCCTGTCATATTTAGTTGGGATGTGACAGGTGAAGTACATGATGCATCTCAGAAGGGGGAGGCCCAAAACCTTCCCCCTGGGATGGCCAGCCTAATTAACTATCAAAGGCTCCATGGATCCGCCATGTCGGTTTGTTTAACCTCTGGAGATGGTGGCAGCAATTTGCATATTTAACATACTAATAGAGTATACTTCAAACATGGCCACATGGAGCCTGGCTGCAGTGGTTAACAAAGGAGATAGGACACCCCAACAACCTTTGATATGCATGTGTGTCAACCTGAAGACAGCTCCAGTCTCTCAGTATCAAAGGCAGTGAACTGTCATGTCTGGGACAGCTGTTTACAGTAGTCATCCTCGTACGGGTACCCCATTCAGAAGGTATGAGAATGTGGTTTGCAGAAGTCAGAAAGTCTGGTCTCGCTGCAGCTTCAGGGGAGACCAGCCGCTTTAATCATGAACCACAGGGAGCTCAAATAACTTAAGAGACCTTTTGATCTACAACAGACAGGAAGATGGGTGGGACATAGTATTATATATTTTCACCCCTTTACCTTTTCTGTTGCAAAGCACTCTGGTTATGACCTCAGGCATACAGGAGATTGTTGGCGGGGACACAGAATTGGTTCATTAAGGTAGGCTTAGCCTACACCAATCACTGTGGCCCATTTGGCTTTAAAAGTGGGTTGAGCCCCTCTTTTGGGGAGATCATCTGAAGACTTTGCAAGGAGTAGCAAGAAGAACTCAGCATTGGACCCTGGCTGAAGGTACAGATTGCCTTACATCTTCAACCAGTGAAGGAAGGCCAGGACCTCCAAGAGGGAAGCAAGATCCCTCCCCTAAACATCTCCCAGGGAAAAGAGGGAGATGCTTTAATCCAGAGGACCCGCCAGCAGCTCCAGAACCGGTACCTAGACAGCAAACAGCGTGCCCTGCTAGCCTCGGCAGCAAGCTTCCTAGTTGGGAGGTGCAAGAGAATTTCTGAACCAAACTTAAGACAAGGCAGCTGCCTGCAACACTCTCCTCAGCTTTGGCCCATCCGCCTAAAAGAACGACACAAGCCCAGTGAAGAAGCTAGGAGGAGTGCAGCAACAATTTTAGTGTGTGTAATTTTACACACTTGTTGGTCACGCAAGTGTTGTTGAAAAATATATCTGCAATGGAGCAACAAGAATCTCCTGACATCTGCCTTAAGGACATTTTCGAGCCAGTCGAGCCCATCGAGCTGCAACCAACTGCAACGCTGACTGTTGTTGTGCAGCAGTCGCTCAGGTTGTATACGAATTGTTCGTATTACAACTGTTCGAATGACAATTGACCTTTACACAATTGACTGAATTGTGAAGGTCAATTGTAACATATATGCCGGGGGAAACCCCCCGCAACCCCCACCCAACCCAAACCCGCCCAAAACCCCATATATATATAACCAATATATATATAACCAAAGCGATATATATATATATATATATGCAGTCAATTGTGAAAAGGTCAATTGTGACCCTTTAAATTCGGTCAATTGTTCATTCGAACAATTGTAAACCAACAATTTGGGTAATACCGTCGCTCACACTGTCCGAGAGGCCTCAACCCGCGCTTCAGACCCATTGACCAGCACTGAGACAACGATTCCTGACCCCGAGCCACAGTGTAGGCCAGCCTGCAGCTGTCCATCCAGCCTTGCTCGCCAAACTGTCTGCCGCCTGATACCCACAGCTGTCTCCCATCTTGAACTCTGTTGCAGAAGCTGCAAAGCGCCCTTAAACCGACTCGACCCCGTCGAGCACCAAGAACCTCTAAACGCACAAGGTGCATTGTGGTGCTTTCCCCCTGGACCTTTCTGAAGGCCCCAAGTGGCATTATATGACCCATTGCTCCCTTTGTGTTGAAACCAAGTATCCTTGAACTATTGCAATTAATTACTTTACCGACTACCCTCCCGTCAGTATCCATAGTGCATTCCTTTTCCTTCTCTGAAAGTGTCTGTCCTCTGCATTCCTTTACAGGGTGGGTTGTATTTTGTAGTGTGCTAGAACTGTCTGTTATGATAATAAAAAAGTAGATATTTTTATATAACCTTGACGGGACAGTCCCTTTTATCTTTGTGTAATAATTGTATTTTCGCTGTGTTGCAACAAACTAACAATCCACGACCTTGTGGAAATAAGCCTACCGTTTCGTCCACATTACCAAAATTGGACAAGGAGATTTATAATGATTTACTTTCCAATCTATTCAGATCCCTTCTGGTGTACTAGAAGTGTGGGACTGATCGATGGTTTAGAAACCAATATTCATTCCTGGACCACTGGTGCCCCGGAAGTTGATTCGTCAAAGTAGGTTAACTTGAAAAAATCCCATAAATGCCAGATGACCAAAAGTGCACAGGAGCATTTTATAACATAGTACCATGATGACAGAGCCCGCAATATTTTCCAGCATTGACAGTCTAAACACACAATGTTTCATTTGCCCACATTATATATGCCATAATTGCCACTGTTAACAAAAACTTCAAGATGCCTCCTCTCACAATAAACGACAATGTTGTGTTACTGCAAGAATACATTTATTTTATTTATTTATCATGCACTTTTATCGCTTATACAGTGAGTCAATTCTGTTTTCATGTTGGCTGTGGCCAATAAGCAGACCCTCCAAGAAACTGTGGCATGAACCTGAACATTTTCTGGCATAAAAACAATTTTGCGACATAAAATCATCTTTATTGCAGCATTTTAGCTGCATATTTTATATTGACTGGAGTGTGTAAAATTAGCAGGTTGCAGGAAAGAGGCAGTAAGGGGGCTACAAGAGAGCCATGTTGTCATTATTTGCACCTTTTGTATCAATTTAATAGAAAGAGTCACAGATGTCCCTGACTTGATAGAACAGTGTTTGTTTTGCTCTACGCTTTTGGTTTAATGTGAGTGCCTATTTAATATTATCACTCTTATTATTATTACCATCAGTTGCAATGATTAAAATATTCCCCTTCTATGTCCTCGAATCCCACAAGTATCAAAACGCCACTCACCAACACCCCTCACACTCACCAATTGAGCAACACAACTTTCACTCCCAAACCTCTCACTCTGCCAGTCATGCGCATACTCATGTAAGGACGGTGCTTATGCAGTGCCAGACAGGGGGGCGCACCTACCAGTTGAGGGAATACACAGGATGGGCTGGGACACCTTCTAGGGAGAATTAGGGGGGTCTGGGAGCTGTAGTAAGCCTTCAAATTAAGCCTGGAAGGGAATAAGGGGATGTGATACTTTGCATATGACTTTGGCACAAGGAACGTGTATGCACAAGTATGAGAAAGGGGAGACCACAGGTAAACACACTCAGCTGGGATGCCACAGGTTGGGCTTCACCCTGATGGCCTGCATCGAACACATGACCCATGCACCACAGTTTAGGGAGGGGGAAGCTGAACGCAAGCTGCACGTTTTCAGAAGACCATAGTTGCTGAGACAGCACTGGTTGATGTAATCAAGGTCGGCGAGCCAGTCCCACGGCTGCTTGTAGGAGTTGAAGCAGTCGACCTGATCCAACGGAACACTCACACAGTCTTAATTTCCCTTTGCGGTTTACAAAAGTGGGCTCCCAACATTTGTTGACATATTCTAAACTAACAAAATATGTAGACAGAAATAAGACATTAACACATATATGTGGAGAACTTAGGATCATTGGGAGGAAGTGCCTGGAAGTGGTATTCCCTCCTGTGTACGTTGTTCCTGAGGAGATATATAACCTTCTGCACTGGAGTACATATCAAAAAATATATATACATTTATTCAGTGTATTCTATACACATTGGTGAATGAAATACAACATAACAACACAATAACGACAAATATAGTGAGGAACAAAGAAATACATGCACAAATCAAAAACATTTTAGTAAGCAAACTGTATATTAAGTACTAGTGTGGTTTTTCAAAAGGTTGAGACTATGCAGGGAGTAGTTCCATCTTTGGACCACTTTCTGTCTAGCTCAACTGCATAATCAGTCATATTGCAGGTCTACGTCAAGAAAAAATAGAATCAAACAAGTTCCACTGTTTGTGGCCAGTAATGTTTAATGCACGCCACTGGCACCGTGTGAAGTGGCGGTCAGCCAATTCGTCTGTCCGGTTTGATGTTTCGGCAATTGTCTTTGTTCGACTTGTACCCTTCTTCAGGACCCACGTCAATTTCTTTGAGGGGGTCCCTGCATGCAAACATAAACTAGATTGGGTATGTTTGCATAGGTATGGGAAAAGCAATATAAAGCCAGGAAGGGCGGAGGGAACAGGGGCATTGTGGGTCAGTCAGGATGGAAAATGTACTAACCTCTACAATAGTTGCAGAAGAGGCTGTTTGATGGGCCTCTGGGGGTATCTGTGTACAGTAGGTGGTGCACTGTACTACGGAGGTTCATGCAAGTTTACAGAAAGGAGAAAGAAAAGGGGGAGGGAGGGTTAATCTGTGAGTGTATCAAATTAGACTGATTTGGGGTACTGTTTCTGTTCTCTGATGCCAGATATCCTAGATACAGAGCAGCAGTATTTAATTCATAATGGTCATGCTTACTTGTGCTGGGAAAGTGGAATGATTGTGGTGCTCTTGCTTGTTTCGGAAGATAGTGATCTCTTCCTTTATGTTCTTTCCAGGCTGTAAAGTGGTGCTGGTGGTTGGTTGCCCCGTAAGTGGGATGTTCAGAGCTATTCCCGAAGTCAAGAACAAGTCAAGAACAATGGAGGCAGATAGGGTGTCCCAGGAGGATAGCTTAGCGGCAACGTGCGCGCCTTGGAAGCAAGACAACACGAAGCAACACAGGTTCGATCCCCGGGTCCGCGCTTAGAAACCTCTGGGTGTTTAAGCGCGTTATAAATAAGCGACTAAGACAAAAAAAAAATACACGGCGAAAAAAAAAAAAAAACAATTCCTGTAAAAGCGCCTCGATGCCCACGGGCTGTGTGAGTGCTTTAAAAATGCAAATATAATAAAAAAAAATAAAGGGTGCCATTGCAGGTGCCATGAGAATGTCTCCCTTCCCACTAGTTCAGGTTGACTTGTGTTCCTTCTGCTGTGATGCTGATCAATGGCAGATGAATAAAGGAACGGAAGCCAGCACAAACATTTTTTACTAATTGAAAACTGTTTTGTGGGAGGATTGGGAAGCTATGTGGCACCACGTGGGGAGAATATGAGCTGGGAGAGGGAAGATCTTTTTACTCCAATCATGTTTCACTAACGTATGTCTAGCTATAGGGGTATGATGTATTTTAACCAGTAACCTTTGTGGGAACTGCAAAGATGCAGCGTTTGAAGTGCAACTGTTTCTAACTCCAAGAACACTGTATTAGCAGTAAAGAAATCATTTTTGCTGTGTGCCAGTTTGTCAGCTCTCATTAACCAGTTCTGTTCCACTGTTCTGTCTGATTTGTACTCGCTGAGCTGTAATAAACAGCGTTACTTTTTGCCCGGTGTTCACTCCTTTTGGGACTTCTTGTGCTATTTATTACAAGCTTTTGGAGGACCCTTGATATGCTCACATGCTCTGTCACACTGCCAAGCCACAACTTGTACTACCCAGTTCCTGCCAGACTCTCAACCACGCTCCCACTTCAAACGTTATACTCACCAGTTTCTCCTTAGGTTGCCATTTTGCACCATTTCTCCCCTTCTATCGCACTCTTTCCTGATCCTTTCTCCCAGTCTGCAACTTGCTGTGTCTTGCCACTGCCCACCACTACTCTGGCCCACTGGAATTCTCTGCTCTCTTGTCCACTGCTTCCTGCTCTGCCCCTATGGTCCCATTCTGCTTTCTTACCCATCACTCCCCATCTGGCACATAGTTCTCCCTTTCTCTCCTTTGCAGCTCATATTGTTACTATTTAAAAAACAAGAAAATGCCTATGGTGGGCCTGAGCCTCAAAATATGGGGCATCTAAAAATAGACCAGAGGATGTACTGTATTTAGATGACCGATTATTAGACATTAACAAGTCATCTTGTTCCCAAAGTTGCCCTGCACATTTCCAGGAGGCTGAGCTGTTGTGCAAATTATGCACTGGCCAGCCATTTTGAATACATCCGTGCCGGGAGTGCTCTCCAGGCACTAATGTTGTAGATGCTTGCAGCACCTATGTGGGTGCTGAGAGTGCACGTCAATGTGACAGTCCCCGAAAACATTTCTATCCTTGTTTGAGGAACAGAAATGCAAGTAAAACTGCAGCAGTTTATACTTCTGCTGTCACAATTAAAATTAAATGCAAGACAGGGTAAAGAAAAACCCAGTCATGCAATGCGCAACCCCTGTGCCTTTTCCAAACAGGAACATGGGGGTGCCTGAGCTTTCTGTGCATTTAAAAGCACATCCTGTTTGTGAATTCGGGATGCACTTTTAAATGTGCACAAATGTCCCCTGGGGAGTAAAAGGGCACCTGGATGGAAGCATATAAAATGCACCCAGGCAGATGTCTTTTGTGGATTTGAGAAACTGGCCCTTTCAGCCTTTTTTTGTTTGTTTGGTTGCAAAAACGTCCAGCTGTGCTATTCATTTCTAAAAAGCACCTTTTTTCACAAAATGTTGCGATATTGTGAAATCGCAATAAGCTGGAGGGTCTGAATAATGCAGAATTGGCTCTGAAAGAAGACATGATAGTGCAGACTATGCCAATATATGCCCGTATTGTCCCATGCAAAAGAAGATATATCTATTCATGTTGGCTGGCCATATATTAACCAGTATTGCCACTGTAAGAACTTACCTATGTTGGTTGTGCCCAATAATTACAGTATTGTCACTGTGAGAAGACATATCCATGCTGGCTGGCTGTGTGCAGATATGACAGTAATGACCTGGTAAACATTGTCTTGTATCTAGCGGCCCGAAATAGGCCATGGTCTATTTAAAAATGCATTGATTGCACTCCCACAATCCCCTCCACCCTCTAACACATGCACCAGCCCCATCTACAAACATACACACATTGCACATCCATGCACTCTCCATGCACTCTCTCTCTCTCACTTTGCGCCCTGTGTCCCATTTCTGAAGGGTCCTTAGTAAAACATGCAGAGAACAACCGGATAGATGCCCTCGCAGTTTTGAATGGTCTTCTGCTCCCCAAATGCCTACAGGAGTGCCTTGTAGGCCTCTACCTCAGATAGATGGAGGACGTTCAGACCTCCACAAGGAAAAGAACCCCAGGTGAGGGTCTGCTGGGCCTTTGTCTGTCATTATTTTGTTGTGCACTGTGCTCCTAAAAGGAAGTGTTGAGCATGACAGGAAAACCGAAGGCCAGTGCTGCACTGAACACTTGCCACAATTGTATACAGCAGACTAAAGTCCCTATGAAGGCATTTGAATGACGGCACTGGGCCTTCACGACTGTGACACATTGAGTTCTATTGCATATTCCCATTAAAAAGAGAACATGAAACAATCACAATGCAACACTACTCAAATCGAGAGACAAGACAAGAAATTCCCCCACATTTCTCCCACCCTAAGCGAAGCCTTGCCATCTCAGCCAGAATACTCTTTAACACATCTTGCATTACATAAAGGGCCACCGCGAGCTGCAAAACTCTGTCGCTCAGGTTGGTTGTCCTGCAGGATCCATGCGATTGCAAAGCCCAAGATGAAACGAAAGGAAAACAAATGAAACAGGCCTTTCCTTACTGTGGCCTTCAAAACTAGAAACCACCCTGATGCCGATGCTGACAACACCAATGATCTTGCAATTCATAAAAGAACTCAGCATATCACTTCAATCAATGCCTAGGTGCCACGTAGGCTTCTTACTTTCCCGCCTGACATTCCACCCACATGTCCAGAACATCCCAAGCCCTTTAATGTTACCACCCTGTTACCTCAAATGTTACCCCCAACTACACGTAGATCATTTCACTGCTTACAAGCTATGTTCACGCTATGTAAAATCCGAAGCACAAATACAAATTCAATAACATGTGCCCATTAAGATGTCTAATTAGGATCAAACAGAAGTAGTGAAAAGCAATAATGAGTACTGGATAGTGATATCACAAGTAAAGAGCACCTTTGTGGGCTGGCACTGAATGACAATTAGGAGTGCCAGAAAACAAAATATGCATTTTAAAGAAATGCAACTTCACACAAGGTATCTCAGGTTGTAAGGTGACAGGCAAAAGAGAGAGCAATGATGGCAGATAATAAAGCATTCTGGACATCTACTCAATTTGCAGGCAGATTGAAACCTGCAATGGGTTGTTATCATGCTCTTTTGGCTCTTCTATCTGCCACTTTTTCCATTCTGAATGCTTCTTTTATAAGCAATAACAGATGCTGGATCTTAGAGCTTGTTGAATAACAAGAAGTCAGATAACAGCTTTCGCTGCGTTTCGGTGCTATAATGTGCCAACTCCTGTTAGCCGACCATGCTCTAATCAAGTAGGAAGGGCCTGGCTGAGCAGTTTACTGCTATTATTATCCATGTAGAACTAGTATAACATGTATATGATTAACACTCGGGCAGGGTGTCCCAACCAATTAGAAAGCTTCAAACGTGTCGTCTGTACTGAATGGTGTAAGCCTACAATGCATGCTGGCTGTCCACAACTACTCCCACTTCCTGTTTCAATTAAGTAAAATTTTCTTTTAAAAAAAGAAGGAAATTCCCATATTTGCCAGACCTCAAGGGCCGGATCCATGTCGGGTTTTCAGGATATCCTTTTGTGTGTGAGGAGCCTATTTTGTTGGGTTCCTTTCCAGGTGGACCTTAGCGCCTTTTCCTTAGTGATTGCTGACTGACAAGTCACGGTCGCATGACTGTGTAACAACAGAGTTTCCTTGGCTCCCTTACTCCGTTTGAATTCAGAATACAACTGTGTTACTTATACTAGTGTCATGCGCCCTTGTCGTGGAGGAGAAAAGGAAAATCAAACAATGCCTCTTATTTTCCAAATTGTAAGCTTTGAACTTTTAATTGTACATGGATTCAAGGCGTGCCCTTTGTGATTACACGTGTTTCGACATCTGCGTCTTTTTCAAATCAGGGCTAATCAAGTTCCATTAACAAAATTGTCATTGTCATTGCAAAAACAAAAAAATGGATGAGCAATAGCTGTATACACATTCCAAATGAAACATAACAATTAGATGCATGCATGTTAAAGGATGGCCGTTGAGGGAGAGGAAAAGGTGGGATTGTTAGGGATGGCTGACAAAGAGAAAATGCAACAGATAATGAAAATAAAAATAAAAAATAAAAATATGAGAAAGTAATTAGTTAATGAATAATGTCCCGTTGCACTTTTCAAAAATGTCCAATACTTAATCAACCCAAAAAAAAAAAAAGTGGTGGTGAATTTCTTCTTACCTAGTAAGGTTGATTCAAGGTTCATGAGTTGGTAGTTTAGGTTAGATAGTCATGGGTTAAATCCCTAAAAATTATAACATCATGTAGCCCATTAATGAGCTACCTTGCTTACAATTAGTGAGGTGCACTTTACCAGTGAATAGAGCGAGCTATAGATTGTTTAAAGAATATAATAATATCATTTCCCAGGCGACTTTGATTTTGAACTCAACGTTGTGAACTTACAAACTGGGCTAATCTGTTGGAGTTTATTTGTGAAAAAGAGCGTTAGACCAGGTCTTCATATAAATCAACCATGGTCATACAAATTGTGTTTGCACACCATGTTTGCGAGTGTTTAACATAGCTACTTGAAACTAACGATGCGCTAGCACTCATGCTTATCGGTCTTGAACATTAAACATTATCGATCGTGCCAACACGTGTTTACCACGTGCGGTTGCATTATGTGAATAAGCGCCCCTGCGAGAGCCCCTCCAGCACGCTTACCTGTGTCAGCGTGTTCCGTATCAGAGTCCCCGTTCGCTTCGTGCCGTGTTACTGTTATTATTGTGGCCAAGGTAACTGGTCGGCTGAGTCCTACTTTTGTTTTCACTACGTTCGTCTAGTTCGTTTGTTTTTAGTATTAGAATGCTAATATTACATATGTGGTTAAGGGCTTTCTTATGTGTTAGATGAATTTAGGAAATTAGAAAGCAATTGTAAATTGCTGTCTGGATCGAATCTCAATTTGTTAACGTTTCCAATTAAATGATATATTCGGACACTACAATTGTTCTTGAACTACAAGTATATATTTCATGTTGTATGTTATTACCAATTTTGGTAATAATTGTTAAAAATGCAAAAATCAAAGTGGATGCCTGAGCTTCTTCGGTAATCCTTTTATAGTTTCTAATGTCGCGGCCATATTTTGGGAAAAACATGATTGTACAACGTGGGAGTCACGCTCCCTTAATACATTTTATGGCGGAATGCCCATCTAAAAATATTGTAGCTTGAATGGAGAGGGCATACGTTTTTTGGGGGTTTTAACGCAGGGAGGGTTTCTTCATTAACCTGTGTTTAGTGTTACAAAGACTTAAGACTGACTGTAAATGGTACAAAATCTGGTATGTGTCTATGAGCACTTCTCAATAATATGAGACATACATGGCTTAAGGTTGTCTGTAAAAAAGTAAAAAAGTTCAAACCTGGCATATAAAGCATGCTTTTTTAATGTATTAGCCTCTGTCAAAATAAATGTTAGAAATTACAGATGGTAAAGATAAATTGCTGACCAATTCTTGCTAACTTTTTCTACAAAGGTTGTTCTTTCATTTGTTATTAAAGAAATGAGGCCATCTCATGGTCTGAGTTCAAGCCTCTTTCCACTGCACGAAATTTGCAGATTATTTTCGCTTCTTCTTGCCTCAATTTAACTTCAAGGTCTCCTCCTCTTGGTCCCAGGGTCACTTTTTTAAGTCCAATAAATTTCAATTGTTTTTTATCGACTAATTGGTGTTTTCTTTGCCAATGTTGGCCTAGAGGTAAGTTGGTATCTTGACTTCCGATGTTAGATAAGTGTTCCCTTATTCTTATCCTGAGTTCCCTAATGGTACTGCCTATGTAGATTTCTTCACAATAACAGATTATTGCATATACCACAAACTTGCTTCTACAGTTAATCTGATCCACTATCTTGTGAGTTATGTCATGTTTATCTTTGAAGATCGCTGTATTATTTAAAGCATGTTTACACATTGTACATGTCCCGCATTTCCGAAACCCTGTTGGTAGTGGCGGGAGCCATGTAGTTGGGGTTTCTTTTTTCTCTTCTGGAAGGAGTGAATGGCCCAAAATATTTTTGATGGTTTTGGCTCGTCTATAGGTTAATGTGGGATTGTCTCCTATGTACTTCCTCACATTTTCGTCCAGTTGCAACAAATGCCAATTCTTCCTTAAAACCTTTCTCAATACTTTGTTGTCTGCACAGTAACTGGTAATGAAGCTGATTTCTTGTCTTTCATCTTGTATGGGTCTTGTTGTCTTGAGGGTACTCGCCCCAATTGATTTTGGAGGCCTTATCCCTAGCTTGGGCTATTGTTTTGTTTCCATAGCCTCTTGTTTTGAATCTGCTGGTCAGTTGCTTGCATTCATCTTCAAAGCTGCTTTCTTCAGAACAGTATCTACGAGCTCTGATAAACTCTCCCTTTGGTATATTCCTGATCACGGAATTGACATGGCAACTTGTGGAGAATAAAGTGGAATTTGCCTCAGTGCTTTTCCTGAAAGTTTTAGTTTTAAGATGGTTATCTTCCACATAAATCTTCAAATCTAAGAAGTTTATTTCGTTAGTGCTAACAGTTCCTGTGAATTCTATCCCCATCGTGTTCTGATTTGCTCTCCGTCTGAAATCCTCAAGGGATCCCTCCTCCCCTTTCCAAATGATAAGTACATCATCTATGTACCGCGTCCATAGTATTATCTTGCTTCATATTCTTTGTCTGTATAAATGTGTTAATCTTCGTACATTGCCTTCGTCAGATTGGCAAGTGCTGGGGCGTATTTAATCCCCATTGCCACCCCTTGTGTCTGCTTGAAAAATTGGCCATTGAAAATGAATACATTATTTTGTAATGTCAATAAAAGCATTTCTTTCAACATACTTACAGATTGGTAATTGGATGCAGTTTCCTTTGAAAATATATAGTCCATAGTTTCTATGGCGGTGTCATGTCTGATTGATGTATATAGGGAATGTACCTCCCAAGTGGCCAAACGATAACCTTGCTGCCATTCTATCATTGCTAATTTGTTTATTGTCTCAGTTGTATTTCTCAAATAGGATTTGGTTTTGATCGCCATGGGTCTTAAGATGTTGTCAATGTAATGTGCCATGTTCCTGGTTGCCCAACCTATTCCACTTAAAATAGGTCTTCCTTCTGGAATCTTTGCATATTCTTTGTGTATTTTGGGTAAAAAGTATACTGTTGGTAATATGGGTTGTTTGATTTCCAAAAAAGGTTTTCAGGATACCCCTAAATTTTAAATATATCCAATTTTGTTCTACTTAATATTTATGAGAGATATTCTGTAAATCCATCAGGTTTCTGGCCCTCAAGGCCTGGAGTTAGACAACGTTCTCTAGACCAATTTCAGTCTTCATTGCCTCAATGAAGACTAAAAAGAGACTAACCTGAAAGGTGTGCCGTGATTGAAGAAAAGGTATGACATGATGTTTTATTTTTTTATTCCTGCACTCATACAAATCACAGCAAATCAAGGCATTTTTGCCACAAAAACGCTTATAAATTTTGCCATTGATAAAAGAGTGGTAGACATGGGTTCTTGACAATGTGGCAAGAGAATGTGACTTGAAGACCTGAAATTGCAGGGGAAGGTGGAAACATAAACCAGGGATGAGGACAGGACAGAATAACATAGGAATAAGGAACAGGATGGTGGAGGACGTGCTAAATTAAGGAAGAAGAGGGGATGCAAAAGTGCTGTAGGGTTGTTCTAGACGGTAGGGAGAGAGGGAAGCAGAGAAATGGAGTAATGTAGAGTGCTAGGAAACAGGTTCTTCAGAAAGGACGAGGGGTTTGAGGTTGGATTTAAATAGGGTAGAGTTGGAGCATTTCTGTAACCAATGGTGCCTCAGCTAAAGCATCAACCGCAATTTGTAATCCAACTCCCAGTCCAGATCTTTGATGTCAACTGTATCTAGGCAGACCACTTGGGCTTCTGTTACCATGTTTTAATATATATATATATACATATGTGTTGTGTGTTAGTGTAGGGGTTTTGGGGTGGGGCATGGGATGGGGGTGGGTTAGATAGAGGGTTGTTGGGGGGAGTCCCCTGCCATTAAAAAAATATTATAATAGAAAACACAACAAACAACCAGGGTGAAAAAAACATGGTGAAAATAGCCACAGCGAAAATTGCTGCGATTAAAACACGTGAAACCTTTGGGCAAGTAACTTCCTCCCATGCTTCCTATTGCTTGTATATTTGACACACCTTTGTACTATACCCAAAGTTATTTTATTTTTTACCAAGCAAGTGCTCTGAAGTAGCACCCCAACGGGTTACAGCATTATAAAAAGCGAATCTTAAATTAATTAAATAAATAAATATAACAAAATAACCGCTGGTTAGCTCCCAAGGTCAATTCCAGAAGTGTTATTTTTGTCATATGGAGGAAATGGACAGCTGGACATTGGAGCTCAACTACTACAGGTTTGTAACTATTCTCTGTGACTACTGTGTCACAATGTTTGTCCTTCATCATCATTCACACAAATAAGCCCTGTAGAACGCTGACCAAGCATATTTGACAAATCATTGTTTTTTTATTTATTCATGTTATCATTTATTTAATAATCTATTGATCGATACAGAAGGAGCAGAATCCTCATGGAAGGCATAGCTTGCAGTTAGAGGGGCATTGTAGTATCACTTTAAGTACTAATCTTTAGGATGATTTTGCACAATATTTGCAATAAGGTATACAGAAAGCATGTTTCTGGGAGCATGTAGGCAATGAGCATGTTCATTTACTTACTGGCTGTGTGTCGCTAACACTGTGGCATTTGTGTCCTTTACACATGGTGCCATTCAGATGTTTGAATACATCCACGTGAACTATACCTTTCTCAGTGAGAGAAAAGTCTCCTACAGAATATATCCCCCTTGGTTGGATATGCACTAGTCTTTCAAAAGCCTTTACTGTGGAAATAACAGGCTCTTCAGGGTGAGTCACTGGAACTAATGGGGTCAGGTCAGACTCCTGGGTAGTGACAGACACTTACAAGAAAAGTAAGCACACGTTGATGGAAAACACTACAGCTTAGGCGCAGTGACATGATGCCAGGATAGGCTAACATCCCTTAAATAATGGTTAGCCATCATGTGGCCATCTAGATGTTTTGGGCTGTAACTCCCATCAGCCGAAGCCCTCATAGGTAGTGGTGAGGGACCATGGACATTGTAGTCCAGAGCATACGGAGTGCCACATCATAGGTAATCAGGTTGTAAGTGTTTCATGGAAAAAATCAAAACCACAGAATTCCAATGGTAGCTGATCTCGCCAACCACAATAATTAAGTAGAGTATAAATGCTGTGCACGTTTTGTTTATCTAGAAAGTAAAGAATTGCAGGTCTAAGTAGGTTCTTCAATTTATCAATATTCATATTCCATTCACCAATACACTTCTGAAGGCAGGACAAGCGCAAGTGTAATCAATGAAGTTATAATTATTTTTAAATGTATATGTGTATTTATTAGGATGTTCGACAAAGAATGCTAAATGTCCCTACATTTGAATGACTTGGAAATCCTTAGTTTGGGTGTCTTATAGAGATACAGGGGGCACAATGTTAAATTGATTGGCAAGGTGCAGTAGAAAGACACCGGGACTGCAAGACAGGGTGGCACTAACAGACAATGATTATAGACGAACATAATATACATAATTCTGGAGTATTTACATTTGCTCAGTTCTTAACTTATAAATAATTGAGTGGCCGGCATCAGACTGTTTATCTGGACGTTGAGTAGCATCAAATGGCACTGTCCTGAGGCTTGCGGGGGCAACCCCCTATTTTGGTAGGTTTGAAATCATGGGGTCAGACCATAGTATGCAGTAAACCCTCATCCCTCATCTTCTGTAAAGTCTTTCTCATGCTAAGGCTTCTTGGTCCCTAATCATTCTTGTTCCTAACAGTCCTGGTGTACAGTACATCTTACGCATTGATAGCCCTGTCAGAGCAGCTGACCCGGAGTGTCCGTCTGATCTTGTTGGTCTGCACAATCACAATTATTTGAAACTTGTAGAAATCATTTTCTTTGTGGAATAATTTGGGAAATGCAATTATTTTACAAAAGACACATTTTGGAGGCACTTCTCATTTATTAAGAACACAGAACATTATTTGTAAATCTTGAATTAGTGAGCACACTTTAGAAAACGTCCAACAGCCATTCTGAGAGAAAGAAAGGTTTTAAAAGTGTACGTTCAGACACAGACCAACTGAGTGTGGTGTAATTTAAGATGTGGGATGTGTAGTTGTTCAGGCCTTTCCAGCTCTTCGTTTGGTGAGGTAAAAAGGCAATGTTAGCCATGCTGCGGCACTTAGTACCAACACAAAGTGGAGCCATTGGCTTTCCAAATTCTGATTGAACAAGAAGCCGCTGGAGACGGAAGCTTCCTGACATGCTCCCTTCAGAACCACTCAGGATTCTTGTCAATGTGAATGGAGTCTTTTATCAACACTCTACGTCAACTACGTCACTGGGCAAAGTCTTGGCAAACTGGACTTATCGAACGCCCAGGGATACCTGTGTGGAACAATACTAAACCTCTGCTTGATGGCAGAACAATTAACCGGGAGTCATGAAAACTAAAGGGGTTCTCAGAATGAATGGAATATGGTTGGAAGATGGAAGCTTACTGTTTACGTGTCTAAAAGACTGTGCCAGAAAGCAGACTGAAGTTCGACTTCAGGTAGGGCCCCAGCTGCAGTGTGTCCCCAAGCTGTACAAAACATCTCCTGAAACATGAAGCCCACAGTCCCCTCTGCCTGGCCCCCAGTAGAGAGGGAGAGCAAGAAAGCACCATCTCATCTGCCCATATTTTCTCCAGATGTTGGACGCTGCCCATGAGGGAACTATTCGTTCTTGTCGTGTGCCCCGCCCATAGCATCAGTGAGGAAAAGATCACTAGGCCCAAAGTTTACCAAGGCTTCCGTGCTGCATCTGTGCTATGGCGCTCTTCTTGGGGGAAAAAGAGATAGGACATCTGAAAGCTCACTACACTTCGCCCTACACTTTCAAACGGCAGGGAGAGAAAACAAGCCCTGCTAGCCTCCCTCAATCTTCTACGCACTGCAAGAAGAGGAGGAAGATAAGCTGCTACCACTCCAGTGTTCATGTTCCATGGGTGCAAGCTAAGGGTGTCTGATAGAGGACCCACAAGAGAGGCCCGCCACCCTGAATCCAGAGACGGAACCACTTCATCAGCACACCCTTACCCATTCAAGTCCTCTGAACTGACTACTGCCCCCAAGAGGTGAAATGAAAATTCACCAGAAGCACAGTCCAGCTACTCCAAGCGTCTTGCAGAGGGGACCTGTCTACAAGCCACGCAGTTCAGAGGTTCTGTGATAGAGAGGTACGTTCAATACTTCTACAGCAATAGAGTATGTTGCCATGTTCTATTTTAATGTGGGGTTCAAGTTCTCGCTCTAAACACAGTAGACTGCCTTTGTTTTATGTACTGTATTTTATTTATAGTTTGCTATGGAACAAGTTACTTACCTGTAACTGTTGTTCTCCAGCATGGGTCTGGCATGGATTCACATGCTCATGAATATTCCCCGTCGTCAGGCTGGGAATCCTCGGTAAAGAAAAAACCAGTATCAGTTTCGTTTCTGATCTGTCTTTCGTAGTAATAACCAATCACTGGTCTCTGCGTCATACTGACCACAGCCAATGACTGCCCTCTACCTAAGCACCGCCTCTGGCAGCCATCTTCAGATTTGGAAGCACGTGAAGTGGCAGTATGACCAAGTGAAGAGCCGCAGAGGGGTAGGCGGGAGGGTTCGCATGTGAATCCATGCCAGACCCATGCTGGAGAACAACAGTTACAGGTAAGTAACTTGTTCCTTCTCCAGCATGGGGTCTGGCATGGATTCACATGCTCATGAATAAAGAATACATAGCAGTACACACATGCACAACCACGGGAGGTGGCAAAGGCTCAACATTAAGCATCACATCAACTCAACATTAAGCATCTTACCTCCTCACCAGGCTCACCTCAGGCGAACAGGTTGCGCAGCACTGCTTGGCCGACCCTGGACTCCTCCCTGGAATCCCGGTCGACGCAGTAGAATTTCGTGAAGGTGTGCGTCGACCTCCACGTAGCAGCCCTGCATATGTCCAGCAGGGGCACACCAGATAGGAACGCCGTGGTAGCTGCGATCGCTCTGGTGGAATGGGCTCTCGGACGGCCAGGCAGCGGTCGGTTTGCCAACCGGTGACAGTACATGATACAGCCGGAGAGCCATCTGGAGATGGAAGCCTTCGAGAGAGCCTTCCCCTGATTGACAGGTCCAAAGTTCACAAAGAGTTGTGACGTCTTCCGAAAACCTTTCGTGCGGTCCACGTAGAACTTCAGCGCTCTAGCTACATCCAGCGAGTGCAAAGTCCTCTCAGCCGGCGACGAAGGCGACGGGAAGAACACAGGTAACACCAAGGGTTCGTTGAGATGAAAGTCCGACGGTACCTTGGGCATGAAGGAGGGGTGCGTCCTGAGCACTACCCTCGTGTCGTGGAAAGTCAAGTACGGGGCCTTGCAGGAAAGGGCCTGGATCTCTCCCACTCGTCGTGCGGAGGTGATGGCCACGAGAAAAGCTGTTTTCCACGATAGAAACTTCAACGGGGCCGAGTGCAGAGGCTCGAATGGAGGTCCCATAAGTTTGGTCAGCACCACGTTGAGCTCCCACGCCGGGGCCGGAGCCTTCACCGGCGGGAACGATCTGAACAGTCCCTTCATGAACTCTTTCACCAGACGATGAGACCACAAGGACGTCCGGCCCGTGGTTCTGGTGTATCGGGAGATCGCAGCAAGATGAATCTTGATGGACGCGTGTGCCAGACCAGCTTTGGCCAGCGTCAGCAGGTACGGCAGCACTTGGGGAGCCGTAATCCGTAGAGGGTTAATCTTCTGTGCGTGGCACCAGACAGAAAACCTCTTCCATTTGTGTCCGTAGCATTTAAGAGTCGAGGACGCCCTGGCCTTTGCAAGAACCTCTCTGCAATCGGCCGGTATGTCGTATCCTCCAAACTCTAGCGCTGCAGGAGCCAGGCCTGCAAGTTCAGCGACTTCGGGTCGTGGTGGAGGATGGCGCCTCCTTCCCTGGAGAGTAGATCCGCGTCCGCCGGCAGCTTGATTGGCGGGGACGCCGACAAGTCCAGAAGGTCCGGGAACCATATCTGCCTCGGCCACGCAGGTGCGACGAGGATCATCCTGCACCGTGACCTCTTGAGCTGGTTGACGAGCCGGATTAGCAGAGGCAAGGGAGGGAACGCGTAGAGGAACAGGCCCTCCCAGGGGAACGAGAAAGCATCGCCCATGCTCCTCGTCTGGGGAAACCTGCTGGCGAACCTCCGGCACTTGGCGTTCGTCGCCGTCGCGAACAGGTCGATCTGGGGTGTGCCCCACCGTCGGAAGAGGCGATCCACCAGATCCTGCCGTAGTTCCCACTCGTGGCACGAGCGCAGCTCCCTGCTGAGTGAGTCGGCGATGGTGTTTTTTATCCCTGCCAGATGAAACGGCACCAGAAGAATCCCTTGGGCGACGGCCCAATGCCACAGGTCCTGCGCCTCCTTGGACAGCGCTGGGGACCTGGTTCCGCCCTGTTTCCTGATGTAAAACATGGTGGTGGTGTTGTCGGTGAAGATCCTCACCACCTTGCCCTTGAGGGACGGAAGGAAGGACCTGAGGGCCCAAAACACTGCACGGAGCTCCAGGACGTTGATATGCAGGGACTTCTCCGTCGGGAGCCAGAGTCCCCTTGCGTGCAGGTTTTCGGTGTGCGCTCCCCACCCTTCTAGGGAGGCATCCGTGGTCACAGTCACCTGGTGGGCTGGGGTCTGGAAGTCCATGCCCGCCGTCAGATGCGCGCGGGTGCCCCACCACCGTATCGCTCGTCGGAAACTCTCGTCGAGCTTGATCCTTTCCTCGAAGCTGCCCGTCGTCTGGATCCAGCGCGCATCCAGGAACTCTTGCAACGGGCGCATCCGGAGCCTGCACATGGGAATGAGGTAGATGCAGGAAGACATCATCCCGAGGAGGGACTTGATGGACCTCACCTTGGCCGCGTCGGCCACCAACATCCGTTGCACCTTGCCCAGGATGGTCCTGGTCCTCTCCTCCGACGGGGAGGCCAGAAGGGACACTGTGTCGAGCCTCGCTCCCAGAAACAGTGCGACTTGCGCGGGCACCAGGTGGGATTTGGCGTAGTTCACGGAGAATCCCAGGTCCGTGAGGAGTTGGACGGTCCTTGCCGTGTGGACCACGGCGAGCTCCCTCGTCTTGGCGCGGATGAGCCAGTCGTCCAGGTAGGGGTAGACGTGAATCCCCTCGCGGCGCAGCTGCGCCGCCACCGGTGCGAGGCACTTGGTGAAAACCCTGGGTGCCGACCGCAGTCCGAAGGGAAGGGCTTTGAACTGGTAATGACGCCCTTGGACCACGAATCTGAGGAATTTTCGGTGCCCCTTTAGGATGGGAATGTGGAAGTAGGCATCCTCCAAATCCAACGACGATAGGAAGTCTCCTTCCTCCAGCTGACCCAGGACGTGCTGGAGGGTGACCATCCGGAACTTCTGCGCCTTGATGAACTTGTTCAGGCGTCGCAGGTCCAGGATGGGGCGCCATCCTCCCGTCTTCTTCTTCACGAGGAAGTAACGCGAGTAGACTCCGGAGCCCCGAAGCCTCTTTGGGACGAGTTCGATGGCGCCCTTTCTGAGCATCGCCTTTACCTCCAGGAGAAGTTGAGGGACGTGAAGTTCTTTCCTGGCCACGGGGGGGACGCGCGGGCACCTTCTTTGAAACTCGAGCGCGTGGCCCCGGGCCAGGGCGTCCAGCACCCAACGGTCGGTGGAGATGGACTCCCACACGCTGACGAAGCCCGCCAGCCGGCCTCCCACCGGGGTGCTTCGGTGGGGGCCCGACCCCACGGCCGGTTCAATCCTGCTTGGACGCGGCCTTGCCGCCTTGGCCTCCTTGGCGACGACGGCGGGGTCCGCCAGACTTGCCTCGTCCTCTGTAGGCCTCTTGCGACGACGAGCGGGCCGCTTGACGGTAGGAAGCGAAACCGCCGCCGGAACCTTTGGAGGCGCCCTTGCCTCCGCCGCTCCGAAAGGGCGTCCGCCGTTGCTGCAGTACTCCAAGGGCCCGGGCCGTCTCAGTATCCGCCTTGATGGCCTGAAGGGAATCGTCCACTGTCTTCCCAAACAGGTTGTTCCCGTCGAAGGGCATGTCCAGGACCCTGGTCTGGACGTCCTGCCGAAAGTCCGTAGCCTTGAGCCATCCGCGACGTCGAAGGCAAACGCCGTTGCCCATCTGGCGGAACCCAGTGTCGGCGATGTCCGTCGCCACGGTGATGGCGTGGTCCGAGGCCACCTCACCTTCCTGCAGGATCTCAAGGGCCTCCGCCCTCTTGTCGTCCGGCAGAAAATCCAGCAGGGGAGCTATCTTGTACCAGAGTTCCCTGTCGTAGCGGGCCACGATAGCCAAGGCGTTGGCCGCTTTAATCGTCGTCGCCGCCGACGAGATGACTCTGCGCCCCATGGCATCCAATTTCTTTCCCTCGCCGTCCGGCGGGGAAGTCGACGTGGAGGCCGCACCCCCCCCCGCTTTCTTCCTGGCTGCCGCGGAGACGACGGAGTCCGGGGTAGGCTGCGCCCGGAGGCATAGGGGGGCTGAGTCCGGGACCCGGTACTTTTTCTCGTACCGGTCTCTTTTCGCTGGCGTCGTGGAAGGGTTCTTGAGGAGGGAAAGGCCCTCATCCCAAATGTCGTCCAACAGAGGCACTGCGAGGACCGTCTTCCTCTTGGTCTCACGCCGTTGGTAAAGGAAGCCTTCCTTTTTCTTCTCCTCAGGGCAGAGTTGGAAAAGCTCGGATGCCCTGGCGATCATTGAGTGGAACGATCCAATCTCGTCGGGCGGAGAAGCCCTGGTGGGAGGCGACGACGGAAAATCCTCGTCGTATGCCTCGTCGTCCGTACCCGTCGCTGCCGTGTCAGTCCCCGTATCATCCCCTCGGGTGGACGGGGAGGAGGGCTGGACGGGGCGCGACGGTTGAAAAGGAGGCGGTGGATGAATCCTTCTTTTCTTGGTAGGGGGAACACCAGAAGGTCCCGGTTCTGGATCCCCCGACGGGAGAGGTTCCTCCGTCGGTAACGGTAGTCTCGTCCTTATCTCGGAGCATAAGGACTGTATAGCCAACAAAATGGCCGCTGAGTTGTCTTGCGGCGCTGGCAGAGGGGAATCCGACGGGCGAGCAGGGGCCCCGTCGGTATCCTCGACGATGTCGTCGTCGTCACCTGCGTCGGGGCCCATTCCGACGGGCTGGTCTTGTTCCACGCCTAGGCCGTGGCTTAAGACCTCGATCAGTTCCTCTTCTGAGGTTGAGGCCGAATCTACGCCGACGCCCTGCCCCCCCTTCTTCCCCACGGAGGGTTTCACGGGGGTCCTATCGATGGGCACGAAAGAAGACTCCCTCCGAGGAGGCAGGGAGATTCTGGGCCCCGAGGCCGCCACCACTGGTGCAGCCTCCACAGGCTGGGCCAGGGCCGCCGCGACCGTTTCGATAGAGGGCTTGGTCGAATGGATCAAGGCCTTCACCACCTTAGGTGCGCTCACCGCCTTATCCTTGAGGGAGGGGGCACTGCCACGCTCCTCCTCTGCCTTAGAGCTCGACCGGGGTCTCTCCAGGAGCTTCGCCGGGTGCTCGGCCTTCCTCTTACCCGACCCAGAGCGTTGGCTCGTGGTTGATGGTGCCGGGGAGGGTGCGCCCTGCCTGGCGCCCGTAGAGCCCGACCGTTCGGCGCTCCCGGTGCCAGCGGACTCGCGGTGCTTGGCCTTATGTTGGGCCCCCGTCGCCGGGGCGCCCTCAAAGGTCTTAGAAGACCGCTCAGATTTCTTCTTCTTCTCGCCAGACGGGCTCTTACCCTCCAGCCAGCTGGCGAGACGTTGATGGCGGTCCTTCATGGTCCGTTCCGACATGTTGCCGCAAAACGCACAGTCCTTCTCCACGTGCGTCTTGTCCCCATGAAGGCAGTAAAGGCAGAAAGAGTGTTCGTCCTCCTTGAAGACGTTCTGCAGCTGGCATCCAGGGCAGGCCCTGAACAGCTTTCCGGGCGTCGAGCTTCCCTTCTCCTGGGCCATCTCCGAGACCGGGCCTGAGAAGCTTCTGGAGTCCTCCGAAGCGTAGCTCGACGAAATCTTCACCCTTGAGGGGCACAGATGAATCCGACACGGGTCACCGTTGATCGGATGTAGGATCGGTGGAGCTTGAGGCTCTTTTGACCGAAAGAATCGAAGTTTTTGTGAAAAAGCGCGAAAAAATAGCACTAACGCTCGAGAGCAATAGCACGAGGATCCCAACACATGAACGTGCGGTAAAAATCTGAAGATGGCTGCCAGAGGCGGTGCTTAGGTAGAGGGCAGTCATTGGCTGTGGTCAGTATGACGCAGAGACCAGTGATTGGTTATTACTACGAAAGACAGATCAGAAACGAAACTGATACTGGTTTTTTCTTTACCGAGGATTCCCAGCCTGACGACGGGGAATATTCATGAGCATGTGAATCCATGCCAGACCCCATGCTGGAGAAAGTTTCTGTTTTATTGCAGATGTGTGTGCAAAACAAGGGCCAGTGACACATCAATTCATCAATAGACAACAGACTGGTCCTAATTGTTTTTGTAAAAAAAATGATTGTTTTCCTTGGCTAACAAAACAAAAAGTAGAACCAGAGATCATTTTAAATCAGATTTAATATAGTATCTATTTATAATTAAAAGGTTAATTTAATTGTCCCCCTTATTTATTATTATATGTGTTTATTTCTAGCCATCAGTAGTGCGTCATTTATTGTGTGTTATGCCATGTTTATGGAGTGAGGATTGATTGACTCTTATCTGTATTTGAAAATATTTGTATGGTTTTGCGATTTGGAGCAGTTCTGATGAACCGGTCCACACACTCTGTGCATACCGTTTAATAAAAGGAGAACCCTTTTCAAGGGTGTTTTTTTTATTCATTCAGGAACTTCACCCACTCAACGACCTGAGGTGCCAAAAGAAATCAGGGTGCTTTTTACAGACAATCGTGTAGACAATACGTCCCGTGCCCCCTCGCAGGAAGCTCAACACACATTTCACTTTTGCACGATGGTTCCTGATTACAGTTTTATTCACAGGTACTTGTCTCACCGCCTCTACCACACCTCGGCACTGCACGCACCTGCGTCACACTAAACCTAACTCCCAGGGCAACTGAGTAAAGTAGCCAAATGAGAGCTTCCTAGAGATCACAGTATGGGGTAAGGATCAGTATCTGCAGGGCTTAAGAGCTTTGTAAAGGAGTGGCAGTGGCTCTCTAGCAGTCTCCCCAATTAACAGAAAAAGGATCCTCGGGCCATAACAAATCCCTGCCGCAAGATTGGAAGACTCATCCATAGGGCAGAATGTACTGTCTTTATTATCTTAGAAAAATGACAGGGATCACACTAGAAGAGCACAGCGTTTTCAGAGCTCTCTTCCTCCAAACGTGGGTCACCCCGTTTTAACCAAGGGTGATGTCACAAAAACAGGTTAAGTCCCACAAACACCTATCAAAAATGTGGATTGGTCAGTTTAGGGAAACTATATATGCGATGTATAGGGTTAGTATGATTATTGGATCGCCATATCTGGTGGCTCCTGCTCGGACCACCTCTACCTACTGCAGGAAAGAAAAGAAAGAAGCTATTGGCCACTGCAACATTATATTTCTTAACTTAAAAGGTAACTGAGGATTAAATAGAACGTGTCTTCCCAGCATTGGGAATTGGACAGCTACCAGGCTGAGTGGACCTTTTCAAGGTGATGGGGACAAACAAGGAGGTGCTGTGTGTTCCATCATGTTGCCATCTCTGATCACCTAAGCCTGAGAGAATGCATTCAGTTGTTAATGTTTGAGCAACACTTTGTATCTTTCCACCTCTGTTTCGATGGGAACAGCTTCTCTCCATCTACCTTGAGTGAATAGCCATTGTCCTGTTCTTCCTGGTGACGTGTGTAGAGACCATAAAATGGAGCTCTGCTGCTCATAATTATGAGGATTTTAGAATATATTCCTTGCAGGTGCCTGGTTGCCTTGGTGAACTTGGAAATCCTCCTTCACTGCTCGTCTTTGGCTGGGGTGTGCACCGTGTCTGTGCTGGAAGCTCTGTCTGCCTGCCTTTGGCTCAATCGGGCTGTCAGTGCTTCCATTTATCGAAGTATGTCTCCCATTCCTCCTTTGCTCCTATGGCTTTCATGCTTGTTGCAATTAAGCATGTGCAAGCTGGATACAGGTATTCTTGGCCTCTTGCAGTTCCCACTTTGGCAAATTATAGATATGTGTGTCTGTCATCTACCTCTGTGAGTCATAATCATTTGTTTTGTGTCTGCAATAATCTAATGCATGTTCATGTAGCTTCATGCGTAGATGCCTATGTACTTCATGTCTATGTGAACCTATGTTGTGATATAATCTAATGCATGTTCATGTAGCTTCATGCGTAGATGCCTATGTACTTCATGTCTATGTTCACCTACATCGTGATGTCACTGATGATGTCATGAACTTCTCGATTTATAGTCAGCTGACCTGTTCGATTGATGATAACTCCACCTCCTCCATATCATCATTTGGGTATGGTTTCAATGGATGTCTAAGAGAGTAACGTTTCTCACATCTGCGATACATCAACAATGGTGATGAAGGGTCTAGAAGTGATGTCCATCTATAATTTCTCTGTCTTCGAGCTGCAAGTCGGTGGAGGTCACGAGGACCACACTTGGGCCTCGGTCTTCAGCTTCACCATTATATTCTCTTTATTGCAAAAAAGGGTAGTAAACGCAGAGAACAAACTCCTTGCAAATCAAGTGGAGGCAAAATAGAGACAGTTCAAGTGATTCTTTCAAATCTTAAGTTTAGGGTACCATAGGAAATAGGTCAGCGGGATACAACTTACCGGCATTATCTGCCACCAAATTCTGTTTTGGGATTTGTTTGCCATCAAATTCTATGTTTTGTGACTTCTGTGAATCTGCAGTCTAGGTGTTACTATGTTATTCTTAACGCACCATAAGCTGAACCATTAAGGTCGACAAGGAGACTGAAGCACCTGCGGCGGAAATAATTATCAGCATATTGCTGTTTCTATGTATTGTCAATGATATCCGATACAACAGCTCATGTCTCACACCTGGAATGAAATAGAACCAGCTTGCACAAGGTTTAACATGACTACCATACCGTGCAATTATAAGCGAGTGCGCTAAAGCTACTGATGCATGCTTATCTGTTCAGCCTAAACGCATTCCCCCATAATTATAGGGAATTTGGCCGACCGTCAGTGACACAAGCTGCTCCTTACAAACTGCTTCTCTGTGTTCTGCACCCGGTATACAACTTGCAGTGAAACATAATAGCAGAGGTCTGTCAATAGGGCAGCAACACTAGAGGTAAAGCTCAGTGGGTACTATGTATTGCTAAATAAAATGGGGCCGTTTAACATCACCACTCTTCCTACTTTCACTCTATAAGCTGCACCTCAATCTCAAGCACAGCACCTGACCTATACTTCTTTGCAGCTCCTATATTGGGCTCCATGCCTTACTTATTTATTTCATCTACTACCACAGGACTAAAGTTACTGGATACAAAATCCAATTAAGCGTGTCAGATAAAAACTGGTTGAGAGCCCACGGTGCTATGATGTTACTGAGGATTCATTTAATGTGTGAAACTGGCCTGCATATAATGGAGATATTTATTTTGATCCTGGAGAATTCACAAATAACACGATGTGTCACTGAAACTGGGATTTTGCCATTTTCACAAAAGTGCAAAAATAAACCAAATAAACGTTTTAAACAGAAAACACACCTGTTAATCGAAGAAACATTGTCAATGGAAATTGATAATAAGTGTAGCAAAAGTATCATACAGAAAAGGGTCTGCTGTTTTGTGTTGTGTTGCAGGCTTTTGGGCCAACATTTCTTTCTTCTATCACATTTGTGGCAAAAGACACACACAAAAAGAACACTTCACAGGTTTTAAAGTATAAATCACTAATGTGCATTAGTAACAACGCTAATTTGCAAAAGCACAGTACACTTCTGTGCAGCTCTGATCTGGAAGTGAAATTCAGTGATGACAATGAGATGGTGCTGTGCGTTTGTGAATGTTTAGCTTAAATGGCCTATTCTACTCTCACATTATAGGTAGGAGTTTCTTTTTTTTCTTGCTTTTATTTAAAGTCGCCATAATGTTGATGGTGAATGATAAACATGCCTCAATGCTCCAAGCGCAAGGATGTCATTCCAGACTACAGTAATGATACCCAATAATGGAGAATCATGTGTGTGTTTGGTGGGATCCAGTTGCAGTCGGAGTGAGAACCCAGAAAGGGAGAGAGAGGAACAGAGGAGCAAAGAGAGAGAGCCAGAGAGAGAGAGAGTGGGAGATGGAGACAAAGATGTCAGACGATTCAGTAATTGCAGAGCAGTAGCCCAGAAGGTGCGGATGGAGGAGTGGAAGGAACCAGCAAGAAGCACACCCAAGAGGGAATGCCCTGTGCAAGGAGCTGGCAAAGCCGGGAAAGGACGCCCAGCAACCCAGGAGAAGAACAGCCTGCTCGGGAGAATGGGCAGCACTGCTGATGCAAGGACGCAAGCGGAGCTGCTGCACGGAAGAAACAGAACATTCAGGGAGCTTCAAACTAAACTGCAGGAACTGTTTGAAATTGAGATCAATAGATCGGATGATATGTATGTATGTGCATACTTTTAACGCGCCAAAAAGCCTGCGGGCATCAGGGTGCGGGGAAATCAAGGGAAAATAAGTTTGTATGATACTTTCTATTTAACTTAAGTCGGAGAATGGTCAGCACATGTTATAAGAACAAGAAGGTTTTCAGAAATTTCCTTAACCTTGAATAATTCCCTTCTTGCCGTAATGGCGTAGGCAGCTTGTTCCAAACTTGTGCCCCGTTGACAGGAAAAGATTTCCCTCGCCCGAGTACTCGATTTACACGGGGAATGTTCAAGGTGCCCCTGTCTGCTGATCTTAAGCATCTTTGAGATGTATAAAGGGAAAATTGTTTCTTGAAATAGCTCGGTGCCTCTCCATATATACATCTATGGATTATCGTCACAGACTTGAATTTTACTCTTTCTTCCACTCTTAGCCAATGAAGGGCTCTTCTCCCTGTGGTTACATGTACTCTATTTTTAATGCCCTTGATTATGCGCACTGCATCATTTTCCATGACTTGACACTTTTGATCTCCCTCTTTGTGGCTCCCAACATTAGCGCATTGCCATAATCAAGGCGTGACAATATGATGGCTCTTGCAATGGACGCAGCGTTTACTTCATTGATAAATGGTCTTATGGCTCTCAGGAGACGCAAATAGTAAGCGTTGTTTTTCTGTAGATAGTTAACCTGAGACTCCGATCCTACTGATGCTTCCACCATCATCCCAAGCGTTTTAACTTGGGTCATCACTGAGATTTTGACCTTTTTCATGGTGAAGGTTTTGTATTCTATCCCCTGCTTTGCTCTTGCCTGTTTCATACCGAAAATCATCAGTTAGGTTTTTGTGTTGTTTAAGCACATCCAATGATGTTGCATCCAATTCTCTATAATATCTAATAGCATGAGGATACCTGTTTTACCTTTGTCTATCAAATCATGCATGTGGGTCTGAAAATCGAGCATAGGCCATGAGGACAGAAGCTGGGCGGGATTAGCTAGGTAGTTCTGCTAATACATTCAAAGACAGGTGAGATTTAGCAAAATAAGTGCTAGATTGCCCTCCGGTATCTAGTTCTGCTCTACGATTGGCAAGCATGTGCATTTCCTGGATTGATAGCGTAGTGTTTAATTGCATGGCATTGATCAAGCTCATGAGTGCTATTAGTGCTTGGGTTACAGGTCCAGCACAGTCGGTCCAGATTATTGGAGGTATATATCTCTAGGACTCGGAGCATACGGTATTCCTGTCAGAAGAAAGCAATGATTCAATTTCATAATGTACATTATCTGGTTTTCAAGTATGGGGCAAAGGCTGCAGGTAATGGGGATAGATATCATGGCCTGAGAATCTATGAAAAGGGTCCATAATGCGCGCTGTGCCATGCCATTTGTTGGACAAGATGGTAGGTTGAGTGTTCACAGCATTCCCTTGTGTGTTTTCTTAGAGGAAGAGACAGGTTTTGAGTGGCCATGTAGTATTTGCTGTGTCTAATGCAGGGAGGCATTGAGTTCCACAAAGTTTGTGCCAGGGTTGAGTAGGCAGATCCTCCGATCCTAGCTGAATTGGAGGTGTACAACACTAAGAGGAGATGGGCAGTGCTTGAACTTAGGATGTGAGTTGGGTGGCAAAGCGTAATCTTTTCTTGTATGAATTTGGGGCCTGCTTTGTGCACCGCTCGTTGGGTGATTCATATGAATTTGAGGTGGCCTTGTGTCCAATTGGGAGCCAGCGTAGAGGGCGGGTGAGATGTGGTATCTTCGTCTCAGTGCGAGAAACAGTCTGACCGCTGCATTTTATAGTATTTGGAGTTCATTTAGCTGGTAGACCGGTGGGCCCAGGTAGAGGGAGTTTGCAAAATCAAGTCTGGACATGACAATGGACATAATTGCGGCCAATCTGTCGGGATAGGTAAGGTAAGGGAAGATGCGTTTCAGGGTATTAAGGTGGAAATGACAGGATTTGAAATGCATTCTTGATGGTGTGATACAGGCTTAGGTACGAGTCCATTGTGCTGCGTAGGTTTTTGACAGTGGTGGTGATGGGGAAGGGAGGGGGGGCAGGAGGTCTGTTGGGAAAATAGAGCAGTTTTGCCACATACAACGATCTCTGTTTTGCCTGGGTTCAGAAAGAGATGGTTAGTCGTCATCCAGCAGCCAATGTCTGTGAGACATGCTGCTAGGTCAGGGCAAGTGTAGGTGATCGATTTAGGGATTCTGAGGATGATTTGTGTGTCATCTGTATAGTTATAGCAGGTGAGGTTGTATGAGCGGATGATCCTGGGCAGGGGGGGTCATGTAAAGGTTGAAGAGAAGGGGAGAGAGGCGGGCGCCTGGACTACTCCAGTGTTTACTGAGTGTGCAGAGGAGTGAAAAGGGGGAGATGGGTGATTTGCTTTCTATTAGTGAGGAATGAGGTGATAAAGGTGAGCGCTGAATCTCGTATTCCTAAGGAGTGCAGTCCGTCAAGGAGGATCATGTGGTTAATGGTGTCAAATGCTGCTGAGAGATCAAGAAAAATAAGTGCTGGGCATCCTTCTGAGTCTGCTGAGACATTTAGGTCATCCTATATAGAGTTTAGCATGGTTTCCGTGGGACAGACGGAAACCTGATTGCACGGTATCTAGGAGATTATTAGATTCCACAAAACCCTTGAGCTGTGAGTATGCAGTGCGGTCGAGGAGTTTTGCCAGGAATCGGGTTTTGGAGATGGGCCTGTAGAGTGGGATGTTTTTACCCATGCATCCAAGCCCTACAATAAAACTGTGCAGTACTGGCATGGAAAACATCATGATGGCCAGAACTTCCCAGAGAGTGCACAGGGAAAACATGAAGAATAGGCTGCCACCCATTTTTGCCTATCTTGTGAGCACAGGAGGGCACTGCCTAAAACCACCAGTGGGCTACACACACAGTAGCCTGAAACCATTGGGAATGGCAATGCTGATTGCCAAAAAAGCAACTCAGAACTGTGGGGAATTCATTTTCTTAATCCCAAAAATGGTTGCATTACCAGTACTCACCACTATCAGAAAGCCGGCGTTTTAAAACCACCAGACTTTGGTGTAAAACTGAACAAATGAAACAAAACCAGACCAAGGAAAGACTTGCTAAGAGATGGATACAATGTAAAACTATATTCTGAAATGACTTGAAGGAAGTAATTATTTAATGTATATGTAAAAATTGTCAGTTTGATTTGAATGTAGAAAACTGGGAACAAAAAGTGACATTTAGCTGAAACCTGGCTTAATGAAACTGGATTCTGCCTGACATCTACCCCCGACAGGAATTGAAACCTGCTCAGCCACTCCCCTTGCCAAAAGGAGTTGTCACCTCTCTGATTAGATTAGGGGTGGAGCAGCTGGGGACTACAGGGAGTTGAACAAAGGCCTGTCCTGGATTCAGGCAAATGTTATATTGGGGGGGGCGTAAAGTGGCTTCGTCTTAGGGGAAACTGGGAGGGGCAGTGCCTCTGCTAGCAGCTGAGCTTGGGGGAAGTGGATAAACCAGTTATTCCACCCTGTGATGTGGGAAGCCACACCCCTTTTTTGACCGGGGCATAATTTTAAAAAGATAGATAACTCATAGTGCGGACTTGTCAGAATTATAAAAGTAATATCATTATTTTTGTGATTTTTCTGTCAACATTTTGAGAGGCGTTAGGACCCTGTGGTGTATTCTGGGGGGTTGCTAGCGGAAAATAGGGTCTCACTCCAAATGTCTGCATGTTAAAAATCTGACACTTCATCAATTAATGTCCATACTGCTTGCGCACATGTGTCTAATTTTGGGTAAATGTCCGATATTGCAAAACCAGTTAAAAAGCGCAAAATGTTGTCATTTTTGAATGCAAGCCCCCAGGAAGATCAGAGGCAGACAAGCATGGACCATAAGGAATATATAATGTGCACATGTAATTTCAACAAATTGTATATCTGGGAAGGATGTATTTGAATCAAATATAGATTTGTGGGCAAACTGACCAGGGGAGGATCCTCTGACCCATAAACAGACTTCATCATGCTGACAATCCATTTCCTTCCCCCAATCATGGGAGAGGGGAGAATTGGGCCAATGACAAGTAGAGAGGGGCAGGCTTAGCTAGGCCCAGGCACACACCCATTTTCAAAACACATAAAAAGAGACTGCTGGGACAGGTAGAGAGATTCAAATCCATTTGCTGCGGAGCATGCTGACCGACGACTTCACATCCAGAGATCCAGACTTCAAATCCATCAATCTCCAAAGACCAGAACTTTACTTCAGAACTTAAAGCAAGGGCCTAAACCCACAAACTGAGAACTCTTCTCAGCAGGCCTCAGCAACCTTAAAATCATTTGCGAACTATTCCACAGCCGGGCGAGCTGTTTGAATTCTTTTGCCAAGAACAATTGCCAGAGACCAGACCAGAGATCCAGAGTGACCCAGACCGCTGTGAGCAGAACCAGAGAGCTGACCCAGATCACTGTGAAGTGCCGAGACCAGAACCGGAGTCCAGTCCAAAACCTGACCAGATCCGTGGCGAGGCCTATTTCAAATTTATATTGTGAGTACCTAGCAGAACTGTGCAGAACCAATCTCTTAGTTAAAATAATCTAATCCAAACTATTTTAACCTAAGTAGAACTGCCTCCTAGAAATCGTATCAGCTGTCATTTTTAAAGCTGCACAACTGTCACCTGTCAATTCTGCAGCTGCAAGCTGTCACCTGTCATTGTGAGTTTACTTTAAACCTTTATTTAATCGTCCGTATCTCTGGAACCGTTTGGGCTAGGAACGAAATTCATCTAGGCTTTCCAACGAACCTAGAACTTCCTATTCCCTACGCACTCACGAAATTTACCGCGATTTGCGATTTTGGCTCAATTTCTCCACTTGTCAAGATAGCAGCTCCATTCTTTCTTTTGTTAAAATCCGTTTGCAACCTGGTTTGCAACCTGGTAATAACTCATAGAGCATTGCTAAAGTGAGCCTGAACTAATACCAACACGCATCTCCCACTCACCCTGAATCTCTAGAGGGAATTAAAATCAGTTGGCACATTTTCCCATCCATTGCCATCACATTTAAAAAGCATTTTGGGCCTGTGTTTCAAACTCCTACCTTTTTCCTCTAAGCTTGCTGGGGGGGAACTGGATTTCGTATTGTATTTGATTGCATTCCTGAGAACTGTGTGCTCCTCTTTCCATCTCCTTCCATTTCTTACATTGCATAGGGGAGGGGGGTGAATTGCCAGAGAAAAAGTGATTATCTTATCTTTTGCTAAAATCATATCAAGTATTTCTGTACTGCATTTTATTCCTCATTGCTTTTCCCTTGAAATCATAAAAGTATTTTTGCTACTTTATCCATCCTATACTAACTCCTCATTGATTGTAAAGAAGTGTGCTAGTGCCAGATTACCCAATGTTGATCAACATCATATGTCTAAGTGTAATATCAGATATTAATTTATAGAAGTGTGATATATATATTGTTTAAAATTTCAAATAAACCTTTTAATTTGCAAAACAAACCTACTTCTTGGCTCAGTGGGGTCAGGGGGATTCTAAGAGGGGGGTGTTATACAAGGGTGGTCATCCAGAGTACTGAACTGAATATAAAAATACATCAATAAGGGTTTTCCTCAGCATCCCAGACTAGGCATTGACTTAGCTGTAGTGTTGATTGAATATCGCTTACAAAAGTGGGGGCTCGAGCCGGGATATTCTGGGTTAGATTTACCATTTGAGCAGATTAATACAGTGTGCCAACTGACCAGATACACATATCCGGTTAGATCACCACGCTATTTTACACTGTGAAAGCACCCGTCAAAGGAACGCTCTAAGGAAAAGGTCTATTTTGCAAAATAAAATACAAACTTCTGTAAGTCAGGAAGGAACTCAAATTCCAGAATGACGACCTTGGTAGATATGAAAATAGCCAGAGAGCACTTCTTACATAAGCTAGTTGTGAGAGGTGAGTGGTTTCATCAGGACCAAACGGTCTGGTTGCAGGCAATCGCGCAACAGGTCACTGAAACAGGGTCAGATATATGGGGAGATCAGAGTCCCCTACATGTGGCCCTGAGTGAACTATATATGGCCCCTAAAGCCAAAGATGAACGTAATAAGATTGCCAGGATAGCGGCATATTTGTATCTATATATGGGAGCCATGCAGGACAAATGTGCTGAAGGCCAAGATCTGACAAATAGGCAACAGATGGCGTTAGAGAAGGCCCAATCTGATCTGGACTCTTCTGAGCAGAGGCTGCTCAGGAGCCAGGAGTCAGAAAAGGACAGCAGACAGTACATCACTAAAATAAAGGAGGATATGGATGTGCTGCAACAGGAAAAGGCGGACCAGGATACCAGATTTCTGGCCTTGCAGAAGGAGTACCAAGAAGGTTTGGACTCCCTACTGCAGAGCCAGAAAAAGCTGGAGCAACAATTAGATTTCAATAGGGCATGTGCCGAGCAGGTAGTCACCCTGCAAAGCCACCTAGATAGGGAGAAGGCAGAGAGCAATAAACTGATTTTGAAAGACCTGGATACCCAGGCAGAGTTTGACCAGGAGCGCCAGAAAGCTGGTGCCTTCCAAAGGCAAAGGGACGACCTGGCGGCACAGATGCAGGCTCTTAGTCAGGAAAGGGATACCTTAGGCCAGGAAGTCTGCCACTTAAAAAGGAAAATGGAAGAAAATCACCTGGCCCTCCAGGGACTGGGTGACCTCCAAAAAGAACACCAGAACTTGTTAGAGCACACCAGGAGGGTGGAGGATGCTCTGGCAAGAAAGGAGCAGGCCAGTAGGGATCGGACTGAGGAGGTAACCCTCCTGCAGCAGAGACTGGCCCAGTACTCCAGGACCAATCAGGAGGCACAGAGAGAAAATGAGGCTCTCTGTCAGCACAATGATAGGCTCCAGCAACAGGTAGCGATGCAGGAGAGACTGATAGAGTCTAGTAAGGCCTTAACTGAGGAACTGAAAGTGCAGGCTCTTGCATTGCAACAGGGAGCAGGGGCGGATAGAGATGAGGTGCGCTGGGAAAGGGAAACGCCTGAGCATAACCTCAGGAGCCCTGGTACCAGAGGCCTTCATCTCTCCCAGTCCCTGGACTCTGCCACGCCCATGTCCCCTCGCGCACATGAGCCCAGGGCCACGGAGATGGCAGATTACTATCCAGCTAGAAGTATGGGGCTCATAGGCCAGTACCTCCCAGGAATGGATGGGCAGGCATCCGGGTATGGGCACCCAAGCACAGTGCAATTTAGTGGGGAACCCCAGGAGAGTAGGCCCATTAAGGGCATCCTGAAAACCTCTGCCCAGTTAGGTCAGTGGGGGGGGTACCCATCAAATCCTGGCAGCAAGGAGGGATCTGAAGACTCCTCTGAGCATTACAGGACACAGGAGGCCAGGTCCCCACATTCTGCCAGCCATTCCCAGGCTCGCAGAATCCGGGAAAACCTGGAAGATCAGACGGGCACCTCTGGGAGCAGCGCTTCTGAGTCGGAGGATGAATGGACCAGGGTTACCCGAACCAAAAAGGCCAATAAGGCAAAAAGGGCCTTGCTTAAGGACCCATTGAAACAAATAAAGGCAATAAGGAGTGTCATCACGCCTTATCATAAGAACGCCAAGTATTCTGTTTGGGAACACTTGGAGCTCTATGAGCAAATGATGGAGACTTTCCATTTGAAGGACAGCCAAAGCTGTATTCAATATGTAAAGTGGACCTTCTCACCAGAATACTCCAGTTTCTTTGCGGGGCTGGAGGATCAAAACCATTCAAGGTGGTCCACATACAGGGAGGCCATCTTGAAACATTTTTTTGTGCACAGAAATCCTCAAGAGGCTCGCAAGGCAGCCTACAATTTGCAATGTGGGGAGGATCAGGCCCCACAAGAGTTTGTGCAAGAATTAAATCGTGCTTTTGCGCAGACCACCAGAAGGGTACGCACGGATAGCAGAGAATTTATCAATACGTTTTTCCATGCCTTACCCAAATACATAATGACCCAGCTCGTGAGAGATTTTCATGAGAAAAGATCTTTAGACTGGCTCATTGAACAGGCTACCCCAGATCTATGAGGTGCAGAAGCCTATAGAAAATAAAAATAACGCGCCGAAAAACCCCAAAACCAACAGCACCACTGCTGCTGCCAAGGTGGCAGAGGTAAAGGTTGCCCCCGTTTTAGATTTGGAGATGGGGGGGCCTAAAAACCTGCCTGCACCAAATAATTCACAGCCCAGAAGGCCCTTGGGCCAGTCACAGACAGGGAGTCGAGGAGGTAGTCCCACAAATGGGGTCCCCCGCTGCCCTGACTATGTAAGTCCCCGCTATAAGGGAAACCGACCAATCCTGGGTTATGTGTGGACTCCTCCAGCCCAAGGGGGGGGATCCAGCCAAGCACCTAACCCAGGGAACTTCCCTCCCAACTTCCCACAGGAGGGCAGAAATTCTCCAAATCCCGGGCAGAACTTTTTCCCCAGGTATCCACCCAAATTCCTGCCCCAAAATCATCCATCCTTCTTTCCCCAATTCCCTGAGCCCAGACAACCTAATCCGGGAGAGGGGAGGCCAAGGGTGGAGGGGTACCAAAATCTTCCCAACCAGGGGTACTACCAGAGAAGGGATAGCTACCCTTCCCGGGATCAGCCCAGGGGAGAAAATAGAGCCCCGTATCAGCCTGAGCGGGTTTCACAACTTGAGCGTCAGGTCCAAAATATGGCACGAGATCTGGGTCACATACTGAGGGCTCAACAGAACCCTCAGATGAGCATGCCACCGCAGAATGCCCCAAACTCTGGACCTGGTGCTCCAGAACAATGACGGGGGCAGCACCCTGATAACCCACCGGTTCCCAGGGGGGAGGCACAAGGGGAAGGGGGGTGTAAAGCCTTGGAGGAAGCTTCCTTCCCAACTTGTAAACAGCCCCTGGAAAACCAGGAACCGGAAACAAAATCTCCTGCCCCTGAAAGCCTGCCTCCCAAGGAGCAGAGGGGGGGTAGGAGAAACAAAGGACCCAAACAGACCCACTTTGTGGAGGAGGTACAGGTCTTCCAATTTGAGGGAGAGGGATCCTCAGAAGATCCTGGGAAAAGGATCTTCTCCTTCAGAGATGGGGGAACTCCTCCCAAGGAAAAATGGGTCCCAAGGGATGCCAATTCAGACTGGGGAGATGTGGAGACTGAGCTACCGCCGCCCACCATCTCATCCCAGAACCGACAATAACAAAATCCCAAGGTTCAAACCCATCCTGGTGACTGCCTCCAAAAAGGGGGGGGGGTGCCCAGAACCGGAACCAGGGGAACCCACAATGGCTCTGATCTCCAGTTGCCAACTTTTTCTTTCAGATTCCCAAGGCTCTCCACAGAATTCTGCCCAAATCTCTTCGCTATCAATGTCCAAAACCAGAAAGTTAGCCCACCAGTTGTCCAAAAATGTGCATTATCTGTGCCCCCTTGAGGAGAAGGAGGGAAGATACTATGCCCCGGTACAAGTACAGGGGCAGGGTACAATTTTGGCACTGGTGGACACTGGATCCCAAGCTACCCTTCTGTCCAAAAGGGCCTTTGAGGAACTAAATGCAGGAAGGGGGAGAATTACCAAATTCCTCTCACCTCTCTTCCTGGACAACTGCAGAACTTTGACGGGAAGGAAATTCCCGTTGAGGGGACTGCAGACTTGGACATTAAAATTGGGCGACACAAGGTGAAACACCCGGTCATAGTAGTGACTCCAGAGGGCACCCCTTGTTTACTAGGGAATGACCTCTTGAGAAGGTTGTCACCCCTAATAGATTGTGTAAACAAGGTCCTCTGGACCCAGACTAGCAGACCAATAAAATTAAAACAGAGTGTCAACCATGTTAGTTTAAACGGCACCTGCCACATGGTTGAACAAAAATCTGACCAAGTCGAATTTCACTTCCAGAACAACCAAATTCCAGACGTGACAGTAATAGCAGTAGGACAACAGACTGGTGATGGGGGGTCCTCTCTATTTCTGAAAATCAACCTTCCTTCCAGTTTAAGGTGGTATTCCACACTGGAAGGAAACACCCTGAAATTCTTTACTAATCCACAATCAGAAACTCCCACTCCTATAGTCCAGAAAGATGTGAAATCAGCTCAGAGCCTGGCTGATATTCAGCAAATTGGAGAGCAGTTGTTCATCCCTGTTCAGTTAAATGATGGGAAGGACTCTGTTCTCGCTCGAGTGTGTGTGAACAACGGTAAGAGCTTCATCAGCAAAGCCATGTTCCGCCAACTCCCAAAAGATCCAGCCATTCCCACATTCAAACTGATAGACAAATGGGAAATGGACCTGGAAGCACCCAATTCCAAACATCTCCTGCCAAGCAGGTGTATGCTCAAAATCTCCATTGGCAACAAGAGCATAGTCCATAATTGTTGGGTCGTGCGAGACGTCACTGCCGCCTTTTACTTAGGCAATGACATTCTCAATCGCTTCGCCATTAGTTTGGACCTAATAAACTTCAAAGCTTGGTCCCGATTAGCGGATAATCCCATGGGCTTTGATGATTCAGAAAAAGCATTTAGGTCAGCTCAATTGCTACCTTATGCAGTTGAAATTCAGCTCAAAGAGGAAGTCACCATCCCAGAAAGGACCCGACAATTCTCCCTGGAAGTGAAAGTTAAAAGAGGACAAAAATTGCAAAACCCTGATGCTTATATTCATCTAAATGCTTCTCTCCAACAGCAAGGGTTAGGGGTAAACCCAACACCATTAGTCAACATAGAACATGACACCATTCCAATAGAGGTGGATAACAGCGACTTACAGAGTATTACTCTAGCCGCAGGCACCACTATTGGAATGGCGGTTGATGACCGACATTTCTCCATTGATTTATGAAATGAACTGTTAGGACCAATCCCCAAGGACTGTTTTGACAGTGACAGTGAGGACAATACAACACCAGACAGGATTTTCACCCGGCATGGGGGGAACTTCCTGGTGTACACTTCTTGCCCTTATGGTAAGGAAGATGTGACTTGTGACTTCAGGAGGGATGAGGTGATTTTCCAGGTCCATGAGGGCTGCCTTTCCCACCTGAAGCCTCCAGTCCAAATCAGCACTCTGACCAGGGACTTCTCCACCCAGCTGGAGGAGGCCGCTGAGATAGCCAAACCAGAAGTCTTTCCAGGCTTCAGGCAGATGGTGGAAGAGAGAGTCAACCTAGCTGATGCCTGTGTGACTCTGGAACAGAAGCAAAAGTTGAAACAAGTTTTCTTGGATTTCCAAGATCTCTTTGTGGTAGACTCATATGACTGTGGTCGCACCGACATACACACCACAACAATTCCCACGGACCCTGGAATGACTCCAGTGTTTGTGAAGCAATATCGCTTGCCTCTCGCATCCATGGAGTCCCTTACTGAAATAATTAAGAACCTTGAGTTCTAGGGAATAATCCATCCAGTCCACAGCACTTTCAATAATCCGGTGCTGGGAATATTGAAGCCAAACGGCCAGTGGAGACTCTGCGCCGACCTTAGGGAGCTCAACAAACGGGTCCATACTTCCCGATTGGCCTCTGCCCTACATTGACCAAGGGCTGGCCCAGATTCAGGGGTCACAGGTATTCACAGCAATAGACCTGACCAATGGATACTGGACCGTGCCTGTCAGTAGGGAGGACCAATACAAACTGGCTTTTACCTTTGGGGGCCAGCAGTACACATGGACCCGGACTCCCTTCGGATACCTCAACTCCGGCAATGAATTAAACATTTTCCTGCATAAGGCCATGCCCGACCTGGGTGCGAGGGGTAACCTGGCTTATGTAGATGATGTCCTCATCAAAAGTTCATCTGTGGAGGAACACATAGCGGAGATCCGTTATGTTCTGACACAGTGGAGGGCCGCCGGAGCAAAAGTTTCCTTTCAGAAAGCACAGTGGTGTAGAGCCCGTGTTAATTTCTTGGGGCATGAGATAACTCCTCAGGGTCTCTGTCCCCAAGAAAAGAAAGTGGAAGCACTCCAGAAACTGAAAGACCCCACAACTCTGCGGGAACTAAGGAGCCTCCTTGGACTGACTAATTACAGCAGAAAGTTCATTGAAGGCTACGCAGAGATCACTAGACCCCTGATTCATCTCTTGAAGGGGGGGGTCAAGTGGGAATGGGGTCCAGAACAATCCGAGGCGGTAAGACAACTCAAAAGAAGCCTCTCACAAGCGCCTTGCCTAGCTTACCCTGTCAAAAACAAGGAGTTCTTCCTGGAGACGGTGTTCTCTAATACCTGCTTGACGGCAGTATTATACCAAAAGCATGACAAGGTCAATAAAGTAATCTCCTATGCCAGCAAAACTTTATCCTCTGTGGAGGAAAAATTCAACGATTGTGAGAAGGCACTCCTGGCAACGGTGTGGGCATTGAAGAATTGCTGCCCATTTATCCAGGGGGAACACATCATAGTGGAGACTCCACACCAGCCTCTGCAATATCTCCAAAGTGACAGAATCCGGGCCGGAAATGTGAGTAATTCCCGAATTACCTCCTGGATTCTGTCAATGCAAGACTTTCCTGTGGAGGTCAGATATGGCCAAAACAAGAAGAGTCCCCTCGCGCAAGGTCTGGCTGACTTGCATGATTGTGCCAGAGAAAACTGTCTCGAGGACGAAAGTCTAAAAATCAAGGACAACATGGAGGCATACCTTAATTCCCCACACAAAGTCTTTGAAGAAGACAAGTGTGAGGGAATGCCCACTGTCTATGTGGATGGATGCTCTTACCATGTTGACAACGACGGGGAGAAAGAACTGGTGGCTGGCGTAGGGAATGCATGGGTGAAGGAGTTCCCAGAACCCTCCACTGGATACAAAATTGGTCCCCGAAGTAGTCAGGTGGCAGAATTGATGGCTGTGCATCAGGCCATCCTCACTGCTGTCCAGCATCAACTCCACGAACTGGTCATAATCACAGATTCGGATTATGTACGGAACGGGTTCGTGGAGCACCTGGTCAACTGGAAATCCAGAGGCATGTTATGTGCTAATAACAAACCCCTGAAACATGGGAAGTTAATTCAAAACATTGATGATCTGGTCACATCGAATGGGATGACCATTTACTGGAAAAAGATCAAGGGTCATTCCAAAGTAGAGGGACCAGACAAAACTGGAAATGACTTAGCTGATCAGCTGGCCAAAACCGGGGCCATCCAAGGGGATCTAATAGAAATAGAGTCCCTGTTGGGGGAAATCCAGGTCACTGCTATCACTAGGTCCCAGACTAATGCTCACAATGATCTTTCAACTGCACAATGGAGTAAGGAGACCCCTGATGATGATTTAATTACAGCCCAGAAGGGGGATCCAATTATTGGCAAGTTTTACCAACACCTTGAGGACCCTGAGAACTTTCCCCTGACGGATACTGATTACATTGGGAAAGAGGACCTAAGAGTGTTGATGAAATGTCCAAAAATGTTCCGAATCCAAGACGGTTTGCTGGTAAGGAAATCCAAAGCTGGCCACAATCAGTGGGTGGTCCCTACCTCATTCCGAAGCCTGATGTTCAGTCACGCCCATGATGCGGCCACCGCCGGTCATAGGGGGTTTCACACAACACTGGAAATCTTAAGAGAGGTTGCATACTGGCCACACATGGGGCAGGACCTCGACCAATACTTCAAGGGGTGTCTTGTGTGTGCACAATTTCAGCCATCATCCCTCACACACCGTGCGCCTCTCCAAAAGAGGGGGATGACACTGCCATGGTCAGATTTGCAAATCGACTTTGTAGGCCCTGTGATTCGCTCGTCTAGAGGAAACAAGTACATGTTGACCGTTACATGCTTGTTTACCAAGTGGGTGGAATGTCTCCCATCCCCAAACTGCAAGGCAGAAACAGCAGCTGCCCTGATGATTAACCACATCTTTTCCCGTTTTGATCTACCTCAAAGGATTGAGTCAGACAGGGGTAGCCACTTCACCAGTGAAGTAATGACAAAGATGTGGGAGATACTGGGAGTCAAAAGAAAGCTACATATTGCTTACCGGCCAGCTTCTTCTGGAGCAGTAGAGAGACATAACCAAACCATTGTGAGCATCTTAAAAAAAGTTTGTGGCAGATTCTGGGCCAAGTTGGGATATCCGATTACCTCCGGTCCTAATGGCCATCAGATCTACCCCTTCATCTGCAACCAAAATGTCACCATTTGAGTTGATGACTGGACGCAAGATGGTGCTTCCCCAGCATTTGCTCTACAGAACCCAAGAGCAAACGTAGATAAATGCCTCCACAACTCATGAGTATGTGGAGAATTTAAGGAAACACCTTCAACATGCTTTTGCCTATGCTCAGCGGAATCTAGAAAGATCAGCCGAGAGCATGAAGACCCACTATGATTTAAAAACTACCCGAAAGGAATATAAGGTGGGTGATCGGGTCTATCTATACAATTTCCAAAGGAACCAGGCCAAACAGCGAAAATTCTTGCCTACATGGAAGGGACCGTTTGAAATTATAGACAAGATCTCCCCTGTTGCCTATAAGATCTGCATCCCCAAAGGCAGTCTGGCGGAAGGGGAAGACAAGTGGGTCCATATTAACCAGCTAAAGTGTTGCCATCCCAGGCACACTTTGCAGCAACTGGAGGAGTCCTCTGCAATACCAAAGGGGACCGCTCCAGATTAATTCAGTTCCAACCCTAAAATATCCCACATATAGTCTCTAAAATATTATACTCTTGTAAGCCACTGTCTTTGAATGATAACTTGCATCTCAAAAGTAAAATGTTAGGTATGTTAAAGTATAAAATGTATATTTCTGCCACACCATTAGTAGTGATGGAAAAATGTCTACGAATAGGTATTGCCGCTTTTCCTTTGTCGTCCTAGGAGAAAGAAAACCTGGAGACTGGCCAAGGAGGACGATCCAGAGACCGGGAGCAGAGACCCAAGGGGCCCTGGGTACCACCCAATCCTCCCATCAGGACCAGCAAGGAGAACTGATTGATCGATTGGAGGGAGGAAAAGATGCTGAACTGTGCCACCTATGGAATTGGAAGAAGAGGAGGCGAACATCCCAGATCTTGCGAGTTCCATCAGTGAAAGGAAAGAATGGCCATCGCAAGAGGGGGGGCTTGTGGGGTGTTTTTACCCATGCATCCAAGCCCTACAATAAAACTGTGCAGTACTGGCATGGAAAACATCATGATGGCCAGAACTCCCCAGAGAGTGCACAGGGAAAACATGAAGAATAGGCTGCCACCCATTTTTGCCTATGTTGTGAGCACAGGAGGGCACTGCATAAAACCACCAGTGGGCTACACACACAGTAGCCTGAAACCATTGGGAATGGCAATGCTGATTGCCAAAAAAGCAACTCAGAACTGTGGGGAATTCATTTTCTTAATCCCAAAAATTGTTGCATTACCAGTACTCACCACTATCAGAAAGCCAGCGTTTTAAAACCACCAGACTTTGGTGTAAAACTGAACAAATGAAACAAAACCAGACCAAGGAAAGACTTGCTAAGAGGTGGATACAATGTAAAACTATATTCTGAAATGACTTGAAGGAAGTAATTATTTAATGTATATGTAAAAATTGTCAGTTTGATTTGAATGTAGAAAACTGGGAACAAAAAGTGACATTTAGCTGAAACCTGGCTTAATGAAACTGGATTCTGCCTGACAACTACCCCCGACAGGAATTGAAACCTGCTCAGCCACTCCCCTTGCCAAAAGGAGTTGTCACCTCTCTGATTAGATTAGGGGTGGAGCAGCTGGGGACTACAGGGAGTTGAACAAAGGCCTGTCCTGGACTCAGGCAAATGTTATATTGGGGGGCCGTAAAGTGGCTTCCTCTTAGGGGAAACTGGGAGGGGCAGTGCCTCTACTAGCAGCTGAGCTTGGGGGAAGTGGATAAACCAGTTATTCCACCCTGCGATGTGGGAAACCACACCCCTTTTTTGACCAGGGCATAATTTTAAAAAGATAGATAACTCATAGTGCGGACTTGTCAGAATTATATAAGTAATATCATTATTTTTGTGATTTTTCTGTGAACATTCTGAGAGGCGTTAGGACCCTGTGGTGTATTCTGGGGGGTTGCTAGCGGAAAATAGGGTCTCACTCCAAATGTCTGCATGTTAAAAATCTGACACTTCATCAATTAATGTCCATTCTCCTTGCGCACATGTGTGTAATTTTGGGTAAATGTCCGATATTGCAAAACCATTTAAAAAGCGCAAAATGTTGTCATTTTTGAATGCAAGCCCCCAGGAAGATCAGAGGCAGACAAGCATGGACCATAAGGAATATATAATGTGCACATGCAATTTCAACAAATTGTATATCTGGGAAGGATGTATTTGAATCAAATATAGATTTGTGGGCAAACTGACCAGGGGAGGATCCTCTGACCCATAAACAGACTTCATCATGCTGACAATCCATTTCCTTCCCCCAATCATGGGAGAGGGGAGAATTGGGCCAATGACAAGTAGAGAGGGGCAGGCTCAGCTAGGCCCAGGCACACACCCATTTTCAAAACACATAAAAAGAGACTGCTGGGACAGGTAGAGAGATTCAATTCCATTTGCTGCGGAGCATGCTGACCGACGACTTCACATCCAGAGATCCAGACTTCAAATCCATCAGTTCCATAAGTTCTGAAGTAAAGTTCTGAACTTTACTTCAGAACTTAAAGCAAGGGCCTAAACCCACAAACTGAGAACTCTTCTCAGCAGGCCTCAGCAACCTTAAAATCATTTGCGAACTGTTCCACAGCCAGGCGAGCTGTTTGAATTCTTTTGCCAAGAACAATTGCCAGAGACCAGACCAGAGATCCAGAGTGACCCAGACCGCTGTGAGCAGAACCAGAGAGCTGACCCAGATCACTGTGAAGTGCAGAGACCAGAACCGGAGTCCAGTCCAAAACCTGACCAGATCCGTGGCGAGGCCTATTTCAAATTTATATTGTGAGTACCTAGCAGAACTGTGCAGAACCAATCTCTTAGTTAAAATAATCTACTCCAAACTATTTTAACCTAAGTAGAACTGCCTCCTAGAAATCGTATCATCTGTCATTTTTAAAGCTGCACAACTGTCACCTGTCAATTCTGCAGCTGCAAGCTGTCACTTGTCATTTTGAGTTTACTTTAAATCCGAAAAACTACCTTTATTTAATCGTCCGTATCTCTGGGACCGTTTGGGCTAGGAACGAAATTCAACTTTCATCTGAAAGCGTAGAATCTAGGCTTTCCAACGAACCTAGAACCGACTTCCTACTCCCTATACTTGTACCGCAATCACGAGACACACACTCGCAAAATTTACCGCGATTTGCGATTTTGGCTCAATTTCTCCACTTGTCAAGATAGGAGCTCCATTCTTTCTTTTGTTAAAATCCGTTTGCAACCTGGTAATAACTCATAGAGCATTGCTAAAGTGAGCCTGAACTAATACCAACACGCATCTCCCACTCACCCTGAATCTCTAGAGGGAATTAAAATCAGTTGGCACATTTTCCCATCCATTGCCATCACATTTAAAAAGCATTTTGGGCCTGTGTTTCAAACTCCTACCTGTTTCCTCTAAGCTTGCTGGGGGGGAACTGGATTTCGTATTGTATTTGATTGCATTCCTGAGAACTGTGTGCTCCTCTTTCCATCTCCTTCCATTTCTTACATTGCATAGGGGAGGGGGGTCAATTGCCAGAGAAAAAGTGATTATTTTATCTTTTGCTAAAATCATATGAAGTATTTCTGTACTGCATTTTATTCCTCATTGCTTTTCCCTTGAAATCATAAAAGTATTTTTGCTACTTTATCCATCCTATACTAACTCCTCATTGATTGTAAAGAAGTGTGCTAGTGCCAGATTACCCATTGTTGATCAACATCATATGTCTAAGTGTAATATCAGATATTAATTTATAGAAGTGTGATATATATATTGTTTAAAATTTCAAATAAACCTTTTAATTTGCAAAACAAACCTACTTCTTGGCTCAGTGGGGTCAGGGGGATTCTAAGAGAGAGGTGTTATACAAGGGTGGTCATCCAGAGTACTGAACTGAATATAAAAATACATCAATAAGGGTTTTCCTCAGCATCCCAGACTAGGCATTGACTTAGCTGTAGTGTTGATTGAATATCGCTTACAGTAGTTAATTGGTAGGAAAAGATTGATGGATGTTTTTTTAAGTAGAGATTTGACATGCACAGTTTTGAATGGTTCTGGGAAGTTGCCGGAGGTGAGGGAGTCGTTAAGAATGGACCTCGCCAATTCTCCTGCACATGTGATGGGTAATATTTCTTTGAGGAGAGAGGTGGGACAAGGGTCGAGGAGGGAGCCAGATGTTAGATAAGATTTGCATAATTATGATACATCTTCCTGACCTGTGCCAACCCCAGAACTTTTGCTTGGACTTGGTAATTCTTTTACCATGTCCCTAGGTGAGTGCAAATCTTTCTCCCCTAGCCTTTTACTCTTTTTGTGGGTGACATTCTTATGTCTCTCCATAGTGTGTGGTTGGAGTTAGAGTTTCCTATAACTTTGCACTAAGTGTAATGTACTATCGCAGCACACAGCATTTTAAATGCAGTGGCTTCCTTTTTAATTCTCTTATTATTTCTTAGGTGAACTACTCTTCCCAAGAAGTAAAGTAGGTTTTCCATCCCCTTTATATTTTATATAGTGAGCCAGAACACCCCACCGTATTTGGAGTGCTGGGGGGTTAAAATGTATCCCCTTTCTTACTTACCTGATAACATTTTTGTTACAATTGCAAGTTTACTTGAATGGCTGGTGGCATTGGTTTTACCTTAATGATTCTTTTGTCCTATTACTCGCAGGCTGTTAAATCAGCCGAGGATAGAATGGGGGCTCATTCTTTTTCTGCCATTAATCATTTGCTTGTTGTTTCTGAAGTCTTCCCCTGCCATTTTGCGTGGGAATGACCTTGGTTGAAGTTTTGTCTCTGGGGGCAATCCTTTGTATTCCTACCAGAGGCTCTAGAGTGTCTGAGAAGGCAGGAAGCAAGGGAGGAGTCCAAAACTCTGCACCCCATTGTCTTTCACGTTGCCTGAAAAGAACCTGATTGGACAGCCAGACCCCCCCTTTCTGTAAACTGCAGGGACAGATTGCAGAAGTGGTGCTGTAGTTGGAACAAATTACTTACCTGTAACTGTTGTTCTCCAGCATGGGTCTAGCATGGATTCACATGCTCCTGAATATTCCCCGTCGTCAGACTGGGAATCCTCGGTAAAGAAAAAATCAGTTTCAGTTTTGTTTCTGAACTGTCTTTCTACTAGTAACCAATCACAGGTCTCTGGGTCATACTGCCCCCAGCCAATGACTGCCCTCTACCTAAGCCCCTCCTCTGGCAGCCATCTTCAGATTTGGTAGCACGGAAAGTGGCAGTAGGACCAAGTGAAGAGCCGCAGAGGGGTGGGAGGGTTTGCATGTGAATCCATGCCAGACCCATGCTGCAGAACAACAGTTACAGGTAAGTAACTTGTTCCTTCTCCAGCATGGGGTCTGGCATGGATTCACATGCTCATGAATATAAGAATACATAGCAGTACACACATGCACAACCACGGGAGGTTGCAAGGCTCAACATTAAGCATCTCATCAACTCAACATTAAGCAACTCTTACCTCCTCACCAGGCCCACCTTCAGGCGAACAGGTTGCACAGTGCTGCCTGGCTGACCCTGGAATCCTCCCTGGAACCCTGGTCGATGCAGTAGAATCTCGTGAAGGTGTGCGTCGACCTCCACGTGGCAGCCCTGCAGATGTCCAGCAGGGGTACACCAGACAAGAACGCCGTGGTAGCAGTGATTGCTCTAGTCGAGTGGACTCTTGGATGGCCAGGCAACGGTCAGTTTACCAACCGGTGACAGTGCATGATGCAGCCGGAGAGCCATCTGGAAAAGGAAGCCTTTGAGATGGAAGTCCGACGGCACCTTGGGCATTAAAGAGGGGTGCGTCCTCAGCACCACCCTTGTCTCGTGCAAAGTCAGGTATGGAGATTTACAGGAGAGGGCCTGGATCTCTCCCACTCGTTGTGCGGAGGTGATGGCCACAAGAAACACAGTCTTCCACGAGAGGAACTTCAATGGTGCCGAATGCAGAGGCTTGAATGGCGGCCCCATGAGCCTGCTCAGCACCACGTCGAGCTCCCACGCCGGGGCTGGAGCCTGCACCAGCGAGAATGATCGGAACAATCCTTTCATAAACTGCTTCCCCAGACGATGGGACCACAGAGATGATCATCCTGGAGTTCTGGTGTAGCGGGAGATCGCCGCTAGATGTATCTTGATGGAGGCGTGTGCTAGCCCTGTTTTAGCCAGCGACAGTAGGTACGGCAGCACCTCGGGGGCCGTAATCTGCAGAGGGTTAATCTTCTGTGCACGGCACCAGACAGAGAATCTCCTCCACTTATGTCCATTGCACTTGAGAGTCGAGAACGCCCTGGCCTTTGCAAGCGCCTCCTTGCAGTCCGCTGGGATATCGTACTCTCCAAACTCTAGTGCTGCAGGAGCCAGGCCTGAAAGTTCAGTGACCCCGGGTCGTGGTGGAGGATGGCGCCTCCTTCTCTGGTGAGGAGATCCGTGTCCATCAGCAGTTTGACTGGGGGGGACGCTGACATGTCCAGAAGGTCCGGGAACCAGATCTGTCCTGGCCACGCCGGTACAATGAGGATCATCCTGCACCGGGACCGTCTGAGTTGGTTGATGAGTCGCAGCAGCAACGGTGGGAATGCATACAGGAACAGGTCATCCCAGGGGAATGAGAAGGAATTGCCCATGCTCCCCGGCTGGGGAAACCTGCTGGCGAACCTCCGACCCTTGGTGTTCGTCGCCGTTGTTTATAGATCGATCTGGGGATTGCCCCATCGTTGGAACAGCTCACCCTGCTGAGTGAGTCAGCGATGGTGTTCTTTATTCCTGCCAGGTGGAAGGGTACCAGAAAAATCCCTTGGGCGACGGCCCAGTGCCACAGATCCTGAGCCTCCTTGGATAGGGCTGGGGTTCTGGTACCTCCCTGCTTCCGGATGTAGAACATCGTGGTGGTGTTGTCGGTGAAGATCCTCAACACCTTACCCTTGAGGAACGGAAGGAACTACCTGAGGGCCCAGAACACGGCCCAGAGCTCCAGTACGTTGATATGGAGCGACCTCTCCTCCGGGAGCCAGAGGCCTCTTACGTGGAGATCTCCGGTATGCGCTCCCCATCCCTGCAGGGAGGCTTCCGTCGTCTCCTGATGTGCCGGGGACTGGAAGACCATACCTGCTGCCAGATGCGCACGGGTGCCCCACCACCGGATCGCTTGGCGGAAGGTCTCGTTGAGCGAGATCCTGTCTTCGAAGCTGCCCGCCGCTTGCATCCAACAGGCGTCGAGGAACTCTTGCAGCGGGCGCATCCGCAATCTTCACAGGCACACTAGGAAGATTCACAAGGACATCATGCTGAGAAGGGACTTGATGGACCCCATCCTGGCCACGTCCATGGTCAACAGCTACTGCACCTTTCCCATGATGGCCTTCGTCCGTTCCTCCGACGGGGAGGCCAGTCGTGCTACAGTGTCGAGCTTGGCTCCCAGAAACAGTGCGACCTGCGATGGAACCAGGTGGGATTTGGCGAAGTTGATAGAGAATCCCAGATCTGTGAGCAGCTGGACGGTCTTCGCAGTGTGGCCAACGGCGAGGTCTCTTGTCTTTGCTTGGATGAGCCAGTCGTCCAGGTAGGGGTAGACGTGGATCCCCTGCAGGCGTAGCCGCGCCACCACTGGTGCTAGGCACTTGGTTAATACCCTGGGCGCCGACTTCAGTCCGAAGGGAAGGGCCTTGAATTGGTAGTGCTGCCCTTGGACTACGAATCTGAGAAACTTTCGGTGTCCTTTTAGAATGGGGATGTGAAAGTAGGCATCCTCCAAGTCCAGCGACGATAGGAAGTCGCCTTCCTCCAGCTGTCCCAGCACATGCTGGAGGGTGACCATCTGGAACTGCGAAGGTCCAGGATGGGTCGCCAACCGCTGGTCTTCTTTTTTACGAGGAAGTATCGAGAGTATACTCCGGAGCCCCGCAGCCTCTTTGGGACGAGCTTGATGGCTCCTTTCTTCAGCATCGCCCTTACTTCCAGCAGCAGTTGCGGGATGTGGTTTTCCTTCCTGGCCATAGGTGGAAGACGGGGGCACTTCTTTAAAAACTCGAGAGTGTGCCCGCGGTCCAGGGCATCCAGCACCCATTGGTCAGTGGAGATCGACTCCCACACGCTGACGAACTTCGTCAGCCGGCCTCTCACCGGGGTGCTCAGGTGGGGGCCCGACGCTACTGCCCGTTCAGTCCCACTTGGTCGCGGCCTTGCTGCCTTGGCCTCCTTGGTGATGACGACGAGCCCCTCCTGACTTGCCGCGTCCTCTGTAGGCCTCCTGCGACGAGGAGCGGGCCCGCTTGGCGGTACGTCGAGGAGCCGCCGCCGAATCCTTTGGAGGTACCTTGCTTGCCTCCGGAGTTCCGAAAGGGCGGCTGTCGTTGCTGCAAAACCCCCAAGGCCCGGGCCGTCTCCATGTCGGCCTTGATGTCCTGCAGTGATTCGTCCACTGCCTTGCCAAACAGGTTATTCCCGTCGAAGGGAATGTCCAAAATTCTGGTTTGCACATCCTGGCGGAAATCAGTTGCCTTGAGCCAACCACGCCGTCGAAGACAAACACTGTTGCCCAACTGATGGAAACCGGTGTCAGCAATGTCCGTGGCCACCGTTATGGCGTGGTCCGATGCCACCTCGCCTTCCTGCAGGATCTCCAGGGCCTCCGCCCTCTTGTCGTCTGGGAAGAAGTCCAGCAGAGGAGCAATCTTAAACCAAAGCTCCCTGTCGTAACGGGCCACTATCGCTAGGGCGTTGGCCGCTTTAATCGTCGTTGCCACCGACGAGATGACCCGTCGCTCCATGGTGTCCAATTTCTTCCCTTCACCGTCCGGGGGGGAGGTTGAAGTCGAAGCCATAGCCCCCACCGCCTTCTTCTTGGCTGCCGCCGAGATGACCGAATCCGGGGTCGGCTGCGCCCTAAGGCACAGAGGGGCAGAATCTGGGACGCAGTACCTCTTCTCGTACCGGTCTCTCTTGGCAGGGGTCGTGGACGGGTTCTTCAAGAGCAACAGCCCCTCGTCCTAGATGTCGTCAAGTAACAAGACCGAGAGGACCGTCTTCCTTTTGGCCTCACGCCGTTGATAGAGGAAACCTTCCTTCTTCTGTTCTCCGGGGCAGAGCTCGAAGAGCTCGGATGCCCTGGCAATCATGGCGTGAAAGGAGCCAATTTCGTCTGGTGGGGAGGCCCGAGTGGGTGGTGATGGAAGGCCCATCCCGTTGTCACCACCGTCGTAATCCGTCCCCATCATGGCCATCTCTGTACCCATGTCCTCCCTAGGATCAGGGGAAGGAGATGAAGGTTGTGAGTGCCGCGAAGGCTGGAGGGGTGGGGGGGATGAACTCTCCTCCGCATGCTTGGAGGGCTCCCCGATGGGCCAGGCTCTGCTGGATCGTCCGTTGGGGGTAAGGGCAACCTCGTCCTTATCTCCGTACATAAGGCCAGGATCGCCATTAAGATGGCTCCCGAGTTGTCAAGGTGGTTCAAGGCCTTCACACCTTTTGGCACACTTGAGGCCTTTACCTTGGTGGGAGGGTCACCGCCTCGCTCCCCCTCGGCTGCTTCCGTCGGGATCGACCTGGGCTTCTCCAGAAGCTTACCCGGATTCTCTGATTTTCTCTTCCACGAGGCAGAGCGTTGGCTCGTGGTTGATGGCGTCAGTGAAAGTGCAACCTGTCTGGCAGCCGAGGAGCCTGACCGTTCGACGCTCCTGGTGCCCACGGACTCGCGGTGCTTAGCCTTCTGTTGGGCCCCCGTCACCGGAACGCCCTCAAAGAACTTAGAAGACCGCCTGGACCGCTTCTTCTTCTCACCTACTGCTGGGCTCTTCCCTTCCAGCCAGTTGGTAAGGCGGATCCACCGATCCCTCATGGTCCATTCCGACATGTTCTTGCAAAACGCACAGTCCTTCTCCACGTGCGTTTTGTCTTCATGAAGGCAGTAGAGGCATCTAGAATGGTCGTCCTCCTTGAACACATTCTGCAATCCGCATCCAGGGCAGTTCCTGAACAGCTTGGATCCGGGCGTCGAGCTTCCTTTGTCCTGAGCCATGTCCACGGGATAGGCCTCAAGGTCTTCTGGAATCCTCCAAGAAGCGTAACTTGACGAAAAGATTGCCCTTGAGGGGTGTAGACAATTCCGAAACGGGTCCCTGTTGATCAGAAGTAGAAACTGTGGAGCTTGAGGCTCGATTGACTGAAGAAATGAGATTAAACTCTTTGAAAAATCGCAAAACTCAGTAAAAGCTTGAGAGCTATAGCACGAGGACTTCCAACACTTGAACGTGCGATAAAAATCTGAAGATGGCTGCCAGAGGAGGGGCTTAGGTAGAGGGCAGTCATTGGCTGCGGGCAGTATGACCCAGAGACCAGTGATTGGTTACTAGTAGAAAGACAGTTCAGAAACGAAACTGAACTGATTTTTTCTTTACCGAGGATTCCCAGCCAAACAACGGGGAATATTCATGAGCATGTGAATCCATGCCAGACCCCATGCTGGAGAACCTGATAAATACAACCGAACCTCGAAGCTACTGACAAGGTGAACAATGGAGCTGAATCCGAAGGGAAATATGAAGAAAAAACGTCTGTAGCGATTTCCAGCAACCAGTGAGCCTGCTGTGTAACCGGAGCCTGATGCAACCTTTCCTTCCAATCGACTTGGGGTACCAAATGCGATGACTCCTACACAGAGGCTGATGTGATCCACTACTCTGAAGAAGACCTGCAGTTTGAGCCATCCCACGACGTACTACGATCTTGCTTGGCTGCAAACCGTCAATACCCTGGGACCTCAAGCCTGTGTGCAGTGCAGTGCATGGTCTTCCAAAACCCAAACATTGCTGAAACTTTGGTGGACTCCTTTGGCAGGAAGAGTGAAAAAGCAGGATCCCCTACAAAGGGATGGCACAAGGAAACTACGCAGAAGCAAAAGGATTTGTGAAGGGATTCATTCATTCATGTATTAATTTTGTCATTTGTTATAGCGCCTTTCACCTTAATTACGGTCCCAACGCGCTTCCGGTTGAATGCCCTCGGAGGGACCAGAGTGGGAGAATTGGGAGGTGCTATTATGGGTGTGAGCATTTCAGCCAATAAAGTTATGCGAGGGTGGCCAAGACCCTGCTAGTCATCCACTGCTAAATTGAGTGTGTATGGGCGCAGTGAAGGTATACTTTGAACTAAAGTGGGGGATTGTGTTTAAGGCAATAGAGAGATATGTGGGAGGCTACCATTCACAGTTGTTTCATAATAAATTGCTTCATTCTTATGGCAGAAGTGATGTGCAATTGTGGTTGTGTTATATGTGAGTGCAGGGTGTGTAAAGTGAGCCTGTGCCTTCCGCTAAGTTGAGAAAGTGCGGAGTGCGAGAGGAGAAATGGGTTAACTGTACAAACGTCTACTTCCTGGCTTCCATCTATCTACAAGAAGTGGTGCTAAGTTTCATATGCAAACTAAATGCTAGAGGAATGGATACTACTCGCCATCTCAGAGGTCTTTAGAGTGAGAGATTTTCATCCACAGTTTCTTCAAGTATGAAACAAGTACCCCATTTCATGATTACATGCAGTGGCATGGCCCACCCTCCTGAAGCTTAGTTACATGCAGTGGCAACCACGACGAGGGGTATGAGGTACCTGATTGTCCTTCTCCGGGATGATCAGCGTGATTTTCCCAAGGAGTTCAACACCTGGCCCACTGTCAGGAATAATTTCCAGGTGCAGGTTACTGGAGTGACTGCATGAGTTCTCCATGTGTGCTTGGCATCCCACATGGAGGGTTGGGCGGCAGAGCACAGAAGTTGAAAGGAAGGAGGAGGCTAGTAGCTGACAAATGTACAGGTGGGGGAAGTGTCCAGTGGGCAGAAGGGTAGGGACTGCAGGATGAAACGTGTGTGTGACTGGCGCGGTGAGTGGGCTCAGGGAGGTGGGGGGATCAGGAAGTCAGGGCATACAGCCAGGTTTTGAGGGCTTACCTGAAGGCCAAGTGATCCTCTTTGAGGTGCAGCGTGAGGGGAAGGGAGTTCCAGAAAATGATTGAGAGGTCAGGCACCTCCTAATGTGGACAATTTGAAAGATGGGATTACCAGGTGGTGTGTGTAGCCTTTTCTGATGCTCTGGTGGGGTGCTAGCATGTGAGCCTGTTTTGGCGGAATTTTGGGCCTTTCTTGTGAATTGAGTGGTGGGTAATGCACATGGCTTTGAAGAAGGCCCATCGGATGATGGGCAGCCAGGGGAGTGTCCTGAGTGCTGGGGAGATGTGTTCTCTGGGGGAGAGTGTGAGGAGGAACCTTGTTGCAGCTTTTGAATCCGTTGGAGCTTTCTGAGTTGGTATGTAGGCACTCCTAGGTAGAGGGAATTAAGTAGTCTAGGTGCGAGAGGATGATGCCATGATTGAGGAAACTCTATGTGGGAAAAAGAGATAAGGAAAAATCTGCCTGAGGGTGCAGATGTGGGAGGTGCAAGATCTGGAGACTGCATTGATATGACGTCAGGTCAGAACAAAAAGTGCATCCTAGGTTTTTGACTGAGAGGCAATGTGGCTAAGGGATAGGTTGGGGAAAGAGGTCTGTTTTTCCGCAAATTAGGATGTTGTTTTTTCCAGGGTTGAGAAGCAGTGATTGTTCGCCATCCAGAGGCCAATGTCTGAGAGGCAGGATGCCATGTCTGGGTGGGTTGAGGAGGGTTAGTTGGGAACTTGAGGATGATCTGAGTGCCGTCAGCATAGTTGAAGCAGGTGAGATTGTGGGAACGGATGAGCTTGGGGAGGGGCTAAGGTAGAGGATGAAGAGGAGTGGGGAGAGGGAGGCTACCTGTAGGACTCTGTGGGGGACTGGGCAGGGGCAGAAGAGAAAGGATGGAGAGAGACGTTTTGGGAGCGGATGGAGAGGAAAAAGGAGATCCATCTCAGTGCGTAGTCCTCTATGCCTAAATGAAATGGTCTGTGTGTGAGGATAGAGTAGTTAATCGTGTCGAAGGCTACTGATCTTTTCAGGTCATACCAGATAGAGACCAGGGATGATTCAGTTCCATGTAGGGGTCTAAAGCCAGACTGGGCAGGTTCAAGAAGGCCATGGGATTTGGTGAAGAGACTGAGCTGGGCATATGCCGTACGATTTAGTAATTCGGCTATAAAGCAGATTTTTGGAGATGGGCAGTTTTTGGAGGCGGGGAGGGGGTCAAGAGAAGGATTTTGTAGTAGTGGTTTGACGTGAGAGGTTTTATATGCTGATGGGAAGATCGCAGCTGTTAGTGAATGGTTGATTATCGATCTGGCGAGGGTGCCTGAACAGGTGGAGGAGGACCGGGGGGCAGGGATCTTCCGGGGAACCTGAGGGGCAGCTATTGGAGAAAAGCCTTCAGAACCTGGGATTGGAGATTGCAGAGAAGGAGCTGAAGAGCGTATGAGATGGGGGCAGCAGAAGGAGGATATTGGTATACGGGCGGGAGGGATTGGATGTTTAGCATGGATAGCAAGGTTCCTTTCAATGGCTATTTTGAAGTAATGGTCAGAAAGGGTGTCTGGGAGATGCAGGGGGTGACGAAGAGCAGAGTGGGGTCTTGAACTCAGAGATAATCTTGTGGAGTTCTTTACATGGGTTGTTTGCGTTGGTGATGCAGGAGGTGTAGAAGGCATTTTTGGCTTTCCTAATTTCGAATCTGTTTGCTCTGGTCTGTCTAGGCAGAGTGGTTTTGTTTTGGGCAAAAGGGTTGGTCCGGTGTGTTGTTCCAGATGATGGTTGGGGACCATCCCCCATCCAGTGGATGATGAAAGAGATCTTCACACGTATCCAGGAGAAGGATGTCTGCAAGCAGATCACTACTCTACTCCTAATAACAGCAGAACATGTGTGGGAAAACACTTAATGAAACAAAGTGAGAAGCCAACACAAAGGTATTGCCTCAATGGAATGGCCATTCAAGGAGGACTGCTAATGAGAGCCTTCATGTATGCCAGAGGTCTCAAAGGTTTCATGAACTGCCTGTGAGTATGCACCGTGGATGAGACAGTGTATGTACCTCCTCTTCTGGGACTGCAGCTATGACAGAGACCTGCTGAGAGACCTGTCCTCTATGCTGGGAAGCCTGATCCAGACACAAACATCACTGCCAAGTCACTGTTAAATGGTTTGTTCAAGTGTCCCATGCATGGAGAGACATCCAGACCTGGTTGAGAATTCTGGGCTTATTTAAATATGTGCTTCTCTTTTCCATGGACTGCCTCCCAGTGGGGGAGAAAGACACATCAACCAAATCCTATTGAAGCAGGATCATGGAGCCTCCTGCGACTATGAGATCATCAATGGTCCAGAGAAGGACAGTAACAATGAGGAGTGACTAACCTAACATGCAAAGGTCACAAATAATTGCTTGTACACTTGTACTCTTGTCTAATGAAAAATTGAATGATTCTGAAAGTGACAATCTATCAAGAGTCTGAACTGAACATTAAACCAAGACAAACAAACATGTGTGTGTGTGTGTTTGTGTGTGTGTGTGTGTGGTTGTGAGTTAGCCCTCTGCTATGTGTATACTTAACATGGGGCTGATATTAAAAATTCAGGAAAGCAAGAGACAAATACAATCTAAGGCTCACAGCTAATTTCCATACCCATAGTGTATTCATCTGTAGATCTGATCTGGACAGTGATGACTATTAGATGGTTCTGTGTTTGTGACTTTTAAACTGAAATGGGCAATTATCAGAATAATTATAGAAGTTTTTCTTACCTTTATTTAAACCCAGCTTTTTTTATGGTGGTTAGAATATCAATGGGTAAAAATGTGAACCATGCATTGGCATACAGTATAACAAGTGGCACTTCTGCATTATTGAGCCAGCTCAGTCCATATATTACATTCGTACCCGTGTACTAAAATGTGAAGTAGAATGCCTAGTGTGATTGCATAGATGTGTTTCTATCATGGGGGTAGTTGTTTGCCAGAATTCTCGCATGGTTTTCACTTTATTTTTATTTAGTGCTTATTCATTTGGAAAACCCATCTAAATACTTACTGCTAAGTGTCTCCAGTGTGTAAATATATCCACTACTCCTTTCTCATAAGAGCATTTCGGATTAACAGGCCGGTCGTTTAAAGCATCGTTTGGGCCGCAGAAATGGGATGTGAATTACAATCACCCAAGCTTTTTATTTGTACTTATGCTGCTAATTTTAATTGAACTTATAATTATCTTCACAATGTTATTCCCAATGAAGCTACACGCATGAATCGACTGCACTGTAAAAGGGTAGCAACACTACAATCTGATAGCCATCTTGGCGGTGCTTTCTCAATCAGAGGCGTGTTAGTAACACCACATATGCATGCATGAAAAAACGCTCGACGTAATATGAATGACATGCAGATGAATAATAATAGCTAGTAACTAGAATAATAAATGGAACAACGACCTGAGAAAACAAAGTCATCTATAGATGACATCAGAAAGGGGCTTAAAAATGGCCAGTTGAACGGATTCTACATGGTACTGAATGCATCCTGCGGGGCACAGGTACTGGCCCTTGGTAAGTAAGCACCTTACACAAGCCAAGAGGTAATACAGGGTGCGATGAGTCATGTTCATGTAATGGAAGGTGCTATATGACCCCTTTATCATACTAAATGTGCACTAAGCTACTTTTAAGAATTCTTTGCATTATCAGAGCAAGATTCCTCGCATTCATCCCTTTGAATGTCTGTTGCTTCATATCATGTCCACAATCCTCTCCTGCCTCGGCTATTTTTCTACTCTTCTCATTGACTTGCCCCTTCTCTCAACTTACCCCTCTCTGCTCAGCTTTCAACTCTGCTATTCATTTGCGTTTTTACTTCCTCCTCGTTCCTCTATTTCCCCCTTCTCTTGTGTTTATCTCTCTTCTTCCTTATGACTCCTGTCTTCTTCTTCACCGAAATAATACAGCCATTTTAGTTCCATGCTCAAATTCAGTTCAAAGGTATGCAAAACGTTAAACTACATGCAACCTTTTAATGTATGAACATCGATGAAGATACACACTTGGAAGGATCAAATAAGGACAAACACACAAGGAGTAGTGGAAAAAAGGAGTAATGGAGATATACATAGGGAGAGAGCACATTAGGATAAACACAAGGAGTAATAAAGGAGGAAGTAATGGGAGATATACACTGGTAGAAAGCACATTAGTACACACACAGGGAGTAATGGAAGGAGAGGGTAATGGGAGATATACGCTGGGAAGGAGCACACTAGGACAAACACAGGGAGTAATGGAAGGAGAGGTAATGTGAGATATACACTGCAAAGGAACAAATTAGGCACAATACAGGGGGTAATGGGAGGTATACACTGGGAAGGAACAAATTAGACAAACTCAGGGAGTAATGGAAGGAAGAGGTAATGGGAGATATACATTGGCAGGGTGCAAACTATGTCACACGCACACAGAGTAATAGAAATAGGGGGAGGTGGGAGAGGGAGAGGTATGAGGGAGATTAGCAATGACAAATTGATGACAGGAAAACCAGCACAATCAAGCACACCACTGCAGACTGTAATCTCTTCAAGCTAACAGACCCAACCCCAATGGTCACCCAAATGTACATATCATTGAGTCACCCCCTTCCACTCATCCATATAATTTTTCTGTTTGATTTGTACTCTTTCTATCCTTTACTGCAGTAGCAATATCTCAATCCACATTTTGACCAACGGCTTCACCACACCCTCCCAGAGATACAAACCTCAATTTCAACAATCATCAGTAACAAAACACAATCTGACTGTCTTAAACAGACCGAAAAAAAGAAACTCATGAACATGCACGCCAACTAACCTTCGGTTCAAAGCTAGATCTCTATTCAGCACTAAGTTAATTCTGTCCATTACATCTTCAATAAATGTGAAACAATTAGACAGCTAAATACCATAGGAGAGAGGACACAAGGTGCTACAATTTAACGCCAACAAAGGTAATTACCTAACAGACCAAGCCGAATCACCCTAACCAGCGTCCAGTAACACCTACACATAATGCGTTGCTACATCTCAAACGCAGCTGGAGCCCCAATGCCGGCTAGAAGCACAGATGATTCTCCACTCAGAGTCAACAAATCCATTTTTGAAGTCTTCACATCATCCATCAACTTTCCTTCCCTGCTCATCTGACATACGAGGATTTACCCGAATAAAGGATATGAGCATCAAAGTGGGGGCAGGCGATGCCTGGAGAAGTATGAAGATAGCCGGTATTTCAGCAAGACTATCAGCCATCCACCATACTCTGTCCTGCCGGAAGTCCCAAAGTTTTCCGTAGCTAACCATCTCCTCACGTGCCATTTATATATAAACGTGAGGCATTCCAAATCTACAATCCTTTGTCTTTTCAAGACATCACATAGCCAGAGAATTCCTGCCTTGAGTCATCTAGGCCAGAACAATTTCATCAGTCCATGCCAGATTCCCCCAGATGGCTCAGATGGCACCTCTTCACACAGGAAGATTTTGTCATTCACAGTCTTGAGCCATTTTCGACATGTACAAAGTGAGCAAGACAAAACCAGTGAGGGTTTTGGTTGTATAACAATTACTCCAAGATATCAGTGCATCGAGCAAAAGAGCAAAAAAGGGGCACAGATACCCTATTACAATAGAAACCAACTAGGGGAATATGATTTCACCTACATCCACCAAAGGCTAGAATTGCTCAGGATAAATGCCTAGTTACACTTGTGAATGTTGAGGATACCAACATCACCATCTGTAAGCTTCTTCCTCATTACCTAGCCTGGGGGACTAAGTGATTTCCTTCACACAAAAAAAAATATTTTTGAAAACCTGTTCCACCTAAACATTGCCCTTTTTCTGAAAAGGAAAAGGAAAAGGAAGAACTTGTGAGACATTGGGAACCTTTGGCAGCTGGGACATCTTTATGGTCAGATGAAGCTTTTACCAACTCATAATATCACTATTATCTCTATCTAGGACCACAAGCAAACTAACAGACACACATTGCCTACTACCATGAGCTAGCACTATTCCCAAAATAAGAGATCACTACCAGGCACCCTCTGGGCCCAGCTCTCAAAGTGCCCCAGAAACACATCTTTGAGATTAGGAAAGCATCATACGTAATCCTATTTACTCTATATTTAAGAATAGTCGAATAGTCCCAAATTAGCTCTATCATTTGGGTCCACACATCAACAAGATTTCCCACCAAATGTCATTTGCAAAAAGCAGACTCCTATGTTCTCCTCCAGCAACAAATACTCCTACCAATCTCTGCCTTCCAACTTGAGTCTGACAGCTGCTACCAAGGGTTCTATAGTGAGGTTAGAAAGAGGGTCAACAACGAGGCACCCTGCCAAGTGCTCTTCCTAAGCAGTAAAAATGTGACAAAAAGCTGTTTGTCAGAATCAATGACTATGCATCAGCAAAAAGGGAAATAAGACATAAAAGCACATAGAAACACCCTACCCAACCAAATGTCCTGAAGGCATACTTTAGGTAGGACCACACCAGCAGAAGATACACTTTCTGGGCATCCATACACAATGCCACCCGGTGAGATGGATGGTCCCTCCACATATTCAGGAGGTTAGATCAGGAGCAACACGTTTGTCTTGGAAGCAATATAATGCATAGCAACACAGGTTTGAATCCCGGTCTCATGCTTAGAATCTGGTCTCTGGTTTTAAGCGTGGTAAAAAAGAACAATTATAAAGAATAATTACAATTATAATGTTCCTAATATTGGCACTACTGTGTCTATCCATCATGAGTCTGATCCTTATCAACCAGTGATGAGCTCTATACTGTGTTCAACCTAAAAGCCAGTACATATTGCACATGACAGTATCCATTCATGGCATAAGAGTAAGCGTTACAATGGCTCCCCGCTTCAGATCCTACAAGGGCCCTTCTGTGCACATGCATTTAAATGGCTGGGTAAGAAAGGGGAAAGGAGGTGCTTACATCTCCCAAGAAAATGTCACTGTATAACCATCAGTACCTTGGTTCTTTCCCAGACACAGGCTGTCCATTGGTGTGCAAACATCATCTGACTGGAATAGCGCTTCCAAGCCCTCATCCCTTCCTGAGAGAGGGGAACACAGCAGCGATGGATCAAGGACAGGGACATCTCTAAGGATGTTCATAGAAGCACCAACATCGGAGGTTAAACGTTTAGTTCAAATAATCAGACTTCTTTCCCTCATGGAGGCTGCTTCTCTCGATTGCCCGGTCACCTTGCAGCTTTGATGGATGTGCACCTAACAAATGCCCACATTTATCTCCCAATACAGACTTCTCGGCCTAGGATGGAATCATGGAAGTCCACGGCTCTCTTTTGTCCTCCTCACCATTTGTTTAAGTTAAATGCAGCTCTGCAGCTTTTAGCTACTTCTGAAGCTGTTCCATCTTTGCTGCCTTGCCTTGCCATAATGGAAGACACAGATGATGAACTGCTCCACAGATTCATCTTTGAGTTATCCCGCACTATCTGACATACCTGCAGACCACAGACAACTAATGTTCCTGAATTAATCACTTAATCCTCCATGGGAAGTCTCCAAAAACTGCTGCATGAGGCAGAGAAATTGAAGGCCACTAATCTATCATTCCAGACCACTGCCCAACCAGCTTCCCTCCACCTGACTCTTACTCATAGGATTTCTAGGAAAGCTGAGTCCCACACCCGACCAGGAGAGAGGGGTCCGAAAAGGAAGGCAACCAAGAAATCTGACTGCATGTGACATCCGCACTCACGTCATAGCCTTCTTCAGCTTGAGAAACGAAATGCTAAACAGTACTGTACACCACATTACAGGTAGGGCCGGTATCATACCAGCAGCCACCACTGCGCATTCTTCGTTTGCCAAACAATGGCAGGCAGGCATACAAGGGATAAATATAAGCATCACATTCTCAGGCAAACAATTTGTGACCTCAAATAATCTGTGAGGGCTACACAATTATATATGTTGAGATGAGGGTCAGAAAGTAAGAAACTCAAACTCGGGGGGTAAGGTCAGGTCAGCTTTGTGCACCTACCACACCACCATCAGAAATCTAGTTCTTACAGCCAATGTACCAGAGACATGCACTGGCCTACAACTGTATGGCCTGCTGCCCGTCCTCCACAACTATCGATTTGCTGTGGACTCCCCTGCATTGAGACGTCAGCTGTCTGGTCTGCTCCCTTGACTTTGTGTACACCTCCACTTCTGTGCAGGGCAAGACACTGCCATGTACTGAGAGACTGCCTGAACCTCACACAGCTCGATGCCATGCCCTACACTGTGTGGCAAATAATGGGCAGTAAATGCTGCCGTTGAGGGCCTCCTTCTTGGGAGGCCAAAAACAATCTGAAGGTGCAGATTTACAAAAGAAAAAACACCAAAACCACTGGCCTGAAGTGAAACCTCTTTGATGTCATTGTCACACCACACTAACAAGGTATTAAAGATAATTGCAACCCCATACACTAAATGGCAACGTCAATACAGTCGTGGGGTGGCCTCAGCACACTTTTCTCCTACCTTGGCAATCTTCCTCCAGGCCCCAGAACTATGGTCCTGACTCTAATCCAGTTTCTTGGAGGAGCCAGGCAGGTACTCAACAGGATCCTCATCCAGACCAAGGAGCAACTCTTCAGAAATCTTATGTTCCAGGAATATATGTGTCATGCTTTACCTTTAAAGGCAGCTGGGTACACCATGTTTTATGTGACCTAGTGATACTTTGACAGGTTCTTGGAATTGTGAAACTGTTTTCTCCAGACATCCCTACTAACGTTGGCAAAAAACATGATCATACAATCACTGGGCACTCAAATAATGTCCTGTACATCCCTTGCAATCTTATGCAGCATTTCTTTTACTGGAACGTGTTGGAACTTGACAATGAAGTTACTAGAGTGTTCCCTTTCAGAATGTCTAGTGCCCAAAGACCTATGTTCCTGCTCATTCTCAAAGGAATTCCTTGCGGCCAGTTACAGAAGTTTGGACAGAGTGTTGGGTTGTCCTTCTCATCACTTTCTGGATAGCCAGATGTCTGAAGGTTGTTGCTTGTAGAGAAATGGGCTTGCTCAGAGATATTACTGGTGAATCCCCCTGGCTGGGCAGTTAGTATATGAATAGAGGTCTCCATGGGCAATCTATGATCTTACTCCATAGATACCATCCCTTCCAGCATATCAGGATTTCTGTTACTGTGGAGCAACACCTCCTTCATCTCTTTTAAAACTGGCTTAATGTCAGCGATCTTGATGGATATTGTGGTCAACATGTCAATATGTGTATCATCTCTCGCATCAATGTGCCCACCACCACAATCCTCCTAATCTCCCTGTGTCTTTTGTTATGGGGGGGATTACCTTGTGAACTGAAGGAGAGGACCTACTGACCAGACAAAATGGAAGATCTAAAGAAAACATTGTACGGGGTCTTTCTCCAACCTCTCTGCACAGTGTCAGCTTCAGCTCCAGACTTTGTTATTACTCCGCAGGTGGTTGCTCAGCATCCTGATACTGTGCAGATCCAAGGTACGACTGACAGCACCCTATTTCTATACTAAGTTTTAATGCCTTAATGCAGAATTCATACAGCCCTGTAAACAAAGTAATGGATACAAAATTTAGGTACTACCTGTTTTACTGCAAAGTGTGGTTTATCTTCTCTGTACAATTAGCAGAAAGGCACCTGGATTGCCCGGCATACTCATTACAGCTTACCTTCAAAGTGGAAAAGGTACATCTTCAACACATTGAGGACTTTGGGTAATATAGGTCAAGAGCTTTGTGGCAAAATATGCCATAGCTGAAAACCTTGAAAACGATAGACCTTCACTCAAAGCACTGGTATTTGATATGGTGATAGACAGTCTGTATGCAACTAAGCAGAGACTTCAGGTTTTAAGGAAGAGCTGTAATAGATTGAATAGGCAAATCAGTGATTACTCATTGAGTCATTTGTGAGCTAGCAGTGGGATTTGGAGTATATGGGGAATGGGGAATGTATGGGGAATCTCCCTCCTCTCTTGTTTGGAGACAGGGAGATGATCCATTTGTACTGTGAAAAATATTCCTGCATGAAAAGACCATAAAACCGGACCACCATTACAGATTTTGAATGATCAAAAATGCAGTGTAAGGTATGTTCTGCTATATGAGTTGGGGCAACTACTAGTTTGTTCATACATATTACCTTTAGTGAGTCCAAAAAGGTCTGGACCTGGGGATTTTCAACATCCTCCAACCAAAGATTCAAATCGCCCAGTACAATCCGACGTGAGAAGAACGGGATCATTTGTGCCACCCTATCTGCCAGCAGCAAATGGAACTGATAATCTGTCTCTAGCGGGAGTTAAACGTATAAAAGATCCAACGAAGAAGTAGAATTATATCAAAATTTAACATGTAATAATTCAGATCCCTTAATGCCAATAACCTTTTTCTCATCACTGTAAAAACATCACTAAATAATAAAGATTTTCAATAATTTCAGAGTATCTCCGGGGTACTAGATCATTCAGGGACGCCAGGTCTTCTGTGATACAGAGGATATCGAGATTCAACTCTTCAATCCGCTCGTGAATTAAAAGTGTTTTCTACCACTGAGCGAGCATTAAGCTGTAATGCTCTAATTTTCCCCAGAGAAGAAGCTTCTCGTACCCAAGGGCACCCGGGGGAGTGTATCTGGGAATATGGTCTTTGGGCCGAGACCCCACCCTCACAGTATCTCTCATTCCTCTCCTCTTTTATATAGGCGGTAAAAGCCATGAGGCTCAGTTAGTATCCTAACAAGAGCAAGTGAGGCACTCTGCGCCAGAGGCTGACTCGTGGCCGCCCTACCACAGGCATCCGATGAGGCCCTTTCCCAAAACATAGCACACCAATTTTTACTTGCCAAGGGTCATATATCACTAGCCAATAGCTAGTGGCAAGTGCACATTTTACAACCTGGAATATTCCACCTCCATTTGTGTTTCCTCATTTAGTGAACAAGTGCTATTTTCACGTTTTCTTAAGTGTACTTTATCTCGATATGCTTTGCCGAGCTCCAATGGGGCCGTGACATTGTATCAATTTGTGACAAAACAGCCATGAAGCCTGGGCTACTACTAATCAGGCCACATGGGCGACCACAACGGCCTCCAGTGGCTTCAACACTTTGAATAAATACCGCACAAATGAGTGTGGTCTGCGCACTGCTGCGTGCGGGGCAGGGGGATGTTGTAGGTTCCCTCAAGGTGCTATTAATGCAGAGGATGTGCTCCGTATTTGCCCTGAAGCACAAACATATTAATCAGCGGCGTATCTTCAATCATGTTCTGCATAACATCTGGTGTGCAATGAAAGTGATGAAACCGAGCAGTTGGCACAAAGGCATATTTAATTTTCTGTTCTACATTTGGGTTGAGAAGATTAGTACTCATGAAATAAAATGCAGGTTTCCAGCACGAATCAGAGAAAAAAGACGGGTCTCCCATTTCTTTCTTCTCTATCTCTTCTTTGTCACTAGACAGAAAAGTCTAACTTCCGTCATTTTTTCTAGCGCTTAGATCAAACTGAGATCACACATCTGTTTAAATTACACAAGGACTGCAACGTAAAATTGACCTGTGCGCACTCAGAATAAACGTAGCTATAAATAACACAAAATGGATCAGGGTAGTCGGGTGGTGGAGGGGGGGAACCGCACCATCAAATGAGCGGAATTAATGGTACTTTCTAAAAAAGTTGGCTGAAATGATAGCGACATGCTGACCGCTTTATCGTAAAGTTATAAGAGTAATTGATTATGAGAATGGAATATGTGTAGTTTCCCTCTTAACAGCAACGTGCTGTTATCTTTGGGTAAAAGTAATGCCAGCGGAAGTGTATCTTATTGCAGCTTTTCGATAAAGGGTCTTTAGACCCCTCCCCCCCTTCATATAAGCCCTGTGTCAATCACTGTGCCATAAAAGTGTATTGACGAATCTCTGCTGACACTTCCTCCTTGCAGTGGAATACCGAGGTTCTCGCTCCATTCAAAGGCGTCGGCATCCATTACATAATTATAGGTTTTAAAAATTCTATACTGAAATGGCCCTTCGTGGTGACACTGCCACTGGGACCGGAAAGTAACTTAATAGACTGATGACTTGGTAATGGACGGGCATCACTGCATCATCTCATTTCCAGATTCAAATATTGTAACCCTAAACATTTTATCATTTATCACACTCTTTTGTGTAGATGGTTAGGTAAACATATTTTAATACAGTTGTAATGCGTTCAGAGGCATTTTGCTCATAAATGGTGCAAGTCACTTGATGAGAGGCTAAACTATACATTATAAACACAAAAGGCAATAAGTCGTCATGTAGTGCCTATTCAAAAATTCACATATACATTACACAGAAATAATATTATTGCAGTACAAAAATATATGTCTGCACAGCATCACAATCAATAAAAATATCATGTACAAACAATATGAATTTGTAGAAGTGCCCAAACTTCTATCTACACTTATAAAAGGAGATCCTCCAATCAAAAAAGATTCACAATCAGTTGTTGATTAATAAAAGGTTGGTACAAGCTGAACAAAAAATAATATATATGACAAGAAGCCACGTCATGGGTCTCAATGAGAATATTGAGTGGCAGCATGCATAAGTGGTTTCAGAGGATGTTCTGATTGGGGTTATATGATTAATGTGTCCATTCATTCTGGATGTTACCCCAGTTAAAGCAGTAAGAGGTGCAGATTATTTAGAAAAACGGCTTTGGTTTGTTCAAACAAATGTAGAAACACGTTATGTAGCATAAAATAAATGCCTCTGCATACATTTTCAAGTGAGTTTCTCCTTCCCTTCTTTGACATGGGATTGGTGGAAGCCACACCTCAGTCACAAGAGCTGGGGAGTAGCTGTAGACTATATAATAGTGTGCACATAGGAGAAGAGATTATTACGACCATTTGAAGGATCAATATTGAAGAATATGTTGAGATACCACTAGAACTGGGAATGACTGAATATAACTTAGATCTGGAGAGATGACACCATCTGCAGGGTTGAGGTCCAGTCTTGCTTGGGAAAGCAGCCATTTCCACAAGGATGAGCAAGTCCAAATTGTAACAGGGTTCCAGACAGCCAGCAAAAAGGATCTTGCTGAATGCAGCTGCTCTAGAGTGAGGGTCTAAAATGTCTCTCCAAAAATAAGAAGTCACGTTTACAATGTAAGTAGAAATCACGTGATAACCCCAAAACTCTCCCTATAGAATATCCCACATAAAATCCAGGGTTAGGAGTCTGGGAATGAAGGGAAATGCTAAAATGAACAATATGAATTGTTCTGATGAATTATTTTGATATGTATAATGATATTATATAGGTGTATCTATTGATGTATTTATATGTTTTCTCTATTTAAGTTTTGTGTAAGGTTGACGTAGAGCAACCAGAATCACAATAGAAAATAAATGAAATGAATGCTAATATGACAAAAACCCAGGTGCTGTCTTAAATACAATGCCCTGTGTGTCCCATTTAAATTGAGCACCAAGTGAGGTGTCTTTTCTGTAAAATCCCATGCATTTTTATATTGACAGTTGCAACTTAAAAGTGACAGCATTTTGTGTACTTGAATACTTATTGTGTTTGTAAAATTAAGTATAATTAAATAGAATCCTTGGCTGATACCGACAAAGAATCACACAGACCATACTGTAGTCATGACACACTATTTGTCTAATGTCATATCATGCAAAAATTGTAGCGTGTGTAAGTCTAGTCATAAATGATGTGTTTATGCAACAGAAATAAGTGCAGAAAATTCATTGTATTCGTAGAAAATCATGCAAAAGTGTTAAACCCCTGTCATTTATTATTTTGAAATGCACAGGCACCCCTATGTTTAATGTGAAAAGACACAGTGCATTAGCATGGTAACTGTTACCGGAGAATGGTACATTTCCATCCCAAAACACATATAAACTGATAACTACACACATATATAGATGGTAAACTTAACACAAATAGACTGAAAACTACTCCCATGTAGATCGAAAGATGTGCATGCATATATAGATTGAAAACTGCACACATATGTTAATTGAAAAAAGCACACGTATATTCAGAAGGTATTGCAGACATTTGTAAGAATACCATATGTAGAGAAAGCAACCTGACAGATAAACGGTAGTTGTCATAAGGGACAATGAAGATTATATTCTGATATTTCGAAACAGAAATGCTATGCCTCATGTTGATGCCTGAATGCCTGAATGATGATAAAACTGAACTCATCATCCTTGGCACCCAATACAATTTACAAAAACTAGGACCAAATTACTCATCTTTCATAATTGATGGCAACATCATAAAAGTAGAGCATGAGGTTAAAACACTCGGCTTCTACCTTGACTCTCAATTATCATTCACAAAACAGGTTAACTCCCTTGCATTGCCTACAGCCTACACATGCAAATTGATTGGCGAAGGTAAACCATTCCTCTCAGATAACAGCTGCATTACTTTGGCCAGAGCTCTCATCCTCTCACGCCTGGACTACTGTAATGCACTCTACCTAGGATCACCCAGAGCCATTATCAAATGTATCCAAATCCTTCAAAACAATGCCCTGAGAGCGGCCCTAGGAATGTCCCGAAAAGATCACATCTCCCAGAATAGTCGACAACACAACTGGCTCTCAACTCATGAGAAAGTACTCCGAAAAACTCTATCTCTGACCTATAAATCCCTCAACAATGCTGCTCCCATTTATCTAATAAAGAGATTCCACAAGTACACATCCTCCAGACCTACCAGATCTGCCAACAAAGACCATCTTGTCGTACCCAACTTCAAACGGGCCCAATCGGAGGCAATAGCTTCCTGGTGAAAGACTCTAAACTATGGAATAACCTGCCTCCTAGCTTAAGACTGAACCAAACTGAGCACAAATTCAGAGCTAACACTATTATATGGCTAAAAACTAACAACCAACTCTCCTAACCTAGCAATGAGACCTACCTATATGACCACAGTAGCCTGCCACTAGCCTTTACTCTGTATCTCTCGCTTTGGTCCTCTGTATATTATGCTGAAAACGTGTCTCCTTGTAATTAACCCCCCTTGCTTGCATTATGTATATTGATGTGTATATAAGTCTTGTATTACTCTATGTATAATTTTTGGTGTTTACCATTGTATAATCCTGTGTGTAACCAGGTCTCACATATTCTTGTATCTGCTGCACACTGTTACCCCTGGGTATGACGCGCATTACAAATAATAAACAAACAAACATTGAAGTGCACTGTGTTGCTTCACCAGAAGCAATCATAGAAGGAGTCTATTTAAAAGCCTATTAGTTCTTAGAGTATAAACGGTGCTGAGAATTGTTTATGGAAATTAATGCTTGCATGAGAACCAGTAGTTAGAGTTGTGTAGGCAGGTACAATGAGTTTTTTGTTTTATTGGCCAATTGTTAACCAAGCTATAACATTGTAGTTATTTCCTTGGTATGAAGCTGGAGACAGTTGTTTAAAAATGATTTACATTTTTAAATACATTTTGAGTTTTGAGAAATACACTGTTTTTCTTGCCCAGAATGGTGACGTCGGACTGTATATCAGGGGGCATGAAAACAATTATTTTCCTAGCAGAATAATAAATAAATCCATACATTATTTCTACAATGAGCAGTGCAGGGGACACGATTGTAAGTAGATAGTAGTAGAGAAGCAATAAGCCAGGTACTGAGGAGAAAGACAATTGAAATCTTTGTAGACTAGAAGGAATTTGAAAATGGAGTGGTTGTGCATGGAGAGCCCACCACCATGGTTTCAGAAGAGGCGGAGGGTCTGGGTTGGTTGTAGAGAGTGCAGGTAGCGAAGATGAGGACGTTTTCTAGATGTTGGAAGAGAAGAGATGAAGGCCAATCAATAGGCTCAAGCAGTAGTTGAGTTTGCTGAGCTTGAGGGTAGAGTTTTCGTATGCTCTGAAGCCATCCGTATTAAGTACATACCAAAGCAGCATCCATAGTTCTACATACTTGGTTGAAGTTCAAAGATCACAGAAACATTTAAAAACATCTGACACATTATACACCCCATGAGAAGGGTGAGGTGGAGAGAGGCTAATAACTATAAACATTGAGGTTTTAATATGGACATATAATGCAATGCCCATGCAACTCCAATCCATGTGTTTGTACAGGTAGTGTCAGATTCAGGCAAACTAATTAAGAGCTGCTTTTGGCAGTGCACTTAATGCACTGCTATTAAGTGCATTTGTATAGAAAATACATTAGAGGTACTGCACAAGTCATTACAGTATTCACAACTAAGGATGCGAGAACTCATGAATATATGTTATAGTAAGACAACACCTACAACATGTAAAAGTAATTGTATAATAACAGAGAACTAACGATATAACCATCCCTTTAATATTATATTCCAATAAATCTCATGAAGTAGGATTGTTCCTAGTCAGTAACAAAATAAGGGGACTAATCAGAAATAAGTAGAAAAGTGAAAGGTAAAGAAAAGGCAGAGGGATGTCAGTGTGCAAGAATACTGTTCCCTAAGTAAATAATATGTGCCTTTCTTGGACGTAATGCTGTAATGCTTGGTACTCTGCTGCAATTCATTCATCATCCCACTCAAAAAGCTCACAAATTCACAGAAGATAAATAGATGTTTACTTCCATATTTTCTACTCTGCCAGTGTCCAATGTCGTATTTGAATGGCCTTCTTCCTCTGGCAATTTTCTTCTCTTTCTACATTTTCATCCCTTTTAGATCTGCACTCATAACTACCAAACGGCATTCTCTTTCACCTTAAGATACTTCCCTTGTTTCACTGAAGACTAAAGAACAAGCGTTCGAGAAAAACTATATTTTTCACAGTTCAATCAAAATTGGGTCGGAAATCCTACAATCAGACTTGCTAATATAATACAACTTTTCATATTTCCCATTCTTAAGTTTCTTATGATGCTCCGTGAGAATGGCTGCAACGGCATTCAAGCTTAAATTTTTTGAGCATGCATGAGATTAATTGAGTGCATGAAGTACACAATTGCTATTTGCAAAGTGCAACAGAGGCATTGATGAATGGAATATGTGTTCATGTTACAGGACATCACAAAATAATCAGACCAAAAACAGATTGTTCTATCTTTCATAAAAGAGCCAACACATTAAGAATGCACCATTTGCTATTTAGTATATATATTATTGTCGCAATAAATACAATACTATACAATAGATTTTGGGACCACAATATTCCATTCTATTAGCCCTGAGAAAGCTCATAACAGGTACAATAACATTGTTTGTGTTGCCAGTTTATGGTAACACAGATTACAACATAACGTTTTTTTTTTTCTTGAACAATCTTCCTGTTTGATACTTGTCATGTTTGAAAGCTGGCACTGCTTCCTAGATTTAAATACTGCAGCCATGAAGACTTGAACAGAGATCCACTCCCTAATAAGAGCAAGCAGAAAGAGCTGTACAACCGGTTTTACAATTTTCCCATATCTTCAGGACAGTGCTTTACCGAAATTGACTGGTTACTGCGATCACTCTGGGAAAATGCACGTTGTCATGCTGGTGCTGCTGAATGGGTTTTGTAGAGGGCTCTCAAGTTATGTACACACGGTTTGACTCCTTCACCTGTATTAAACATTAAGAACCATTGAGTTGTTCTTAAGGTTTAATACAGAATTTTAAAAATCAACAATCTATGTATTACGATTTTTGATTGTGGTAATCTTTAAATACATTATATTTAATGAATGTTTCAGATCTATACTAGCATGATCTATCCCACGTATAATTTAGTAGGAAGTGCAGAGCTTTCACTCTTATGCCTTTTCTTAGATTCATTTCTATGGGATCTACCAATACACAGATATAATTAATATCACAGTTGTGTTAACTAACACATTTGTACTGGCTAATCCAATTAGTCTTGGATATTTTGTAAATAAGCTACAGTAGGGTCAGCGTCCGAGCAATAACATCACACGCATCTGCACAATGATGTCATGTTTGATGGCATTACAAATTATGACGTACTTGTTTATAAATATGTTGCCGCCATTAACCATGCAGCACACAAGTAAACATATTTTAATAACAAGGATGAAATATTCCTGCCTTTCCTTATGCCAACCAACTCTGATATTTTCTTCTAGATTCACTGACAAGAAATCTCACATATTTGTATGTTATGCAAGTTCATCGCTGGATTTTGTCCCTACTTCGTAGTTACAAAACGAAAGTAATCAGACAGTTGTTGGATACATGAATGCATTGTTACATTAGAGAAAACAAATACAGTGATGTTTGATGTTGGTTTCATTTCTCAGGTACAGCAGGGAAACTTCACTTCAAAAATGAAGATTTCTGTAAACACATGCCGTGTTCAATTTTCTTGTAGGCAAGTTTCTCAATTAAAACATTGGGCCTCATTCCGAGGCTGGCGCTATCCATGGAGTAAATAGCACCATGGTAAGCAACCATGGAGCTATTTACTCCATGGAAATCCGGCATGGTGAATGGAGTAATTACCGGTCCATTCCAAGGTTGGAGGGACCGGTAATTCCCCATTCACCATACCGGTTCCCCATCCCCATTCTTGCCTCCATAGGGCTCAATGGGAATGGGGAAGGAGTAAATTACGGCACCGTAAATTACGGTGCCGTAATTTACTCCAAGGTCCCTTTGCGGGTTGGATTTTTAACACCTGCTAAAAGCAGGCGTTAAATGCCAACCCGCAAAAGGGAACTCGGAATATGGTGGTAAGTGTTAACGGTCACCGTTGCCATTAACGGTGACCGTTAACCCTTACCTCCAACCTCGGAATGACCCCCATAGTGTTTTTATCTTCAATTGTTTCATCATTTCCTGCTATCATTCTGAAGTTGCTCAAACTCAGACTTTGAGTGAAATTTACTCAGGGCCCAATAGTGTTCCAATAGTTTTCCTGGGATGGTTTAGTTTGTGGCACTATCTGTACCAGGTGTCGCGTGCTATCTCTCAAGTGCACAGATGACAGACTAACTGTGTCCCAAAGGTGCACCCTATTTGTAGCAATTGAAGAAATATGATATAAGCGAAGTAGGAAAAGGCACTATTTCGTCACCTCCCACTTCGAATTCATGCAGTCTTCATGTGCCTTTGATTCTGCTCATAGTGAGATCCTCTGGTGTGAATGGTGTACTGTGCTAACATCATGGCTAGTCCGGGTTGTGACAAATTATGTTTTATGTTATTTATTTAATTTTATAGAAATAGCTTAGAAGTTGTTTATATGTAGCCTGCCATTTAAGAGAGCAATGAGACTGTGTACAATATAACGGGGAAGAATTCCCAGGTTACTTATTTTTATTGACTAAATTGGGCTTGAATCTGAGTAGGATTTTTCAGATACAAGGTGGGCTAGGTGCAGGGCTTTAAGCGGGCCGGTGCCTGCTGGGGCTGGGCCCCGGCAGTCTCCAAAATCTTGTTTTGAGGCGGGGCACTGCCGGGGCCCAGTAATCTCCCATGACAGCCCGACCACAAACCGAAAAGGCTTTTTTTCTAAAGCCTGACAGTCTCGCTCGTGTGCGAGAGATTCAGGCTTCAGAAAAGACTGCCTTTCAGCCATAATGGTGATGCCGCACCTGCGAGGCATCCCTTTAAGCAAGAGATACCGTGGGCCAGCGCCACCATTATGGAGAAAAGGTGAGGCCGCTGGAAGCAGAGGCCTTGTTTTCTAAATCCTGAAGCTCCTGCGTATTCGCGGGAGTTTCAGTAATCAAGAAAACAGCCTCTGCTTCCAGCGGCCACACCCGTTCTGCCTTAATGGTGATGCTGGCCCTCCCCCCAGCTGGCAAGGGGCAGTGCCACCATTAAGGCTGAATAGGCGAGGTGCTGTCCCCTGCCAGGAAAGCCTTTAGAATATAAATGCAGAGATCAACACCCTCACCCCGCTGGGGAGAGGGTGCTGATCTCTACAAAAGGCTGCCTGGCAGGTGTGCCAGTAGCCCATTGAACCGGGGCACGTCAGAGGGCGTGGCCTAACAGGCCAGCAGAAAACCTGCCATTAGGCCACGCCCCCTAGATGAGTCCCGGATCATTTTGTAGTGCCACTTAAGGCACTGGCTAGGTGAGCTGTGATCACTGAGCGGTCTGAACAGAGAGGCAGTATTGTAAGTGCATGCAGAACATGCAAAATGAAGAGTGGTGAAATATCTTGAAGTTGCTAGAGCGTTATATCAGCAAATGCATGAATTCACCATGTGTGATCTAAGCAAATGGATAAAGGACAAATGATGGCTCTGGTATGCTTCAGAGTTTAGTAAGTCTCCACTTGTAAGCAATATAAGAGGCATTTGTATGGTTGGGGATTACAGGATTGTTAACTGGGATAACAAGTAGCAACATTACAGTAGACAATTGGAGCTCACTAAATGCAATTAATCTCTTAATAGGACCATGACCAGTAGTGATCAACCAGAAGAAATGTAATGCAATGCCTCCCTCATCAACCAGTATTACAGAGGATCTGAAAGAGGAAGGAACAAGTTACTTACCTGTAACTGTTGTTCTCCAGCATGGGTCTGGCATGGATTCACATGCTCATGAATATTCCCCGTCGTCAGGCTGGGAATCCTCGGTAAAGAAAAAATCAGTATCAGTTTCGTTTCTGATCTGTCTTTCGTAGTAGTAACCAATCACTGATCTCTGCGTCATACTGACCACAGCCAATGACTTCCCTCTACCTAAGCCCCGCCTCTGGCAGCCATCTTCAGATTTGGTAGCACGTGAAGTGGCAGTATGACCAAGTGAAGAGCCGCAGAGGGGTATGCGGGAGGGTTCGCATGTGAATCCATGCCAGACCCATGCTGGAGAACAACAGTTACAGGTAAGTAACTTGTTCCTTCTCCAGCATGGGGTCTGGCATGGATTCACATGCTCATGAATAAAGAATACATAGCAGTACACACATGCACAACCACGGGAGGTGGCAAAGGCTCAACATTAAGCATTACATCAAACTCAACATTAAGCAATTCTTACCTCCTCACCAGGCTCACCTTAGGCGAACAGGTTGCACAGCACTGCTTGGCCGACCCTGGACTCCTCCCTGCAATCCCGATCGACGCAGTAGAATTTCGTGAAGGTGTGCGTCGACCTCCACGTAGCAGCCCTGCAGATGTCCAGCAAGGGCACACCAGATAGGGACGCCGTGGTAGCTGCGATCGCTCTGATGGAATGGGCACTCGGACGGCCAGGCAGCGGTCGGTTTGCCAACCGATGACAGTACATGATACAGCCGGAGAGCCATCTGGAAATGGAAGCCTTCGAGAGAGCCTTCCCCTGATTGACAGGACCAAAGTTCACAAAGAGTTGTGACGTCTTCCGAAAACACTTTATGCGGCCCACGTAGAACTTCAGCGCTCTAGCCACATCCAGCGAGTGCAAAGTCCTTTCAGCCGGCGACGGGAAGAAAACAGGCAACACCAAGGGTTCGTTGAGGTGGAAGTCCGACGGCACCTTGGGCATGAAGGAGGGGTGCGTCCTGAGCACTACCCTCGTGTCGTGAAAAGTCAAGTACGGGGACTTGCAGGAAAGGGCCTGGATCTCTCCCACCCGTCGTGCGGAGGTGATGGCCACAAGAAACGCTGTTTTCCACGACAAGAACTTCAACGGAGCCGAGTGCAGAGGCTCGAACGGAGGTCCCATGAGCTTGGTCAGCACCATGTTGAGCTCCCACGCCGGGGCCAGAGCCTTCACCGGCGGGAACGATCTGAACAGTCCCTTCATGAACTCTTTCACCAGACGATGAGACCACAAAGACGTCCGCCCCGTGGTTCTTGTGTATCGGGAGATCGCAGCAAGATGAATCTTGATGGACGCATGCGCCAGTCCAGCTTTGGCCAGCGTCAGTAGGTACGGCAGGTAATCCGTAGAGGGTTAATCTTATGTGCGTGGCACCAGACAGAGGACCTCTTCCATTTGTGTGCGTAGCATTTAAGAGTTGAGGACGCCCTGGCCTTTGTAAGAACCTCTCTGCAGTCGTCCGGTATGTCGTATCCTCCAAACTCTAACGCTGCAGGAGCCAGGCCTGCAAGTTCAGTGACTTTGGGTCGTGATGGAGGATGGCGCCTCCTTCCCTGGAGAGAAGATCCACGTCCACCAGCAGCTTGATTGACGGGGACGCTGACAAGTCCAGAAGGTCCAGGAACCATATCTGCCTCGGCCACGCAGGTGCGACGAGGATCATCCTGCACCGTGACCTCTTGAGCTGGTTGATGAGCCGGATCAGCAATGGCAATGGAGGGAAAGCGTATAGAAACAGGCCCTCCCAGGGGAACGAGAAAGCATCGCCCATGCTCCTCGGCTGGGGAAACCTGCTGGCGAACCTCCGGCACTTGGAGTTCGTCGCCGTCGCAAACAGATCGATCTGGGGTGTGCCCCACCGTCGGAAGAGGCGGTCCACTAGATCCTGTCGTAGTTCCCACTCATGGCACGAGCGCAGCTCCCTGCTGAGTGAGTCGGCGATGGTGTTTTTTATCCCTGCCAGATGAAACGGCACCAGAAACATCCCTTGGGCGAAGGCCCAATGCCACAGATCCTGCGCCTCCTGGACAGGGCTGGGGACCTGGTTCCGCCCTGTTTCCTGATGTAGAACATGGTGGTGGTGTTGTCAGTGAAGATCCTCACCACCTTGCCCTTGAGGGATGGAAGAAAGGACCTGAGGGCCCAAAACACTGCACGGAGCTCCAGGACGTTGATATGGAGGGACTTCTCCGTCGGGAGCCACAGGCCTCTCGCGTGCAGATTTTCGGCGTGCGCACCCCACCCTTCCAGGGAGGCATCCGTGGTCACTGTCTCCTGGTGGCCGGGGGTCTGGAAGTCCATATCCGCCGTCAGATGCGTGCGGGTGCCCCACCACCGGATCGCTCGTCGGAAACTCTCGTCGAGTGTGATCCTCTCCTCGAAGCTGCCCGTCATCTGGATCCAGCGCATGTCCAGGAACTCCTGCAACGGGCGCATCCGGAGCCTGCACAGGCGGATGAGGTAAATGCAAGAAGACATCATTCCGAGGAGGGACTTGATGGACCTCACTCTGGCCGCATCCGCAACCAGCATCCGCTGCACCTTGCCCAAGATGGCCCTCGTCCTTTCCTCCGACGGAGAGGCCAGAAGCGACACTGTGTCGAGCTTCGCTCCCAGAAACAGTGCGTCTTGCGCGGGCACCAGGTGGGACTTGGCGTAGTTTATGGAGAATCCCAGGTCTGTGAGAAGTTGGACGGTCCTTGCCGTGTGCTCCACGGCGAGCTCCTTCGTCTTCGCTCGGATGAGCCAGTCGTCCAGGTAGGGGTAGACGTGGATCCCCTCTCGGCGCAGCTGCGCCGCCACCGGTGCGAGGCACTTGGTGAACACCCTGGGTGCTGACCTCAGCCCGAAGGGAAGGGCTCTGAACTGATAGTGACATCCTTGGACCACGATCCTGAGAAACTTTCGGTGTCCCTTTAGGATGGGAATATGGAAGTAGGCATCCTCCAAATCCAACGACGACAGGAAATCGCCCTCCTCCAGCTGACCCAGGACGTGTTGGAGGGTGACCATCCGGAACTTCTCTGCCTTGATGAATTTGTTCAGTCATCGTAGGTCCAGGATGGGATGCCATCCTCCCGTCTTCTTCTTCACGAGGAAGTATCTTGAGTAAACTCCGGAGACCCGAAGCCTCTTTGGGACGAGCTCGATGGCGCCCTTCTTGAGCATCGCCTTTACCTCCAAGAGAAGTTGAGGGACGTGATGTTCTTTCCTGGCCACAGGGGGGACGCGCGGGCCCCTCTTTAGAAACTCGAGCGCGTGACCCTGGGCTAGGGCGTCCAGCACCCAACGGTCGGTGGAGATGGACTCCCACACGCTGACGAAGCTCGCCAGCCAGCCTCCCACCGGGGTGCTTCGGTGGGGGCCCGACCCCACGGCCGGTTCAGTCCTGCTTCGACGAGGCTTTGCCGCCTTGTCCTCCTTGGCGACGACGGCGGGGTCCGCATGACTTGCCTCGTCCCCTGTAAGCTTCTTGCGACGACGAACAGGCCGCTTGACAGTAGGTGGAAAATCCGCCACCGGAACCTTTGGAGGCACCCTGTTTGCCTCCGCCGCTCCGAAAGGGCGGCCGCCGTTGCTGGAGTACCCCAAGAGCCCGGGCCGTCTCCGTGTCTGCCTTGATGGCTTGAAGGGAATCGTCCACTGTTTTCCCAAACAGGTTGTTTCCGTCGAACGGCATGTCCAAGACTCTGGTCTGCACGTCCTGACGGAAATCAGTAGCCTTGAGCCATCCACGCCGCATAAGGCACACGCCGTTGCCCAACTGGCGAAATCCAGTGTCACCGATGTCCGTCGCAATCGTAATGGCGTGGTCCGACGCCACCTCTCCTTCCTACAAGATCTCTAGGGCTTCCGCCCTCTTGTCGTCCGGTAGGAAGTCCAGCAGGGGGGCCAGTTTGTACCACAACTCCCTGTCGTAGCGGGCTACGATAGCCAAGGCGTTGGCCGCCTTAATCGTCGCTGCAGACGAGATGACTCTGCGTCCCATTGTATCTAATTTCTTTCCCTCGCTGTCCGGCGGGGAGGTCGACGTAGAGGCAGCGCCCCCCCCCGCTTTCTTCCTGGCCGCCGTGGAGACGACCGAGTCCGGGGTCGGCTGTGCCCGAAGGCACAAGGGGGCCGCGTCCGGGACCCGGTACTTCTTCTCGTACCGATCCCTTCGAGCCGGCGTCGTGGATGGGTTCTTGAGGAGGGCGAGGCCCTCATCCCAAATATCGTCCAGTAGAGGTACAGAGAGGACTGTCTTCCTCTTGGCCTCGCGCCGTTGATAAAGGAAACCTTCCTTCTTCTTCTCTTCCGGGCAGAGCTGGAAAAGCTCGGATGCCCTGGCGATCATGGAGTGAAACGATCCAATCTCGTCGGGCGGGGAAGCCCGGGTGGGAGGTGACGACGGCAGATCCTCGTCGTAAACCTCGTCGTTCGTACCCGTCGCGGCCGTGTCAGTCCCCGTATCATCCCCACGAGTCGTGGACGGGGAGGAGGGCCGAACAGGGCGCGATGGCTGAAAAGGAGGTGGAGGATGAATCCTTCTTCTCTTAGGGGGGGGCTCCCAGAAGGGCCTGGCTCTGGGTCCCCTGTCGGGAGCGGTTCCTCCGCTGGTGGTAACGGCAGTCTCGTCCTTATCTCAGAGCATAAGGACTGTATAGCCAACAAAATGGCCACCGAGTTGTCTTGCGGCACTGGTTGAGGGGAGTCCGACAGGCGGTTAGGGGCCCCGTCGGCACCCTCGACGTTATCGTTGTCTCCTATGTCGGGATCCCTCCCGACGGGCTGGTCTTCTTCCACGCCAACGCCGTGGCTTAAGACTTGGATCAGCTCTTCCTCAGAGGTTGAGGCCGAATCCACGACGACCTCCTGCCCCCCCTTTTTCTTCTCCGTCGGAGGTTTCACGGGGGTCCTGTCGATGGGCATAAAAGAGGACTCCCTCCGCGGTGGCAGGGAGACTCTGAGCCCCGAGGTCGCCACCACTGGTGTAGCCTCCACAGGCTGAGCCAGGGCCGCCGCGACTGTCTCGATAGAGGCCTTGGCCGGATGGATTAAGGCTTTCACCACCTTAGGTGCGCTCACCGCCTTCTCCTTGGGGGGAGGGTCACTGCCTCGCTCCCCCTCCGATGGGGCCTTCGAGCTCGACCGGGGTCTCTCCAGGAGCTTCGCCGGGTGCTCGGCCTTCCTCTTACCCGAACCAGAGCGTTGGCTCGTGGTTGATGGTGCCGGGGAGGATGCGCCCTGCCTGGCGCCCGTAGAGCCCGACCGTTCGGCGCTCCCGGTGCCAGCGGACCCGCGGTGCTTGGCCTTGTGTTGGACCCCCGTCGCCGGGGCGTCCTCAAAGGTCTTAGAAGACCGCTCGGACTTCTTCTTCTTCTTCTCGCCTGACGGGCTCTTCCCTTCCAGCCAGTTGGCGAGACGTTGATCGCGGTCCTTCATGGTCCGCTCCGACATATTGCCGCAAAACGCACAGTCCTTCTCCATGTGTGTCCTGTCCTCCTGTAGGCAGTAAAGACAAAGGGAGTGTTCATCCTCCTTAAAGACATTCTGAAGCTGGCATCCAGGGCAGACCCTGAACAGCTTTCCGGGCGTCGAGCTTCCCTTCTCCTGGGCCATGTCCGAGATGGGCCTGAGAAACTTCTGGAGTCCTCCAAAAGCATGGCTCGACGAAATCTTCACCCTTGAGGGGCATAGACGAATCCGACACGGGTCCCCGTTGATCGGATGAAGAAACGGTGGAGCTTGAGGCTCTTTTGACCGAATAATAGAAGTTTTTTTGAGAAAAAACATGAAAAAATAGCACTAACGCTCGAGAGCAATAGCACGAGGATCCCAACACTTGAACGTGCAGTAAAAATCTGAAGATGGCTGCCAGAGGCGGGGGTTAGGTAGAGGGCAGTCATTGGCTGTGGTCAGTATGACGCAGAGATCAGTGATTGGTTACTACTACGAAAGACAGATCAGAAACGAAACTGATACTGATTTTTTCTTTACCGAGGATTCCCAGCCTGACAACGGGGAATATTCATGAGCATGTGAATCCATGCCAGACCCCATGCTGGAGAATATGCCATTTTCTGATGGCACAAACACTTGCAATATTTAGGACGAATCTAAGAGTAGTTAATAACAGTGTGTACATTATGAAACAATGAAAGTACAAAGTCAACCATTTGGGATTAAGAGCACCTACAAATGATGAAACTAAAAGAGTATTGTTGTTGGTCAGCAATTTGATAAGGAAATTGCTGTTGTCATATGTAATGATGTCATCGTTTCTAAACAGTGCACCAAGGCAGAGGTCAGAGCCACTGGAAGTTTCTTTCAATAGCTCTTCTGAAGAAATTAGGATATATTACAGGCAGGGAAGGGAGATCTGCCACAGTAGTGCAAAATCTACTCATGAAATATTATGAACCTCAATGCATCAACATCAAAATGCTTAGCCTTGAACAATGATGTACTACTGACATCTTAAATAAGAGACAATCTGGTTTTCAGGAAAAGCATGGCACTGAGTCTGCCCTGCTGGATTTAAAATCGAGGCTTCTTCGGCATATGGATCAAGGCAGCCCCAACATGCTGATGCTGCTGGACCTCTCTGCCGCCTTCGACCTGGTAGACCACTCAGTGTTGGTCTCCAGGTTGAGGGAGGTGACGGGCTTCTCGGCCCCGGCAGCCAAAGGGTTGCCTCTTTTCTGAATGATCGCCAATGGCGAGTGAGCAGCAACCTGGCAGACGCTGACCCTTTGGATCTGACACGGGGAGTCCCGCAGGGAGCCTGTCTTTCACCAATCTTTTACAACATTTTTATAGTTCCCTTCCTTGATTTTCTGGACAGTAATGACATAGAGTTCACCAATTACGCTGACGACACCCAGTGTATCATTCCTATTACGGGTGTTTTCTCGGATGATGAAACTAAAATCAATTGGATTTATTCACTCATCCAAAGTTGGATGTGTGCCAATGGACTGGCCCTTAACACCAACAAGACAGAACTCATGCTTGTGGGCACTGTCCCTAAAATTCGTAAACTGGAAGATTCATACTCCCAGTTTGTGATTGATAACTGTGCCATAAAGGTCAAGAGAAAAGTTAAGACACTGGGGATTTATCTTGATTGTAATTTGAATATGAAAGTGCAGGTCAGTAGTCTGGTGGCTTCGTCCTCGTATTATATCAAACTACTTACTCGTGCACGCCCCTTTCTCTCTCAAACTAGTAGAGAAACACTGGCTCGAGCACTGATTAGCTCCAGGATATACTACTGTGGTAGTGTCCTGATCGGTCTCTAAAACTGTGAAGTGAACAGATTGCAGGTAGTGCAGAATAACGTTGTCAGGGTCGTGATGGATAAAAAGAGATCAGATCATATCTCCCTCTCAAGAAGGGAGCTTCATTGGCTTCCTATCAAGGAACGCATTCTCTTCCGCCTTTTATCTATTGCCTTCAATTGTCTGAAACAATCTGGTCCTGCCTACCTCAAAGAGGAACTTAGGCCCAAAACTAGCAACCTTAGATCTAATGATCTCTACCAGTTAACCGTTCCAAACTGTAAATTATCTCAGACCAAGGTTGGAGCCTTCTACTCTGCGGCCCCCATTGCCTGGAACAACCTTCCTTTGAATTTGAGAACTGAAAACTCAAACAGAGTTTTCAGAAAAGGACTTAAAACCTATTTCTTCAACTAATATCCTCTTGTTCTGTGATCATTTCTTCTGGCACTATCTTCATCTTCCGTGACTTTTTCCCTGGATTCTCTATTTGTTTCTGTATTTTTCAGCGCCCTTAAGCCCCAGGGTCAGTGGATTTGCGCATTATAAATCTTTTTTTTTTTTTACCAACTTTATTTTCTTCTCATGGAATCTTACTTACAAGCATTCAGGTAAGAAACAGTATAGTTAAACCTTCATATTGTTCTTGTCCCTCTTTTCCCCCAGTCCATTTTCAAATTTGTAGTACGTCCATGAGTTTTAACATTTATAACTCCCCCGCCCCCTCTTCTCTCGAACTTCAGTATATTTCCCCTTTCACCCCTACCCCCCCCAGGTGAAAAACAAACACAAAAACAAAACAACAAAGCTGGGATGGTTCTACATCCGTCCACCGTTAGGCAGATTTGTTACAGTCCGGGCCTTGACTGCCTGTGTTGACTGGAGGCTTGGGCCCCCTCATGTTTCCTCCTTGTCAAGGGCCTTAGTTCAGGATTGATCTCAGCAGGTTAGGTCTATAAAAGTGAGCTTCCCTGTCTGTGACATAGTCTATGAATGGGTCCCACACCGCCCTGAATTTCAGATATTTGTTATCCTTTAGGGCCCCTACTTTCTCCATCGCCAGAATGTGCCATATCTTGACCCACCAACACGCGACTATTGGGCCTTCGGGGTTCTTCCATCCCTGGGCCAGAGTTATTCTTGCCGCGTTTAGTAGTTGAGTAATCAGGGTAGCGTTGTTACCTGTCTCTGCATAGACGCCTTCGACTGCGGTCCCCAGGAGTATTACCTTTGAGACGTGTGGAAATCTTAAATAAATAAATAACTATGTGGAGACACTGGATCTGTGGCTCTGAAACAGTGATTTAACCAGTAATTCCTAAAGAAGAGTACATGATGGATTGGTGCACAATATGATTGGACTATGTAAAGTACATATGGTAAACTATTGTTGCTTTTCAAGTATGAACAATAAGCGCTTTGAACAGTAGACTGATATGCTCCCTCTACCAGTCTTGCTATAAGTCTATAACTTAGGAGTGGGTCGTCCACAATGTGCGGCTTGGCTGCAACCCACCACTGATCCACCCAATTTGGATCAGTCGGCAGACCAGTGAAAAGCAGACTGAGTCAGTGGAATGAGTCAATAGTGCATGTCCAAAAGGCCATGCCTTTCTGGGGCATGCAGCTCCACCAGCCAGGCATGGTCTATTTGCATCACTTGTTTGGTTAGTTGATTGAGAGGGGGCGTTCCTGTGAACCCTCTTCTCAATGTGGCTGAATTGGGAGCTTTGGAGCATTCTTGTTATACAGGCCTGGCATGCTCAATATCTGCAAGACTAAACCTGAAAACCGTAATGCTTTCTTGTTCATAGGGCATGTTTTGCTAGGATGTTGGATAATTCCCAAAGGTGGAGCATAGAGGCCCTGGCTGAACTGTGACGTAAGATGTGCCTTGCTTGTGTTGTGTGTGAGAGACAGTCAAGGTGAGATGCGGATGTCTGCAAACATTTCTGTATGTATGCTTGTGCGTGAGTGAGGGTTAGAGGTGAAATTGTCTGTGTGTGTGTGTGTGTGTGGGTGTGTGTGTGTGTGTGTCTATATATGTATATATATATACTCCCAGAACCATCCAAGAACCTAATCCAGAATGATCCCATAAGGAACATTTCAGGTAAATAATGAGTAATAAACACATCACCATCATGGCTCCGCAGAGCCACACAAATCACTATCATAACTCTGCCGAGCCGCACAAATCACTAGTATGAATCCACAGAGCTGCACAAATCACCATCATGACACCAGAGCTGCACAAATCACCATCATGACCCTGCAAAGTCTCTTGACTAGCCACAACTAGTCAGCGCACACACCCATCACACAGGTTACATGCCCGCCATGCAACCCCACAAACTCTACATCAGAGCCACTCATCATTCACAAGGCACTTACTATAGTTACAACTAAAACAAAACTTTGCAGTGTGGGCTGGGCCCTACCCACACCTCAAACTAGAAACAGTGCGTATAACAGGGGGGATGTATGGGTGCCTGGGTTAAGGCAATTTTTCTTTTTTTACATGGCCGAATTGAAGTGGCACTGAAATTTATGTTGTGGCAAAACCATATAGGCGCGCATATTTAAACACCCTGTTTTGAGGAGAGACCATATTATCTGCATGCAGTGAGATCAAATAATTGATCATGCATGATTGCATTCATGAAATATTTGTATAATGTTTTTCAAAATATACAGCGACATGTTTAAAGATATACATCCTGACATTTGAACAGTCTTGTCAACACCTGCTGATGTTTGAATTCTACAGGAATTTTTTTAAGGGTATTCCGATAGCAATCTTGAAATTATTAATGTGTGCTTTTTGTCAGGGCCAATTCCATAAACATGTATAGGATGGTGCTGTGAAGCAATAGATTTGTGCTAGAAATAAAGTTCTTGTTGCGAAATAACTTACGCTCTGCAGGAATATAAGAATGCGTAGAGGCTAAATATCCTACCCAGACCCCACACTTCTACAAACTAACAGTTATCCTAATCATAAAGGTAAAACAGGCACATCTAAGAGATATACATCCTTTGCCTTTTGTGGTAAAGTGGGCCAAGAGAAGGCCATACTCTCCAAAGGGGTGTGAATGTAATCCAGTAACAAACCAAACAGAAAAGTACAATAGTCTAAAATACAAGGAATGTTTAACCACAGTTCTATAGATAGACAGTGAAAAACGTTGTTCAAGGGACATTAAGGTTAGAAGTAAAAATGAAAAAACTGAAATTCGCCCGTTATGGTAAGCTAAGCAACCATAACTCCCGCCACCACCGTGCACTGCTAAGACTAACACCCATGACATCAAAGATGACATCACAAATGTCCTTGATGACATCGCATATGAAATTAATTTTGATGAAAAGTCCCTACAAAGGGTTGTGTTTATAATGTTCCGAACAAGATTTCAGGGTCAATTGGGAGACTTACTACTGAATGTATTAAAAAAATGTGCTCATGTAAACAACACATTATACTGGAGTGTTGTTGTTAATGCAGGAATCTAATCATATATACACACATAGAGAATGACTGCAGCATGCACCATAGAAGTACAATATTTGTAATCTGGTAGTTTTGAATAGTAAAATAATGAATAGGACTTTATCAGAGTTTTCAGTAATGTTAAACATTGAATAAATAGCTCACAAATGAAGAATTAATACACACTTGTGTTAGTACAAACAATGCATTTGAAAACCGACAATGCCTACACATTAGAGGCGCCTACAGGAAAAATAAAGTAAAGAAGAAAGAAACAAGAGCACCAGAAAATGTCGATTACATTAAAATTCATGTTCATGTATACAAATGAATTGTGTTTTTGAGGCCTGCTTATTGCCCTGTTTATGTGCACCATGAGCTAATACCAAACCCTAAGGAAAGTCATTTAAGAACATACAACAAGGTTAACGTCTAGATATATAGCACCTTTTAATTTTTCATATTCTGACAGTTAGTGAACAATAACAGCTAGCCTAGATATGTCAGTGAACAAAAACAAGTGCCCTAGATAAGTGATGTCATTGGTGATGTAATCAATGACATTTGTGATGTCATCTTTGATGTCCTTGGTGTTAGTCTTAGCAGTGCACAGTGGTGGCAAGAGTTATAGTTGCTTGGCTTAACATAACTGGTAAATTTCTGGGTGGGTTTCGGTTTTACTTGTATCCATAACGTCCCTCTAACAACCTTTTTTCATTATTTTAATGGGAATTTATTAGTGCAACTTAACCATAACATCCCTTAAACAAAGTTTATTCTGTGAATTTCATAGGTTTTTACTAGTGCACCCTAATGTGCTACAACTTCCTAATATTATATTTACCCCGATATATCATCATTTTCAGCCAATCTTGAAAGTTTTGATTAAATACTGCGATTCCCCAGCTCCTAGCAAAATTTTTAACACTTCTATTAACTTTCTGCAACTTTTGAGCATCGTTTCCTTTTCGCCGACGTTCACGGACATCTGAAGTCACTGCGTACTGTTCGGACAGTGTCACGTGACCACACGGGTGCAGTGTGATGACGTGTTTGCGAACAGGTCCGCACTTCGTGAATGGATCCGTGCTCCGTGAACAGTTTGAAACTGCATTTTAAGCTGATTAAGGAAGTTTCAAGTTAAAAAAATTTACCCTTGCACAGCTCCTTGACTTATTCTTGTTGATTTTCCATCTGCAATCCAGGAGAAAGCACATGCGTTGAACAATATTATCACAACTACTATTTAACTTCAAAACTGGCATCAGCCATGGCCATCCCTTCTCTCCAGGAGCCACCACCACCACCACCACCTGGAGGGCCTCCACATCGGAAAAAGCGCAATTATGTACTGAACAATGAAAAGGACCAGGAAGATGAGATAGAGGAAATGCCTACCTGTAGCACCCAGGGAGAATCATGGATGTGGCGGTTTTTTATCACCATTGGGGATGTACCAAAGGCTAAGGCTACAAAGGTTAAATGCACTGTACTCAGTCGCGGAAAAAAAACTGGGCAGTACTCCTACGGGACAACCTCCATGTAACACCACATTTGTATTTGTATTTATTTGTGTTTTATAAAGCACCTTAAGCCAAGGTGTTGTACAGAGTGCAAGGAACAGTACAATTAAAAGGATAAACAAAAATACAGAAAAACAATCAATCATGGATGTTTCAGAAAATGAGACTTCAGTGACCGACAAAATAAAGAATAAACAGAGATGGAATGAAGAGAGTAAGGAAGAGTGTTCCAGTGAAAAGGGGCTAAAAGCGTGAAAGTACGAAAATGAGATTGAGCACAAGGGGGGCGAGGTGCAACAAATATAAACTGAGAAGAAGAGTGGAGAGAGCGGGAAGGGGTATAGAAAGATACCAGAGCAGAGATATAGTCGGGAACAAGACCATAGAGACATTTAAAGACAAGCAGAGAACATTACATTTAAGTTGAGTGTGAAAGGATAACCAGCTAAGAGTGGTAAGAGAGGAGGATATAGAATCTCAGAAAGTGAGGAGGCAGATAACACGGATAGAAGAGTTAAATACAGATTTATAAGGAGCAAGATGGGAAATATGAAGCCCAAAAAGGGGAGAGGAACAATATAAGATAAAATATTGTGTAAGGGGATGCGCAAAGCACGCAAAGTTAGAGAAATGTGATGAGAAAGGGAAAAACTAGAGGCAAAGTAAATGCCAAGATTTCAGGCAGTGGATGAGATTGGAAGCTGGGATGGGGGAAGGACATAAAGGATGGGGAAGGGAGAGAGGAAAGTGTATAAACGGGGGAAAAAGAGGACTTCAGTTTTCCCAGCATTGAGTTTAAGATAATGAGAAGACATCCAAGATTTATAAATAGCCCGAAAGAGTGTGGTGAATTTACAAGTGAGTGTTTGGAATAACGTGCAGAAAGAAGCCACATTAGATCCAACCATCTGGTTACTCTTAGAAAGGCTGTTCTTTTCTCAGGAAGTAGTAGGCTCTCTTCCTCTACCTCATCCTCCTCAACTGCTAGTGGCACTACACAGGCCGCCACCACACAGGGCAATCCTGTGGGCCAGAAGTTCCAACCAGCTACCTTGCAAGACATATACGAGGCTGTTGATCCATATCCTTCCAAGACAGCCGTGCTCTGTATATACTGCAACACACCACTCTGAAGGAGGGAGCAGTTCTGAAGTGCTTTCAAGACTGTAATCAAAGAGCATGAGAAACACTGCCCCCTACATTACATTTAAGGCATGTGCAACATCTTGCCCTATGCACCTGCCCCTCTGTATCCCTATTTTATTTCTCATCACCATGCTCCCTAAGCTACTGGACCTTCCAGCTACACTAACTCAACATCCAAAGAGCTCATTGTGTGGGCCCTCCTAACTCTATACGTAACCCAGGTAGCTCTTCCAGAACTTTAATCGTGGCTTTTAGATTATACTCATATTTTGGAGATACTAAATAAAGTTAAACAAGTCAAGTAATTAATATGGGATGGCGGAAGAAGCTATATTTCACAAGACGTTTCCAACGCCACCGCCGCAAGAAGGAAGACATTTCTTGCTTTTAGGCCTGCCTTGAGGCAACTAAATGGGCATGCAGTAATGCAATCACGGCAAAAAAGTCATCTGTAAAATAAATTGTGGCAAAAAACCTGTGGTTTAACCCAGTAAAGGTGTACCCATTATACCACATAAGGCGAGCAGAGGAGTCCCCCGCTCCTCTTAAATGGTATAATGATCTGAGGGTTACAGGGGTGTCCCTCACATCCATTACATGGATTACGGTGGCAAAACCACAGCGTTTTTGCCACTTTTCTTTTGTAAACTGCCATTTCTGCTTGGATTTTAACACATGGAACCACTAAATGCTAAATATGGAATTACCCATCCACGTTTCATGAGAGTTACTTTAAAAGTTCATACCTCTACCTTTGAAAATCAAAAAGACCTGATACAATGTATTCATTTGTATAAGATGAAAGAAATGGATACCCCAGGTCCTCCCCCTTAACAACCTGATAACTAGTTTCTGTACTGGGTCTCTACTGTTCAACAATACATAATTGATTGGAATGGAGATGATGCTGATCTCTTCTTGTCTGGCTCTCGTTCTCCACAGCTCTTCTACTCAGCATGATTTGGTGTGGCTGTTCCCAATTAGCCACGTTAAAACTCTTCTCTGAAAGTTGCTATATACTGTACTTTAATTTCATGTTGACATTGTTTGTGTTTCCTCCTTCCTTTTGTGTTCATTCCTGTGCCATTACATTTTGTAACAGGTCCCTTTTGCTGTTCCACTCCAGGTCTTAGTGTCAATTGCCGTTGTTTTACATTAGCCAATGTGGATCGTGTTTACTCTCAGACTTCATCCCATGTCATTGAATATTACTTCATAGAATGTTAAAGGCTTACATAACCCTATTAAGAGACAAAACATTATTTCTTACTTAAATAGAACCAACCGTCTATTGCCTGTATCCAAGAATTGCACTTCTCAGTCTTTACAAGAGCAGCACATCGTAAGAATAATGGAGTTGTTACTCTTATTAGCAAAATACTTACATGCAAAGTTATCAAGACTGAAACTGACAATCTGAGTAGGTGGCACCTTATCAAAATGTGTATTGATTCTACTGTATATACAATCCTCAATGTATTTGGTTCGACCTCGCCTGATCCCACCTTCTGGTCCCTTTTGAGAGATTATCTGTTTCAAGATAATGTATGTAATCTATTTTTGTGGGAATTGTAATGAAATCATTGATCCCTTCCTTGACAGGAAATCAAATGTGTGTTTTAAGAATTCCAGATCACAAAGGCAATGGGCCTCATTCCGAGTCGGGCGGTAAGGGTTAACGGCCACCGGTAACGAGACCGGTGTCGTTAAACCCTTACCACCCTATTCCGAGTTCCCTTTGCGGGTTGGAACTTAAAACCTGCTTTTTGCAGGCGTTAAAAAGCCACCCCGCAAAGGGACCTTGGAGCTAATTACGGCACCGTAATTTACGGTGCCGTAATTAGCACCTTCCCCATTCCCATTGAGCGCTATGGGGCAAAAATGGGAATGGGGAAGGGCCCATGGTGAATGGGGAATTACCGACCCCGCCAACCTTGGAATGGGGCGGTAATTCCGCCATTCACCATGGCGGAGTCGGAATGATAACGGCGTCAACCAAGGCGCTAATAGCGCCTTGGTTAACGCCAGGGTCGGAATGAGGCCCAATGTTTGAACTTTATTTCTCAATTGGGACTTATTGATCCGTGGCATATTACTCCTCCTTCGGAATTAGATTTCACCTTTTATTCTGGTCCCCATAACTCTTTTTCTCAAATAGATTCTTCTCCCTATATCTATGTCTAGCCTTATACTACATACCAGTATAGATTGTATTTCCCTATCTGACCATGCTCCTATACATATTAAACTTGACATTCCACCAACCAATCATAATACAAACAGATGGAGATTTAATACAGCCGTGTTAAAGGATGACTTGTTTGATCCATTTTTTACATATTCACATAATAACTTCTTCATTGATAATAGGAGTGATGATACCACCATCCCTAGTAATTATGTCTGTTATAATGCAGTGCTAGGAGGGTATATTATACCTTATGTTGCCAAAAAAAGAAGAAGCTAAAAATGGAATCAGAACCTATTTTGAGACAATTAAAGAATCTTGAAAAGGAATATATACAGAATGCCTCTTCAAATATCTTTAATAACATTATACAATTAAGAATTAAGTATAATAAAAGTACCTCAGAATACTTTTGTGCCTCATTACTTAGATATAGTGCTAAAATATACCAATTTTCTAATAAAGCAAGCAGATCACTTGCTTCATACCTCAAGATTAAAAAAGAAAAAACAAGGGTAGCTGTGCTCAAAGATACATTAAGCAATAGAAAGGTCATGGATAAATACATTATTGAAATTTTTTCCAAATTCTATCAAAAATTATATACATCAAAATCTCAGCAAAATGCCTCCCAATCTCAAGAATTCCTGAAACATATCTCCCGCTCCACTTATCCATAACCTGACCACATCTCGCTAAACAATCCCATTACTCAAAATGAAATCTGCAAAGCAATTAATATGAGAACATGAGAACATGATAAATCATTTATAACGCGCCTGTACACATATGTTTCTAGGCGCGACAACATAAGGAACGGTACGGAGGGAGGGCAAGACAAACGATCTTAATAGGCCTTTTGTCATTCAGATTGTGCAAGTGCGGTAACTCAAAGTACACGGAAAGGGGAATGGGAAGTGCAAAGGGGGTGGGGAAGTGCAATCAGGGCAGTATTGCTCTGAGTAAGTGCAGTGTGGCACTAGGGAAGTGCAAGGAGGTGGGGGACTGTAGAGGTTACAGTTACAGCCCCTGGTGCATGGCAGGCCCGTAGGCATTGTGGGGGAGACCCGTCAAGAGGAGCCAGATACCCAGTGAGACTCTGAGGGTAACCAACCAATCAGTCGGTGCAGCAGACAGGTAGGTCAGCAGGGGAGCGAGGGAGAGAAAGCAGAGGATACAATGTTGAAATGCTTCCGGAACTTCAGGAGGTCCGGCTCCAGTTTGAGAGTGGCAGCAAAGGTGTTCCAGAGGGAGGCCCCTGCAGAAGAAAATGTTCTTTAAAAAGGTAAACCCCCAGGCCCATATGGCTTTTCCATTTACTTTTATGCACATTTTAAGGAATTATTAATTCCCAAGTAGGAGGATCTCTACACTAACTTTGTCACACAAAGTAGAGCTGAAGGCACCTTTACGTAAGCCATGCTTGTTGTGTTCCCTAAGTCGAATAAAAACCCAGAACTTCCTCAAAGCTACAGGGCTATTTACCTAATAAATATGGACTGTAAAATGTTTGCTAAGATCCTAGCCAATCGCCTTCTTCCTTATTTGCCCAACTTAGTTAAAAATTATCAGGTGGGTTATGTTAAGGGGAGGCTGCCCTCTTCTAACCTTAGGTTAGTCTTAGACATTCTGGATATCGTTGACAAATGATAACTTTGAAGCTGTAGCTCTTGATGCTGAGAAAGAATTTGATAGAGTGGGGTGGAATTTCATGTTTGATGCACTTAAATGGCCTGGCCTGGGTAACTCCATTCCATCCAGGGTCAGGGTATTGTATTCATATCCGGAACCTATTTTTGTAAATGGACAAATGTCATCATTTTTCCCCTTGTTTAGAGGCACTAGCAGAGGCTGTCCCTTATCGTCCTTTTTACTCATATTAGCTTTCAACCCCTTTCTGGAATATATTCGAAATGACATATCAGTACAAGGCATTACAAATGGAAATGTACAAATAGAATTGGCTGCATACGCTGATGACATCCTCTTGTTCCTCTTGTTGACACCAGCCTACATAGCCTTCTCGCCACTATATCACGTTTTTCATTGGTTTCAGGTTAAAAGTTGAACACAGACAAATCGTAAATACTGCCCCTCAATGTACACTGTTCTAAACAACACATTCAGGTTCATGGTATGAAGTGGTGCCCAAATGGGATAAAATATTTCGGAGGGCATATTTCGTCCACTGTAAAAGATATTATTAAAGAAAATAAGAATGTTATACTGTCTAGATTTGAACAATTAACAAATTCAAGGTCATCTCTATTTTTGTCCTGGTGGGGTTATCTTGAGACCATTAAAATTATGACTTCTCCCATTATCTTGTATATCGTATATATGGTGCCCGTCTCCTTTGCTTCTAGATTTTATAAAGCAATGGATGTATCCAGAGTTCATAAAAAAAATAACTATATACTTTTAAAATAACACCTAAATAACGACAAAAAGTCAAATTGTAAAGTAAAAGTATATATGGGGGTGTGGCAAGGGATTAAAAGGTGGTAGGGTAAAAAGGCAGTAGAAATGTCGGGTTTGAGGGAGGATCCCTCCAAATAAAATAAAGAATGGAATCAAATGGATTCTTATTTGGCCAATTTGTTATGGAACAATGGAAAACAGAATCTTGTTCAGTAAACTTAAAAGACCCATTCAGAATGGAGATGTAGGGTTTTCTAATTTTAGAAATTAACACTCAGCATTTGTATTAAGACAAGTTCAGATGTGGTTTGCGCCTGTAAACTATAACATTGCACCAGCATGGCTGCGTTAGGAGAAACATATGGTCTTCCCTTTTACCACTTGCAGAAAGTGTTATGCTTAAGGGCAAAAATAGGTTTATTAAATGCACACGTGTTGTGGTTTCTGCTAAGTATATTAGAATGTATTTGTTCAATACACCTTCACGTCAATTTATTTCACAATATCTTTGGTTCAATAATTAGATTTGTGTGAATGGTAAATCTATCTTTTGGAGAACTTGGTTTAATAAAGCTATTAAATATGTTCACCAAGTATGAACTCATGGGGTGTCACTTCCCTTTAATGTATTTTGACAAACATTCTCTATACCTCTTTCTTCTTGGTGCCAATATACTGTGCTAATTGATGCATTAATGTACAATTTTGAGGTCCTAATATATAATACACATGCCCCTCAGCCAGACAGGTTTCACAGTTACACAATCTTCAGTTTTCTGCTTCAATGTTTTATAAACTCTTGTCAGCTGAACATTTGTTCGATCCATAATTTTGGTCATTGGTAGCATGGTGGCAGGACTGTACTTTAGCCGATTATGAGAACTGCTGGCCTTTGATTCGTAAAGAATGTTCTAAGACTACCTCCTCTGCCAGTTTAACTCACACTTTATACTTCCTCCATCATAGATTGTTTATCACGCCATCTAAACTATTCAGATGTAACATTGCAGAAAATGATAAATGTTGGAGCTGTTTAGATTTAGAAGGCACATTCAAACATATGTTTATTGATTGTACATTTGTTTAAAGATTTTGCGAAAATGTTTGGAACACCATAAAGTGTATTTTTAATATATAAAGGGATTTTAACTTTAAATTTCTCTTTTTGGGAAGCTCACTTCTATGAGGTGCTGTAGAGTCCAATGCATCTCATTTGTATGGTCTGTTTAACCTTGTTGCCATTCAAACTATGACTACCAATTGGACAAATCTGGATCATATTAATGACAAAATTGGGTGGAACTTTATTTGTAATATCCATAGGTTGGAGAGATGTATTGCCTCATCTCCATGTCTTCTTTGCAAACATGACTAAAGTGTAACATGTCCCTCGAATTTTTACATACCAATGCTCCTATTTCATAATACTAACTTGTTGCTATTGTATTATCCTGTCCCACCCTCCACCCTCCTGTCTGTCTGTCGGGTTTTCTTGTCTTTGCCTTCTCATTTGAACATTGATTTATTAATCATTGTTTAATTTGAAGAAGGCAGAAATTGAACCAGGCAGCTGTCAGATCACTTTATGGTCCAGTTTAGATGGACCGTGGTATCTAATGCAAATAACAATAGAGTAATAGGTATCATAGAATTCTGACATCGAAAAAAAGATTTGGATCGAATTTGTGATGATGACCTGATGATTTTTTTCCCTAAAACAATGGATATTACAGGTGAGGCAGAGGACTACACTAGCCTGATGCAACAATTACGGGCTAATTGTGATCTCGTGGAAACTGTAAAAAAAATTGCAGGAGCTGCTAGCAGAGGGGATCAGTGGTTCACTGAGAAATTGAAACAATGCAAAAGTCAATATCGAATACTGGAAAAGAAATGGCGGTTGATGCTAGCTGTTGAAGATCGAATAACAGTGAATGTAGCCCTAAAACAATACAAATCTGAGATTATGCAGGCAAAAGCACAAAATCTACAGAAGAACATACATTTTGCAGTACATAGACCTAAAGAACATTTTAGGTGCATTAGGAATTCATCAAATCCCGATTGCATAAATACATGTTTGCATCCCAGTCAGAAGATGGCTAACAAATGGAATGTTTTTTTTCTCTAATAAAACGGATGAGACCAGAGCAAACATTGATGCTCTGTCTATCTTGGCCCCTTGTTCAATTGACTCGGATCCTATCATTGGGGAAAAGGTGTCTCACCGGGAGTTTAGTTTGACCCCGGTGGGAAAGGCTATTATTGAGGAAATTCTCTGTGCTCTCAAAGTATTGAGCGAACCTATTCAAAGGTTTGTGAATGCATCACTTTCCCAGGGCTATGTGCCAGAAGAACTGTAGTAGTCTTATCTCACGCCACTGTTAAAAAAACCTACCTTGGACCACAAGGTCCTGGCATACTATTGCCCAATTTCAGGGATGTTATGGCCAACTAAGATACTCAAGAAAGTTGTTAGTATGCAAATTCAGGATATTTAGAAGATAACAGTATCTTAGATGTACATCAATCCGGCTTTAGGCCGGGTCATTGGACTCAGACTGCGCTGCTTAAGGTGTTGGATGATATACTCGAAAATGCCTACAATGGCGACATCAGCATGTTAATCATGCTTGATTTGTCTGCAGCCTTCGACACAGTGGATGTTAACATTCTCAGGGCCAGACTTAGCACTCTGACGCAGGTCTCAGAAAAAGCATTGAGAAGCTTTGACTCCTTTTTGACTAATCAAAAGCAACAGGTGAAGATGGGGTAATTTCTCTCAGAAATGTTGACAACATCCTGTGGAGTGCCACAGGGCTCATCTCTGTCTCCTGTATTGTTTAACCTTTATATCTGCCCTCTGCTAAAAAAAATGTGACCAGCAGTTTGACCTTCAGTTTCACTCATATGTGGATGATAAGCAGATTTATGTTAGTTTAAGACAACCAGTGGAGGCAGTCGAGAGTATTTTGAAATGTGCAGAGGAAGTCTGCATATCGATGCTTGATAACAAGCTCCAATTGAATCCTAATAAGACAGGAATCATTGTTTTTTGCTTAAAACAAAAGCTGGAAACTTTCTTTCCAATGGCTCCATGTCCTCCACTGTTTGGAATCGCATCGAAGTATTCAGTATATTTCCAATTAAAAATGCTGAAAACCCTTGTTCGCCTTATTTCAGAGGGGGATCTATCGATTCTGGTAAGCATTCTTGTCAATGCTAGGCTGGACTACTGCAATGGGCTCCTGGTAGGCTGTCCAAAATACCAGCTGCAGTGCCTTGCAGTAGCCCAAAACTCTGCAGTTCACTTGAATTTTTTGTTACCATGGAAAGGATCAGTCTCTGAGTTCCGTAGGAAGCTCCACTGGTTACCGGTTCATCAGCATATAAGGTTTAAGCTACTGTGTCTTGTCTTTAGATGTTTGCGTGTCTCGCACCACCATATCTTATCACAAAGATTAAGACCTATAATCCCACAAGACCACTACCGTCCTCGAATCAAGATCTTTTGGTGGTTCCACCTTCTAAATCTGTTCGATAGGGAGGTAGAATGTTCTCAGTGGCCGGCCCTCGGGCTTGGAATGGTTTGCCGGCTCACTTACGAAATTCTTTATTTTTGACCATGTTTAGGAAACAGCTTAAAACATATTTATTTGAGTAAGTTACAATATGAGTAGCTTTCACTGTGTACTATGCTATCATCATTAAAATATGTGCCTAGATGTGGCTTAACGCTTGGTTCCTTTGGGAAATGTGCAATATACATTTAAAAATTAAATCATTGTGTAAGTATATCCCTTAGCTCAAGTTGCTTTCTCTGATCAACCTATTTTATGCTGAATTGTATTCTTGCACCTGTGTTAAGATCGGATTCTTGTTTGTATTGCTATGCTCTATTCTTCAATAAAATACCTTTCGACAAAAAAATTATTTAAAAATATTCTCAGTGAGAGAAGCCCCTCTTTGCTCTGTTCCTCAACACACTACTCTTCCAAGACTCCAAATGCGTTCATGAGCCCTGAGACCTTCCCTCTTTGATCCTCGAGCCATGGTCAGCCCCCCACTGTAGCTCACAAATCCGCTGTCCTGCTTAGCGCACTTTTCGAATGATTTTGAGCTGAATTGTTAACACTACCTGTTGCCCCATTACTCAGTTTTCCTCCTTAGACCAATGTCCTCTCTCTCCCCACATTAGGCCCTGCTCCCTTCATACACAGACCTCTCTCTCTGAGTAGAGCACTGCTGCTTCTGTACCACCCTTGACATTGCTGCAACACCTACTATATCTTTGGAGAGGCAATCTGGTATACTCATGCTGTTTGTGCCCCATGCCATGGAAACAGCACTTTCTTGAATTCTCTGACTTTGGCGTTTGCCTTCCTCTGCATTACAGAAGATTGCAGATACAATGCATCCAACATTTAAAGGGATAAACTGAACGAATAGTATACTTTTGGGTAAAGCCGAAAATGTCATTTAGCATTCAAACCATAACTCCCTTGTGCATTTTGCCAATACACGGAGAATGGCAAAAAATACTATTTAGCAGATGTAATGTTTGAAAAGCATCTCTACATGAAAAAATATTGGGAAAAGAGCCAGACATTCGTCTTAGTGCTGCATAATCGTGCCAATTATTCAAATTTAGCACGCTGTCTTGTACCGGGCTTGGGCAAAACACCATTTTGCATGAAGAAAAAAAAACATGAGTTGGAGACATTTTGGAACAGGTGGTGCAAATCAGCCTTTTATTAGGTGAGACACATTTCCTCTGGCTGACAGGGTTCCGTCACCATTTGTGCACCATGTGCTTTTATTGCTTTGAAACATCAAGGGGAGCAGGGGAACACGCATTCACAAAAGTAAAGGCGTACGTACACTCAAACATACAGAGACCCGCGTCAGGGTCCAGCCAGGCTGAAAACGCACACTGCTCCCTTTATGCCACCCAATGCACGTGGTGCTTTTGAGAACCAACCCCGTTGCTTTCCAGAGGTATGGTGCCCATGTTTTGTGAAGTTAATAACAGCTGCATACCAATTACCATACATGGAAAGCATGTATGCGTCGAAGCACCACGCAGCTATGGACCCCATATTAATGGCGGACTCTGTCGTTTCCGGACTGGGCTGTAAAATAGCTTAGCACTGGCTCCATAATTTCTTTCCGTTTCTGATGAAAATTGAGGTATTTTAGTTTTGAAGCTCTTTCATTTTTTAATGGGGAGTGCCTGCTTTGAATTTCTTAGTTTCCGTCCTTAGTGGCTATCAAAACTATCTATGTAAGATGGATTTTGATTTAACATGGTGGCATATGCGTAATGCTGCTAAAAGCGGAGTTAATGCGCTCCCTGCAGATCGCGGCGTTTCAAGAATTCAGAAGCTAAATTCTACTTAATCGGTTCTCTCTGCAACAGCAGCGCCTTTGTCAGGAATCCAGGAGAGTGCCAGGCTGACATTCTGTGCATGGTCCGGATGCATTTGATGATGGAACATATCTACATCCAGGCAAACATCACTTTTTGGATCCCCTAAACATGGAGCCGTTATGCAGCATTTTTGATAAATAACTCAATTTTATCTATTTGGCTCAGGATATCTAAATGTGTCAGCGACTCCACAGGCAAGTCACACAAAAACCTGATGGTTATTTCCAAATTAGCTGCTATGTGCAGAAGACCTCACTGTAATCACCCAAAAAGATGCACGGTCCAACAGTAATCCTAATATTGGATAATTTTCTTAGGATGTCTGTGCATTGGCAACTTGGGATGTGCATCCCTGGACCTGGCTAAAATTCTGCTCAGGGAAAGGAACATTATTTCCAACGGTCCTTAAATCCCAATGGATTGGATGATATCACAGTTATTTCATCACATTAAAAAGCGAATGCTGTCTGCAGCAGTCTATATGGTTTACGTTTTATTGTTAGGATGCTTGCAGTGAGAAATGAAATGAGTCCCAACCCCAATGTACAATATGTGCATCGTGATTGAAACATGCAACACTTTTATGACAGACATAATTTCTCAAATATAAAGATCTGTTGTCGTACTTAGGTTCCCAAGATGTTTCAAGCCTGCTTTGCATTTACATTATGCATTATGCAAAGCAGGCTTGACACCTCACTGTTGCTATTGAATCCTTTGCCCTTACTCATAAGGTGGCGGCTAATTTGAAAGAGTGCAATAGGTGTGTACCAGACTCTCCATCGTAGAATGATAATCTTGTAACAGAAAATAATGTATATGGCTATTTTAAATGTTGATTACATGCTTTGATCTGTAAGAGAAGTGAAATATTAAAAGGTATACTAAAAGTGATCACATTAAATCAAATATTGTACAATTTTAAAAAGACCCAGTTTACAAGATTAGTGCAATTAAATAATGATATTTTTTTTAAAAAACACCCCCACCGTCTATACATAGCTTTTTCCTCTGGCTGAGCAGCTGTCAGCAATGCCTCAGGTGACTCTAGCAAAAACATGCCTGACAATGTGACTCACGCCCAAACAGAAAGAGACAGAGAGAGAAACATAGAGGGAAAGAGAGCAGAGAAGGTGGGAATGAGAACATTATATCAGTGTATGATATGCAGTGTACAGCTAGTGTACTGAAGAGGGATGGGGAAGCCTACCACCCTCTCCCTCTCCTACCAAATTCAAGAAGGCCAGGAAGCACTGCAATCACCAATTCTATTTCGGACGGAGTCCCAGTGGTCCCATGATTAACAAATATGTTGAGAGATACCACCTCAGCCAACCATACCCCCTCAACCAGCCTTACAGACCAGGTGTGGTTTGAATTTACACCAGTGTGGATGAAGAGCACAGGCTGTGATCAAAGGCTTCTCCATTGACGGTCTTGACTGAAAAGCACCAAGAAGCCATGTTGTTCATGTCGTTAGAGACACCACAAGCTCTTGTATTGGCAGCCACACCAATGTGTGGGATACAAATCTGCATAGCCAACTGCAAGAAAACAGCAGAAGGGTCTATCGGATTGCAGATCCTGATGGATGTAAAAATAGGGGGACCAAAGGACGAAATGATTGCAGAAAAGGACAAGCTCGGAGAAAGAATTGCACAATGCCAACTATTCCCAACCGAATCCATGAAGCTGGACAACCCAGAGTCTGTTGTTACATGCACTGGTTGTTATATGACCACACAAACTACTAAGGGCACCTCAGAGAAATAACGAAGATATGGCAGGCCAGAGCAAAGGGACTGTCATATAAGGATGTGGTGAACAGGTCGACCAGAGGGGGGACTGAAGAGGGATGGAAGAAGGCCAGGAAGCACGGAAGCACCCCCTCAGCCAACCATACCCCCTAAACCAGCCCTACAGACCAGGTGCAGTACGAATTTACCCCAACGTGGATGAAGATGTGATCATTGACAATCTTGACTGAAAAGCACCAGGAAGCCATGTTGTTGGCGTCGATAGAGACACCATGACATAGCAGCATTAGACATGAAGCACATGTGCCATCTGCACATTGGGACACAAACACGCACTCAAATACATGAAGAACACGAGCGTACAGTTCTATAGTAACAGGACAGACACATATAAATACTGTCATTGCTTTTATTATTTTGACACTTGCCAAATGCAGCAATGCAGAAACCGTAAGGAGTAAGAGATCCTGAGCAAAGCTTGCAGATGCTTTTATGCAAATAACCTTATGGAACTCCAGGCGCACCTATGGGAACGGACAGAACCAAGTGTGATTAACCTATGGAGAATGTAGTACAGCATGGACACGGTAGAAACCGCATTATTATGGTTTAGGAAAATTAAAAGCAGGCCACAGGCCTCTCAGCAAGAGATGAGCTGAGCTGATTCAGGCTGAACAGGGAGCAAGATGTGTGAAACAGGACCCATAGACAAGGCCAAGAGATATTTTGTATTGTATTTGTATTTGTTTATTTATAACGCTCAATCCATCAGGCCCGGGGGCATCAGGGCGCAATTTGTACAAGGTTGCAAGAAAAAAATACAGACAGAGAGATTACATTACAAAATTTACAGTAACAGCATATTAACAGTCTTACTAATTACATATATTACATACGTTACAGTGCAACTAGGATAAACAGAGAATGTATCCTAGGGTGTGCTGAATTAGTAACAGAGGTAGTGGGCCAGAAATGGTATCAAAGGAAACAAACCGGAGTATGTAAGACAGAGATGTCGAGCATGTCTTATTGCTGGTCAAAGGATTTGGTTTTGGTCTTAAAGGTGTTGGAAGAGTCTTCTGCTCTGATGGTAGAAGGGAGGGTGTTCCATAGTTTAGAGGCTAGGACAGGGAAGCTGGTGCCTCCTGCTTTTTGAAGCTTAAACCTGGGGATCGTTAGATAGTGGGTCTGAGCAGTTCTTAATGGTCGGGTGGTAGATGGCGCGATAGCCGACTGCAGAGATAGATCGGGGCCTTGTTGGTCAGGCATTTGTGCGTGAGGGCCAGAGTTTTTAGAGAGATTCTCTGCTTCACAGGTAACCACTTTAGGCTGGTTCTGGTTCTGAAATGTGGTGGTTACGAGGGATGTTCAAGGCCGCTCGAATGGCATTATTCTGGGTAGTTTGGAGTTTGGACAGGTTCTCTTGGCTGGTGCCTAAGTAAAGAGCACTGCAGTAATCAATTTTTGCCATAAGTGTTCTAGCTAGTGTGACACTGTTGGAGGTGGTGAGAAACGGTCTGCAGGCTGAAATGAGTTTGCACGTGTAGGCAGAGGCAGACCTGACTGCATTTGTTTGTCTGGATAAGGATAGGGTGGAGTCCAGGTAAAAGCCTAATGTTTTGGTATCTTTCGAGACTCGTATGGTATTGCCGTCTATGGTGAATGACTGATAAAACGGCTCAAGTTTGCTCAGGCGTTGTGAGGTACCCAAGATAATGAGCTCCGTCTTATCGTCGTTTAGACATAGCTGGTGCTGGGCCATCCAGGCTTGGATGACCAGGTAGACGTCATTGAGGGCCTTGGTGTCAGCTAGATAATCACCTGAGATGGGAATGAGTATCTGGGTATCGTCCGCATAACTGGTGTAGGAGACACCCAGATAGTCAAGCACATCAAAGAGTGGTTTCGTAAAGATATTGTAAAGTGTAGGTGACACGCAAGATCCCTGAGGTACGCCACAATGAATAGGGGAGGGATCCGCGGCTGCGGAAGGTGCAAAGACCCTCATGGATCTGTTGCTCAAAAAGGATTTGATCCAAGCCGCAGCAGACGGTGAGAAGTTGGCAGCAGAGTGGAGGTGCCTGCAAAGGATCTGGTGATTGACCAAGTCAAATGCGGCAGGAAAGGTCGAGGAGTAATAGCATTGCTAATTTGCCCTTGTCCTTCAATATTTCGATCTGAGTTTTTAGGTCTAATAGAGCCGTTTCGGTCCCGTGTCTGGGCCGAAATCCGGATTGTCGTAGACCTAACAGATTGTTTGATTCGAGATAGTTTTGGATCTGCAGGTAAGCTGCGTGGTCCAGTATCTTAAGCAGAAACGGTACTGTACTAATAGGTCGGAAGTTCGTGGGTATACATGGGTCTAGAGAAGGTTTTTTTTGTAGCGGGATCACCCACGCGTCGTTAAGGTTGTCCGGGACTGTACCTGTTTTAAACGAGGAGTTGATGAAGGCTGTAATGAAAGGAGCTAGATCATGGGCAGAATCCTTAATGATAGGAGCTGGGCACGGGTCACCTTGACAGTTGGACGGTTTAATTCTCAGGATGATGTTTTCTACCTCAGTGACAGTGAGCGATGAGAAGGTGAAGGGTTTAGTGTTAGCAGTGTCAGGAAGGGGGGGCCTAGTAGGGGAGAGTGAGCGGTTGTCAAGCTTCAGGCTGTCCTGCTTGTCTTTAATTTTGGATTGAAGTATAGAAATTTTGTTTAGTAAGGCTGCTTGAATGTTAGCACACCATTTGCTATCTTTTGTGCATGTGTCTGGAGGGGTGACTGGGGTTTCAAGCTCTTTTAGGATTCTAAAGAGTTCCTTGGTGTTTGAATCGGCTTGCAGGATAAGATTGTTAAGCGACTCTCTTTTAGCAGTAATGATGGCATTTTTATAAGTAAGGGAGGCGAGGAGGAAGCCATCTTTATGCTCATCAGACGAGTCGCTTTTCCAACGATTTTCCGCACAGCGTTTAGCTTTGCGGAGGATTCTTAGCTGTGGAGTGAACCATGAGTTAAGATGTGCTCGTGGTTTGGCCTTCCTAAGTTTGATTGGTGCTATAGAGTCTATAGCCGTGAGCATAGTTTGGTTATAGGTGTCTGCTAGGGAGGTGGGATCAGAACATGAGTTAGTAGCCGCATTAAGGGATGGGAGTAACAGTGGGAGGAGTTGTTCCTTCGTTATATTTTTTTTGTTGCGAGTAGGGAGTGCTGGGGCTATTGGTGCGGGGCTTGCGGGGTTGCTTCAATGTTAAACGTTATGATGTGATGGTCAGACTATAAGCATGGAGAGTTGTTGAGGACCTGGATGTTGCAGTTGGAGCCGGCTAACCAATCGATGGTCCTGCCTTTGATATGGGTCGGTTCTTGGATGTACAGGGTGAGGCCTAGGTCTGTGAGAGCATTCTCCAGATCATTTGCCACAGGATCTTTTGGGTCGCCACGACCTAAGTTGAGGTCGCCTAAGATGATTGTTTGTGAGTTGTTTTTCATTTTGTCAAGAAGGAGAGTAGAAATTTCACTGACAAAGGTGGGTGCCGGACCTGGGGGCCTGTAGATAAGGTGAAGGGTGGCCGTTTGGTTGGGTGTTAGTAATAATTTGATTGAGAGCAGTTCAGCTGATTCGAGTTTGGAGTCGGATACCACTCTTAGGTCAAGGGAATCTTTGTGGATGAAGGCCACACCGCCACCTCTGGTTTGTGCAGAGGAGCGGTCACAGCACGTGATGCCGTAGTCAGGTGGTAAGGCCAGGGATAGAGAGGGGCCAGATGCGGCATGTAGCTAAGTTACGGATATGGCAATGAAGTCAAGGTCAGCAGTGGTGATGAGGTCGGCTATGTCAAGAGCGTGTGCTGTGAGAGATCTAGCATTGATAAGGGCGCCCTTGAACACAGGCAGTTTAACCCCTGTGGTCTTGGTTTTGCATGTAGCGGTGGATGAGGGTGAGCTAGGTGGAATATGTTAGGCTTGCTTGGTGGCGTTGGTGCGGGAGTGACGAATGCGGAATCTAGTGCCTAGTCTCTTGTTTCTGAGAATGATGCGGCAAGGTTGGTTGGGAGTGGGTTTTGTGGCAAAGTGTTCCAGCCAGAGAGCTGGGTCATTAAGGTATTGGTTAATCTGGTTACTAGGGTGGTGAACGCCTGCGGTAGTTGTTGAGGGGCTCGTTGTGGGGGTCATAGTCATGGTAGGTGAAGCTGGGTGGTGTAGGTTCGGGCAGGCCAGATTATTAACCCCAAGGGTAAGGGAAGCTGCCGTGGGTAGTTGAATGACTAGGGCAGCGTGTGTGGCTAGAACGTAGTGTAGTAGAAGGAGCACACTGGCGTTCATGATGGTGGTGCTAGCTGCCTGAGTGGGGTACCTATGAACTTGTTGACAAGGGACAAGATTGGGTCTCATAGATGGGACAGATGTGACAATGGCAATAGGTGCGAATGCTATAATGCGACTAGAGGCCCGGCTGAGGCATTGCAAAATGCAGCGCAGCTAAGTTTGGGTGTCAGGCTCAATAAATACAATAGTGCAGAGTGCACCAGGCAGAGGTGTTACAGTTAGGCTAGAATACACCTAGTGGTATCTAGATGTGACACGTTGCAGTAGGCTAGAATACACACGGCAAGGCAACACCTAAATTTGACATATCGCAGTGGCCAAGTAGCACGCACCTAGAATAGGGATATCAGCATAACTAGAATGCACAGGTCAGGGCAGCCCTGGATTTGACTAAACACAGGCTGAAGCCCAGGGCAGTAGCACACACCTAGCTTTGAAGTGACCCAAATCAGGCAAAGGCACAACACAGTTTAAAGTGGTCTGAAAGCGACCATAAGGCACAACACAGTTGAGGTGGTCTGAAAGCGACCATAAGGCACAACACAGTTGAAGTGGTCTGAAAGCGACCATAAGGCACAACACAGTTGAAGTGGTCTGAAAGCGACCATAAGGCACAACACAGTTTAAAATGGTCTGAAAGCAACCATAGGGCACAACACAGTTTAAAATGGTCTGAAAGCGACTATAGGGCACAACACAGTTTGAGTGGAGAGCTAACAGCGGCCTGGACGTGTGCAGGTTAGGGTCGTGGACATGAGCTTGCTAAGCATCGTATGAGAACAGATGTTTTAGAGCAGGCGAATTTGAACGGTCAGTGGGCTAAGTAGTGTGCAAGTGCAGTTACAATGCAAGGAGGCTGATCTCCAATTACGGTATAGTGTCCGTATTAAATGCCATGACAGTCGCAGAGGGCAGCATAAGACGTTATTGATGGCTAGGTACGAGCGAGACCATCAGGGTAGCGCGACTTGTACACAAATGGGGTAGTGGGCATACACTGTAAGATGCTCTGTGTGCAGTAGCGGGTTCAATACTGACTGAGAGCGGACATAGACAGGCATGTGCAGTACAGGCAATCCAGGTCGAATATGTAATAACCTTAAAGGAGCGTTGTTGGGACAATGGCCTGAGGGGAGCGACCTAGTGCGGCTCAATAAGGCATACCATAACAAGCCAGCAACATTATAGCAAGGTCCACAGAGATCAAGATGTTACCAATGCGCCTAACAGATACCCCGCAAGTGCAAGACAAAAGTGGGCAACGTTATGTTCAGGGTCGATATGGCAGGCAGTGGAGTCAGAAGAGCCTTACCCAAAGGGGACAGAGTCTGGGACCCGGGCCTCGGACGCCTCCGGACAGGCTCCAGACAGGCAGCCTTGGTGTGTGGCCTTAGTGGGTGTGCCGGCTTGACGCCTGCCGGCGACGGGATTGGCTGAAGAGCGGGCAGGGAGCCAATCAGGCCAGGTTCACACTGAGGTGGGCTGTGTGACCAGGCGAATGTAGGCAGGCGGCCATCTTGGAGTTGGTTGTAGCCTCGAGGAGGCTAATGGCGGCCAATACAAATAAACATCCTTAATGCAGCATCCGAAGCACGGTGCTGCACGGAGCACTGACAATGCAGCTTTCCTCGAATTAAGAGTAGTAATGCAGATTTCGATTCTGCTTGTAGCGCAAGATGTAAAAGGTGGTGTATGGCGGTCCTGCCAAGGTAAAACAACCCTAGCCTCACCTGGCGTGGGGGCAGCACTGCTCCTGCAGTGAGGGGGGTCCTAAGCCCACCGGCCGAACTGATATGAATGACATTGCAATCCCCAGATGACAAAGGCACCAGCTGCAGTAAATACAAATAGAATACTCATAATTCAGGGCTGTACAGCTCAAATGTGTGGTCTCTGAGTACGTGACGCAGCCAAAGCAGACAATGGACAGTGATCAGCGGTGGGAAAGAGAGCTGGTCTCAGGCTACCAGACATAAGACCGCAACAAATATGCCACAATGAAAGACAAGTCTTGCACCAAGCAGGAGAACACTCTCATAGACTAAGGTGGTACACACAAATTACAATGCAGACACATAGTCATTTGTATAGTCATTCATATTACCTTGAAGAGGTACACAGAGAGCAGAGGATATTTTGCAGGTCCCAGGCCTGGGACGTCAGATCTATCCAAACACAGTTTAGCATTCTAGGGGTGGGCAGTAACGGGCAAGAACCAATGGTAAGTCCACCACACTGCAACAGTGTTATAGATAGTGATTTGGGGATGTACCAAGCCAGCCACCTGACATGCGAGGGCAAGTAGAATAACATGTATAGTGTCCACTATAGGTGGTAAAGTACTCAATACCCAATCATGTAGCCTGATAGGTTTCCTATAGAACAGCCCAGGTTGTGATGTCTCTCTGACGTAAATGTAGTGTATAACCGGCCTGCGAGCCGAGGACGAGTTCGATGTGCATGGATTTCTCTTGTTCCTGTAATGATTGCTGTTGGTTTTGTCTGTAATAAACCACAGTTTGAACTTGCCGTTGACTGATTCCTCTGTTATCCTGGGGAGGGTGCTGGGCCTTCCAAGAGTCCACGGACTACCAGTGGCCCTCTGGTTTACCTGGGAGTTCTTCCCAACAGTACACATAAACTGTAAGAGAGTGGCATATACAGAGCGACCTCTAATTCATACTTATGTATGCCTCTTCAAATGTAGAGTTTGACATTGATTGTGTTTTCGTGGTACTTGATTGAGTTTTCTCACTAACGTGAAGATTTTTGATATTCAGTTATTATGATGGAGGCCGCAAAGTTCTTTGCCATGTCTCATAATTTGGTGGTGTCTTCTGTGTTTCACAACTCATCTATTCGACTAGTGCCTTTTGTTGCCAGGGGTGACCCAAACACATACATACACACACAAACATACACCACACACACAGCCATAGTCACACTTGCATACGTTTTCACACAGACATAGTTATACATACACACAGTCACATATGCGAACACACATTCAACTCTGTCAAGTGTACACACATATGTACAAACACAACTATACACACATACTGCATTTCATCAAAACGTGCACATACCTGTTGTGCCCTACTGCAGCAGGACCTGATTGAGCTTTATGCAGAATTGGACGTTACAAGGAAAGAAATACATGCTACACAGCACATCAGGGTGGGGTTTTAAGCTTGCTTTCCAAGCAACCAGTGGACTCTATTGAGCAGTGTCTGTGTGTCACGCACGCTCAGTCCTGCATGAACATGTTTGCCTTCAGACAGTGTCAATGGCCCCAACTGCTATTTAAAACAGAGTTGCTTTATCAAGATAGTACAATGGTACGGTGAGGATCAGATACTCATACCTTATTAGTGTTTTGTCTTTGAGGATCACTGAAATGTGTACCAGGCAGTTATTATTATTGTGTTATTGTTGTATTGTATTATAATTTCTGAAATTATTGAGCGCAATTTAAAAACATCAAATGTGTGGTCTCTGAGTACGTGACGCAGCCGAAGCAGACAATGGACAGTGACCAGCGGTGTTTTTTTATAATTAATACAAAAATGAATTTAACCTTCAAGGTCTGCCTGATGTAGTGCATAGTAATACATGTACTTTGATTACAATGATGTGGGAACATTCTATCCATGATTAAATGGATTCTTTTTTATGCAAAAGGTTTGGGGGAGGCAGTTTGCAGCTGTCATATTTTGCATACTAGAAAACACCAAATGTGTTTTCTCTGCTTGGTTTTCATAGGAAACGTCACGGAAACAACACGCTGCATTTGCAATCTTATTGTTGAGCACCAAGTAGCAGAAGAAAAAAAGATGTCAGCTCAGTCAGATTTAATCACTGGGGTCAAACTGACTTCAAATAGTGCTTCAGACATTTAACAATTTCAAAGATGGTTACAAAAAACTGAAAAACCACTTGAAAGACGTTAAATGTCATGCCATTGTGCTTCACTAATCTGTTTCAATGAAACCACAGAACTCATTTAAGAATTAGAAACAGTCTTTTTATGCATCGCCAAGAACAATGAGTTCCACGTGAAATGTGCAACATCTTTGCTACAACTTTTTTATTGCAATTTCAAGCACTGTTATCTTCCCTGATTCTACGCTGCAATCTTGAGATGCGGTTTATAGATGGTGCCACAAGGTCTATATGTTTCCATACATAATGTCCCTTTTTCCCCAAATAGAAATATCTGAATACTAACGTGATCAATTATTTAAAGGTGAAGTCATAGAAAGCCAAGTCCTAGTTCAAAGAAATCTGTTTCTAACAAGTAGAGGCCAGTCTCAGATGTCTGAAATTGTTATGTCTTATGGTTTTACTATAAATAAGCTGTACTGTGATTTGACCCCGATAAAGAAATCATGCATGTTTGACACAAAATACAAATTGGGCTAATCGATTATCAGGAATACAATGACCATTTTGCTAACATTTCCATCTGAGCAAATAACAGGACATTTCTATAATTGTATGTCTCTATATTCCCATGGAAATTTCGGATTCCAAGTGTGCGTAGGATGCAACCACACCAGAGTAGATAATTAGGAAATTCTATACATTTCCAGCATAGGAATTAAATGAGAAGCTTTGTCCCTACATGTCTACATTAGCAGCAGTACATAAATGATGAGAGAAGGGCTCAATGTGTGGCGCTCTGTGGCAGTTTATACGTGAAAGGGTACGATAACCCACTGGGGGTCATTATGACTCTGGCGGCAATTACCGGGACATTACAGCCCCGGCCGACCCGGTAATTGCCCATTCCCAGGCACCGGAAAATATTACTCCACATTCCTATTTGAGTCTCATTGGACTCAAAGGGAATGGGGAGGATGGATGCACCGGCAGCATTCACAAATGGTGCCCGTGCATCCATCAAGGTCTGGCAGCGGGTGCCATTCTGCCCGCCAGTTCAGACCTGGCATGCAGAAAGGCACCCACTCGCAGACCTCGTAGCTTGCCGGTCCGGTAACAACGGTGCCGGTAGTTTACCGGCACCGTTGTTACCGGACTGGCAAACTTATAATGAGGCCCACAGTCTTTTTCCCACCAGAGAGTAATGCCTTGAGATAATGGGGTGCCAATTTAACAAGATGAAAGTGAATGGCTGTAAAGTCACAGGCAATCGTCAAATTAAACAAGTATTCATTATGGGAATCCATGCATGACAAATATGTAATCAAAGTAGACCCATATCGTTCTGCATAAGAATCTTCCAAGCAGTGTCCAAGAAAATGTGCAGATTGCATGTCCTAGCTGCACACAAGACGAATAACGTGGTCACCGGAAGTCACACTTTGCACAGGCCACTGATATGTATGGCTATGTTTGTATTTTGTATTTGTATTTTATGAATCACCAGATGTCATTTTGAAAAGAATATGGTCAATAACAGAGACTGTAGGCAATCCCAGGGGAAGTTGCTTTTGCATTTGAGCATTGTAGGATTGAGTGAGGTATAACCGGTGGAGATAGGGTAAGAGTGAGAACATATACCAAGAGCATCGACTGGAAGAAATAACACAATTATGTTAATTCTCAGCTAATATTTGAACCATTTACATAGAATGGTCCAAAGGGCAGAATGCAGGAAGGGCGGGTTCGAGCGGAGCGTTTGGTTAGGAGGGTGGAAGTGTTTGGGCTCCTTCCATCACTAGAGCTGCATTTTGTTAAGAGTTTCACTAAAGAGATGGCTTTCATGCTTTAGGGAGACCATTGCAGTGTTAGGCAAGTAGGGATGGTCAGAGAAAGACACCCAGCATCTTGCGGACAAACTCAGCATCCACGGCGGATGGAGCATCACCAGAAGCCAGGACACGTGCACACTTGAAATCCGCCACTGCAAAAAGAAAGAAAGGACCACAAAAAAAGCCTTCTCTGCCTATGCACGAAGACTATGGAACCTCCTCCCTGTCAGCATCAGACTTGCCCCCACGCTCCTACAATTCAGAAAAGATCTCAAGACCCAGCTCTTCAAGGAGTCTCTCTTCCTTAACACCTAAACCACCATGTCGCCCCCGCGCCACCTGACTTGCTAGACACAGTCCGCCCCTTTCCTTCTCGCCACCCTTTACAGCTGTGCCCCTTCTCTGTGTCCCTCTGTATCCAACCCCCCGCTGTATATCTGTTCTGTTGTTACCTCTGAAAAGTGTTCTCTTATGCATCTTTACTGTATACCTCTGTAAAGCACTCCGTTGCTTCTCAAAGCTAGGTCCACACTTGATAATACCATAACAATAATAATAATAATAATAGAAAGAATGCACAGAAGGGGCACAGTAACTGATAGGCTATGGAGAGACAAGTAGCACAGCATTTGAGCGGCAGCGTACAGTGAGATACAGTCAGTAAGAAGGTGTGGTGCAATACTATGTGTGGATTTATAGACTAGTAGTAGGAACTTAAAGAGGCTAGTTTTGCATGGGGGCCCATCCAGGATGGTGACAATAGTTAGAGGTGGAGGAACATTTCTGAAGGTTAAAAAGGGTGCATCTCTAGCAATTTTAGGACTTTGCTGAGGAAGCATAGTCATGGAGGGGCAGACCAAGAAGTAGGCTTGTGTCAGATGTGGACAGATTTCTCTGAGTTTTCGGAAGTTAAGCATTGCTGCAATAGCAGTAGCCATTATGAACTGCAACAGTTTATAGTCATATTCAAAGAGAACCCCAAGATTGTGAGCCATGGATCAGGTGGTGAGGACAGGTGAAAAGAGAGGGGAGAGACATGGAGAAAGGGGACTTGGTTCATTGAGGATTTGAGCATGTGCCAGTACAGTGCTATTCGGTGGCAGTTGCTTATGCATTCAGAGAGTTCAATAGTGAAGAAAGAGAATGTGAAGAATATCGAGTATCATCATCAAAGAGTTCATAGTTAAAGCCAAAGGAGGAAATTAGTTTGTCCAATGGGGGTGTGTTTAGGATGAAGAAAACTGAACAGTCATGAGAATATATAAGGAATTTAAAATGAAAAAAGTAGCAATATGACAACAATTGCAGAATACTGCTTGCACATTCATAATGATAACTTATGTATTCTGAATAGATATAGATCATAAGGGAGGGTGCACCCGATGAAGATCATTTTATATTGTTTTCAGGAGGGAAGAATAGAAGTTGCAAGCTACTAACTAGTCTGTCGCCACCTTAACATTGAACATGCACACAGAACACAATGGCCCTCATTACGACCCTGGCGGAAATCGAAAAACCATGGCGGAAATGCAATACCGCCATCGAATAGCGCTCGGTGCGATCATGACCCGTCACCGCAAAGTACGATGCCATTAGCGACACCGTAGTGAACGCCAACGCTAACTGCACCAAGTACGCGCGCGCGCGCCATGCCAAACCGTAATTACCACCATGGCGCAACGGTACGCGAATTCTGACCCTAGCGGACATTCACCTAACGCCATCAAGCACGGCGGAAAGGTGAGAAGTACGGCATCGCGAACCAACCGTAAACGGCCCTACTGAGTGCCTGTACACCGCTCCCTGGCCACATTGTACAACTCCCCGTAGGTGCAATGAAGTCACACAATGCAACCAGTGAAATGTACTAGTCATCCATGCCTGCCAACGAACAAATGAATCTCAAGAGGGGCCAATGGGAGCTGCAGGGCACAGATGGCACGAATACAGAAGCTATACAAATGGACATGACCTCAGTCTCCCACCAAGAAACGCACGCAAAAACAGGCACCTGTGACCAGCCATATTCCGATAATCACATCATTCCACCAATCCAACTGGCTGACCGGCATCTGTTACACAAAAGCTAATCCCCCGCCCCTGAGCTTGACATCATCAAAACAGTCATATTGGCAGCCCTTATCCCTGACCTCACTGGGCTTCGTAGGCAAACGCGCCCAGCACAGTACCACGCAACTATACTCCGAAGCTGGAACCCAATGCAGATCTCCTCACAATACATCGCTCCCCAAATAGGAATATGCCACATCACTTGCAAAGAAGAACGCTACACGGTTCATATCAGAATAGAAATTTAATGCACAACAAATTCACCAAGCCCATACAGCCATTAGGCCATGAACTCCAAAATACATTTCACCATTGTGGGCTGCATCCGCAATAAATGACCAGCTACTTCTTGTGTGACGCCCTGTTCCTTCATGGTACACAGGGGCTACATTCTCGTACGAAAAGGCAACATGGAAGCGCCTAGAACCGCAGGGCCGTCCCAATAGGGAGGCACTAGTCCAGCTGAAAGGCCGAAATGTTGCTCCTAGCCACTAGTACTGCGTAAGGGCATGTGGCCCATTGGCGATCGTCCCATAAGATCGTAATGCTGCTCCACTGATTAACACGAAGCAGCAGGTGTCGGGAGTAAAATCCATCTGCAGGAGTGGCATACAGATGGCAGTGGCAAAAGGGGAGGAGATACCTGTCACCCAAATGAAATGAAAAAGAATAGTATGGCCATCAGAACTTCATTTGAATTACTCACTTCAATGATCACACCAAATCCACAGCCATATGCATGCTAGCCCACTCCAAAGGATCATCACCACCCAAAAACCACTTGCGAATCATAACTATCTATATCGAGGTGAAAACACTATCACAAACGAGTGTACCTGTGCATGCGTCTGTTAAAACAGAATCCATCAGATGGGATTGGTAACGTGCATAGACACAAGTGTCTGAAGGCGCGTCGAGACAGGGAGGGCTCAACAAGGCCAGATAGACGATGGTCCCACTATGGCAGCCCTGCATCACATAGCGCAGGGGAGGTGGATAGATTCCAAGAAGCCCTGTACATGGCAAACTCTGTATCAAATCATCTGTCCATGCATCCATACATCATTCCCTCATCCCGTAATGAAAACGCCTGTTTCCATACTCACATAACATGTGAAATTTCCATTGAGTCTGTGCGTTATGCAGCCTGCAAAATCCACTGTGCCCCAGCCCGTAATTCCAGTGTTGTGAAGTAACATGTATTTGGGAACGTCCGGCCTTATCGCCCACTTCGCTATTGCGCATCCCAAACTATTCATATCAATCATTGCATCCTCGCCATGGCCCCTGTCCCAAGGACATTGAACAATAGAACGTTATATTTGCAGTCAGACCTGTGGGCATCTCCTCGCCGCTAGCTGAAAACCGAAAGCGCCGCCCTTCGAATTCCTCATTTGCAACATCACGTCGAAAAGGCATCTGTGGCCGCTTGAAATCACAAATTAATCCATCTAGTGCGGCTGTGTGTGAAAATGGCAACTGCCTTCACTCACAAATGGGACGCCCTGCCCGTCGGTGAACCTCGGTACAGTGTTGCATGAGGGTCCACCGTTACTCGAGTACTACGTTCCACTGACCCTTCACAAGTCTGTTCGCGACTGCAAAGATAGTATGTGAAACAATGGGACCATAGCAGAATGAACATATCAACCAATGTTACACTGCCATCGGGTACAAATACATGATTGTAATAGCAAGATGCCATTCGTCGAATTGCAGCGTTGTGTGCGGGACGTGCTCGCCCAAAGGGGAGAGCAGCTTGCACAGGTGGAATGAATCACCACAGGTGGAGGCCATACAGCCTGAAAACACATAAATTGCACACCCAGCCTCCTCCCACAACCACACCCACTCCGAAATGCTACCGGCAGGACTAGCTATGTTGGCCCTGGGGGACCTGATAGCACTGCAAGTACTCCAACTTCAAGAAGAAGACGAACACCAACTACAACCGGCCGCACGGAGGAGACGCAGGAGGAGGAGGAGGGCAAGGCAGGGCCAGCAAGGGCCGCCAGCACAGCCACTACCACCACGCAGGCAGCCCGCAATCCCACGCCTCCGAGCACATCCGTTCAACCTCACTGATGAGCAGATCCACACCCTCTACCGTTTGGACCGGGACACCATAACCGCCATTGTGGACATGACACAGGCTGACCTTGTCAGCATGATAGATAGCCCAACCGCCATCCCACCCCTACTGAAGGTGGTGTCTGTACTCCACTTCCTGGCCACAGGCACCTACCAGCATACAGTCGGACAGTTGCATGGCATATCACAGCCACTGTTCTCACGGACACTATTGCAAGTGCTCGATGCCCTCCTGCAGCACGCAGACGACTACATCTCTCTACCACGCTCGGAGCAGGAAATTACCAACACAAAAGTGGGATTCCATGCACTTGCCGGCATACCGGGTTGCATTGGTGCCATCGACTGCACCCATGTGGAATTGGTCGTCCCACATGCCATGGAGGCCCAGTACCGCAACCGAAAACAATTTCATTCTCTGAATGTACAAATGGTGTGTGACTCCAACAGGATCATTACACATTGTTGTGCCCGATTCCCTGGATCAACCCATGATTCTATGGTCTTGAGGAACTCTACAATACCACGCTACATGGAGCGACACGCAGGGAACAGATCCTGGCTACTCGGTGAGTCTCATTTCAAGCATGATGATGTGGGGTATGTGATGCGGCAATGACCTGGCAGGAAGGGGGGGGGGTGCGTACGTAGCAATGGCATTCCTCAAAATTCCTTTATTGTCCACATACAGGTGATGCCGGGTATCCACTGAAGAGATGGCTCCTCACACCAGTCCGGAACCCACGGGACCAGCATGAGGAGGACTACAACCATGCCCACTCACGTACCCGTGTAGTCATAGAACAGGCATTCGGCCTACTGAAGACTCGTTTCCGCTGCCTCAGCAGGTCTGGCGGGGCACTCCTGTACCGCCATGAGAAGGTTGCAAAGATGGTCATGGCATGTGTCATGCTCCACAACATGTGCGTACGTAGAAATGTGCCCATGCCCCCTGACGCAGAACTGCAAGCACCTGAAGATGGTCATGATGAGGGTGGGGATGTGGCAGCACCTCAAGGAGTCTGCGAGGCACAGGAGGGCCGTGACATTCGTCAGCATCTCATAGATGCATGTTTCTAGCACTCACGCCTGGTGGCTGATACATGGACACGGGACTCGTGGCACTGTGTGTGTCTGGAACATGCACAATATGGACTGTACGCCTATAATGGCCTCGTACACAAAGATCAATGTCCACACATCTCATTGGATGATCGTGCATTGTTTATGGCATATGTGATATCATGTTAAACACCCTATCGACCCGCCACCCAAGTGAGCCCAACACACCCCCTCCACCCTCCTACCTCCCCCCCGAACACCAGTGTCCAAAGATGCTCATTGTCAGTGGGCAGTCGCTATTGCAAGCCCCCTCTCCGGGTATCAGGGGCACCCCTGCCTGTGGAGCGCAGGTTCCTCCCAGATCTACGTTGGGGGCTGCCCTGGACGGAACTTGCAACGGATGATGTCTCTGCCTGCTCACGTCCATGCATGTCCCTAAGGGTTTGTGAGAGCTCAGTGAGCACACGGCGCACTGCGGCAAGTTCGGCACATACGTCTTTGGACGTCGCATGCAGTTCCCCCCTCAGGCTCTCGGTGCTTCTCTCCATTTGTACTCTCAGGCTCTCGGTGTTTCTCTCCATTTCTACTCTCAGGCTCTCGGTGCTACTCTCCATTTGTGCCCTTAGTGTCTCTGTACTTCTCTCCATTTCTGCCCTAAGTGTCTCAGTTGATGTTTCTATGTCTGCCTTAGTGCCCCCACATTCATCGGCATGGTCCTTGAGGAGGGTGGCCAGTTGCTGCTGTTGCACGATTACCTGGTCGAGGGACTGTTGCCTCTGCTGGGCCATGGCCATTTGCGGTGGTGTCACAGAGTGGCTGGTCACCTCATGTTGCCTTGCCACAGGGCTTGTGGGGGATGGCCAGTCGTCGTCTTGTGGGTGCCCCTGCGTGGTATCCTCATGGTGTACGGGATGGAACAGACAGGGGGATTGAGACAGGTCATGGATGGATCTAACTTCGACATCCCCGTTTTCTGTGTCGGAGCATGCTGCCATTAATGCAGTGTCACCTATGGTGCTGCTGCCACCAGAAGCAGTGCCTACTGTGGCATCCATTGGGGGGACCTGTGGTGGTGCTGTTGTGGGCATGCTGGCTGCTGGGGTGCCTGTTGGAGTTCCCTCCTCTGTGCTGCCACTTGATTTGTGCTGCTTCCGTGTCTTGATGCGTGCAGCTGAGGTGGAGGGTCTTTGGCCGTTGGTCTTGGCCCTCTTTGCAGGTGTGCTGGTAGGGGTGTCCTGGAGCTCGTCGTTTGGATCGGACCCTGTGGTGGAGTAAAGGAGGGCGAGCGTTATTAATGGGTCTGTGGAAATTGGAATGGCAATGTATCACATGCATTGGGGTGATACCTGAGGGTGATTTGGGTCGGGGCCTTGGAGGTGGTTTCATTTGTGTGTGGAGTGAGGGTGCAGTTGTTTTGCAGCCTGCAGTTAGGGTGTGCCTGCTGCACGTGTAGAGGGTGTTTTTAGGATTTTTAATTATTTATGTATTTGATGTGAGTTTTAAAGTGTGCTATCAGGCCTATGTATGTGGACGTTCTCCTGGACATGTGTTACTGTTGCACTATGTGGACACGTGGTACTTCACATGATTGGACATTGTGGTTTTGGCATTGTTTTATTTGGGACACCTACCTGATTCTTCGGATGTCTGCACTCCTTTCTCCATCCCTCCGACTCCCTCTATGCTCTCCAATCCAATGGTGGAGGCACAGATTTCTTCCCAGGGGGTCAACTTGATGGGTGATTCCGATCCTCCCCCGGTAGCTGTGGCAATGTTGCGGTTGGCAGAAAGTATGCTACGGACGCGTATCCGCAGGTCGTCCCATCGCTTTCTGCATTGCTGTGGGTTGCGGGGTGCGGTCCCCACCGCACTTACCCGCTGTGCCACCAGGGCCCATATGGCCTTCTTGTTCGCAAGTGCCGTCCTGGTCATTTGCGTGGAGAAGACGGCGGCGGCATTCTCCTGGAGGGTCTCTGTGAGCACGGTGAGTTCCTCACGGGAGAAGTGGACCTGCCGCTTGCGGTCGCACGCTTTCTTCGCTACTTTTCCCATTTTTCTTGGTTTCACTAGGGTAGATGACGGGTTGGGATGTGTCTCAGGGTAGTATTTTTAATGGTTGTGTGGAAATTGTGGCTTTATAGGTGTACGGCGTGATGTTTCCCGTTCCGGGACCATGCTTTTACTTCCGTTTCCGTATATTTCCGGTCACCGTACTTTCCGGTTGGCGCTCACTGCGGTGACCGCTAAGATGGGTGGCGGTATTGCACCTAGGGCGCCGTACGGCGGCGGTGTGGGCCGTTTTGGGGTCATTTCCGCCATCGCAGACTTTGCACTTCCGCCATGGCGTGGTGCTCGTGCCCGATGGGTCGGAATGAGCCGCACTTTGCTCCGTCGTGCAATGGCGGAAACGCTATTTACGCTATGGCGGTCCGGTCGGTTGATTTCCGCCAGGGTCGTAATGAGGCCCAATGTATTACTTGCCAAGCAGCCCTACAGATAAGGGGTACACTGGCCACTTTACCTCTGCCCTGCTTTCACCCAAACAGCTCCATGGATATAGTCGGACCAGTAGTACATGTAGTACCACAGGAAGAAACTGCACTTATGCCTCTGGATCGAAGAAGTAAAGGTGTATATTTTAAATTGAATGAATAGCTAGGTGCAATGAAATAATTATCAAACATATCAGTTTTCCAGTTAAAACATGTTTACTCGCTTTACATTTTTACTCCCCAAAAATCATTTTACTCCCAAATAGGGAGTAATATACTCCCACTCCAAAACCTTATCTGGAGCCCTGTCACCAATAGTCAAATGTCACTAGCCAATGGCTAGTGGCGAGTGCACATATTTCACATATTGCACTCTACTGTTTTTAAGAGGTGATGCAGAAATTGGATGTAGAACATTTGGGAAATTAGAACATAGTTAGTCCTTCTCTTTTTATCACTTCCCAGCACATCCCTATATCATGTTTTCATGTATTATGTATCCATAAATACATGTATGGAAGTTTGCATAAACACATAATAAATAAGAGAAGTAAATTGCCAGGCCAGACTATTTCAAAAGGTATGAGTCTGCACTTTGAGTCTATAACAGTTCGAATACAGCTCTAGTGTGTAGATATTGGCCGGGCTTCCCAAGAGGTATATATGAGAAGTGAGTCTTGGGCTGATCCTTGAGGATTGCCCACTGCAGAGGGTGTCAATGGTGCTGGAATCCCATGTTCTGGAGAAGGAGTGGTCAGAGATATAGGACGCCCAGTCGAATACAGTGCCCTTGATGTCAAAGAGGGATGATCCACAGTGTCGAATGAAATGGAAAGATCTAGAAGGATGAGAAAGGAGGAATGGTGGGCAGACGTGGATGAGGGAAGATTCAGTGCAGTATTGGGACTGGAATCCAGATAGGAAGGGACCAGCAAGTGAGAGTGCCTCAAGATAGTTGATTATGTGGTTGAAGACAACACTCCCTGGGATTCTTGAGTAGTAGGGAAGGAGAAAGACATGTCTGTAAAAGGAGTGGCTGTTGGGTTCAGCACTTCCTTTCTTCAGGAGAAGTATGACTTTGGCTGTTTTGTAACAGGCTGGCAAGATACCAATTGAGAGAGAGAAGTTGAATAAGGCAGACAGTTGAGCAGAGGAGACAGGTACAACTTCTTTTTCAAATTGTGGTACAAAAGAGTCAATTGAAGTGCAGGATCAGTTGGTAGAGTGAAGGGCCATTATAGGTTTGGTGGGGGAGGTTGGGGAGATGTCAGTTAGAGATGAGAGTGTGGAGAGGTTGAGAACATGGGAGAATGAGGGAAGGGCTGGGAATGATCGAATGATGGACAGGACAGGATGTCCAATACCCTGGTGATTTTAGTGGAGGGGTAGAAGGTAAAATCATTAGCAGAGAGGGAAGAGGAAATAGAGGGGTTTTTGAGTGGTAAACCATGCCCTGAAGTTCCTTCATAGTTTGCAATAGTTAGTTGCACAATTGTCAACATAAAGAATACTGTTCAAGGACACATTCCCAGGGAACATAGCCTCCATTCATGCTGGAGAACCATATGTATTTTGTTGTTAAATGTTATAATACACTAAAGGAATAGATCAGATATTCATTTAATTTAAGTAGTGCCACAGTACTGCCTATGTTGCTACTTCTGAATACCAGAGCATTACAACATACTGTTGTGGGAGTTAAATGTGCAGAATCTGGCAGAGTAACACCTACCATTAATGCATCAACCGCAGTGAGTGAGCAACACAGGTAAGAAAGAGAGCATCCAAGGTTAAAAAAAAAATGCTATGTAATTACCAATAACAGCATTCTCGACAGACACATTGCCATAGGATGACACATGTCTAAGCTTAGGCAGAACGCAACCCTCCCTGGTACATTCTTCTGAGACATGCTTTTTGATTCATCGATTAAGGCATTTATTAGGAGCATCTATAACAGGATGAGCTGTCTAGAGGAACTGGTCACCCAGACAGGAAACTGACATGCACACCAAAGCCAACCTAGCCAACTCAACTAAATGGATTTTTAAAAAAATCTCTACAGAAAGTGGCCAGACTTTCGGTCCATGAGTGAGACAGAAGGACTGTCCCAAAATGAAGGTCCTTGAAAACTGAAGTCTCTCTGACCAAAGACAATGCCTGTGACACAAAGCATAACCAACAAATTAGACATGCACAGCTAGCTCCTTGTCTAATATTTCTACAATGACCGACTGAGGATTGGTCACTTGTAGAACTAAGTACCAGTGTACATCTGTATAGGACTCGAAATTGATATTCTCTAGGAAAATTGTTCCTGACCTATATATAAATGTACACCTTGTACTAACACTCACCAATCTGCCTTACTGTATTCTTGTTGCAGAACTCCCCGAATGGGAAAATTAATTGTTCAATTTCTTCTGTTACTGATGCAAATGTATCTCTGTTGGTTTTGGTAAAAACTCTACCATTGAAACAATATTGCTATACAGAGCCTTGGTAAAAAGTTCAAATACCATAATCCCGTTATTTTGCTTTGTGGTTACTGTATGTCTTCTGCACACAGAATCGGCCTGAGACTCTTTGCTCAATTACTGCCTGAACATTTGAACTTTTTAACCCTTTTTCTTTTCTTTTTTTCTTTTTTATTGTATCAGGACATTGTACTTTGGTTTCTGTTGTCTTGATAATGAAAGTGGAGTGCAATAATAAAAAAACTGCACCTCCCCAATAACTGGTTTCTTGCAATAATATAGAGCATACCCACCCCACAGGGGGTCTTAGTTTTAGTTAACATCACTAAAATGAATCATAGGTGAACTTTTGAATACACCGCCTATTCCAATAGAATTAAAACACATATATTAATCATAATATGTCTAAACTTTATTAGGCGGCTACCCCCTTCTGTGACGTACTAATATTTCTACAATAAAGCTGCTGGGCCCCACTGGTTGTGGGTAAGCATTTTTGTTTATGCCTAAGTCTTACAGCTAAAAGCCCCCCGCTGTCGGTTCCCCCACATGTCTTACAACCGCCTCTCCAGAACCCTTCTACCTCACTCACTTCCATGATGGCCTCCACACATTCAACAAGCCACCAAGCCCATACATGCACACAAACAGCATATATATATATATATATATATATATATATATATATATATATATATATATATATATATATATATATATATATATATATCCCTTCCTTCCTCACTTCTCCTTTATACCTTGGGTTTTTTCACCTTTGCCACCCTACCTACATTCCACACTTGATCACCATCTATCCTCACTACTCCTCTTAACACCCTTTCTATCCATACTACCTCACTGCACAGGGGATCATCTTTTACCTTCACTACCCACTTCTTTATCCTCACCCAATCCCCAACCTAGATACCCAAACTCCTGCTGGCCCTCTTTTCATTTGTACGATACATGGATTTCTCATTTTTCTGATCCACTTTCCTTCTCACATCCTCCACATTGACCTCAGTAGTGTTTGTCCTCTCTAACAATGGAGGACATACTTTGGAACTTCCCTTCCTGCCTCTCATCATCTGAAATATCACACTGGTCCACTGCATGTGGGGACACCCAAAGAGCACATGCCCCCTCTCTCTCACCGCCTCCTGCCTATTTACTCCACACACACTTGTCAATCTTATAGCATCTATAATACTCCTATTTACTCTTGTGACAGCCCCATTATACTCTGGATGATATAGTGCCATCCTTTTATGAACTATCCCACACTTTCTGAAATAATCTTTCATTACTTTCTTACAAACTGACTTCCATTGTCGGTAAGTATACTTCCTGATTATACTTTCCTCTCAATAATTTCTTCTAAGAATCCGTAATTGCGTCCATTTCCATCACAATCTTAAATTCGATCCACCTTGACAACAAATCCACCAGACCAATAATAAACTTACCATGGCTACCTCCGACATCCACAGGCCACAATATGTCCATAGCCAATTCACCCTATACATCTTTCAGAACTTGCTTTCAGCCCTTCCCTGCTTTCTCACACTCTACATAACTCTAATCTTCTCTCAATCACTCTTTCAAAACCTGGCCACCAGTAATCTTCTCACAACACAGCTTTGGTACTAGTAATCCCTATATGCCCTGAATGAGCAATGTCCATTAACCTATCCCTCAACCTTCAGGGAACAACTGCTCTGTCCCACCGATCTAGCAATCCTTTCTCAAGACTTAGTTAATCTCTCACCTCCCAATAAGCTTTCTTCTCCCAACAGTCTCCATTTTTGTTCCCATCCTGTCTCCAAGCCTTGTAATGCGCACATCATTTCCTGATCTTCCTTCATGGCTTGCTCCCACTTTAGCGACTGATCACACCATCATGAGTCATAATCAAGATCTGCTCTGTCACCTCTACTGTCACGTGATCTTTTCCACACAATCATGGAAAATTATTTGCCAATCCTCGTCGCCAAGGTAATAAAGTTGCTGAACACCACTGGTTGAGGGTACACATGTTTATTGACCACTTAAGTCTTACAGATAAAAGCCCCCAACCGCCAATTCCTCCACACGTCTTAATACTGTATCTTCAGAACCCTGCTACCTCACACTCTTCCATTCCATGATGACCTCCTCACATTCCACATGCCACCAAACCCTCACACATGCACACAGCCAAACAACACTATATATATGTATGTATATATATATATATATATATAACAACTCTTACATTTAGAATAGCCCCGATGAGATAGGGCATTAAAGATCAAAGTGTTGATCTTAAAATGTACTTTCTTTAAGGCACAGCCAGGGGAGAAATCCTTTTTACATATGCTTCTATCTGCAGATGCCAAAAATAGGCTAAACCACTGAATTGTGGGCCTCCTATAACTGTGCTGTGGGCTTCATCTATCTTCTGGACTAGTTTGCATCTTAACATCAACACATCATTGTATCATTGTCAGTGAAGATACATTTGATGATTGAAATGGCTGATTAGGTTGCCATGACTTCCCTTTAGACAGCCTCGGCACAACTGAAGATGGCAGCAAATGTTCCCATCTCCCTGTGATCTACGGAACATAGAATAATTGTCAAATTTCATGTTCGAACAAGGAATGCAGGATTACTATGGGAGTAAAGGAGCAAGGTAGTTTAATCACGTTTCCCTCTTGGGTGTGGTTAATTACCTTCTCTTTAACTGCTAATAGACCTTCTCTGACACACACCAGTAGTGTCTCAGATTAAATCAAAAGGTGAATCATCCAGGAGGGCCTTGCTCAACCAACAAGTCTATGGGGATATTTCTCTTGAGAATTCTATCCTGAAACTCATAGATACATCTTTATGCACTGTAACTTGTAAATGCTGTACATTGTGACTCCTCATATTCAATGATGCTGGGCAACTTTTACGCATGCCAAATGATTCTCAACACAAAACTGCAATTATCTTCTTAATCTAATCCTTGCAAATGATTGGAATTCAACATGCAGCCAGCATATCACCACATGCTTGGCCCCATACATTTTGGCATGACCTCAATCTGTATTTCATGATCTACTCAATGAAGAAATCACTTCCTTGAGTAATAAGCTCATGAACAAATCAAACTTTTATTGGATCAATGGAAGTAATATTTAGGTCTTACAATTAACACTATGCTAACAATATGCTTTTGATAATAATACTAACCACCATCCCCGAGAGGATATTCTAAGGAGGGTCATATGTATATAAATATATACACATATAGATTGTATAGTCTAAATACGAATATTTTTGATACATTCAATGTATTATCATCTATACATAATCTAGAAGCATAATGTTAATAGCATGTCTTTGCTCTAGACATTTAAAGGAGTTAATAAGTATAATATTTTGGGGCCGATTCATGGAACAAACGTGCGCCGAAAATTGTTGCGCAAGCAGGCGCAAGCAGGCGCAAGCGCAAAAAAACAGGCGCATGCGCACGCATGCGATTCATGGAAGTCCCTGCGCGTGTTTTCCTCGGGATGTGCGCCAAACAGGTGCATGGCGCACACGTCACTGCAACATCCCGAAAGACGTGCGCGACGCGCACAGTGAAAGCGCACAACCTCGGCGCATACACTAGAAAGTGGGCGGAACACGGGGCGTAACGCGCGGAATGGGGAACAACTCGCGAAAATAAGGGCGTAACTGGGGATGTACTGCAGGGAAGCAGACGGAACGCCCACACGCATCCGAACCACACGTATTCATGGAATCGAATAGGGCAAAGCCACGCACAGCAAAAGGCACGCACAAGCCGAAACACGTCCGCCACACGAAGGCAGGCGGTAGCGTCCCTGCGCATTACAAAAGTGGCAACATACAGCAATTGTGCCTGTGCGAGCGGGACACGTGTATTTTGGGGTTGCGCGGGAAGTTACACACGCGATTGAGCGGGGTACGTGTATTCCGGGGGTGCGCGGGAAGTCACACACGCGATCGGGCCTGGGGGAGCGGGCTACGTGTATTTCAGGGGTTCGCGTGAACTTTATCACGCGATCAGGCCTGGGGGAGCGGGCTACGTGTATTTCAGGGGTTCGCGTGAACTTCTACATGCAATCGAGCCTGGGCGAGCGGGCTACGTGTATTTCAGGGGTTCGCGTGAACTTTTTCACGCGATCGGGCCTGGGGGAGCGGGCTACGTGTATTTCAGGGGTTCGCGTGAACTTTTACACGCGATCGGGCCTGGGGGAGCGGGCTACGTGTATTTCAGGGGTTCGCGTGAACTTTATCACGCGATCGGGCCTGGGGCAGCGGGCTACGTGTATTTCAGGGGTTCGCGTGAACTTTATCACGCGATCGGGCCTGGGGGAGCGGGCTACGTGTATTTCAGGGGTTCGCGTGAACTTTTTCACGCGATCGGGCCTGGGGGAGCGGGCTACGTGTATTTCAGGGGTTCGCGTGAACTTTTACACGCGATCGGGCCTGGGGGAGCGGGCTACGTGTATTTCAGGGGTTTGCGTGAACTTTATCACGCGATCGGGCCTGGGGGAGCGGACGTGTATTTCAGGGGTTCGCGTGAACTTTATCACGCGATCGGGCCTGGGGGAGCGGGCTACGTGTATTTCAGGGGTTCGCGTGAACTTCATCACGCGATCGGGCCTGGGGGAGCGGGCTATGTGTATTTCAGGGGTTCGCGTGAACTTCTACATGCGATCGAGCCTGGGCGAGCGGGCTACGTGTATTTCAGGGGTTCGCGTGAACTTTTTCACGCGATCGGGCCTGAGGGAGCGGGCTACGTGTATTTCAGGGGTTCGCGTGAACTTTTACACGCGATCGGGCCTGGGGGAGCGGTCTACGTGTATTTCAGGGGTTTGCGTGAACTTTATCACGCGATCGGGCCTGGGGGAGCGGGGTACCACTCACCGTCTGCCTTGCGTGTAGAAGAACGCGTAGCCAACACCTGCTGTGAAGTAATATTGTGTGAACCCCAACGGATGGAAAACACACGCACCGCACGAAAAGCACGTACAGAACAGTGTAAAGGCACGCGGGATCTCCAAGCCCTGCCAGGGCAACGCCCGTGCGCAAAACGTCACAGACGCGCTTACGCTGTAAGGGCCTTTGGTCCAATGAAATCGCGTACGCGTGCTGACGCGCTTACACGCTAAGGGCCTTTCCTCGATTTTCACGCTGACGTGCAGGATTTTCACGTGCCAAATCACTCCGTATCAAGCTGGCCACGTGAAAACACACGGAAGACCACGCTCCTGCCCAGAAGGCCGAATTACTGCCCCCCAGTGCCCCGAGCAGCCTCCCACGTGCCATCTGCTGCTGCCTGCCTGCCTGCCTGCTGCCACCGTGCCCTGCCATTTGGTGCCTGCACATCAGCCATCTGCAGGGGTCCAGTTGCTGTGTCCACCCCTGCTGGAACAGAAGACCCCCGACTTAGATAACATCGCTCCACAGCCCAGCCCCAGGACCCAGTTGCCCACCCACTCCTGCCCCTGGGGTTGCCATGTCGGGCACATCCACATCTGGCACCAGTGGCAACCCCCAGCCAGAGAGGCAGAGGGGCACCAGCTTCACTGCCACCGAAGTTGGTGTCCTGGTGGAGCAAGTCCTGGGGCAGTATGATGCCCTCTTCGGATCGTCCCGCGCCAAAAAGGAAGGACGGGAGATGATCTGGCCCGACTGTGTGGTTGCCATCAACGCGGAGGGGGTGGCAACCCGCACCATCCAGAAGGTCAAGAAGCGCTTGGAAGACTTGAGGTCCAGGACCCTCATAAAGGCCCGGCGCCTTGTGGGAGGGGCCGGGGCCGCATGAGTTCCATCCAGATGAGGGTCCTGGAACGCGTACACCCAGCGCTCCACGCCCAGGTCCTTGAGAGGGAGACCCGTCTGGAGTTGAGCGGTAAGTGGCCAAGCATTGCTGTGTGAGACAGGGCATTTTGCAGTGTGCTGGTTGTCTGATACTTGCCTGTATGTGTGACATAGGCCATGTACGCATGTATGTGTGCAGGGACATCATGGTAATGCATGTGCGACCAGTAATGTGTGAACCGCACGGTTGTTGCATGTGTTTAAATGCGACATGGGGAGCCCTATGCAGATTGTACACATGAGAGCATGGCAGTCTCTGTTCCTGGACATGGGTGGGGGTGAGGGATGGGTGCAGATGCCAGGTACATATATGGTGTCCATGTCTGTGTGCCTGACCTGCGTGTCTGTGACTTGTGAATGCCATGGATGCATGACACATGTCTGTGACAATGTACAGATTCACTGATGCAGCCTAGTCATCCTTGTATCCACTGTGATTGGGGTGTACGGGGCCAGATGGATGTGACTGCGGTGAAGTGTGTGCATGTGATAGGCATGACCCATGATGCATGTGAGTTCCATTACATTGTATGATTCGAGAGTCCATTGGACATGTATGGAAATGTCCATGGCATGCACCATGACTGTCACTGTGTGTGTTTTGCCTGGACTGACACATGTGTTGTGGAGGGACATGATGGAAGTGTACTTTGACAGTGGCACTCATCTGCTATTGCTTCCTGTCTAGGGGACCATTGTACAGTACCCTGATGCTTGTGTTCTATGTCTCCCTCTACGCAGCGGCTAGTGAAGAAGAGGGCGGAGACAGCGCTGTGGAGCAAGGCGGCGGGGATGCCCCCACGGCTGCAGCGGAAGGGGTGGGTGAGCCGCCACAGGGGCCTGCTACGGCGGAAGACGGTGAGGAGCCATCCAGGTTGGTGGTTTCCACAGAGGAGGAGGAGGCCCCCACTGAGGCGCACATGGGGCCTGGTGGGGGCATCCCTGCTGGTGCAAGTGGTGCAGTCCAGGGGCAGGGGGCAGCACAGGTCACCGTGGAGGGGCCTGTGCATGTCGCTGTCCCTGACCCTGTGGGTGCACCACCAGGCACCAGCAGGGATGCCCCGTCCCAGGCCCGTCCGCAGGTAGAGGGGATGTCCATGTCATCTGACTCCCCTCCACCTGCGGACGAGGGGACCCCTGGCCATATGGAGAAGGTCCTGATTGGGGTCGCGATGCGCACGGCTGTGATTCGTGATGCCGTGAGTGCTTCCCAGGAGGAGCATGCACGTCATCACGAAGAGCACCGTGCCGACGTGGCCCAATTGGGATCGTCCATGTTCGGGGGTTTCCTGCATGTGTCGGCCAATCTGGCGGCCCTCTCCTCCTCTGTGGAGACTATACGCCAGTCGTTCTCCTTGCCGTCTTCCGGCCCAGATGCCACCAGGGCCCCCTGTGGACCTGCCCTGACCAATGCAGCCAGCTCGGTGGGGATCCCATCCCTGCCACAGTCGGGAGTCAGAGGTCCAGCAGGGGTGGACACCACAGCAACTGTGCCCCAGCAGATGGAGGATGTGCCGGCATCATCAGGCAGGGCACGTGCACGACGGCGTCGGTGGATTCCATCAGCCTGGATGCCGTCGTGCTGGCAGAGGCAGTGGCGTCGGAGGCAGCAGCGGAGTCAACGTGGGAGGCATCATGGCTCGGGGCCATCAACATCGGAGGGGCAGGCATCAGCCGGAGGGCAGGAGGACCCAGGACGGGAAGTGTCTTCCATGTGGCAGCGGTTGGGCCAGCATATAGGTGCGGAGCGGCAGGCGGAAGAGGCGCGGCGCACAATGGTCAGGGCGGAGAACTCCATGCGGAGGGCCCTGAGGTGGGTCGAGTGCGGACCCTCGGGGCCATGGAACAGGACCGCCTCCGGGACATCGAACAGGAGTTCGATGATGCCCTGGCCCGGAACACCACGGAGTGAGCCGCTGGACTTGCCCGCCACCTTTGTATATAGTTATATAGTTAGTGTTAGGTTTCCTTTATTTATTTTTTTTATTTGGTTGCGATTGGACAATGCGCCACATTTTTGTATGTAGTTCAGTTTTTAGTTAGTTGTCATAGTTAGGTTTCATTTGGTTGGGCTCATGGACCCGGGATTATCTTGTAAATAGTTCTTCAATGGATCTTTCTATTTTTTGGATTTTTTTCATGGACATTCTTCTTCTTTTGGTTGTTTTGCTTTGTGGTTTTTCTCATTTCATTTCCATTCAAGTTGATTTTAAATACATTTTTATTTTCATCCTTCAATGTGTCGTATCATCTCATTGCTTTCATGCATGTCATGTTGGGTGTTTTAACATTCACTTGCAGCCATTGTGTGTGACAGACATGTGTTCATTTGCATTATTTGCATTGGGTGTGTAACATGTCATTGCCTTTGATATGTGGGTGGATGTGATAGTTGGGGGCCGGGAGACATGGGTGGGGGCCTGTTAGTGGGTGCCCCTGGTGGCTGGGGGGTGGGGGTGGTGGGAGACATGGGTGGGGGCCTGGTGGTGGGTGCCCCTGGTGACTGGGGGGGTGGGGGTGCTGGAAGACATGGGTGGGGGCCTGGTAGTGGGTGCCCCTGGTGACTGGGGGCGTGGGGGTGCTGGGAGACATGGGTGGGGGCCTGGTAGAGGGTGCCCCTGGTGACTGGGGGGGTGGGGGTGCTGGGAGACATGGGTGGGGGCCTGGTGGTGGGTGCCCCTGGTGGCTGGGGGGTGGGGGTGGTGGGAGACATGGGTGGGGGCCTGGTGGTGGGTGCCCCTGGTGACTGGGGGGGTGGGGGTGCTGGGAGACATGGGTGGGGGGATGGTAGTGGGTGCCCCTGGTGGCTGGGCGGTGGGGGTGGTGGGAGACATGGGTGGGGGCCTGGTGGTGGGTGCCCCTGGTGACTGGGGGGTGGGGGTGCTGGGAGACATGGGTGGGGGCCTGGTAGTGGGTGCCCCTGGTGGCTGGGGGGTGGGGGTGGTGGGAGACATGGGTGGGGGCCTGGTGGAGGGTGCCCCTGCACTGCTGGGGGGTGGTGGGGTTACATGGGTGGGGACCTGTGGAGGGTGCCCCTGGTCGCTGGGAGTGCAGGGGGACATGCGTTGGTGGGCAGTAGTGCAAGTTGACATGTGGGTTGGCTGGGGGGCATGGCCATGGTGGATTGGGTGCCTGCAGGACATGTGCAGGGTAGGCCCCTGTGGTGTGAGCCACCGGCAGGGGCCGTGGAGGGTGTAGAGGGAACACCTGGGAGGACCCACACGTGCAATTCACGTGTGGTGCTCCCCGCGCACCCCTGTAATACATGTACCCTGCTGGAATCACGTGTGTAACTTCCCCTGCACCCTGAAATGCACGTACCCTGATGGAATCGTGTGTGGAACTTCCCGCGCACCCCTGGAATACACGTACCCTGCTGATTTCGCGTGTGTAACTTCCCCTGCACCCTGAAATACACGTACCCTGATGGAATCGCGTGTGGAACTTCCCGCGCACCCCTGAGACACGCGTACCCTGCTCGCACGGGCCCAATCGCGTGTGGAAATTCCCGCGCACCCCTGTAATACACGTACCCTGATGGAATCGCGTGTGGAACTTCCCGCGCACCCCTGGTATACACGTACCCTGCTGATTTCGCGTGTGGAACTTCCCCCGCACCCTGAAATACACGTACCCTGATGGAATCGCGTGTGGAAATTCCCACGCACCTCTGAAATACACGTACCCTGCTGGAATCGCGTGTGTAACTTCCCCTGCACCCTGAAATACACGTACCCTGCTGATATCGCGTGTGGAACTTCACGCGCACCCCTGAAATACACGTACCCTGCGGAAATCGCCTGTGTAACTTCCCCTGCACCCTGAAATACACGTACCCTGCTGATATCGCGTGTGGAACTTCACGCGCACCCCGAAATACACGTACCCTGATGGAATCGCGTGTGGAACTTCCCGCGCAACCCTGAGACACGCGTACCCTGCTCGCACGGGCCCAATCGCGTGTGGAAATTCCCGCGCACCCCTGTAATAAACGTACCCTGATGAAATCGCGTGTGGAACTTCCCGCGCACCCCTGGAATACACGTACCCTGCTGATTTCACGTGTGGAACTTCCCCCGCACCCTGAAATACACGTACCCTGATGGAATCGCGTGTGGAATTTCCCGCGCACCCCTGGAATACACGTACCCTGCTGATTTCGCGTGTGGAACTTCCCCCGTCCCCCAAAATACACGTACCCTGATGGAATCGCGTGTGGAAATTCCTGCGCACCCCTGAAATACACGTACCCTGCTGGAATCGCGTGTGTAACTTCCCCTGCACCCTGAAATACACGTACCCTGCTGATATCGCGTGTGGAACTTCACGCGCACCCCTGAAATACACGTACCCTGCGGAAATCGCGTGTGTAACTTCCCCTGCACCCTGAAATACACGCACCCTGCTGGAATCGCGTGTGTAACTTCCCCTGCACCCTGAAATACACGTACCTTGCTGATATCGCGTGTGGAACTTCATGCGCACCCCTGAAATACACGTACCCTGCGGAAATCGCGTGTGTAACTTCCCCTGCACCCTGAAATACACGTACCCTGCTGATATCGCGTGTGGAACTTCACGCGCACCCCGAAATACACGTACCCTGATGGAATCGCGTGTGGAACTTCCCGCGCATCCCTGAGATACGCGTACCCTGCTCGCACGGGCCCAATCGCGTGTGGAAATTCCCGCGCACCCCTGTAATACACGTACCCTGATGGAATCGCGTGTGGAACTTCCCGCACACCCCTGGAATACACGTACCCTGCTGATTTCGCGTGTGGAACTTCCCCCGCACCCCGAAATACACGTACCCTGATGGAATCGCGTGTGGAACTTCCCGCGCACCCCTGGAATACACGTACCCTGCTGATTTCGCGTGTGGAACTTCCCCCGCACCCCAAAATACACGTACCCTGATGGAATCGCGTGTGGAAATTCCCGCGCACCCCTCAAATACACGTACCCTGCTGGAATCGCGTGTGTAACTTCCCCTGCAGCCTGAAATACACGTACCCTGCTGATATCGCATGTGGAACTTCACGCGCACCCCTGAAATACACGTACCCTGCGGAAATCGCGTGTGTAACTTCCCCTGCACCCTGAAATACACGTACCCTGCTGGAATCGCGTGTGTAACTTCCCCTGCACCCTGAAATACACGTACCCTGCTGATATCGCGTGTGGAACTTCACGCGCACCCCTGAAATACACGTACCCTGCGGAAATCGCGTGTGTAACTTCCCCTGCACCCTGAAATACACGTACCGTGCTGATATCGCGTGTGGAACTTCACGCGCACCCCGAAATACACGTACCCTGATGGAATCACGTGTGGAACTTCCCGCGAACCCCTGAGATACACGTACCCTGCTCGCACGGGCCCAATCGCGTGTGGAAATTCCCGCGCACCCCTGAAATACACGTACCATGGTGAAATCGCGTGTGGAACTTCCCGCGCACCCCTGAAATACGCGTACCCTGCTCGCACGGGGCCAATCGCGTGAGGTACTTCCCGCGCACCCCAGTGATACACGTAGCCTGCTTGCTGTGCTGGTACAGGGTTAGCGCAGCTCTTTGCGCTGGATTGGGTATATTTCTGCAGGGTCGCTGCGCCACTGTGCGCCACGGCTGGTTTTGGTGGCTGGAATCCATGAATACGCTGTGCGCGGAAATGGATTTTAGCGCACGCGGCTGGCGCAGGGATTCGCACGCGCACACTGTGCGCCAGCCGCGTGCGCCACTTGTGCACTGAATTCTATGAATTACCCCCTCTGTGTTTTGGTGGTGGAATATGTTGCAATATGAATGACACAGGTGAGGCTCTGTTCAGATTGTTTCAGTTGCTGTAGTGGAGGCCAGAATTCACTTTATGGTATTTGTTTAACATATAAATGTATTTCCAAACAAACACCAGCATATTCATACATGCACTGCTCCAAAGCTCTTTCTACTGTGCATTGGGCCATCAGTGCCTGCAATACTCTTCTCTGACCCATGGCACGACATGTGGGACAAGTCACAAGCCACATGTTTTGCTCCCCGTTTAAGCAATTACTTGCCAAACTCTCTGCTCATTAATTTCCTACATATGCATTCAGAAAAGAGCTGAAAACCCATTTTTCGACAAGACGGTATTACTTTCTCAGCCATTAGTGTATGAACAGTTAATATATTTATATGAAAAAACAAAAAATGATTACGTCTTCAGTGCACAAATACATATCTAGCTAAACATTATCTTGGAAAGTTGTGCATGTGTACGCGGCTGTCATTATTTAACTGCCCCCCCAACTGGCCCTTGGTCCATCTATCCCATGTATGCCCCTCTCAGCCTTCAAGTAATTACAAACAGCTATGTTGTAATATGGCACTATACGAAACAACAATCGAAATACAAAAAAACTTACATTAACTAAACCGTACCACATATCTGTATTCACGCTCTTTCCTTGATAAATGTTGGTAATCAAGGAAAAATCACTAAATATGTTTCTTGAGTTTTTTAAAGCATATTCGACTTATATTGTCTGCTTTTTGTAGAATACACATCAATGGAAGACAGCTGTAATGTTAAACATGGTAACAGTTGTTCGGTATATTACTAAGGGTAGAAATATCAGAAAATAGGGTGCAGACTATAAAGTTAGAAGACTTGTTTGCTGTAGCCGTGCAACTAAAGCGCATTACAAACACACTTGAAATTAAACAGCCTCTGGGCAAAATAAATTGCACATCCTGTTGCTCATCCTCTTATTAAAATTTGGTATCTAGCAGAATGCAGAATTGCTCTTTGGTCTGGCCCAGGCAGATATATGCATTACTAACCTGTACATCATATGTCCCGTTCAGTAAAAGAGGCCTCTGGGAGTTTAAATCCTGGAGAACACCTGTAAGCATAGACCTGTTAACCTTCTGGAACTCTTTGGAATGGCTGAACTGTACCATATTATGGAGGGCTAAGATTTTAGTATCGAGTTCAGAATCCTGTCTGGTGCGGTTATGTAATCCTAGGTGGTACTTGCGAAAGTGTTTAATCAGGTCTGTGGGGTCATTGCCATAGTAACCATATCCACAGATGTTGCATTTGAAATCCTGAAGCTCTGGGGATAGAGGAGCTGCATCTGAGTGGTCATTGGCTGACAAGTTAGTGTTTGCTTTAATAAGTCCAGCACCCCCGTCTGAAGGCACTTGAGGGTTTTCGGAGGCAACTGATGCTGGTCTTGAGACGTAGGTATCTGCTTGACAACTCTGCCCTTTTACTGTTTCATTTGGTACCATGTCACATTTTTCGTGAGTCTCGGGTGCACTAACAGATTGGGTAGACACCACATCCTTGGCATCATGTGAACTTTTTGGAGACTTTGAGGGATCAGAAAGTTCTGCGACTGCTGGAGAGGCAAGGGCAAGCATGTTTCTTTCTGTCACCTTGTCATGAGGGATGGCTGGAACACTGTCTTCTGATTTGAGGATCTCATAGTTAGAAGCAGCGCTTCCATCCACTGAAGCACACTTCAAATCCTGCTTAAGATGGGGGGAAAGAGCTTGAGAATTTGCACAATGGTCCTCACTAGTGTGGAGCTCTACCGGGTCCCCCTGCTCACTGTTGCCTTGCATCTGATCTGTAGAGAAGTTTGTGCTCCGTCTAGAGTCCGCAATTTCAGTACCTGCAGTGTCAGTGGTCTGTGCCTCGCCTTCACTACCAATGTTTCTTAGAGGGGGATTCTTTTTCCGGACCATATCTAAAACAAAAACAAAAACAATTAAATTCAGTTTTACATATTTCATTTTGCATGCCAACGTTTTTTGATTAATGTAAGGATCTGGTGTAGACCGTGAACTTCAGGTGACGATCTAAGATGTAGCACAAAGCGTGTTGTCTGTTGGCTTATATTGTGCTGTACTATAACAGTATAAGTCTGTTAGGGGAAAGGCCATATGTGGCATCTGTCTCATAACCTATGTGCACCTCTGGTGGACATAGGTAAAGCTGCCCACTGGTCTTTAACTACAAGTGCAGTGCTTTTTCGTCTGGCGTCTATTTTGGTTAATCTATATTGGACCACTGCTTAGAAAAGTATTTGGGCTGTAGATGAGACTGTATTCATGGTAGGAAACTCATGGAAGAGAAAATCAAGTTTTTCAGACAACTATATTCTTTTTTTAAATTACTTTATATATTTGTGCTCATGGATTCCATGGGAATCTTACACATTTTTAAAAGATACAGCTGTAACAAACAAAAGACAGCATACATCAATTATATCATATACACATAAAAAGCAACATTCATAACATACAGTACATGTGCTTATTCGTTCTTCCATTATTACACAAGATATATTCAAATGGGACTACATTCTTTTGCAACCAGACACATTACATATCAGTCAGAGTAATCCTATAGAAACATCTAAGTAAAGCAAAGGTTAGTGTCAGAGAATGACGTTGAGTCATACGCTCCCATAGCGAATCACTGAATACAACGTTCTATATTATTTACAAAGTCCCCAAATATAAAAAATCGTAGGTTTGTCAGGGTTTCGCAATTTATAATTAAATGTTTTAAGCTTTCACCAAAGGTCCCACAAAATCAACAAAGGGAAGTACCAGAGCCAGTACTTTCCCATTTACAAGTGTTTTCGCTGATCCTTAAGATGTTGAGTATGAAATTCATTACCACTTTTCTCATACAACTTGAGAGAAATGTAATGAGGTAAGGGGAAAGTTACCCCGATCTTGTACAAGTTGCTTTCATAATAGGAAATATCTTATATCATTGGATTTCGGTATAGCTTTCACACCAGTCTAAATGTCTACACTTTTTACTTTTGTGCTGCTCTGTCACCAATTATTTAGTCCAGAGAAATACCCTTGTTAATGCAGATTTGACCTCATTTTTCAATATACCAATTCTTATTCTCCTTTAAATTTGCGTAACATTTCTCAAGAAGTCGGTTTTGGGGTGGTTGGATTATAGTGATGTCAGCCTATTTTTATATATTTGGCAGATTACCCTAACTTGTGTGGATATGCCTTCGCTAGGAAGATTTAATTTGAGAACCTTTCATATTTGAGCTCTCATATCTTTTTTCAATTGTTAAATCAATGGTTCATATAGACGATGGGATGGTGAGTTGCTTCACTTTAAATATTTAGTGTCTAATTTTCCACACAGAATGGTGGTGTATCTGTCCAACAAAAAGGCTGCCAATTTCGAGTCATACGATGAATGGTCGAATGATTCTGAAATAGCCACATTAAGGCATGCTATTTTTCTCAGGTGCGATATTAACAAGTCCTTTAGACACTGAAACTGCCTGTACTAGCCTTTGTTTCGGAACAGTATTACTACATGTGAAAGTTGTCTATATCATCTTATGGTTGCGTGTAGAATTTCCCTCTCCATCACCAATAACATTGCCATTCAATCAAAATATGTTCCAGTCCTTGAAGAAGGAAAACCATTCTAATCCTCTTGCTCTTTGTCGTTCTTGATAAGCTTTTTAAGTATATTTCGGAAAGTTACTCCGGTGGACACCTAAACAATTACCCCCCAACAATATAAAATCATTGTTAAACTCAGAGAGCCATCTTAGATATGTGTCTCCTAGTTATAAAATACACCTGTTTAAAATATGCAGAATTTCCTTCCAATATAGGCTTATCACCAAGCAAGCACTATTATGTGCAGTGGTGATGAAACTCGAGAGGCCCATGAAGGCTTTATTACTGATATAAGGCCCCCCATGGGGGTGACCATTAAGGCCAGCAATAGCTTTGTCGACAATGGTGAAATACCCATCAAAGGTGGCATTTTGCATAAGGAATGATTTTTGAATCATAATGATGGATGTGGCCTTTCGAGTTCTATGAGACTATGCTCAATGTATGCCCTTTGCTAAAAACTTGGCCTCTTCACTGGAGCCAGTTTATAAGAGTCAGTAAAAGATTTGGTCAACGAATTCCAATCTCTAATCCTCTATTCCCAGTGGAGGTGCCAGGAAATGTACTACCCTACAGGATGGGGTACTGCCCATGCATCTCATTTTTAATGTTTCAAATGCTTTTTTTATTGTTGAATTATGCATCCCCGCATACTTTTTAGATCTTGACCATCTGATTACATCCAAACCCCTCAATCTCAAGTCATTCGTGGCTGCCATGAGGATTTTGCCAATGATCCTCGAGGGAATATACACAACAACAATGCCTGTTCTTTGTTCATTGATGAATTCCACCAACTTAATATTGCTGGATGTGATTAGACGGAGTGATGGTAAATCATGAAAAAGTATGAGAATGTTACTCCTATTCAAAAATTCTCTCTCTCCCAATGGTAGCACAGACTCGATGTAATAGACCATATTTTCATTTAAACTGGACAGTTTTGCAAGGACTATTTGTACTATTTTCACACCCAAACAGATCTATTCCATGGCCTATCCATGCCACTTGCTGGAGTCATGTCAGGAGAATCCACATGAAAATTTGATTCAGTCGTACTTGCTTCCCTCATACTAGGTGGTTGACCTTTATCCATTTCCACACAACCCTAGTCCATTTGTGTCCATTTTTGTACTAATGTAAGCAGCTGTTCGGGCTAAATGCTAATTGATGGCATGGTTATTCTTGCCCACTTGGGTCTTCTTTTTCCCTTTCTTCTCTTGTCCTACCTGCGCATTAGTACTGTTAGTGTTGCCTCTTGAGACCACCAATAAGGTTTGTGGGATGTATTTACCCATGCATCCGAGCCCTACCTCAAAACTGTGCAGTACTGACATGAAAACATCATGATGGCCAGAGCTTCCCAGAAAATGCACAGGGAAATGCATGAAGAATAGGCTGCCACTCATTTTTGCCGATGTTATGGGCACAGAAGGACGCTGCCTAAAACCACCATTGGACTACCCACACAGTAGTCTGAAACCATTGGGAGTGGCAATGCTGATTGCCAAAAGCAAACCCATAACTGTTGGGAATTCATTTTCTTAAATCCCAAAAAGGGGTGCAGTACCAGTACTCACCACTATCCAAAAGCCGGCGTTTTAAAACAACACCAGATTTACTTTTTGTAGAAAACTGAATAAATAAACCCAAAACATGCCAAAGAAAGACATTTTAAGAGGTGGATCCAATGTAGAGTTATATTCTGAAGTGACTTGATGGTTTATAACAAGACTGGCTGAGCTGTGGATTTCAGCAGTTTAAGTAAATTTGGACTGAAAGACATTAAAAATCTCAATGTTTAAGAGAAATGAGTGACCTACTTTGAGTGTCACATAGGTTGCAATTGTTTAAATGTCATAGTTTTGAACTTAGAATCAGCGTTCTAGCTGCATATGTAAAAAAATGTCTTGACTTAAACTGGGTAACAAAAAGTGACATTTTATCTGAAACCTGGCTTAAGGAACTGAATTCTGCCTGACAACTACCCCCATCAGGAGTGAAACTTGAGTCACAGCTGTGTTCCCAGGCCTAGCTGCCCTTTTGCTGCTCACACCAAAAGGGATATGACACTTCCCTGATTGAATTACCTGGGCTCTGCAGGAAATTGAACAAAGCCCTGTCTTGACTCAGGCAAATGTTTTATGGCGGGAGTCGTAAATGGAGATTTCTCCTGGAAGCACAGGGGAGGGGCACTGCCTGTGAGAGCAAGCTGGCTTGGCAGAACTGGAAAAACCAGAAATTCAACCTTGTGCTGGAGGAAAACCACACCCCTTTGGGGCCAGAACATAACTCTAAAAAGATGAATAACTCATAGAGCGGACATGTGAAAATTGTATAAATGACACCATAATTCTTGTGATTTTTCTGCCCACATTTTAAGAGGTTTTTAGAACCGGTGGCATGTTCAGGGGGGGTTTAGCGGAAAAGAGGATATTACTCAAAATGTGTGCATGTGAAAAATCTGACACTTCATCAACTAATGTCCATACTCCTTGCGCACATGTGTGTAAATTTGGGTTAATGTCCGAAATTGCGAAACCAGTTAAAAAGTGAAATATGTGCCATTTTTGAATGCAAGCCCCCAGGAAGAGCAGATTTGGACAGGGTATACCTCCTGTGATATGTGAAGGGTGCATGTAATTTTAAACAAATGTATACCTGTGCAAATATGTTTTTTTGAGCAAATATAGATTGTGTGTAAAGTTGACAGGGGTGGGTTCTCTGTATCATAAACAGACCTCATCATGATGACACTTCATTTCATTCCCCCAATCAAGTGGAAGCGGATGAAGTGGCCAATGACAAGTGGAGAGGGGCTGGCTAGTGATGCTGCTCACACACACCCATTTTCAAAACACATAAAAGCAGAGAGACAGGACAGATAGGGACCTTCAAATCCATTTGCAGCTGGAAGCTCTGCCGGGAAAATCCATACTTTACCTCCATCAACCTTCAGAGAGCCAACATAGAGACTTCAAATCCCTCAATCTCCAGAATCCAGAAGCAGTGCTGTACCCAGAGAGAGAGAGCAGAGCTGACCCAGGCCAATGTTAGCAAAACCAGAGAGAGCTGACCCAGATCACTGTGAAGTGCAGAGACCAGAGTCCCGTCTAAAACCTGACCAGATCCATGGCGAGGCCCATTTCACTCAAGAATATAGTGTGAGTACCTAGAAAACTGTGCAGAACCAATCTCCTAGTTAAAATAATATAATTCAATCTAGTTTAATCTAAGTAGAACTGTCTCCTAACTGTCACCTGTCATTTGTAAAGCTGTCACCTGTGATTTGCTAGTTGCAAGCTGCACTTGTCTTTTTGAACTTTAAAATTTCAAATCTGAAAAACGACCTTTATTTAATCGCTCATATCTCCGTGACCGTTTGTGCTAGAGACTTGCAGTAACTTTCATCTGGAAGCTGAGATCCTAGGCTGTCTTAGGACCCCATAATGATAGTGATAGTCCTTGTAGTTCCTCTGTAATCGCGCTCGGCGCATTCGCAAATTTAGTCGCGATTTGACATTTTACCGCGATTTGCAAATTTCTCCACTTGCAAAAAGATAGCTGCTTTTGCTTTCCTCTGAAAGAAATTCGTTTGCCTCATAAAACCCATCCCTGCATCATTGCTAGTGTGAGCCTGGACTAATATTAACTAGATACCACTCACCCTGAACCTCTAGAGGGAATTAAAAGCATTTTAGCATATTTTTTCTTCATTTCCAGCACATTTAAAAGCATTTGGGCCTGTGTTTTCAACTTCTGTAGTCTAAGTTGCTGGGGTGAACTGAATCACATTTGATTGCATTTCTGAGAACTGTGTGCTTCCCTCCATTTCCTTGCATTGCATAAAAGGGGGGGTGAATTGTCCAAGAAAGTGATTACATTGTCTTTTGCTGAAATCCTATCAAGTTATTTTCTGTATTGCATTTTCATTCCACATTGCATCCATTTGAAACCATAAAAGTATTGTTGCTATCTTATCCATCCTATAACCACTCATCATTGATTATAAAGAAACCATAGAAGTATTGTTGCTATCTTATCCATTTCATGTCAACACAGGCACACTCTGCAACAACTGGAGGAATCCACTGGAATCCTAGCGGGTACTGTCTCAGACTAATTCAGTCCAACCATAAAACATACCACATCTAGTCTCTAAAATATTGTGATTTGCATGAAACTGTCTCTTAGTTATACTGTTTTTTTTTTTTTTTTCAAAATAAGAATGTAATGTTTCGTTATGATGAAATGCATATGCTGCCCCACTATCTCAACAGTGGTGGAAAAACGTCTATGAATAGGTATTGCCGCTCTTCCTTTGTCGTCCTAGGAGAAAGAAAACCTGGAGACGGGCCAAGGAGGATGATCCGGAGACTGGGAGGATGACGCAAGGGGGCCCGGGGTACCGCCCAATATTCCCATCAGGACCGGCGAGGAGAACCGATCGACCAGTACCGGATGGAGGAAAAGATGCTGAACTGTGCCATCTATTGGAAGAAGATGAGGAAACATCCCAGATCTTGCGGGTCCCACCAGTGAAGGATCAGATGGCCACCGCAAGAAGGGGGGCTTGTGGGATGTATTTACCCATGCATCCGAGCCCTACCTCAAAACTGTGCAGTACTGACATGAAAACATCATGATGGCCAGAGCTTCCCAGAAAATGCACAGGGAAATGCATGAAGAATAGGCTGCCACTCATTTTTGCCGATGTTATGGGCACAGAAGGACGCTGCCTAAAACCACCATTGGACTACCCACACAGTAGTCTGAAACCATTGGGAGTGGCAATGCTGATTGCCAAAAGCAAACCCATAACTGTTGGGAATTCATTTTCTTAAATCCCAAAAAGGGGTGCAGTACCAGTACTCACCACTATCCAAAGGCCGGCGTTTTAAAACAACACCAGATTTTACTTTTTGTAGAAAACTGAATAAATAAACCCAAAACATGCCAAAGAAAGACATTTTAAGAGGTGGATCCAATGTAGAGTTATATTCTGAAGTGACTTGAAGGTTTATAACAAGACTGGCTGAGCTGTGGATTTCAGCAGTTTAAGTAAATTTGGACTGAAAGACATTAAAAATCTCAATGTTTGAGAGAAATGAGTGACCTACTTTGAGTGTCACATAGGTTGAATTTGTTTAAATGTAATAGTTTTGAACTTAGAAACAGCGTTCTAGCTGCATATGTAAAAAAATGTCTTGACTTAAACTGGGTAACAAAAAGTGACATTTTATCTGAAACCTGGCTTAAGGAACTGAATTCTGCCTGACAACTACCCCCATCAGGAGTGAAACTTGAGTCACAGCTGTGTTCCCAGGCCTAGCTGCCCTTTTGCTGCTCACACCAAAAGGGATATGACACTTCCCTGATTGAATTACCTGGGCTCTGCAGGAAATTGAACAAAGCCCTGTCTTGACTCAGGCAAATGTTTTATGGCGGGAGTCGTAAATGGAGATTTCTCCTGGAAGCACAGGGGAGGGGCACTGCCTGTGAGAGCAAGCTGGCTTGGCAGAACTGGAAAAACCAGAAATTCAACCTTGTGCTGGAGGAAAACCACACCCCTTTGGGGCCAGAACATAACTCTAAAAAGATGAATAACTCATAGAGCGGACATGTGAAAATTGTATAAATGACACCATAATTCTTGTGATTTTTCTGCCCACATTTTAAGAGGTTTTTAGAACCGGTGGCATGTTCAGGGGGGTTTTAGCGGAAAAGAGGATATTACTCAAAATGTGTGCATGTGAAAAATCTGACACTTCATCAACTAATGTCCATACTCCTTGCGCACATGTGTGTAAATTTGGGTTAATGTCCGAAATTGCGAAACCAGTTAAAAAGTGAAATATGTGCCATTTTTGAATGCAAGCCCCCAGGAAGAGCAGATTTGGACAGGGTATACCTCCTGTGATATGTGAAGGGTGCATGTAATTTTAAACAAATGTGTACCTGTGCAAATATGTTTTTTTGAGCAAATATAGATTGTGTGTAAAGTTGACAGGGGTGGGTTCTCTGTATCATAAACAGACCTCATCATGATGACACTTCATTTCATTCCCCCAATCAAGTGGAAGCGGATGAAGTGGCCAATGACAAGTGGAGAGGGGCTGGCTAGTGATGCTGCTCACACACACCCATTTTCAAAACACATAAAAGCAGAGAGACAGGACAGATAGGGACCTTCAAATCCATTTGCAGCTGGAAGCTCTGCCGGGAAAATCCATACTTTACCTCCATCAACCTTCAGAGAGCCAACATAGAGACTTCAAATCCCTCAATCTCCAGAATCCAGAAGCAGTGCTGTACCCAGAGAGAGAGAGCAGAGCTGACCCAGGCCAATGTTAGCAAAACCAGAGAGAGCTGACCCAGATCACTGTGAAGTGCAGAGACCAGAGTCCCGTCTAAAACCTGACCAGATCCATGGCGAGGCCCATTTCACTCAAGAATATAGTGTGAGTACCTAGAAAACTGTGCAGAACCAATCTCCTAGTTAAAATAATATAATTCAATCTAGTTTAATCTAAGTAGAACTGTCTCCTAACTGTCACCTGTCATTTGTAAAGCTGTCACCTGTGATTTGCTAGTTGCAAGCTGCACTTGTCTTTTTGAACTTTAAAATTTCAAATCTGAAAAACGACCTTTATTTAATCGCTCATATCTCCGTGACCGTTTGTGCTAGAGACTTGCAGTAACTTTCATTTGGAAGGCTTTCCTAGGACCCCAAAACGATAGAGATAGTCCTTGTAGTTCCTCTGTAATCGCGCTCGGCGCATTCGCAAATTTAGCCGCGATTTGACATTTTACCGCGATTTGCAAATTTCTCCACTTGCAAAAAGATAGCTGCTTTTGCTTTCCTCTGAAAGAAATTCGTTTGCCTCATAAAAACCATCCCTGCATCATTGCTAGTGTGAGCCTGGACTAATATTAACTAGATACCACTCACCCTGAACCTCTAGAGGGAATTAAAAGCATTTTAGCATATTTTTTCTTCATTTCCAGCACATTTAAAAGCATTTGGGCCTGTGTTTTCAACTTCTGTAGTCTAAGTTGCTGGGGTGAACTGAATCACATTTGATTGCATTTCTGAGAACTGTGTGCTTCCCTCCATTTCCTTGCATTGCATAAAAGGGGGGGGTGAATTGTCCAAGAAAGTGATTACATTGTCTTTTGCTGAAATCCTATCAAGTTATTTTCTGTATTGCATTTTCATTCCACATTGCATCCATTTGAAACCATAAAAGTATTGTTGCTATCTTATCCATCCTATAACCACTCATCATTGATTATAAAGAAACCATAGAAGTATTGTTGCTATCTTATCCATTTCATGTCAACTCCTTAGTGATTATCAAGAAGTGTGCTAGTGCCAGATTCTCCGTTGTTAATCTTTATCATCTCAGATTAAGTGTGATATTCAATTATTAATTTATTATAAAGTGTGATAGATATATATTGCTTTACTTCTCAAATAAACCTTTTAACTTGCAAAACAGAACTACTTCTTGGCTCAGTGGGGTCAGGGGGATTCTGAGAGAGGGGTGTTATATAGGGTTAGTCATCCAGAACGCATGAACTGGACATAAAGATATATCAATAAGGGTTTTCATTCAGTATTCTAGACTAGGCGTTGACTTGGCTGTAGTGCTGAATTGAATCCTCTTACAGGATGGACATGAGGTAGGGGCTCCCTTATTATCGTCAATTTCTGTGTCTTTGAAGAAAGGCGATTTAAAATATTTCAAGAAGGAGATTTTATTAATTTGTTTTTTTGTTGCTGATTTTTTTACTTTTTCTTTGATGGCTGCTTAAAAGTTTTGCCAAGATCATTTTTCCTAGTTTCTCTGTTGGTGCTCAGGCATATTAATGATGGCTCTATCTCCATGAGGGTTTCATCCGAGCAGGGAAGATTATCTAGACTCTTGAATTAATGTATACATTTTTCAGATGGTGGTGTATCGGGGGTATTTCATGGCCAGTGTAATTCTCCCTTAGATTATTAACAGCATTCAGTTCTGAGCTATACAGGTGTGAGTCCTTGTGAATGGCTTCTAAACAATCATTCACTTTAGTTTGAATATCCTCTAATTTCTTGTCTGACTTCAGTCCTGATAAAGTCATAGACTTTGACTAAAGAATTCAGGACAAAATTAAGCACCAAAATGGAGGTACCACTTAATTCTTGAAGAATGCCAAAATTGGGATGAGGGAAGTCTGCCTGTGCTGAGCAAGAGGTAGAGGAGGAATCAAACAAGGAGTATGAATGCTAATTTTTGGGTGATACAAACAATGCCGGTGTATCTGACATTGAGCCCAGCGAACATGACAAGATGGGAGCATTTTTTTAAAGTCACGTTATCTGAGGTACGAGCGCTTGTTGATAAGACATCTGTGTTTAACAAGACTGATTCTCTGGAGCGGGACAGTAGACAAAGTGGGGGTCCAATGGATGCCATGGGTAAGTCCCACTGACTGGTACTTCGGATTCTGAGAAAAAGTCTGTATTTATTTTTATGTTGGTGGATGGCAGAGTATAGTTATGTAAAGTCCCCTGATTTCCGGAAGCACTTTGATGGGACAGTGATGGTACACATAGGAAGGGTGTTGGAGAGTGAATAAATATGGAGTTACTATCTGATAAGGCTTTAGAGGGTTCAATGCCATTCCCCAAATCACCTCCCTCCAGCCCTTGCTACTCCTTAGGTAATACATTTTAAATAAATGTACTCATCACACGGCACGGTAGCAATATTCTAGGAAGTACTTCCTACTAGATGTGTATCTCAGCCAACAGCAGTCCAAATGCACTTGTGACGCACTTCACTGAGCTTTTTTTGGTTGGGGCTCTGACAGAATGCAGAGAGCACAGGATTTGTCCCCCAGACTAACCGTTCTGTCTCAGGACTTGTCAGATTCAAGGTGTGCTGCTAAGTTCAGCTCTGCAGGATATCTCATCAAGCAAGTGGATTGCGCCAGGCGTCAGCAGCTGTCGGCATAGCAGACAGAAATGTGTGCTCCCGTACACTGAAGCAAAGTGCTGCTAGACCTTTTCAAGACTTGGTGGTGCCACAGAGGCACTGGAGAGCAGCAGCACCTGCTGAACCCTCCACTTCAGTCCTCTTTGCCCCTACGAGCCCTGGGCTGCCGCACAGAGCACCGGTCAAAGGGTTAGAGAAAGGCACCATCAAAAGCCTATGAACGTTGTATTCAATCACACCTTCTTTGATCAGATCTAAATTCACCCCATAAGTCACTCTTGCTATTAGCCCATGCGCATTACGAAACAATCACACTATTGAGGTGCTGCCAGTATTTGCACCATAGCGTAGATGCTAATGCTAAATTTGTGCGGCAATACATTGCAATAACCTGAGGTTTGGAAATTTTACAAAAGATTTTCTGTGCTCTTTCCATTGGGGCAACATCAACATAGTATTTCTTGATTATGCCACCTACCCGCTGGGTGTGTGAATAGGAATATCCACCACAACGAAAAATACCAAGTCACCGGGGACGCCGTTTGGGGGTCACAGCTGCTACCCATATGGTCTCACTTGCTACCCCAAAGCTGTGGCCAGCGCCATGTGTCTCTTTGTTTCTGGAGTCTCAGGATTTCTTGTTCAGGCCTCTTAAAAAAAACAGAGTGTTTCACAAGTGTAACACTTTGAGCAGTGAACCTAAATAAGAAAGAATAACAAATAATGTGTCTTTCTGGAATTCTATACAATAATTGCTAGACTCATTAAAGGTTGATTTGAGGCACACATCAGGGGTGAGTCACTCATTTAGTCTCTTCTTAAACACCTCAACTCAGCCTTTCATCCTTCTGAGGTCGATAAATGAGTACCAGCACAGGTTGGGCGGTATTTTATGTATTTTTATTGTTTATAAAGTGCTTAAGAGTAAGTGCTATATAATAATACATCATTATCATTTGGCCTTGGACGTCTGCTTGCATGTACAGTAATTTAGCAATATGGGCCTACAAACACTGCTATTAACGATAATTATGGTGATCCATTCTTGTATAAAATGTTTATCACATTATAGTGATATTGTAACCATATTTTTCGTAGTGTACTTAGAAACAATGCTATGTGATGCCACTTCCTGTTTTGTTAAGGAGTGAAAGGTTGTGTTCCATCACTTCCCGTTATGACCCCTTTGGAGTGAGGTCAAATGACATCACTTCCTTTGATGTCATCAGAGGTCAAGGGTTGTGTGATGTGACCCATGCTACCCCTGGCAGTTCGGTGAAATGACGTCCCTGCAAGTCACTCGCTAAAAATATCTTAACTTTACTTAGTTTCTCAGCAATCATAAGTTAAACCACATGCATATCTGACACATGCCTACCTCAATTAACAGAGTGTGCCCCAATAGAATCAACAACCCATGGAGTCAGCTATCATTAAATCTTATGGAGGTCTACAGGATATGCAAAACCAGTGGAACACACCACATGCCTGGGCATGTCCACCCACAGAATTAAGTTAATTTGTGTTTTCAAGATGACCACAAAATGTGCACATAATCACTATCAAAATTTAAGACCAACAGCATTTCTCGTACAAATTTATGGAAGACATCACGACATTCTTAGTGAATGTAATCACTTGGTTGGTATAAGAGCCCTTCCATTCTTTTAAATGCATATAATGAAAAATCGTCCGGTTTAAGATATCTTAGCTGGATTAGCTCATCCCCATAGAGATGCAGAAAGGTCATATGTTTGAATGGTATGGCCGTTTGTAGTGGTAGCACCGAACGCTGGTTCTCCAACTACAGAAAAATCGTGGTGTGTGTCATTGCAGAATGAATATCAGACAGACAAAGTTTGACTGCACAGTCCTTTGGTGTACGTAGTGGTCTTGAGTTAGAGCTAAACATATAGGTGAAGTGAGGTCACATGATTATGGAGCAGAAGATAGGTAGGCAGGCTGCATGGAGTAGGGGTGCGGGCGGGAGAGCTGGATTTGCAAGGGGGTTAACCACTAGGTGGTAGTATAGAAAGTACTGGGTAAACAAGTGATGGTGTTGAAGACATTGGTGATCATTCCGAGTTTGGAGGTAGCCATGGTGCTATTAACACTATGGCTGCCTCCAAACTCGGGTCCGGGTAGTCGGAATGGGGACTTACCGGTGTAGTCCGACCTATCCGGACCTGGTAAGTCCCCATTTCGAAAACCATTCCCCATTCCCATTGAGCCCTTATAGGGCTCAATGGGAATGGGGAAGGAGCTAATAACGGGCCCGTTATTAGCTCCATGGTCCCTTAACGGGTCCCGCTAAGGGTGGCTGGTAAAACCAGCCGGCCCTAGTGGGACCTGCTAAGGGACCTCGGAATGCGGTGGTAGGGGCTTAACGGCACCGGCACCTTACCGGTGCCGTTAACCCCCTACCGCCATACTCGGAATGACCCCCATTGTTAGTGAATGGGGAGGAAGTTGGAGGCAACCCATTTTGGAAACAATATGCTGGTTCAAATGGGACCAGGAGTCAAGTGGGGACAAGACAACCAAAAAAGGGCTGGGGGTTAAAAAAACAGAGACAAACAACGTCTTGCACACTGACAAAAGAGGGAAGAATAAACAGACTGATTTCAGGAAACATAATGCATGTGGCCCAAACTAGGACAAACAGCAATGAAAAAATAGAGAAAAAAAAATGAGTTGACAAAACATCATAGATCCAGCGGAGGATAAAGCAGCCTTTCCTCGTGTCCATTTTTATAACATGACATTTACTTAGTTGGATGGTACAGGACCTTTTATTATTGTGCCCGGAAACAAAAAATGTGTAACACTCATTATTTTAATATATCTCTATAGATAAAAGCCTGCCAAGAAAAATGGCAATATAGGAAATGAGTTAAAATGAACAATTAATGTTAAAAGGAAGATGGATCATGCGAGTGAGAATGACGATACCTATCCATGGACAATGGGGATTATGAGGGATGAAAGGGGGATTAAGTATGTGAAAGGTAGAAGAAAGATGAATCCTGCCAGGGTCAAGCACAACACGCAACATGTGAGAGTATTGCCAAGAGTATGTGTCCTCTCCGATGGGCATCATGTTTCTGCTTCCATGCTGAAATTTAGATGACCCCTGGTATTTGCATACTAATGAATAAATGCAGTCTGTAACAAACCATAGGTGTGTTATTGTATGAAGGGGAAATAGTATAGGGGACCCCTTGAGCCGTGTACATACAATAAGCAGGGACACATTAAAGATCTTTGCCCAGGAAAACATGTCGTTTTTTTTTTTAAGTTAATGATCATCTGTTCCATTGTGGGCATGGTACTATGGATTGTGTTTGGCCCCCACACCTCATATCACTGAATACAAACCCAAATTCAGAACGTGCACATGCCAGATAGTATTTATCATGCAACCACGAAATCAACACGCACATGCTGCGGTTGCAGCGCATGCACAATACCGATTGTAGTGAAAAATAAAATGTGCAGGGCTCAGCTGGACTTGTTTTGCATCTCATGAAAAATATCGTTGCACACACATGCGTGTTAAAGAAAGGTTGCAGTTTACGGAAGCAACCTTTATGTAACCCTACTCAGTTTGGTACAACAGTCTGCTCTCAGTGTTGAAGTACAAATATGAAAATGCTTCTTAGTTCACAATAAAACAAAAAATCGTACAAAGGCTTTGTTGCTGAGCATGCATTTCAGCACATCTAATGCAAATCTCACCAGCAGTGAACAGTGGGGAAACCATGTTAACGTTTAAAATACATTAGAAAAGTCATAATTTCAGAACATGCATAGGTACAAAATGAAGTTCCTCGGATAACTAAACAGAAGGTGTGCTTTTTACTGTAGGAAACAATGTGCGTGTGTATTTGTTCATTTCTGTTCCTGTTTCTTGTTTTATAGAGCTCTGGCCTTGTCACTTAGTGGAATTGCATTCGATTGACTTTTGCAAAATGTGCTTTGACCCATCGCGCCACATCATTTCTGAAACTGCTCCAGACAACATTTTCACTAATGTCCACTAAAGCAAATGCATCGAAATTGCAGTCTACACTTTCAAAGGTCCTCTTAAGCTTCGACAGAGTTTAAATGACTGTAATGGGTCTTTAAACCTTATTGCTGTAGTGACATTTCTATCAAAAGGCACCTCCAGTTTCATAAATGACCTTTCCAATCCATGCTGTAATTTTCAGAGATGTTAGATATGTCACAGGTGCACCATTTAAATCCGAGATCCTACTAAAAACCATGTAACCATCTACACACCCAATACTTGCGATCACTGAAGCTGGACAACGTAACATACATGATGCCTTACATTTTTCTCCCGCTTTATTGAGACGCAACATGCACCTGCTTTGATGGCTGTCAACCTATTACCACAGATGTAATGATGGCTTCCTGCAAATATGGATAGACATATTGAGCAATCACAAACTGGCAAATGGGCCTTTTGGCCCCCGTCTTTGTGTGCCAGATTTGTTACTTTTTTTTATTTTTATTTTTTATTCAAAATTGTTTTAGTTGAAAAATCAACTTTTTCAATATTTTACATCAAGGTTACATTTCTTTCTTTTTACATAGACATATGCATCAGGTCATATATTTCATTACAATAAGCTATCCAACTTGGAGTCACATAGATCATAGAAAAAAAACAAGTGATATTTTATGTGATATGATACGATGGGAAGACATCACAACAGTTACATGGTATGATAGTTGCATTGGTTTCCCACTAAATTCAGAGAATTCAGATATTGCACCGTTGCTATAATTAAGGAGACATTTACTGTGCTAAATATTTCATACAAAAATTGTTCTTTCGTGCGTAGTACTTTATGTTTAAAGAACTTAAAAAAATGTCTTATCCTTAGATCGAGTAGAGAAGAGCATTCCGAGATTAGATGGAAGGTAGATTCTTCTTTCATAGGGTTTTTACAGAATCTGCAGGTGGTGCTTAGCGTTGGAGTTTTGGTATTGGACCAGTTTGATCTTAGTTGGAACTAGGTCTAATCTAAAGCGCAAAAAAGTATCCGCATATGATCTATCAGGGAAAGTTGAAATGTATTTCGGAATGTCATTCAGTGCTTTTACAATAAACGGGCCTGCTTTAAAGGCTGAGTATTGAAGACATTTTGCCCTTGTGGTGATCCAGTCATATCTAAGAAGCTTGATTTTTGCTTTATCTGGGAAGAGGGCAAGGTCATTGAAAGAAATGTCAGCTCTATCAAGAGTTTTTTTTTACACTCCTCGACCCATCGGGAGATCGAGTTATCGTTTGAGGATTTCATCCAGTCTCTTACTGCCGGAAATACATTTTTGGCGTTATCTGGAGTAAGCAGGGCTTTCAGGGCTAACATTGCCCATGAGACTGCCACGGCTAAAGAAGACAGCCCAAGTTCATATCTAAGTATGGTTATTGGGAAACTCTGCAGGAATGGCAGTAATGTTTTCGAGTATATACCTTCAATGTAGTCCCAGTTTATTTGTTTATTCATAATCTTGGTGTGACTTCCATATGTTATGATGGGAACTGCTTTCTGTAAGTAAAACATACGAGCAGGTATTAAGGAAAACCGACCATACTTTCTTTGTAAAGCTTTAGCTTGAATTGCCAAGAGTTTCATTCTGTTAGAGATTTCATCTTTGTATGGAGTGTCGGTTATGCTTGCATTGATGTTAAGTCCTAGATATTTATACTGATATATTATATCAAGTGGACAGTTAGAAATGTACCACTTGAATTTGATTTTGGATTTTTTAGGAGATGTTTGGACAGTTAAAATGTTCGTTTTCTTGATATTGATTTCAAGTTTGTTTGTTTCTGCGTATTTTGATAACGCACCTAGTTTCCTCTGAAGTCCTATGGGTGTTTTGTCAAAAAGGACCATATCATCTGCATTTAATATGTAGGGGATTGTTAAGGAACCTATCCGTGGTGAGAACGACCAGACGGTCAACATTTCTTTAAAAAAATCACTGATATAAAAGTTAAAAAGGATTGAGGCGAACGGACATCCCTGTTTTAGACCTGTATTTGTTCTTATTGTATCAGACAAGAGTCCGTCAGTAGTACACTCGTGTTCGAGTAGAACAATAAAATTAGATTAAGAATATGTGCCGGGCAGTTAGCATTACCAAGTTTCCCCCATGGCAAGGTGCGAGAAATAGAGTCGAAGGCTTGTTTGAAGTCGACTAGGGCAAGATATATTGGTTGTTTTAAACGAATGGCTTCAGCTTTCAATATGGCAATAGTGATTAAATTTAGAGATGTACCTATGCATGGTACAAAGCCAGATTGATAGTGATCCATTAGATCCTGTTCGCAGAGCCATTTTGTAAAGTCACGGAGTACAAGTCTTGCTAAAATTTTCTCTGGCAAGTCTAAAAGAGCTATAGGGCGGTAGTTAGAAGGGGAAGATCTGTCGCCAGATTTAAAAATGGGGATTATGATTGCCGTTTGCCATGATGGTAGAAATTTATTTTGGGTTATGATATTTTTAAAAATCAAGAATATAACCTCAGCCCATGCTTCTGGGTTTTCTTTTAAAATAGCATTTGTCATCATGTCAGGGCCGGGGGCACGTGAATTATTTAGTTTTTTGATTATATCCAGGAGATCAAAAGCCAGTGCTTTGTTAACAAAACTACTTTGGTTTGTAGCAGAATTAACTTCTTGCGGTTTGAATAGAAGGTTTCCATAATGTTTTACCCAGGTCCTTTGGTCGATGCAGTTTAATAGGATGGATTTTTCAGCTGTTTTGTCTGATCTGTTTATTAGTTCCCATATTTCGCCAGCTTTTTTGGATAAAATTGCTTTTAGCATAGTTTCTGCGTTGTGTTGCTTAGTAGACGCTATTATTTGCTTAATTTGATTTCTATATTTATTTTTTATTTTTTGTTTTGCTGGTGTATTATTTAGAGCCGAGAATGATCTTAAGTCAGACCTTAGTTTTGCTTTGAGGGCAGTTATATCAGGGTTCCATTTGTATTTATGATTAAAGGTCGGCTTACTGTATTTATTGCTCGATTCATGAATCATTTTAATTAAATCGTTGTAGTGGGTATGGGCCGACTGCTCTTGTTTTTGATGCAAGTGTTGTGTTAGGTAATTTATACGAGAAGAGGTCCACCAGAGTCTTGTCCTTGCATTATTAATTGCAAGCGGGACTTTGTAGTACTCAGTGTTTGATTTAGGATGAGGTCTCCAAGAGGTTACCACCAAGTTGTGATCGCTCGAGGAGGTTTCAAGGATTTGACAGTTATTTATCGTTTTCGTTGAGTTGTTGGAAATGAAAACATAGTCTAGAGTTGATTGAATATTGCCTCATTTCCAAGTTGATCTCGGGGGCACATCCATAGGGAATGTGCCATTTAGTAATGTAAAATTTCTGAGTTTCATTAGAGATAGCCATTTGCTTGGTCTAGTAGTGTTTAATTTTTCAAAGGACTGTAGCAGATTCATGTTAAAATCGCCAGCGATTATTGTATTGGTTATGTCAGGTTCGAGAAGAATTTGGTCAAGAATAAGCTCAACTTTTTCAGCGAATTGTAGAGCATCAGCAGAGACTGGATTCCAATATATGTTAATAACCGCAGTTTTAGGATAGAAAGGATGGTTTCTATTCTCAGTCATAATTAAGGCTGGTTGGATGCCAGGACCTGGACTTTTCCATGCAGATATGGTTAGTTGAGAGTCAGTTCTTACTGCTATAAGCAGACCTGCAGCAGGTCTCCCCTTAGCTGGTTTAGAGGCGTTAATTGCTACAAGTTGGTGATCCAGCCAAAGAGGAGTGCTGGACATCCATGTCTCTTGTAACAGAATGACATCATAATTGTTAAGTAGTAGAGATTTGGACTTCATTAAGTGGGAAACCCACGGGTATTCCAGGATATGAGGGTGAGTTGGTGAAGAGGGGCCCTAGCTTGCTAGTGATTATTATTCTCTAAGGCTCTGGCAGAGGAAACCCATGCCCATTTGGATTGTTGCGGGGGAGGTTGGGATTTGGTAGTTGGATTGCAGTTGGTACATGATGAGTTCGAGGTGGATTGAAGGGGGATTTGATTTTTTGGGCTCGGTAAGTTCTGGAGGTCAGGAGCCGGAGGAGCAATAGGTTCAAGAAGGAAGCCTTTTTCAAAAAGTAATTCGCGTTGGTCCCAGATGTGGTTTTTTACAATTAGAGATCGAATTTTGACATCAACAATGTCTTGGTGAGCTGGTATGGGATAGGAGACACCGTCAATGTCCTCTGAGTTAATGTGTTTTAACTGGGGTGCTAACATCGAAGTGTTTATAGCCATAAGGGCAGGTTCTATAGTGAGGTTGGGAAGTGAAGGGAAGCCAAAAGATGGACGTGGGGTGGGTTTAACAAATGATGGGACTTCAATGTTGCATGATGAATCAGACTCCGGAGAGGAAATAATGTTGTTAGGGCAGTCGGTTGGAAACATTTCCGGGGAATTGGAGAGCCTTGAGTCAGCGAGGTCGTTCAGGGTGACCTTTTTGGTTGATAAGAAGGAAGCAGCACCATTTGCTGATGGGGGATGTTGTGTTGAGTGTGCAATTGGTTCATTGTAGGGGTGGTTCGGAATTGTTTTTTTTTCAATTTTTTTTTAATCGTTTCTTGCCATTGCCACATTCAAATCAGCTTTGTCAGAGGCAGAGGTATAAGCTCCGTAATTTGACCTACTCACTACCTCTGAATAGAGAGGGGGAAGGTAAGGATTTAAATCATGAGCTGGAATGAGTATAGATTGCGTGGCAAGACACAAGGTGAAAAAGGCTCGTTCATCGAAAGCAGGGCGGTGGCTCTCATAGCACTCTTGCATGGTTTTATCAGACATGGAGATTACTGAAGGGGAGTCAGTTAATTTTTCAGGGCGAATTGTGGAGGGCTTTGCGATCTCCTCTGAAGGAGGGGTCAAAGCTGGAGGATCCTCAAGGGCGTTCACAAGCCCATGAGACGATGAGCTGCCAGACGTTATGGAAAGTTGAAGGCCTGGGCGTAAATGTACAGAAAGGTGCGGGGCATAGCATGGAGGGGGAAGGGGCATTCCAGTCGTTAGCCTAAACATGTTGGACATAGCACTGCTAGCTGAGTGCACAGGGTTTTGACTTGCGAGGAACACGATGTGTGTAAGATTCTTACTTGACTCTGCAGTTCTTGAAGTTATGGATATGCCACGATTTATTTATCCTCGACGCAACACATCCAGGCAGGGCACGCGGATGATTAGCTGGGTGTCGGGAGTATAAAGCGAGAACCCTGTGAAGAGCGAGTCGCTACGCGACTTCCGAGGTGGCACTTCCTCAATTAAGAAGCTCACGCATCGGGCTACGAGGCACTGGGGGGTCAAAGAGTTGAGAACGATCAGTGGTGAATTGGGTGATTGTGGGGTAAATAGCACAGCAGCGGTGAGGGTTGCACTCGGAGAAGCTTTTAGCTGCACCGCTTTGCGGAAACTAAGTTAATAGGGCAGAAAGCAACCAGAGTCACAGACAGATAAGTAGAAAGAAACAGTTAGGAAAAGAGGAGGCAGAGTGCTACAGCAACTCGCAACACCGCGGCACAGCGGACAGCCGACAGTACTTGCTGACGGTTGTTTTTAAAGACACGCAGTGTTGGAGGCGTGGCTATAACTAAAGATAAGGAAATGAACAAAATTAGCAATTGTGGACAAGTTATAAGTCCGTATTATAAGTCCGTGTGCATCCGATGATAAAGGGTTTATGTACCCGAAGCATGACCGTTGGTGAATCCAGTGGAGCAGGCAGGTGAAGAGAGTCAGTCAGAGGCAGCAAAAGCAGCAGGACCCGCCGTGCAGCCGACAGTACTTGCTGGTACTTGCGGTGGTGCACGTGCACGGCCGGTTGTTTTTAAAGGCACGCAGTGTTGGGGGCGCCGCAATAACCGAAGCACGATCGTTGGTGAATCCAGTGGCGCGGGCAGGCGAAGAGAGTCAGTCAGAGGCAGCAAAAGCAGCAGGACCCGCCATGCAGCCGACAGTACTTGCTGGTACTTGCGGTGGTGCACGCGATTTGTTACTTTTAGGGGGTGTAGTCCCCTTCCTGGGAGCATTTGAGGTGCTCTCAAAGTATTGTTTTGCCAAAGAAACTGCACTGCTGACATCTCCCTTGTGGAAGGGTTGTAGTGGCATAGTTCAGTGACACATTCATGTTTGGCTCTAAAGCTCCCACTTCTCCACTTTGGACACACACTGAACATCTGTTGATGAAAAGCTCAAGAAGACAGGAACTAGTAGAAACCCTATTTGAGAAAAAGGCTCCAGTGACTGCACTTCATGTGGTGTCCTTCAGATGCTCGGCCTAAACCAGCAAAGGCTGCCTCCCCTACCTTCCAATGGGATCCTAGTCTGTCCATCGCCGTGGCAATACGAGCGCATCTGGTAACAAAGACAGTTAGCTAAACTGAACGTATAGACCAAGGCCTTTACTATCTCCAGTGCATTACCAGCACCCAGGATGAAAAGCTGCAAATTTCTTCTAACTGTTGCATTTCGTGGTCTAACTTGTGGTCCCTTTTTACATTAATGCATACTGATAAATCATAGGGACTTCCTCTGAGGAGATTTCACTTACTTCCTTTAGGTGTTCAATGATAGAGGTTATGGATAGTGCCCATCTGCCCCAGGGACTATTCTCTTTTTAGAATGTGCACAGGGGCAAACCAACCCCTACTGAGATGCAGAGCCTATTTCACTTTGGAACCAACCATAGTGCGCATGCACATTGCATAAAACTATGCACTACAGATGTCGGCACCACAGACAGATGCATCGCAATCCAGCATGGCGTAGAAAAAGGATCAATTTTAGAATCTTAGTCTGGTAAGGTAGCAAATACAGTTAATCAGATGGTGGGTTATGATGGCTTATGCAATCCCACATCTGAGCATTCTCATCATTGGCCACACCTGCCACCTGCAGCCTACTTCCTAGGCCCTCTCTTCTTTTTAGTTTAAAACATAAAATTTGTATACTTACCTTTTGTTGTCACTTCTAATACACCCACTAGCCCCCTATTTTATCTAGTGGCTGTCGTGTAATAGAAAAGCAATCTTTTTCTGGATCTCTTTCTTTTTTATCTTGGCAGCCATCTTTGTTTGGGCTTGTTTTATTTATAGAAAATACGCTTAACCATGGGCATCATTTCTTCAAAGCTATGCATCGCAGCCATGTGTGTTTCCATGGTGCTAAAGGCCTCTGGCCTGATCCTACCAGCCACTAAGAGTGAGCAGCATTTCATAGAGGCCCTAGATTTGCTCGCACCTTATATAGGAATGTGTTGGCATTACCAGCCACAACGGCCATAGCTCAAAGTTTTTAAAACCAAAGTATGTCCCTGTATCTTTCAAAACAGAAACACACTAACACCGACAGCTATACAAAACTGGCCCTGCATTGCAAAAAGGGAATCCTACACTGTGCACCCATGCTATTTTACAGAGGCATAGGTAGTTGCAGAAAAATGTGGCATTACTTGATAATTCTATCAGTTTAGTTTATTATTGTGCTCAAGCGTTGCTTTTTTCTAAATAAACTCACATGCAGTGAACACTTGCAAGCACAACTCCAAAAAATGGTGTCGCTTTTAATCCTGAAACCAGGCAAATTTTTTTTAAAAAAAACAGATAGGGTTCTCCTTCTGCCCTCCTGTGCTGCTGTATTGATATGTTCGGTTGGCAATTGGAGGTAACAGCACTGCATGCTACCCAGAGTTCCTCAACTAATGTGTTATTGGATCTGAAAACGACCTGAAGGCCAAATCCAATCAGGTGGTGATGAATGTAGAGAGAATCTCATTATCCAAAACTGCATTCCATCCAGTGGCTGGCACATTCCTCCCAGAGTCCCCATTACTCCCCAATGTTTTTTGGTGCACCACCACCACCTACGCGTTCCCCACCCACTCCCTTCTATATTCCCCCCACCCACACTTACCTTCTCCACTTCTGATCCGCTGCTTCCTTAAGGTCTGCTTCCTGCTGAATCATGGATGGGCTCCATATGGATCCCGTCTTTCATTTCTATTGCAGCTCTATAACGCGATCCGCGCATTCGCTGCGAGTCGTCTTTTTAAAAATAAAATTAAATGCTATCAACATCTCAGGGTTCAGGACCGGGAGGTAATAGGAGTAAAGCCTGCAGCAGCGGGATGGATCTGCTAGTCAATGTGCAAAAGCTTAGAGTTAAGGACCTTGCTTCGCTCAGACCTAAATCTTGGGCACCAGCCGGTTAACACCCAATTCAGCCAGTTACTGCAGATCTTATTGCTTAAAAAGCATCTCTTCCTGTGTGATAATTACTGGACAAAATAAATATTCATTAGAACAGAAAAGCTTGTGTTTTTAAAACCAAATTTGATTTTACGATTTTGAGAACTAGGTTTCTACTCCCTACAAAATCCTTGTAATCCCAACTTCCAAACGGAGGGAGTCAAACCTTATCTGGGTCTCTTTGTGCACAAACATTTCTAAAGTCTAAGGACTTTTTTAAACCTCTTCAGTACGAATACATTTTCTAATTTTTAAAAGGGCCACAGAAAATATGTTTCAGAACAGAACTTCACGTCACAGCCAGAATAATAATTTAAAATGCCTCAGAAAGTAAGGCAGACTTAAATAGTTACTTCATCGCAGCTAATATGAATGCCTTATAGTTAATGCAAAAGTAAACGCTGTTGACATAAAGACCATGATTCTTTTTTTTTTACTGGAAAGCTATCACAATAACCTTTTAGAAAGACACGTTTTGTAAATATAAGGACATTTCTAGAGCTCTAGACGGAGGAATCCATCCCTTTGCAAGTCACAGCTTGGATACACGAATAATACAGCCACTCTCCCCGTATTATCTCAATGGCGGATAACAGATTGCTTAATGAAGTTTTATTGCGTGCCAAGAACGTTTTCTATAAACATTCTTTTTCTTACTTGAACAATGGATCACGTATTTCTGAAATCATCCCCAGCACTCACTTCACAAGCCATGCAACAGTTCCAAGGAAGCTAAGAATATCCGTTAACTCATCAGTGGATAATGTACTTTATCCAATAGGGAAAAATATAAGCAAAGCTATCTTGAAAGTATTCACAGCTAAATGCAAACAATTCAATTTTCGACTACATCAGTTATATGGATTCACGGCAACGTCCTGTATACGTTACCAACGCATGCTGCCTTATCTTGCAGATTTCAATAGGTCAATTACCGTAAGTGGCAGCCATGCAGGGCAACCACGTGCACTTCAGAAATACCGTATATGGTGAATAGTCACAAATCAGTTCAAAAGTGTGGCAGGTAGAGTGGCAGAAGTATTATTTTCATATTGGCATAGGTGAATATTATCTTGCCAACCTATGGCCAAAAACAATCTCTAATACACCTGACCAGAATAGACATGTTAAGTACTTTTAATACATAAATACCTGCAGCATAAAGTGAACGTTGTAACGTGAATTTAAGCAGAGATGCGGTCACTATATATATGCAAGCATAATAACTCTGAAAATGTATGTAGAGCGCTGTATGAACGAGAAGTGATATCGATAGTTTAACTGAAGGGAGTCTGAAATTGAAAAGAAAATGCACAGCTGACAAGAAACTTGGGAGCTAGGGAAGAATGGATGGAGGCCATAATATACCAGAAAGGGTCCATGTGGGCACAGGGTGGTGATATATTAATGTGAGGGTGGCATGGAAACAATGTATTAAGCTCTTTCAATTGTCCTATATGTGCCTTCCAGGCTCTGTCTTTTTATTTGCTCGTGAGAAATTCATATTCATATCTTACTGGATCTTCAAGAATACTGAAACAAACTTGAACACATAGTCCACATGAAATAAGGGTTGCATAGATGTAAAGTGTGTTATAAGAGTTCATTTACACCAATTGCCCCATGAAGCTAGCACAAACAAAAGAGATGTGGTGCTGGGTACCCCCTGTCACAATGAGGTGTAGTAGGCCCAACTGACTAACCGCAGGTATGGTGGGGGGCAGTCGAATGCCAGGCACACCTGATTGGATTTTCGGCCCAATTTGTAATGTGATGAAGGTGTTCAAGTCTGAGTGGTGTGGTTTTAGAGAAATGCATGTCAATGCCGGTTCTTCCCAGTTGTTCCAGTTGGTGTTTGTGTCTTAGTCCATGGTGGCTAGAAGGATGAAAGGCTTGAATTGGTCTGGTCTTTGAAGGGTGCTGTACAAGTTTCTCTCTTGTGTATAAAAAGTCAAATGGAACTGGTAGAAGGTTTTGCAATCTTGCTTTTCTGTGGGGCCCGTTCTTTCTTGCTCCCTCCATTTCCTACAGAGCAGGGCAGAGCAGAGCAATCCGGGCCTAACGCAAGAAGGCAAGGGACACTTATCACATCGACAGGGATAGGAGCTCTTACAGCATGCTTCCTTTTCACCAGTGCCATGTGGCCTCTTACCTTTGTACGGAAGGGGTCTCCCCCTCCTTCCTTGATTCATTTTGGAATTAAGTCAAGTCAAGACAAGAAGGACTCATTGGAAGTGCAGTCCATGCAAGTGTCCTCCTCCAGGGGGGAGAACATAAAGTGATTCCAAGGCAGAAGTGAACACTTGGGGTGACTTGCTGTTAGACCGAGGTTTCCATTCTGCTAGCGGAACCCATTCTCAGGTTCCTCATGGAGGTGAAGATCTCCTGGAGGTGCCAGCTAGGCTCCTTCGACTGTGAGTGAGGAGCAAACAGACCCACCTTGGCAGCACAAGAGAAGTAAAAACAGCTGTTTCTTGTCTTCTGCCACTTTCAACTATCTTCACAGTTGAAGTATTTAAAGCATTTTGGACCTGCAGTGATGCTTTGACCCCTTGAAAACTCTCATCAAACCTATGCAAATAAACAAACTAAACTAAACCACTCTGGCTCAAACACGTAGCTAACCATTGTGGAAGTCGTCAAACTGCCACATCTTCAAACAGTACCTGAAACCACCAGGATCTCTGCTTCAAACCAGCCCAAACCACGACTTGAACCACTGGAAGTATTGTTTTGCACATTAACTCAAAACAGTTTGACCAATCTTCTCGATCTGGCGCAACCATCAAATCCAACCTTGTGGACCATTCTGATGCTACAACGAACCCCAAGGAGCGCCACATTAACTATTTTATTTATATAGCACCGGGAAGCCTAGAGCATCAGGGCGCACAGAGACACAAGAAGATAAAATATGTTATAGACATGATTCAGCAACTTTGTGTCCCATATAATGGGGCCAAAATCATCACATCAGGAGGTGGCAGAGGTGTTACCTAAATACAAAGGGTTTCAAAGAGGGACGAAAGGTTTTCATGTTTGTGTCCAGACGTAAGGTGCTTGACAGGGAGTTCCAAAACCGTGCTGCTAACATAGGAAAAGCTTTCCCCAAGCCCTTCACCCTTCTAACCTTATGGGTGTTAATAAGTCCAGTGTTCGATGAGCGTCAGATACGTTTAGTCTCATGTAGGACAATAGAACACTTCATATAGTCCAAAGCTTTGCCATAAAGGCATTTATGCACTAGAGTGGCCGTCTTAAAGTGGATTCGGTCAAGGATGGGGAGCCAGTGTAGTGATTGCCTGGCGGTTGAGATGCAGTCTTGCTGTGGTATACCCTTAATAATGCGAACTGCATCATTTTAGAGGGTCTGGAGTTGGTGCAGACATTTCTTACTCGCCCCAATCAGCAACACATTACAATAATCGAGTTGAGAAAGAATGAGTGCTTGTGCCATAGTTGCACAGGTGGACTCTGAGATGAAAGGTTTAATGTTCTTCAAGAGCAGTGGTCGAAGTGTACGAAAAGAAGTAGTGGAGATATGTTCCCTGCTAGCCTGCCCCTGCTCCCCACAAACTCCATTGCCACAACCCCTCCCACACACAATACACCCCCCGAAAACTTGCACCTGCTGTTTAAGGTAACGTTCAGTGCAGTGCACTGAAAGTGGAGGTTCCAACTTCTACCTACACTTTTATTTTAAAACAAAACCATTCCGGAACAGTTTCTTTTTTTAAAAAAGTATAGGAGCTGTACAAGGTAATTTAAAAAGTATAGGAGCACCGCTCCCGACCGCTCCCGCTCACTTCGACCACTGTTCAAGAGTCTCAAATGGCAGTGACAATTTCTAGAGACGTAACCTGCTTGTGTCTCAGTGCTAAGTGTGGAATCAAGAAAGACGACAAGAGTCTTAACTTTAGCTTTTCAAGCCACAGGAATGGTACAATCCCTGATTGCAAAGCAAGTATACTCCTTACCAAGTTTGGCTCTAGCCTGCGAGCTTCCGAACAATAGTTCAGTTTTGGCTCTGTTTAAACAGAGCCAATTTTCTGTCATTAGGCATTTGATGGTGCTTTAAATGGAGTTCAATTTTGTAGTAGAGTCTGTGTCATGATTCCCACTGATTTCCAGGATCAGTTGGGTGTCATCTGCATAATTTGTAAAGAAGCCCTGCTGAGCTTCTAAAAGACTACAGAGAGTTCTGATGTACAGATTGAACAGCGTCGGTGACACACAGGCTCCCAGTGGAACACCACAGAGGATGGGGGCGGGTTTGGAGGAGGCACTTTCTCCGCACACCGAAGATTTTCTGTGCGATAAGAATGATCGAATCCAACTGGTGGCCTGAAGGGAACAGTTCCCGAGATCTTTCAGAATATAAAGCAAGCAAACGTGATCAAGCAGATCGAAGGCCACAGACAGATCGAGGAGGACCAGAAGCCCAATTTTCCCCTTGTTCAAGAACTCAAGCATATTGGTCTGTAGATCTAGCAGTGCCGTCTCAGCACTATGATCAGCTCTACACCCTAATTGTTTACTGTGGAAAATAGCGAATGATTCAAGAAACGCCAGCAGTTGGTTAATCCAATACTTTCAAAAGGAAGTTGAATTGGTGTCTTAGATTTTTCGCGTCTTTAGGATTGAATCCAGCTTTCTTAACCAAGGCGGTGATAGAAACAACTTTAATTGATTCTGGAACGGAGTTCTGTTCAAAATAAAGAGTTCACCACTCTAGTGGGGAACGGATTAAAGATATTTTTATTTTCACACACCAGTTGGAAGGAATGATGTTTTCTCAACATAACGTGGAGTGCAGTGAAGCTAGGAGAGTGTCCATCTCTCGATTAGTCACGTTCTTGAGAGAGAATTTAGGTTTTTCTATGAAGTATTAATAGCGGTGGCCTGTGTCTTTGCAACAGGATCTATCTCCAGCTCGTTTAGTTTTGTCATGAGCTTCTTTAAATTTGTCGACAAAGACCTGCTGAACATCATAACAGTCCTCGTTGGTGTGGTTAAAGGGTTGTGCCGGGCTTTGGGAATCTCTATGAGTTTTAAAATATCATTGGAGTTATTTGTTGCGCCAGATATTTCTTCATTGAAAAATGTATTTGTTGCTGAGATAATGTTACGGTTATAAACAAACTCCAGGGACTTTCATTGAACCTTATTAAGGGTTGTTGGATGTTTCAACCAGAGTCTCTCCACCCGTCTTTTCTGTCTTCAGCAATGTAAAATCAGAGGTATACCATTTTTTATGGTTTATGTTTTCCCTTACCAATTTATTCTTAAAAGGGGCTACTCTATCCAAAATATTTGTCAGATGTTTGTTAAAAGTCTCCACCAGAAACTCAGGGGGTCAGAGTTGCATGTGGTAGACATAATTTCTTGAAGACAGCTTTGGAGATGAGGTGTTTGGATTTTTTTAAGATTACGGCTGTAAGCAGTTTACACAGGGTTTGGTGGATTCTTTGGGATATCCTTTAGTTGGAACGTGATGTTATTATGCAGTGGTCAGACCATATGCATTGGGAGGTGTTATTAACTTCAATGTTTAAGTTTCTCGAATTCACCCAGTCCAGGATGTTGCCGGAGATGGCAGTAGGTTCATTATTTTCCACCTGAAAATTAACCTCTTTGAGCGCTTCATCCAAAACTGCTGCTTCCTTATCCCTGGGATCGTGTGGCCATCAGTTCACATCCCCCATTAACAAGTTGGACAAGGTAGGACCTTCAGTTGTTTTTAACACCTGAATTAAGTCCTTATTAAAGTTAAAAATCACCTCAGCGGGTCTGTAAGCAACAATGAGGTTGAAGGGGCTGCAAGGAGTTGGTGAGATTGTCAGGTGGAGTATCTCACATTTATCACATTCACTCGAACTTTCATAGAACTGGAATTGTTTTTTGGGAATGGCTGCTATTCCGCCCCCATGACCCTGGGCCCGGTTTTTGCATATGATAAAATATCCCTCCAAAATTGCCATGTTGATCCTCGGACCGCTTGCCTCTGACTGCCATGTTTCGGTTAGATATAGAATGTCTAGGTCATGAAGAGTGAGGTAATCATCGATGTCTAAGGAATGTTTACTAAGTGACCTAATGTTGAGTAGTGCTATTTTAATGTCTGAGCCATCGATCATGGAATGTTTGGTAATTAGCGAAATGCCAGGTGATGGTCTTATTCCTTTAATAGGTTCAGGAATGATTTGGGGCTCCAACCCTACATGTGTCGGTCGCTCAGTAGATGCTGATTCTTACATGGTCTGGCTATTTGTACAGGCTAAATTGGAGTTAGGATGGAGGCAGGAGCTCTAGGGGGATTCTAATGGCTGGGAATCAGTATTTAGTACTGTATCAGCATGTGTAGTTATGGGGGACTCTGCAGTAAAGTTTGCTTTAAGGCTCAGAAACATATTAATAATGGCTAACCTTGCTGCTCTATGCATGGCTAGGAGCACGTTTATTTCTGTTGGGTGACCCATGGTTCAGCGACAGCGTGTGCCGCAGCCTGGCATCAAACCTGACTCTACGTTGATTCACTGCCTGGATCACCCTGACTCACTGCATTCAAACCTGGTTTGACCCACAAGAACAGCCCTGAAAAACTCAGTTTGATGCTGTGAAAACGTCATGAAGAGAACAAGGAACTTTGGAGAGGCACCCTTATTCCACTTTTGGGACCATAGTGATTGATAAGCCACCCTTTTGCACCTTTTTCTCAAAGACATCCTTTCAAAGGGGCATTGTTTAAATGTCTTGCTCTTCACCTCTGCTGCAGTATGCAGAGTGCCTTCATATCCATTTCTTTGTTCTTTCCACAGGAGTGGGTTTTGCTAGGATTTTTAGAGACAGTTATTTTGCATATTGGTGTTTAATTAAAGTATATATTTTTTATAGATACATGACTGGCCATTCCTTTATTTTGGAGTCTTGTACTATTGCTGTTTAGGTTGCTCCTGTCATCACATTCACACCCCTCTTAAGAGTATAGCCTGCCCTACACACACCTCACCACAAAAGACAGAGGTGCTGCAACTCATGACTGGGGCAGTTTCACATTTGTGATTGGGATCACTGTTGGTTTGCAGTAGTGCGAGGGCTGAGTAGGTGGGTTAGCCACTACTAAACCTTGTACTACTGCATAGCAATAGTCATTTTGTCACACTAGGTTACTGGTGTTGTGTATTTTATTAGAAACTTTCATACAATTATTTTAAGTGGCACACCCTTTTGTAGCATATACGTGTTATTCAAGGTAATATACCAAACCCATAAATGTAAACTTATATTTCTTTATTTTATTTATGTATTAGTTATAATGCTTATCTCGCCAAACTGCATCAGTGTGCACATAAAACAAGACTGAACAGATATTAAATTGTGGTATGACCAGGGGCAAGCAATGCCGTCAGGAGTAGAAATACACACATTGTGGGTCAGTTCAATATGCTCCCATCTTTGTGTGTGGGGCCATCAACACGCAGGCAGAGGCCGGGCAATGCAATATACTCAGTGTCATGATTTGGATGTGCCAGAGGTTAAAATCATCCAGCACCAACATGTGAAATAGAGGTTTCAAGGAATCGCTCAGGAGGGATATGAGTTGTTCCTCAAAGCACATTGTTTTTTCAGGTGGTCTGCATGCCACAAAAACGGTAACAGAGGTAGTTTGGTTGATACTAAGTCTGAGATGTAAACATTCATAACTGTCGATCTCAGGGGTATTTGTAATACGTATTGTCCATGAATTTTTAACAATAATAGCAACCCTACCTCCTTTCGAACTCTTTTGGCCAATTCTAAGTATCTTATAACCAGGTGGAGTGTCAGTCTCATGCAGGCAAGTTTCAGTTAGAACAAGGCAGTTTAAATTTAAGGTATCTATCATGTCCGCTATTTCTGTTGCATGAAAGACTGGAGATCGTGTGTTGAGCAGAGCAATCTTTGCTTTATAAGTTTCAGAGCAGTCTGCCTCTCCCTTGCTCTTTCTATATGGTGCAGAGCCAAGATTAGGCGTCAAAATATCATATGGATAAGCATCTGTAGACTTGTCTGAGTTAATGCTATGTGTGGTATGTTCATTCTCTGGCAAATTAGTAGTGCTGCTAGGTAAACTAACAGTAAGCCCAGTGTGATCGCTTGTTGTCTAACTACAGACATCTACACTTCAAACTAGTACCTCTTCTGATTTATTTCACCCAAGATCAACATGGGCACACATGAAAGAGGCTGTCCGTAAGAGTTGTGGTAAAGTTAGGCCGTCCAGCTCAGTGAATGTCAGGTTAGTCTTAGTTAGAATGCTGTACACAGCACAAGGCTCACTGGGGCGAGATTCATCATCAGCCGTCATATATTTTGCTACATTATTAGCATATTGTTGATGTTTTGAGCAAGCATGATAGTTGTTTGAGGAATCAGGCATGGCAATAACGGTCCGGTGCAAAGGTCAAATAAGATAAAAGCCAAATGTAGCAGAACTATCCAAAACCTAACAATAGGGGAATCAGAACGTACACTTACCCAGCATAAGCACAGGGATACACAGCAGAGCTATTCACACACCAGCGGGTCGGACGCGGCTGGCTGTTCCCTGAAGCGCCGGCGCTGAAGCGCCTGAGGTCAGCGAATAAACCCAGGAAAGCTGGGAAAGGTAGTTTTAAGTATTTTTGGTTGTGCAAGACGAAGCGATGTAAAAGTCAAATGCAATATTTTCAGAAATGCTTTTCCCTCAGCCCCTCCTCACCAGCCCAAAGCTGTAGATGTCAAATGCAATGTTTTTCAGAAATGATTTTACCTCAGCCCTCCTCGGCAGTCCAAAGCACTTCCCACAAGTTGTATTCCAGAATCAAACAACAAAACACTACAATCCCAGTAAATAAGGCAAAAATGTCCCCTTACTGCCTGTTTTCGTCTCTATTATAGCCGGCACTATTACCAGCGGTAATAGTGACCCACAATCCCATTGGGTCAAATGGACCCAATGGGGACTTACCGCTGTACCGCTACTCATGATCCGGCGCTAATAGCGCCGGACCGAGTCTTGGTAACTGGAGGTATCCCGGTAGTATTATCCCTGGGATACCTGCCAGACTCCCGATGAGGCTCAAAGCATCTAGCAGTGCAAGAGGAAAATTAATGTAAGGAATTACCAGCAATAGCAGGGTGCCCTCTTTAAGTTTCCTGGGTAGACTGGCTGGTCCCTGAAGTACCGGTGCTGAAACGCCTGAGGACATCTAATAAACCCAGGAAAGCTGGGAAATGTAGTTTAAAGTATTTTGAGTGTTTTTTGGTAACTCAAGACGATTTTCAGAAATGCACCCGCCACCCCCAGCCCTCCTCATCAGCCCAAAGCTGTAAAAGTCAAATGCAAAGTTTTTCAGAAATGCTTTTTTCCCTCAGCCCTCGTCCCCAGCTCAAATCATCTCCCACAAGTCACGTTCTAGAATCACACAACAAAGCACTACAATCCTAGTAAATGCGGCACTTTACAAATAAAGCAACTAGCAGTGCAAGAGGAAGATTAATGTGAGGAATTAACTCCAAGGAAGAATCATTCATCTGGTGTTATTGTTGTCATGACAATGTGCAACTATATATATATAGGGTAGATTATTGGTCTCTCTATATATATATATATAGGGTAGATTATTGGTCTCCTGGTGTTTCTATTGTATTTTACATTCTGTTGACTTCATGTAAACTCTAGGGAAGAATCATTGGTCTAGTTTTATTGTTGTTGTGTACATTTGCAACTATATACATAGTTTACAATATGTGTCTCCTTGTGCTAATAATGTATGTTACATTTTGTTGTCCTCATTGGACAATATTCTTAAAGCAACCTACTCACATTATGTTGTGCACCAAGCGCCCGCAATGCGCGATTACCCTGTTCAAAACACAGGTCCTAAGAGGGGGATGTAGTACCCTCCTTCAACAGCTTCTAGGGACGAGTCTAGAAGCTGGATATTCATGCTGAAGTGACCCACTGCCTGCTGACATCAACCCTCCCAGTCTCTGGCCCGATCAGGGCATGCATTAGTGAAGTGTACACGTTACAGATAGTGAGATTTCAAAGGCCCTTCTGCAACGCAATGTTCTAGTTCCTCCACTAATAAACGGTTTCAAAAGTAAGTACAGCAATGCTAATTCAACGTAACGGCATGATTGGATGGGATGGTAAGAGAAGAGACAGAAGTCAGAAATGACCCTGATCTAATGTGGGCCTTCCACACTGCAGGTTCTGAGCCGGTGAAGGTGAAATGCAAGGTCTGGGGATGTACATATGCAAGCACATCCAGGTCTGCTAAAGGGATACACATGCAATTAGATGACCCACTCTCTGCCGCTACCTCAGTGCTATGTGCCATGCCAAGCACGCATCACCTGACCCATGTGTGTACTACACTAGTTGCACCCACACTGACACCCCCGCCCCCGCACACATACAAAACATACACACAAGCACCCAAACACACAGTAATTGCATAAGGACATTTTCATTTTAAAAGTTGGAATTGGATAATTTTTCATGCTGCGTGTTCAGAGCTGAGGCAGAAAGTCAAAGGAAGTGTGTTCACTTAAGTGTGCATTGCTGTATGTAGAATATTCTACACATTTGCAAAAGAAGGACTGTGCAATAGTCTGTGAATGAAAGTACCATAAACTGTAAAACCCAGGGAAATTGTTATGCAGTACACATAACGTGATATAAGCAATCTCTGCCCATTAAAACACTTAGATACTTACGCAGCCTTTAAAACAGTGCGTTGCGTGCCAACTACTGCATAAACAGCTTTGCACAGCACGCTCACAAAAGGACATTCTGTCCCTGTCCTCCCCAGAATGGCATCTGGGCAATGTACCTATGTATGGGCAGATAGATGTTCAGTGCTCATCTCAATGCAAAGAAACCTGCCAGACACCAGGCAACATAAATGTTTGAGTGAAGGAACTACATTTTATTTTGTAATACTTCAATAAAAGTGTTGTTCACCAAACCCATGTGAAAGACAGAGGTGGGTGGCAATGGGAGGTGATTACGCAAACGTTGGCAATAGATCTAGATGCCCATAAATAATGTTGTTATTTTATCTGTTGGGATTTGTACGGCACACCATTGCAATGTGCTTGGCCACTGGATACTATGATGGATCTCAGAGTGGATGGGTTTACTTAGTGGAGGGGGCGGTGGTGGATGGCAAGAGAGCATTGCTCTTATTTAGATGTATGCAGAGCAGAAGTACACCGAGCTCTGCATGCTGTCGAATTTCTTGGTGCTTGTGTCAGGAGCACATCAGAATTTGGTCCCTGGAAAGGAAACCACATGCTTAGTTCACCTTTCTATATCTAACATTCTGGACATCCTTGCCCCTGTCATGAGGATCCGCCTGAAGTCTACCAAAAAGTGCAAATCTTGCTATGACTCTGATCTGGCTCCTCTGCCTGCTCCAAAGGCAATACAGACTCTCCATCTTCTCTAAAAAGAGGTTCCACATTTAAGCCTTCATCTCGCTGACCTCTAACACGGCTAAACCTTTCCAAGTCTGCAACAAGCTGGCCAATCCTACTGCAGTATCTTCCTCTGCTACACCTACCCAGGTCCTCTGCACTAGGCTGGCCTCTCATTTCATCCGTAAAACTCAGGCCATCTTGTCCGTACTCGCTACCTCTTGTCCTCTCTCGCCCTCTATCTCTCTCTTACCCTCCTTGGTCACCCCCCCCCCTCCTCTCCTTCCTATTTCCTGTCACACCCGATTTGTCCAGACAAGTCTGGTCTATGAAAGTCTCATCCAAACAGGTGACCCCCTGTTCCTCCAGGACCATTCCGGACAACATTAGTTCTCTCGCTCTTGCCTTGGAATAATTCCGCAATCACTATTTCGCCACTCGAGGTTTACCCTCTCCTCTCAAACACTGCCTTGTGCACCCCCTACTAAAAAGGCCTTCTGCCGACCCCTCAATTCTGGAAAACTATCGCCCGATCTCTATTCATACTTTCCGGGGCAAACTCCTGGAGAAGTTGGCTATCTCCCAGCTAACCCTCCATACCAAAGCTGTTGGTTGTCTCCGCGACAATCAGTCTGGCTTCAGAGCAGCCAGAGGCACAAAAACTGCTCTCCTGAAATCCCATGCTCCTTAACCTTGACTCTAGCTCTCACTCTGTCCTCATCTTTGTGACCTATCCTCTGCCTTTGGAACGGTCAGCCACAACATACTGATCACTCGTCTCTGCGATACCCTGGGCATCACATATCATGCTCTGGCATGGCTGTCATCTTTCCTCTTGGACCGACCTTCCCAGGTTCAACTTGTCATCTTACTCTCCACCACCTCTCCCCACATGTGGCGTTGCCCAGGGCTCTATCCTCTCCCTCAGGCTTTTCAATGTCTACCTGGCAACTTTGCCCCCCTGATCTCTACCGTTTCCTCAAATGTTCAGTGTTATGCATATGACACGCAGCTCGCTTTCAGGCTACCCTCGGCCCCCTCTTCCTCCTCGGTCTTCCCTGACTGTCTATCTGCTATTCAGGCACAGTGTACCTCTAATGATCTCTGCCTTAATGCCCGTAAGACTGGGATCTGTTACATTGGGACTCCTGCTCCCGCTTTTCCTCCCTCACTCTGGCCGGCCTCCCTGGGCACTCTGCCCTCATTCTCTTGTGAGGCATAAAACCTTGGGGTCATCATCAACTCCACTCTCTCCTCTCCACACATTGCGGACTTTGCCATAAAGGCCCATTTCCAGCTGCATCTCCTCAGAGGTATTCTCCCTTTTCTCACCTACCCCCAGAAAGCTCACTGTCTCCAGAGCCCTGGTTCTCTCTAGGCTGGACTACTGCAACAGCCTCTTTCTTAATCTGCCTAACTCTACTCTTCGCCCACTACAACTCATCCAGAACAGGAATGCAAGACTCAAGCTTAGGGACTGCATCGCTCCAGCCCTGAAATCCCTCCACTGGCTCCTGGTTGCTGCTAAGATCAAGTTCAAGACCCTCTGCTTCATGCACAAGGCTTTCTGGGGCCGGGGGCCCTCACTATCTCCACCTCTCACTTCCTAAGTACCTTCCTATTAGAGCCCTCCGCTTGTCTAGTTCTAATTCTTTGCAGGTGAGTTACTTCTCCAAGCAGAGATTGGGTGCTAGATCTCTGCAGGTGCCCCCCTCTGGAACTGGATCCCTGCGTCTCTCCACCTTGAGCCGGATTGCCGTAAATTCTAGAAGCTCCTCAAGACCTACTTCTTCTTTCTCTCTTCCTCTCCGCTGCTAACCTTCCCTTGTTCCAGCACTGTTTCTGCTGACTGGCTGCTCGGGGTTCTTCTGAATCTTACAGGACACCAGGCCCCCCCTCCTTGTGCCTGCTGGACTTCCTGCACTTCCGCCTGACCTCCCTTGCACTACCGAGTTGGATTCCTCTTGTGAGGCTTGGAGACCGAGCCTCATTGCACTTTATTCCGGGCCTTGCTGCTCAAGGTGTGCGTCTCCCCGTACCCTCTCCCCTGCACTTCTTGTCTGCGCACTTGCACAATCCAAATGATACTAGGCCTAGTACGATCATTTATCTTGTCCTCCCTTGTTCCCCCTCCCTTGCCTAGCTGCTCCTTGAACCACATTGTGTATAGGCGCATAATAAATAACATATCAATCAATCAGGCCGGAGAAAGGAGCAAGTGCCTTTAGAGAGAGATTATGGCAAAGGATGATACCAAGGGAAGGTGAAGGCGTTGGCTAAATGGCCCGGAATCTTACTATTACTGATTACTATATGCCAACTCTTGTGGTATACATAAGCATAGGCTGTGAAATAATATCCTTGGATTTGACTGCATCTGAATACCATTTGGACAGTGAATATTGGTAATTGGCAGAATATTAACGGAACGTGAACCCCCTTTATTTTAGGTTGCCTCTGTACATCTTTCCACTTACCCACACAAGAAGAGGGAGAAGAAAAACTGGACTCAGATATTTTTAGAAATATATGGCTGTTTATTGTAAGCAATATTGACAAGGCTTATTTCACAGAAAAACAAACAAGGACAAAATGAAGGTGCCCTCAACAAACACCTGATGGTTTTCCAATGCATTTCACTGAAAAGTAGAGTTTAGGAATAGGAATGAGAGGCTTGCCTGACACTTGGCTTAGAACCCTAGAGCCCGGTGTCGGAACCCAAGATTAATAGTTCAACTGAAATCTACTGACATGTTAAATGTCTACACAAACCAGTGATGTCATTTTCCCTTCTAAAATCTTTTTTGTTTTCCATTTCAGCTGGATTGCAGCATTTAGAGCAGGAAATATAATTTGCCCTGGCATTGGCAAGTTGTGATACAAGAACACGCTGGACATATCTGCAAAGGTTGTGTGCCACTTCTTGGCAATTTATGTTCCCCGTTTCACTCGAAAGCTTTTTCTCCAGATGTACTTCACTTAGAAAGCATGTGTCATGGGGATGCCACTGTGTCGGCAGGCTGTTGCTGCAGAATACCATGGCAACAGTTCCGGATGGCGTTTCTCCACTCCTAAAATCTTGGCAGTGTTATACGGGCACAATTAAGCTGAACAGAAAAGTAAACAACCCTGCACCTGAGCAGGCAAAATGAAACATCAATGGCGCACACCATCTTCTCAAACGCTGGAAGCAAGGAACACTCTCTGATCAAAATGAAAAATAATGGGAAATGTAAGAAAGGTGCAGATGCAAATAGAAAAAAGGAAAGAAATGCAAACTAAATAAGTATGCGTGACCAATAAATAAAAAAGATAGCACAGGGGGGCAACACGCTGGTCTTGGACGCAAGACCACGCAGAGCAACAGAGGTTCGACGCCCGGGTGTGCCTTAGAAACCGAAAAAAATAAAATTCTAGAGTAATGAGGAAGATTATCAAAAAGCTGCCTTAAAACAAATATCTCTGTAAATGAGTGAGATTCAGGAAGACATTGTTTTATAATAGAAATGGTTTGAAACTATTTTATCTGAATGAAAAGCAGGAAATAGAATAAATAATCCAGGTGCATGATTTTTGATACACATGAATACGCAGCCTGAACGAACTTCTTAAAAACTGATCTGCTGGGCCCTCAAATCTGATTGGCGGGTTCGTATTAGGATATGGTTTTGGCAAGGTCAAATCCTGGGCGAAATTCGCTGCAGGCTTCCAGGATTCTCACAATGATTTCTCACAAAATCGTGAGCCTCGGATCGCAGGTCAAAACTCTGGATTATTTGTCGGGTTAAGTTAGTCAATCCCCTCTTGTACTCATTTGTTTTCCTTTAACCAATCAGAGCGCTTCAACATCCAAACAGACGTTTGGTCAAGTTCAAAAAACGAGCTCACTTCATGTCCCTTTGAGGGTTTAGTTATGCTGTAAGGAATGGAGTACACAGAAAAAGACACACTCTTGATGGGTGTTGGAGAGTTAGGGGTGTTTTGTGTGGAGTTTTGAAGAATTGTAGGTTTTTGGTGATGGTTTTTGTCTAGTGTGATTGCCGCTGCAGTGCTGTCCATTTGTGTGTCCCTTTGTGTTATTGATTGCTCAATGTGTTGATAGTTTCCCCCTTATTAACTTATCAAAAAAGAGAAAAAACGCTTTGCACTTTCCTGTTTTTCCCTGTCCTTTTTTGTTTCCCATAATAAGAAACTTAAAAGTAGAAAATAACGTTGCTCTCCCTGATAGTATCCTAAAAAAAACACACAAAGGATTTACCCTCTCACAAATGCCCCCAGCATATGTGTTATTGTTGTCCACGTGTCTCCTCCACTTGTTCTTTCATTGTTTAAGTTGCTTTATCATTAACTGTTGGAACAAGTAGGGAGTTTTCTTATTCTGGAGGAAGCAGTGCTAACGCTATAGGAGGATGCCCCGAGCACAGAGGCAACGGAGGCGGAGCTTCCAGGGGAAGCACTAGTGGAGACTGGATGAAGAAGGACCTCATGAACTCAGGGCTGGTGGAGGAGGAAGAAGGCATGTCCCTCATTTGGAAAAAAGGGGGAGGATGCAGCAAGCACTGTGGAGGAGTAGTATGTCTGGGTCTGGCCCATTGAAGAGGAAGCGGTTTCCAGATGCCAGGGTTGGAACAGGAGGTTTGTCAGTAAGAGCCTCAGGAGGAGGATCAACCTATGGAGGTAAAACAGCAGGTGGTAAGGGGGAGGAGGATCTCTACCTCCCAACATAACCCACATGGTGCTGGCAATAGAAGTGTTTTGTCATGCCGCCAGGGAAGACTGTCAGGTTTCTACAGGGAAGGGACCTGTTAGAAAAGGTGAAGTAGGGTAGAAATTCAAAACCCTCTGCATTGTCCACAAGGCTTTTTGGGGCCTCGGACCTACTTACCTTCAATGTTGCCTTCCTAAATACTGTCCCTCCCGAGCCCTATGCTCAGCTACCTCCAACCATCTGCGAGAGAACAGGTTCTCCAAGCAGAGATTTGTAGGGAGATCTCTTTCCTCAGCAGGTGCCTCCCCCTGGAACAACCTCCCTGCCACCCTCCATCTTGAGCATGATATTCTTAAATTCTGAAACCTCCTCAAAACCTTCCTCTTCTCTTCCTTCTCTCTCACCCTACCCTGCTAACCTAGCTCTATGCTCTTCCTTCTCTCCCTCCCTTCCACACAGCTCACTGACTGGCCGCCTGGTGTACCTCAGAGTCTCACAGGTCCCTGGCACCCGGCCATTCCTTTCTGCACTTGCCTCAGGGCCCTGAACCCCACCCACTGCACTTGCAATAAATCCTTGAGAGCTTCTCTCTTCTCTCTCTGCACTTCCCCAGTCTTTACCGACTGGATGCATTTGGTCCCCCTGCCCCTCCATGTCCTGTCTGCACTTGCACGATCTGCAGACAGCTCTGCATGACGATCGTTCTGTCTGTTCTTCCTTGTCTCTCCCCTTAATGTGCACTTGAAATAAACCACAGAATCCCTGTTAGGCCTATTTGCTGTATCTATACTGTTAAATGTACCTTATGCACTTAATCTGCCTGCGCAGACCGTTATCTATTCAGAAATTCAAGGGCTCTGAGCGAGTTTTGTTTTTTCCCTGTTTTCCCACCCTCGACCGCTTTGTAACACTTGCCTGTGTATAGGTACTTTATAAACAAACATTACCACACCATGCCATACCATGCCAAACGCCATCCCCTGGACACGAGTCTTGAGAAACCATGTTCACCAGTTGCATACAAGAAATGTAGCATGCAAATGAATTGCTGGCCACCACTGTAACAACTATTGACCCAGCTGTCATCACCACAACCTCATGGCTGGTGAAAAGTGGTCCTAGTATATCCCAGGACCACGGTGCAGCAGAGTGACATCAGGCACAAAATTCCAAAACCCCTAAACCCATCCAAATTGGGTGACAGTCTCACTAGCAACTCTGTCCAGTGGCAGCCCCTATTGTAGAATTTAGCATTTATTTTGTATTTAAATTTTTTATTGTACATTTATCACGTGCCTATACACAAGTGTTTACAGGTGCCACAAGACAAAATGGGAGGGGGACAGAGCAGAAACAACAACAATAAAAAGAGTCCAACTAGACCTTGTGACATTCAGAGCATGCAAGTGCAGTGAAAATCAGTGCAGGTGGAGGGGGCAGGTCAGGGCGTAAAGACTGGGATTAGGGGAAGGGAGAAGTGCAGGCAGGCAGTACCCCTGGGGGGGGGTCAAGTGCTGAGCAGGTCTAGGAGAGTAAGTGCCAGGGGTAAACAGGGGTAGGTGTCAGCTAGTGCGAAGGAAGGTGAGGACCAGATTCAGGTAGGTCATTGAAGGGCGCCCGAGGGCACGTGCAGGTTTAAGGGGTGCTGGTGTAGACTGAAAGAGGAGAGCCTGGCCCATGTATGGCACATGAGGGACCAGGCACCAGCTGCAGTTGCATGGGGTTATTAGCAAGGGAGGGAGGGAAGGAGGAGGAGAAAAGAAAAGTCTTGAGAAGTTTCTGGAACTTAAGAAGATCTGACTCAAGTCTGAGAGGGGCAGGAAGGGTGTTCCAGAGGGAGGCTCCTGCCGATGAAAGATATCTAACCCACACTGTCTGCTTGGAGAAACATCTTATCTGCAGAGAGTTGGAGGTAGGGGACCGAAGCCACTAGCAGGGAGGAATTTAGGGAGACAGTTGAGTGGAGCTGATTCCCAGACACCAGAAAGTCTTGTGGATGATGCAGAGGGTCTTGAATTTGATCCTTGCGGCCACAAGAAGCCAGTGGAGGGATTTTTGGGCTGGAGAGATGTGGTCCCTGCACTTGAGGCCAAGGATAAGTCTTGCAGCCCTATTCTGGATTAGTTGAAGAGGGCAAAGGGAGGAAAGAGGTAGATTGAGGAAGAGGCTGTTGTCCGGTCTAGAGAGAACCAGAGCTCTGAGACATTGAGCTTCTGGGGAAAGGTGAGGAAAGAGAGAATGCCTCAGAGGAGGTGGAGTTGAAGGTTGTACTTCTTGGCAAGGTCCATGATGTGAGGGGAGAAGAAGAGAGAGGAGTCGAAGGTGACCCTAAGGTTTTTTGTCCCACAGGAGGGTGAGGGAAAGGGGCCCAAGGAGAGCGGCCAGAGAGTGGGAGGGAAGCAGGAAGAAGGTGTCCCAATGAGAAGGATCGCGGTTTTACAGGATTAAGTCAGAGATCATTAGCAGAGCACCATGCCTGAATAGCAGTCAGGCACGAGAGAGGACGAAGAGGCGGTAAAGGAGGGAAGCTTAAAGGAGAGCTGTGTGTCATTAGCATAACACTGGAAGTGACAAGTGAAGGAGGAGATCAAGTGGGCCAAAGGGCCAAGGTAGATATTGAAAAGCAATGGCGATAGGATAGAGACCTAAGAGACGCTTGCATTTAGAGAGCGAGGTGGTGGAGAGGAAAGGGCCCAGTTGCACTTGGGAAAGTTGGTTTGAAAGGAAAGAGGTCAGCCAGGCAAGTTCGCGGTCTGTGATGCCTGGGTTATCATGGAGACAATTTATAAGGTTGGCATGATTGACTGTGTTAAAGGCAGAGGGCAGATCGAGAAGGATTAGTACAGAGGGAGAGTTGGAATCATGGATGGTATCATCAAGATTAGAGATCAGGAATTGTGGATGTTCTGGGGAGCAGTTTCCATGCCTCTGAATGCTCTAAAGCCAGACTGGTGGTTATAGAGACAGCTAGCAGATTCGGAGTGGTGGGTCAGTTGGGTGATGACCAACTTCTCTAGGATATTGCCATGTAAGGGGTGATGAAGATAGGGCGATAGGAAGGGCCAGCAGATGGCTTTTTTAAGAGAGGGTGCACAAGGGAGGGGTTGTGGGAAACAGCCAGTGGCAAAGGAATGGCTACAGAAGCCAGCCAAGTCAGGGGTGAGAGTGCTGATGCTGTCTTGATAGTTCTGGAAGAGCAGGGGAGCACCTGTTTGGAGGAGATTTTCATAGAGAAGACTACTCTAGAGACCTCATCTGGTGCAATGGGAGAACATTGGAGAGTATGGGGGCATTAGAGGTGGGCCAAGGGAGTAGGAGGGTGGAGCAGGGGCATAGAGGAGAGTGAGGACAGGATGTCCTGAGTTTTGGAGGAGAAGTGGGAGGCCAGTGCAATGCAGAGGGCCTGGTAGTAAAGAGGAAAAGATGAGACTGCAGCAGGATTGGCAAGTTCCTTCCAGATTTTGAAAAGTTCAGCCGTGTTATAGGTAGCCCCAGAAATGCGGTCTTGGAAATGAGCCCTTTTCTTAGAGTGGATATTGCCTTTGGAGCAGGCGGCAGTCCAGTTTGTCAAAGGGTGTGTCAAAGGGCGTGCCTGAGTCTTCCCACTTCTGCTCAGCAACTCTGCCCTTGCAGAGAGGCTAAGTCGGAGCCATACCAGGAGAGGCAGAGGGGTGACAATTGGAGGAATGCTGCTCCAACAGGAGATTGGGAGAAGCGCACCGCTGGACCATATGCTGAGGCATGCTGGCATGTATTGCCTGCACTGTAGTGTAAATGTATGCCAGGGGGGCCTGGATTACTACTCAGTAGGGGTGTCCAACATGGGGGGCACATGCAACTGCATCATTCTTCACTCCTGTAGATTGACGGGCAGGGGGAAGGAATGGGGCAGTGAGGGGGGTGACACTGTTGTCCCCGGCAAACTCTCCACATCAGAGAGTGGCAGCGTTCGGGGGGAGAGCTTGTGAACCTTAATGGGTGGCAGCTCTATTTCAATGAGCATGAGGACTTTAAGGGTTCCTAGTACCCTGTGGATAAGCCCCTGAAAAGTAAGGTGGAAAATGTTAGTAGGTATCTGTATCTTGTAAGGGAGACCAAGAACTTTAATGGGTGGTGTAATCCTGAGGGAGAGGCTGATACTTTGAGGGGGTGACCGCACAAAGACACTGAGCATGAGCATTTTAATGGGTGGCTCAACCTGTGAGGGAGGCCAAGAAAAGTAAGGGCTGGCTGTGCCCTGTGAGAGAGCGCAACAGCTTTTAATGTTTGGCTGCACCCTGTGAGAGAGCATAAGAATGTAGTGGGTGATTGTAGTGGAGGCCATTTGACAAGAGGTGCTCTTGATCGGTACAATAGTAGGATTCAAACAAAATTCCTAGCATACTGAGGAATGGCAGGAGTAAGTCAGCAACTGGCTACCGCACCTCAGTTACCTTTACAGCCATCTGCCTCCCAGCCATATGTGCCAAACAACAACCCTGCTCCTCTTTTCAGAGTCTGACTTGTACTGGGTAACAACGTATTCTCGTCATCTACACTGGTGTGCTGGATAAGACTAGATGTTGTTCCATAGTCTTCTGCAATAAAGTGGCTGCTTGTTTTTATAACTTTCCATTGTTTAATATACGGCACTACAAGGCTTCTCCTGGGCTAAACTAAAAAACTCTTGAACTGTATGCTTGCATTGGTTACTTAGTGATTCAACAGCAAATCAAACAAGTGCCATTGGACATATGACCTGCTTGCTGTGCCAATATTGTAATGAGTTATCATCCCTTGACACAACTGAAGTGCCCAGGAGATAGGCATCAAGCATCTGTGCAGCTGATGGCCCACTGTCAGTCTGTTAATGACCCGTCTGTATTCAAGATGCCTTCATAACCGTTGAGGGTGTCCCACAGTACTGCTCACAAACCTTTCAACAGGTGTCAGTGATGTACTACCGATTGATGCCATCAATCTTGAGCTTGACATTCCTGTTGTACTTGGAAACATTTGATCGGGTTGGTGTTCTTCCTTCAATTTTCTTCCAGTTAATGTGGCAAGCACTACAGCAGAGCAAACTCACAATTTCTCACAGTGTCTTATCCTTAATGTTTACTACAAGCCCCCTCCTGACACATGCAGTTAAAAAGTGGCCACTCCTACAATGAAGCTCGGGTCTATAAAGGAAGACAGTAGGTAGTCAATGCTACATTTAAATGCAACTACCTTTAGATGGGCACACAAGGTTTAAAGCAGGAGCCTCACCATATGTGCTGCATTGGCATCACCTGCCAAGCCAAGGGCCCATGGCATGTTGTTTAGGTTAAGCTAAGCATATATACCAGAGGAGGAAACTTATTGAGGGATGCATTTTGATGGCTTGCCAAATCGACAGCCTCGTCAAAAGGTTGCAGCGCAGAGTCCATATTAGACAACTGCTGCCATAATGTGTCAAAAATGGCCAGTCCAAAACTCTGCTCGGAGAGAGCTGCAGTAATCTGTCATGGCACTGCACTGCTCACTTAACCTGACCAACATTTTCAAAGTACAATTCCAACAGTTGACCACTAAGGTCCTCAGGTTGTGTAGAGGAAACTCGTGGTGAGCCTGCAGTTTGCACAGTGCATTTTTGACATGTTAAGCCTGGCAGAAATGTTAGCTGATTTTCTGGGCCACAGCAACGATGTCGTTCACAGGCTCACAGCTGCTGAAAAATGGTGTAACCACAAGGTGAAGGGCATACGCCCTTAATGTTTACTACAAGCCCCCTCCTGACACATGCAGTTAAAAAGTGGCCACTCCTACAATGAAGCTCGGGTCTATAAAGGAAGACAGTAGGTAGTCAATGTTACATTTAAATGCAACTACCTTTAGATGGGCACACAAGGTTTAAAGCAGGAGCCTCACCATATGTGCTGCATTGGCATCACCTGCCAAGCCAAGGGCCCATGGCATGTTGTTTAGGTTAAGCTAAGCATATATACCAGAGGAGGAAACTTATTGAGGGATGCATTTTGATGGCTTGCCAAATCGACAGCCTCGTCAAAAGGTTGCAGCACAGAGTCCATATTAGACAACTGCTGCCATAATGTGTCAAAAATGGCCAGTCCAAAACTCTGCTCGGAGAGAGCTGCAGTAATCTGTCATGGCACTGCACTGCTCACGTAACCTGACCAACATTTGCAAAGTACAATTCCAACAGTTGACCACTAAGGTCCTCAGGTTGTGTAGCGGAAACTCGTGGCGAGCCTGCAGTTTGCACAGTGCATTTTTGACATGTTAAGCCTGGCAGAAATGTTAGCTGATTTTCTGGGCCACAGCAACGATGTCGTTCACAGGCTCACAGCTGCTGAAAAATGGTGTAACCACAAGGTGAAGGGCATACGCAAAGCAGGTGATGTGCATTCTCTCAAGGAAATCTGATCTGTTGTTTGCTGCACCAAAACAAACATTCAAATGACTAGGACTTTGCCACTATGCCTCCATCTTACCTTAGATGAGAAATGTCTTGTCACTTCTGCCATGAACCCTTGCATGCTCAATTTTGTCTGGTGCTGATTTGCATACATCTGATGCCCTCTGGCATTACTTCAGGATCCCTCTTATCTGGTAGAGGAAGGAAAGTCACCCAGTCTGCTGTAACACCGATGCAGCCATTGCTCTTACCTGGTTCACATGTTCATGGTGAAGTGTGTGTTTTTCTTCCATGGACAGATGTAGCTACCACCCTCCTTTTCCCAAAACCTCATCCTACAATTCTGGTATTGCATTCGTCAGCATCATCTCTGTGAATTTCGCAGTGATGATCAACCTTTCCCAAAAGATAAGTTAATCTTGAATTGTTTACAAAAGTGTAGCGCAAGAGGTTTATTGCCAACATCATATCCACAGTAACGTTAATCTGGCAGTGTCTGTCATACGAGCTGCAATATTTTTGTCATAGCTCGAACACTTCCAAAACCATGGCCTGACACAATAGGGGATCGCTGCTATTCATGGGAGTAGAACTAGGAGTACCACTTACAAGTACTGACAGAGATCCAGCATTATTAGGGTTTTTTGAGGGGACTGGTGTAGGTATTCTGACTGTCTTATAGTATGGGGAGGGATGCACTTCAGATAGTTGGACTTCTTTCCAGGGCTGTGCTGGGCGCCACCTCATACGGGACCACATAGATGTGGAATCCAAGTGTGTTAATCCCTGTAGTTGCCCAGCACAACATTTTCCAGAAGAGTGTGCAAGTGGCTAAAGCACTGGCACACATTTGACTTTCATTGTGGGGTAACAATACAAAGGCTGGAGTCGTCTGTGTGTGATGCCGTTGACATCGGTGGTGCTGGTAGCCATGTGAAGTGCTTTATTAACTGTGACAGGAAGGCTGTTTCTTGAAAAGACTGTCCATAAGTGTCAGTGAACATCTATTACTTCTTCACCCTCTGTATATGCAGTGTCATTTTCCTTCTCGTCCTGCTCCTTAGTATCTCTGCTTTCCGGCATCAAAGTACATTCCTGTCTGGACACTGATGGATCAGAATCTTTGTCTTGATCATCATGCCTTTTGTAGTCACCCTCAGCATAATCTGACTTATCAGTGGATGTGATCAATGGAGATAGAGTCCTGGTATTTTCAAGCTCCTGCTTTTTAAGTACTGTGTGTTTTGTTCTTCTCTGATCTTCCACAGGTAATGATGATATGATAGGTTATTTATAACACGCTTAATACCCAGAGGTTTCTAAGCGTGGACCTGGGAATCAAACCTGCATTGCTCCGTGTCGTCTTGCTTCCAAGGCAAGCACGTTGCTGCCGAGCTATCCTCCCAGGATCGGTACTATTCCCCATTCTGCCCTTGATGGGGAATGAAACTGAAAGGCAACCTCCTCTGTTGACTTTGTTGGATGTCCATTATTGTGGTGCAAAGCCAATGCATGCACTTGCTCTGATGCAGGTACTCCTGTGCAACTTGTCATAGGGGTATGAAAGATTAGTTGGATAATACTCTCAACTGACAACATAATATTCAGCCATCCGCAATGAACATGTCAGGTATAGTACAACAGGTGTAGTGACTTAACCAATATGGCCACGCTATTGCAGTCTTGTGTGATGATCTAAAAAGGTCTAACACGCCGCTGTGATCATGGATGGGAGTTAAGATACTTGACTTTAGGTTTCCTTGCGTGATTTCATAGCACGGCTTGTCGTGGAAGCCGGAAACACCCCGGTGCAGCCTGGAGAGCGAGGGTCAGTGTACACGTCCGACTGGGAAAAGACATGATAGGCAGATACAGGTCTGTAGTTTTTCTGACGGACTGGGAGTATAATCTGCCGTTTAGTTTTTCAGACCCTTCGGATTTGTGTTATACAGTAAACGCTGCAACAACAGTTTGAATTCATCAGAGCCACAATTGTGCACAAGTAGATTGATGGCATTCCCACACCCTCACACCCATCTCCATTTATGAGGTGAGTGTAGGGACTAGCCGCTGGATTAGTAAACAGCGGTCTTGACATGTATTTACAGTATGCCTGCACTGATTTTCTTAATACGCTAGGGTCTACCTGTCTGGTCCATGTTTTCCCTTATGTTGGCTTCACAGAATTGTGGACGGTATTAAGTGACACCCGTGAAGACCGGGAATACCTACAAGTCATCAGACAAGTGTGGCAGTTATTGGACTGTGAGGTAATAAACTCATCTGATTTAGCATGTGGTGAACGGCGCAGAAGTGGAGGGCTTTTGCTCTTTGTTTTTTGGATAGTGGCACGCTATGGTGAGGAAACACAGGGTGTTTAGGGGTCACCCTTTTGTAGGCAACATCAACTTTCTTTTGGTTTTGGTTTACAATTTAATTATCTCCTTGTTTTGGCTTTTTCCCTTTTACTGGTTTGTGGAATAGTGTATTGCATGATTCACATCTTTCCTTTGGTTGACGGGGTTTGGGGATTTATGCAACTATTGTTCTTGTGTAGGATGGGATGAGTGGTGGTGCTGGTGGGGCGCAGCGCCTTTTCTATCGTCGTTCTGCTTTAAATGCATTGCATTGGCCCAGAACCTGATTGAAAATAATGATATTCATTTGTGTTGATCTTTGTTTATTATTGGGTTCTTTGTGTTGGTAGATTAGATGTTTTGTTTTTTCTTTGTGGAATGAAACGATGATAATGAATTCTGTCCACCCCATGGAATATTCTTCCTTGCCCTGAAGAAGGGCCAGGCTCTTTGGAACTAACCGCAGCCCTAAGCCGAAAGTCAAGTTGGCATCAATTACTGCCATTAATAACTGTTCTACGTTCCCGTAACTAGTGGTTATAAATTGTTCCTTGTATATCAATGTATAAGTAGGTTGACAATATAAATATTTCCACAAGATGCTAAGTTGTGGCACACAGCATGCACTAGGATGGCACCAATGGGCAGTTATTACCTGTCTTGTTTTTTTTAACAGAATAGAATATGTGTGTGTGTGTCGTATGATTGGCGGTAGACGTGGATGGATGTTTGACGTGGGTGGGTAGTCTGGTAAGGGGAACATGCAATTACCCCTTAAAATTGTAATAACTATTTATAAAAAATCTTGTGTTAGTGTGTTTTTATGAGACATCAATAATTTGTATATGCTGAATACATGTAGTATTCATGTATTTGCATTGTATGTTCTGCTCTTATTGATTTTTACTCAGTTGTTTAGACATGTGATTGGTACATCGGTTTTCTTTTTTGTTTTATATCCCCAATGAACAAAGCATATGCTGCTTTCAGCTGTGAACAAAACAGAAGCATCACCTCCCCTCCCCCAACTAACATAATTTGAGTGCAGCTGATATTTTGTAACTCACTGAGTTGTGTAGGACCTGCTTCCCTGAATTTGTGTGGCTTGATTCTGCCAAAATCATGCGAGGGCAAGTCTTACACAAGCTTCCCTCTGGGATTCCTGATTTCTCCTTCAAGGTATCACTTGCTGCAAAATACAACAAAATCAGGTGAGGATGACTCTCGCATGAGCTGCCCACAGGGATCCCCAGCTCCTACTGCACTTTATCCAAGGTGTCACCCAATGGCACATGTCTCATCCACTCACTCTAAGATATGATACTGACTTGTTTATCGCACGCCTATTTGAATGACTGCCACTTCCTCCCACCAAACTCACAAGAGAGTGACTCTCACACAATATGTGCTCATGGTTTCCCTGCTCCTTCTGCTCATCTATTATGTGAAACACAAGCTGTTTTGTTTTTCTCATGGCACTTATATTACAGTCACCAAGCCACAGAAGGCCTGCTTTCTCCTCCTGCCACCAACAATGTATGCAACGTTCGCCACATTTATGAAGGTGCCACACAAAATAGAGACATGTGCAGGTGTTTCTCGCCGTGAGCCAAGCTGCTCTCCCTCACAAGGATTCCTTGTCCCTAACCTCACCACACATTGCACTTGTGTTGCTCACCCACTTCAAATCACAGAATGAAACACACAGTGCTGCATGAGCAAAACCTACCACTCTTCCTAGTCAACTACTCTAACTCCACTACATTGTATTCTTCTTCCATAAATGTCCTAAGCCTATACCCAGCAATGATTCCCTGCCACTATGTAGGATCTTTTAAGACTGAAAATGAGATCCAACCACATGTCCCCTTTAAAACCATGTAGTCAAACTTTGGACAACATTTTTAAAATAATGAATGAAAAGTCTGAGCTTGTCAAATCTTTAGAAATGTGGGTGATATTTGTTTCTAGCAACATGTTTGTCCAGGCCTAGTAAATACAGCCACTTAATGTGGCAGCCCCACAGAGCCCCATTCCTGCACGTTTATTGGAAGAGACACAGTATGTTTTACAGTCATAGAGAGAATTATTAACGTCTCAATTGTATTCCATCTAGAATCGGAGTTTCTTATGATTAAATGTGGTACTGTAATTAAAGTAATAGGAGCCCCTCTTCTGAGAACAAACATGGATGAATAACCTGTTCTGTGGATAGGTTCCCACTCAAGAGGGTCTACAACCACCTTGTCATTCACTGTACATTTCACAGAGGAGAAAAAATCGTTGTCATACCAGTCTGCTCCCACCCACCAGGGAGGTCGAGCACAGACATGCAAGGCAAGTAGCAATAGCAACCCCAGACATGTGGATCAGCCCTGTTCAGAGCTATCAGTGAGATGAAGCTGTTCCGTTCTAAGCACAGTGAGCAAGGGGTCCAAGTCTGCATTACCCTGGGTAATTTAGGGTTGCACCCAAAGAATTACAACATTAATAACAGTGTGGGAGCCCCTCTACTGACAACAGACACATCTAAATAACCTGTATATTTCTCCTCTCTGAAAGTTAGTGAGCTAAAACATGGTTGTAGATCCATCTGAGCGTGTGTGTGTGTGTATGTGTGTTTATGTGTGTGTTTTAGAGCTAGAGGGAGAGAGGGAGTTATCCTTTAATAAGATTCAGTAATTCTTATAACCAATGTCCTGGAAATATATAAAGTTAAGTGAACTGTTGACCATTTATTCTCTCAGATGAATGTCACCTGAAAGTATTAGCGGAGGAAGCAGCCATTGGGTTCCTTCTTCGCTGACTACTAGTGGAATTTGACATGGTGGACAAAAGTCTGCCTTCGGCAAAGCGAGTGCAAATAAGACTTGAGCAATTGGTTTTGGTGAACGGCCACACCTATATGAAAATATCCGACATAGCCAGGCAGGTCACACCACTATAAAAGATGTATCGGGAGGATAGCTCGGGGGCAATGCGCTTGCCTTGGAAGCAAGACGACACGGAACAACACAGGTTTGATCCCAGGCTTCGCACTTAGAAACCTCCAGGTATTAAGCGTGTTATAAATAACCAATCATAATCAAGTACACATATAACAGTTTACAACAGGGAGGGATTGCTATACGAGGTAATTACACTGATTTATTTTTTAGGAAAAGTGGAGGATTTACCTCCAGCTTTTTGCTGGTGGCAAATCCTCCAATTTTCCTCCAAACTTGGAAGTCGGCGGTGTGGTAAAAATGGCAGTAACAGAGTAGCAGCAACTGAATTACCACTACTTCTTTACTGTGCCAAAAAACTCATAATGATGTCTTATATTTGCAGGGTCAGCAAAAACTGATGGAGGTTAATATGGCAAAAACAAAATGTCGTTTTTTTGCAACAAAAATAGATACACTGGATTTGGAGCTTAGCTGCACTGGAGGTGAGGATCTCCTCAATCGGGGCTAACAATTGCAATTTGCAATCTAGTAGCCATTAATAAAAAGTCACTTGACCCCTCAAATGTCCACGTGCACACAGAACATCATGTTTTACTAACCAGGAGTCAATTATAACTCGGCTAGTTGGTGGACTTCGGCACGTTTTGCCCAGCTCAGTGTGGCAGACAGGCATCTGTGCTGCCACTGCTGGCACTGCACAAGGGCTGAAGCCACCCCTTCCTTTTCATGTTTGTTCACAGCAATAGGTAAGAGATTGCTGCATTACTTCTTTCTAATCTATGTCCCATATAATAATCAATCCAATCTGCATACATAACCTTTTCCTTGTGCTGCATAATTGGCTCATAGTGCACTGTAGTGGCTATTATTCCATACTGACCACATCAGCATTCAATCCAGTTAAGATTCTGTGATTAATACATACAAATGCAAAACTGGAAGTCATGGAAGCTTACATTTGTCAGCGTGTGGCAGGCATCCTCTTTACATTTTAGATTCATCCAAATGTTCCAGATTTTGATGTGGTAAGTGGGGGACCACCCAGTTTGAAGTATTCAAGGCACAATGCATTAATGAATTACATGCTGATTGCACATATTTTCTATGATCTCTAATTGGAAACATTTAGAAAAATGCAACAAAAAGCAAACACATTTGACAGTTGGAAAGCATAAACGGCTTCTTCTAATTGTGTAAGAACATCAAACCCCTTGCTGTACTTCCAAAAGAACACAAAATGTGAAACATTTTGAGGCAGAATTCTTCTTCTGATGACTGATGTGAAACTGGCCAATTTTATGAATGTTGTTACAGTTATATACATCTTCATGTGGGCTCTAACACAATACATGTTTTCACCATCATGATGGTGATGGTGAAAATCACCATCATATTTGTGAAAAATATATTGTCTTCGACCCAACAGAAAGATTTATGCAAGCGCACCAACATTAATGACTATGGACCAGTTTAACATTAGTCATCAGAAGAAGAATTCTGCCTGAAAACGTGGAGAACACTTCCTGCTCATTTCTTTGTGGAAAATGGCTGGGCTTTTCTCACTTTCCTAATGAAAAGGATGATTAATGTTCCCTTGCCTAAGAAAACAGGGCACGGTAAGCTGTTCTCACTCAACTATTGGTAGCGGTGGTCGAGCAATCAGTCCTTGCTCTCAGGAGTAGCGTGTCTCAAAATGTACGCGTGATCACCATAAGAGCGAATAAAAGTAAATTATAAACACATTATGTAGATTGGATGTTTCTGTATTTTATAATGCGATAATAATGGACAACGTTCTAAAGTCTCCAGAGCAAAGGAAAACTGGGGCAAGGTAACTCAATCTTTCATAGGCTCGGGAAACATTGAGAGCAGAAAATTACAGAGAGAGTGGGTACGGGAGAGCTAAAGCAGTCCAGTCTCAAACAGTACACGACACATGCTTAGAACATGAGCAGAGCTTAGAACAGGATAAAATTGCCAAACAGTGGGTCACAAGTGCTTCGTACATGAGCAGAGCTGAGGACAGTATAACAGTATAAAGTGCCAGACAGTGCGTCACAAGCACTTTGTACATGAGCAGAGCTTAGAACAGGATAAATTGCCAAACAGTGTGTCACAAGTGCTTTGTACAAGAGCAGAGCTTAGAACAGGATAAATTGCCAATCAGAGCATCACAAGTGCTTTGTACATGAGCAGAGCTGAGGACAGTATAACGTGGCAAAGAGACCGTCACAGGCGCTTCGTACATGAGCGGAGCTTAGAACAGGATAAAGTGCCAAACAGTGTGTCACAAGTGCTTAGTACATGAGCAGAGCTGAGGACAGTATAGCGTGGCAAAGAGATACAGAGGTTTCTTTGCAGGAGATTTGGTCGAAGCCAAATCCATTGAATTAACTTTTTTGGGCAGAATTTGGCCGTAAATATATGTGTGGGGTGGGTAAGGGTGGTGGTGGGTAAGTGTAACAATTAGGTTGGGGGAGAGGTTGAAGGGGGGTCTCTCCCCTGCATATATTTGCGGCAAATGGCTTAAAAGAAAACTACAATTCAATGGATTTGAATTCTAGCACATCGCCTGAATGAAATCGCATGGAACTGTGGCAAACAGTACACCACGATTGATTAGATCATGAACAGCTGAGGTAGGGTCAGCTACGCTATATCAGAGGTAGGTCCACGAGTTCACAGGACATTGGTATAGGCCACACATAATCACTGAGACATCCCACACACACAATTCACACCTAGAAACTCTCATGTGTGGCTTGGGTGTTTACATTTCTGTTTTATGTTTCCACCTCCAAACCCAAAGTGAAAATGTATGCAATGATGAGCTCTTTACGACCTGTCACTGGAAATGACTTACTAAACGCGCGTGAGTGGAGGGCTGCCATCAGCCATCCACTCATGTGGGTTCTGCTGCACAACCCAGGGCCGAGTTTTGGAAAGATGCCCGATACTTGATTATGCCTGCATGAGCTGTAGGGGATCCCTAACACCCCACACACCCCCTCCTTCTCTTTGCAGGTACATGTTGTGAATCAGGAACATCTGAGGAGATACATTGGACGACAGATGGCCGAGAAGTAATGTGGATTTGCAGCCTGCCCTCATCATTCTTTGTGATTTGGCACAATGAGTCTATTGTCAGTTACAAATGTTCCCTTGATCTTCATGGCAAGCAGTGCATGTTCTCTGATTGGCCTAGGTCTCTTTCTTTGTAATACGAACGAAAACAGGAACTTGCAGGGACTTGAACGCCCCTCTATTCTATGAGCCCATCTTCAGATTCAGAACGATAAGAAGGTCCCTAAATCAGCTCTTGGTGGTCAATTCTATTTAATGGCAATTAGTTATATGCTGTCCCGTTTGACACAATAAATTGGCAGAATCTATTGGACCCACATTACTTTGTGGCATGATTTGAAGTTTGCCTTTAAAAACTATGCTTTTTCTTTGTAAATCCACATACTTTGGGTAAAAACACCCTTTTCAAATCCCTTATGTTCACTGATGAATTGTATTTGCTAATGGAACTATACGATTTGTTGTGGTTTTTAGGGCACTTGGCTGTAAAAACAAAATTCATATGACAACCCAACTATTCAACAGTGAAAGCATGAAGGTGGTGTCACTCACTGCAGTGGCATTCAAATTAGTGACTTGAAATGCCTTTCATCTGCACTCTTGAAAGGTCGTACTCAACACTTCTCTCCCTATAAAAAGGACTGCAATATTCTAAATGATTTACCGTAGGAACTACAACATGAGGAGGCTCAGTACATTTAAGGAATATGAGATTAGACCCATGTGATGAATCAAACTTGAATGCTTGTCTCTTAAAAGATACCATTCATAGCCATGTCCATTGTCATATGTCATCACTTAAAAAGTGTACAATGTTCAGTATGCACTAAATGGGATAGGTGCAGGCTTACGATATGACATTTCGTGAAACACTGTCGTGTTGTGAACACAAGCGCCTGTTCCCAGGTCTGGAAAGGGTGGTAATGGCCCAGCAGCCTGAGTTATAGGCCCGAGAGAAGCAAAGCCCTATATTGAGGGCATCAGGATGATAGCACCCGTTCCAGCCCTTGGAATGGGTGCTTAGTGCCATTAGCACCCATCCAAAGGCCTGGGACGGGGCTAATTTATAATATTTTCATTCCGTGAACGGGATGCCTTGTGGCATCCCGTTAGCGGAAGGAAAATACTATTAAAAAATGGCCACCATGGAAAGGAGGGGGGGGCTCCATACGGAGCCCATCTTCCCTTTCCATGGGGGCCTCTCGGAGCCCAGAGGAATGAGGTAAGTGGGGGGGTGGGAATGATCAAAATAAGGGACAAGGTGGGGGAAGATGGCGACGGGGGAACCGGCCATCAGGCGGCTTGGAACGCCGGCAGAGATCACCAGTTTGAGCTTGCATTCCTACACCTGATTGGCTGGCTCCCCCCCATCAAGATGCTAATGAAAAAGAAAACTGAACACACAGTGATAATGATGGTCCACTCCTAACTCATATCTTGACAAATTGTAATAATATTTTGTTCACACTGCATGCAGTCAACAGTAAGTTTACAAATAAGTGAGGAATAATCCTTATAAATATATTTTACACCAATATGTTTTTTCAATCTCTTTTAGAGAAAGATTTTTCTAATCAGGGCTTGCAAAACTAGCCCACTCGAATTGGTATGGAGATTTTATGAAGGGCGAGTGCAATTTGCACAGTACTTGACCTTGCTGGCGAGTATGGTGATATTGGAAACGTGTATTTGATGTTTAATGCAAACAAACTTTCTTTGCAGTAGATGGAAGTAGGTTTCATTGTGCATGGCTATCCGTTGGGTGAAAGACTTGCCCCAAAAATGAAGTGAGCTTATGGGGATATGAACCATGTTACAGAAAGCACAGGTAAATATTGTGCAACCCGTTATCATGGGGCAAATGCATTTCCAGTAGGTTGAGTATGTAAACTAATGATTTTGCTCTGCAGGTCTAGTGGAATTTTTAATATTGATGTCTGCTAATCCCATGGATGTCTCTACATCATATAAAGTTATGATCGGTGTCATAAAGAGGAAGCCTCTGACAATGCAATACAAAACTACTTTATGGATACAATCCGGTACTCCGTATCACCAATCCTTTCTTACAGTTCCCATATTAGTTATCTTCTTCTTAATGCATAGTCAATGTTTAGACAGAAAACAGGATTTAGCATCCAGAGAATGTGTGTATCAAGCGTGCACCTTGTATGCTCCAGTCTATTCACCATATTTTCACAATCCAAACATACAGTCATGCGGAAAAAGAGAAAATATACTAAACAGGTGAGGGTAAAGCTGGAGACATCGGGCTGGTATTTCAAGAGAAGGTACACACTATGCAGATAGTGCTGGCCGGCAATAGGCAAGCTACGGAAAGCTTGGAACCATGGAGGGCCACAGTGTCATAAGAAGGCAGAAAGTGACCAGGTAACACAAGGTGCCCGCATGGATACACCATATGGCTCACCTTTTGGAAATAGATTCAAAAGTGCACATGCTCAACCTATTGACACTCATCCCAGATACCATACCAACTTGTGTGAAGGTGGAAACTTTAGGGTACAAATCAGTCAAAGCAACCCTGCGACCCCTCCCCTCCTAAACCCCCTTTTGTAGTGCAAATAGCTGTTGATAGTTGAGGTGTTTCCTTCCTTTAAAACCTCCTTCTGACTTCAGGACACCACCTGGGGACACATCACACATAGTACATATGATCATTCCTGATATCCCCTTGCTATATCTGGAAGGAAAGTCCATGAAGACAGATAGATAGTGCTTACGTGCTCTTTCCCTGGTATAATATAATTAGCGAGTTCCAGCACTGACAGGGAAATAGATGGGGCAGGGGCAGGGGGATAAGATGGGCAGTCCAGTAACACTGCCATCTCGAGTTTGCATATCTACTGCCACTTCCTAGCCACTGCCCTATGCCCAATCTCAAACTCTGCTGTTATAAGGGTATGTGAATTGAGAATGTCACACTTTATAGAAACTAGACACCGTAAGACTGCATAACAAAATCTCCAGAAATACATGCCATGTTAAAAACTACCTGCCCCATGGCACTTTCTGCAGATTGTATACACACGATTCACCCTCCTGTGATCCTACATGAAGCGCTGTGGTTTGGAAAGAATCTGCAAAATGAAGAAAATAACACTACCTGGGAATTCGCCAAAGGGTGGCAGACGTCGATAGTACACTGTAGCCCTAATCAACAACAGAGCTATCGCATGCTGATGTGGTATGGTTATTTCCATGTTGGCAGGAAGCGTGAATGGACGTCAGGTTCAAATTAGCAACATGTGAACAGAAGAACGGAATATCATACACTATGGATCCTGGGTGTTGAATAGTTGTGAGACAATGGATTGTCTTGTGAAGATTATTGCGTGTTATTGGTGTGATGTGTGTCCCACTGTAAATTCCATCCCAGGTGTCCCACTGAAGTTATGCTCATAGATGTCCCAATACGGTCTGTGTGCTTTAAGCTGTCCTACTCTGATGTGTTCCCTATGCTCATAGGTCTTCTACAGTAACCTGTGTGTTAATATGCCACCTGCTATCTACATGTGATTGTTCCAAGGTGTCCTACTGTGTTCATGATGCCAGGTGTCCAACTGTGATTTTTGCTCTCACCGTAACTTTAATCACAGATATCCTGCTGTTATTTGTGTCCTACTGTAATTGTACTCACAGTTCTCACTTTGTAAATTTGCTACTAGATGTACCATCATAATTTTGCTACTCGGTGGCCCACTGAGTTCCTGATCCCTTGCATCTCACTATGTTCCTGTTCCCAGGTGTCTGCCTGTAATTTTGTTCCCCAGGGACCCACTGTGATTCTTTTGTCCAAGTGTCGCGTTACGTTTCTGATCCTAAGCGCCCTGTTGTGTTTAAGCGCCATACTTTTCATGGTAACTTGTGTAGTACACTCCTACACATCACACGTGCTTTTAGAATACCTGCTAGGAGCTCCCTCCTGGAAATGATTTCTCCCACTGTCCGCTTAGTACCCACAGCTGCCTGCTCCATTAGTCTTCACTCTTCCCTGTATGTCGCCACTCAGATGCAGGACCAGACTTTTCACACTCCACTGCCAGAGACACCAGCCCACTCTAGACTAGCTCAGGACGTCTCCTTGCAATTACCTTAGCCGAAGGGTGCCCCTACCGAGACATTGTCACAGCCACACCGGATGGGTGCCCCAAGGCACCCACTGCCATGCACTAACATTCTGAACTGCTATGTCCAAACACTCAACATGCATACTAACTAAGCAAATGGCACAAGGCTATATATCTCTTTACACGCCATCAGAGCGCCAAGAAAAGGCAGTGGACCTGGGTATAAGACCCAGTAACAAACGTTCAGCGTGCTGTACAACCCTCATAACATGTGTCTTGCTGTTAGCCCATATCTGAAGGATCACTGAAAACTGCACACGGGTTTCAGCTTATTTTAGCTGCACTTCTGTCAGGGCAAGAGCTATACACATCTCAAAGTCTCTTGCCAAATAACTGCGGCTCTTTTCAACTTGCTCTGAAGGCCGGGATTCCACCAGAGCTCCATTTAAATAAATAAAATGCCATGTGCACTTCTCTATATATCCACTGTGTTTATTCCTCTGTCTGCTGCGTGCAGCAAAATCACAAGGCCCAGCTATTCAACGCGTACAAAGATGTGTATATTGCCTTAAGTGGCCAGACTGTGCTAGGTTCATTTTGGTCAAGCATTGAATTCGTTTATATGCAGCACAGTGGGTTGGGTAACTGCGCACACCGGTGTAGAGTAATGAATCATACAATTACTCAACGAGACAAACATATTGCACTTTTTGAAGTGATATTCTGATATTAAAGAGGTTTTCACACTGGGTAGAAGTATGGACCGGAGCCTAGATCGATAAATGAAGGCATTAACTTGTAAGAAACCAAAAGCAGTATATGGCGAGCACCTCTGATCACATTGATCGGCTGCATGCGTGCAGCAATCACAGACATGCCTCACAGGTAAGCAGTTGACTTCTACTGATCAATGAATGTATCCAGCTATGGCAAAAAAAACAGGTACAGAGCACACAGTAAAAGGAAAATATCCTTTTAATCCGTGACAGCCAAACTCAGCATTCCATGGGAAAGGCTTTTAAGGCAAAGTTGCTGATATATTTTAATGAATATGAGCCTTATATTTTGATACAAGACTTCTAACTCTCCTGGCTTTGATTTTTTTTATTGCATGATGGGGCGATGCCAAAAGCCCTGACATTAGTCTCTGCCACACAGACATAGGAAATTTAATTTAAACCCTGGGAATCTGCCAAGGCCATAAAACACATGCAGAGAACTTTTAGAAATTGATTTTTGGGGCCACTAACTCTATTATTCACAACTGCAACAAGTTGTACCAATAGCTGTGTACCAGGTTTTCTTTCCTATGATGTGCAGAGAATATATGGGAACAGGACTTATAAGGAAGACATTGTGAGAACTTCTAATCTCGCCAGCTGTTTTGCCTTATGTAGTAACAGAGCATTGTAAGCCATCGAGGGGGAGACAGTTCGCGACATTAGCCGCAATGAGGGCAGGGTGGGGAACAGTTCCAGGTTTCCGTGGAAGAGTGATCCTTCATTTTATATTACATGTGGCTTCCCTCATGTGGCTTCTTAGTCTCCAGCACACCCACACATTTGGCTCTCTGTCTCTCCCTGGCGCGCGCGTGTGTGTGTGTGTGTGTGTGTGTGTGTGTACGCCCAAAAAGAATACGACAGAACATGACTGCATTACAAAGATTTCGTACTTAAGACAATTAGTAAAATTACAGAATGCAGGACGCCCAGTGAGAAAATAACTCCAGAGTAGAAATAATAAGCACGTTGTATTGTTCTAGACATAATGGTGAGTTGCTCCTTCTTGGAACCACTAACAATAAAAGATGGAGGTATCCACTGATTTTTAATGAAAAAAATGACAGAGAATGATTTTTAACGAAACAAGAAAATGGAAAAAATATTGAATTTTAAAGAAATATATATATGGGGTGGGGTAAGGGGTTAAAACGGGTCGGAAGTCGATTAGGAGGGGTTATAAGCATAGGGTAACAGGTGGCTTAGGGGGGAACCCCCAAATAAAAAATATTTTGTGATTTTTCAATTTTTTTGTTTCATTAAAAAATCATTCTCAGAAATGTTTTTCGGTAAAACCACATAGATCCAAAACATAGTCCTTCTGCTTTCTTTTCTGCAGTACTTCGGATTGGTGGGAAAATAGATCCTCATCCCATTTATGCCTCGGTTTGAGTTCACAAATTGCATAAGTGATATGCAATGAATAGGTTCATAGAAAATGTCTGCAGCTGTGCACATTCAGCACATGCCCATTTTCCCACCTGCTTCAATAACTTTCATTGAACTGCAGTCACTGATTTTTTAATTAATTATCTCTGTTTGTTTGTTTATTTTATTTCTATAGCGCTCCAGACCCGGAGTAAAAGGGGGCTTAGTACAAGTTGCAGGCACAGTACATGGTAATAGGCATTTATAGTAGGGTAGCAGATATATACAGAATATACAGGCAGTGGAGGTGATAGCAATCAGACATGACATAGATGAGGCAAGTGCAATATGTACAGATTATAGCTAAGTCTAACTTAAGGTTGACTTTTTGTCAGAAGCCACCCGATGGCAAGTTTCCTGAACGGCTGGAAGGATTTGGAAGACTTAATATTCAGTGGCAGGGTGTTCCAGAGTTGGGAGGCGAGGACAGTGAAGCTCGAGCCTCCGGCTCTTTTAGAGGTAAATCTAGGTACTGTAAGACATAAGGTGTTGGAAGATCTTGTGGTTCTGATGGAAGATTTCATGGTGAATTTGTTAGTAAGGTGGGGGGGGCTAGATGATTGAGAGCTTTGTAAGTAAGGCAGAGGGTTTTTAGATCGATTTTATGCTGGATGGTGAGCCATTTGCATGTAGTTCTAGTGGCAGAGATGTGCTCACGCCTGGGAATGTTTAGCGCTGCCCGTAGCGCATTATTTTGAAGGACTTGGAGTTCATTAATTATTGCTTGGTTGGCACCTAAGTAGAGGATGTTGCAGTAATCTAACTTAGATTGTATAAGAGCTCTAGCTAGCGTGAGGCAACTGTTAGAGGAAAGAAATGGTCTACAGGCTCTAATTAGTTTTCCTGTATAGGCAGTGGCTGAGGCGGTCGAGTTGACTTGTTTAGTGAGGTTAATATTGGAATCGAGATATAAGCCAAGTGTTTTCACATTTTTGGCGACCGGGATTTTATTGCCATCAATTATGATGTTGGAGTAGTTGGGACTTCGTTTTTGTAAGTTGTTCGGTGACCCAATAATGAGCAGTTCAGTCTTCTCGTCATTTAGGCAGAGGCCATGTGTGGCCATCCATGCCTGAATGACAGAGAAGATTTCATTGATCCTGGCTAAATCAGTATTGTAGTTGCCCGTGATGGTGAGGAGTATCTTGGTGTCATCCGTGTAGTTCGTGTAGGTGACACCCAGACGGTCCAGTTTATCAAAGAGGGGCTTTGTAAAGATATTGTATAGGGTCGGTGAAACACATGAGCCTTGTGGGACACCGCAAGTGATAGGGATGGGGTCTGCTGTTGCCACCGGAGAGAAGACTCTCATGGTTCTATTGGCCAGGAAAGACTGTATCCACGAGACAGCAGAGGGGGAAAAGTGGGCGGCAGAGGAGAGGTGGTTGCAGAGTATTTTATGGTCAACCAGGTCGAAGGCTGCTGAGAGATCTAGGAGGAGTAGGATGGCAGCCTTGCCCTTATCTTTAATTTCGTCAATCTGGCTTTTAAGATCAACAAGGGCAGTTTCTGTTCCATGTTGAGGCCGGAAGCCAGACTGACGCAATCCGAGTCATTGGTTAGACTCTAGGTAATGCTGAATTTGCAAGTAAGCAACTCTGTCAAGGATTTTTAACAGGAAGGGAACGGTTGTGATAGGCCTGTAATTAGTAGGGATGGCTGGGTCCAAGGTCTGTTTTTTTAGTAACGGGAGGACCCATGACTGTTTCAGATTATTGGGAACTGAATTGGTGGAGAAAGACATGTTTATGAGCTTAGAAATGAAGGGGGCGAGGACTCTTGCTGCATCTTTTGTAATCTGTGCAGGGCAACTGTTGTATCAGATTTCAATTTACTAAACACAGGAACAAATATTACATTAAATTGTCAGCATGAGTTCACGCAGAACTAGTAATAAAATATGAAAGTAAGAAAGAATATTCAAATATTCCAAATAAATACCAAGTAGCATGATATTTCATGAATAGAGGGCATTCACAAGCGCATAACACAGTCGCCACGTTCTGTGTCGTTTATTATTCAATCCACATTTCCCTCTGTACATGTGTTGTTCTTACGGTTCACAAAGAACAATGAACCGAAAGAAAAACAGGAGAAAAGAACAAAAAGTGAAATGAAAATACACCCCCTTCTCCCACATAACCCCAATCATTCATTACTAATTTACATAATCATCAGGTAGCAGTTCCTGGTGTCATCGTCTGCACTATGTGTGTGTTCTGATCCACGTTCAGGCACAAATGTCTGAGTTCCAGCTTCGCCTGTTCAGAATCAGCATGATATGCTGATGCCAGCCTTGCTTTATTCAGCCTTTCCTCCTAAATGCTTTTACAACAATGTAGTATTCTGGTGTACTTTGGTGATAATGACTCTTAGTTAAGCACCAGGTGGGAGTCTCTTGCCCAGGATCCTATGCACCCATTCAATCACAAATGTGGATGACAGGTTTTCCATCTGGAGGTCTTGTCTTTTCCTCAGCCATTACTCCATAAAGATGTTGGTGGTGGTACCCTTGGAATCTTCAGGAATCTCAAATACTCTGATGTTGTTACACTTTAACCTAAACTCTGTTTCTTCTGACTTCATACTAGCTGCAGGGATTGCTTCTTTAAAGCACTCAATTGGGCCTTTAATTTGTTAACTGTGTCTTATGCATTTAACAATCTAGTCTCTGCTTCTGTGAAAGCTACCTTTTCAAGATCCTGACACAAGAGCAACACTTCCACCAAGTCAATCTTAGGTTCGAAAGATTTGCCAGTTTCTCGAATTGTCTTTAGGATTTAAGAAGTGCCCAATGCTTCCAAGACTATCCTGAATAAAAAAAATGGAACAGAGCATGCAGTTAAGGCGATCACTGTGACTCATTCAGACCTGGTGATGAGTGCAAAAAGGACGTTGTACATAGTAGGGTGTGAAACGATCGCTGCACTAGGACCTGCAGTATAGCAGAGCCTAGCGGGAGCTGTGGTAGAGATGGGTGGGCTTATAAAGGAGGCAAGGAAAGAGGGGGAAATCAGTCAGGGAGAGAAGATTCAGGAGTGGAAAGCGAAGCGGGATGGGGAGAGAGAGAAGGAGTTAACTGGGAGTGGCAGTGGTTCCGGGGCCGTCCCTCAGAGGAGTGAGGAGCGACAAAAGGGTGGAGAGTTAGGGGGTGAAAAAAGTGACAGAGGTTCTGGGGATGTCCCCCATGGAGAAAAGGAAAACATGAGACTTTTCAAAACATCATCCACTGAATGACAGATGTGCTGTAAACAACTGGGAAATAATGTCTTAATGTCTTTTAAATGTTGTGGGGAATCTTACTTTCACTTTCCAAAACATGTTTAGTGCCTTAGATTGCCACAGTGCAGTAGTCCTGCAGCTATGCCACAAATGTAGGTAGAGTAATACAAGCCTTCACTCAAAGTATTCCGGCAGGATAGAACGCTAGCTGAAAGGATCCCTCATCTGATAGACGGTGATAATGCTGGCTAGCAACTTTCATTCATATTTCGAGTGTCTGTAATTACTCTCACTTCAGTAAAAATGGTGCTCAATGTAACGAGGAAAAATTATTGGAATTCTAAATCCTACTAATTCGATCAACGGCCTTCCAAAGGTGCGTGATCATGAGCCAAATCGAAGTTGCCTCCAAAAGAACTCAAAGCTAAAACAAACATTACCAATTATAGAATCCAATCATAATGCAATAATGGGAAACGTAAAAGTGAGTTCACGTTTTGGAGAAAGGATACTTTTAAACTGAAACCTTTGAGTACGTATGCCTGTGCCCTTCAAAGGATGTTGTGAGCATGCAGGACCTCGCTGCTAGCAAATAAAGACAAAATAATTTTATGCCAAGGTGCCAAGCGGTCTGAAGGAGAATGAAAGGGCGCTACCACATATGTGTTGACTCAGCACTGGGCTTAAATATAGATGTACCAACTGCATGGTTAAAATTATGAATCAGTTTTGAATCCTAGGAATAGCTCGTACAAATGAGGAGTTACTCCCTAATTGGCCGTTCCATAATTGTGGTTGCTTTTCTTCCATGGTAATTGTTTTAAATAGTGCCTTGTCTGGAACACTGATTGGACCCGATTCTGGACTGTGAAAAAATGAGGCTCAAATCAGCATTGCCTGAAAAAACCTTACAACCAGAAAAGAATAAGAAGAAACAAAGAACAACAAGCTGTGGAAAAACATTATTTCAAACTCTGATTTAAATATATATTCACTGGAAAACACTTTGTTAAAGGGACGTTATAGTTAAGTTGCACTAGTAAAACCAGTGAAATTTTATGAAAAAACTCTGTTAAGGGGCATTTATGTTTAAGATGCACTAATAAAAAGCTATGAAATTCAATGAAAAAATGTTGTTAAAGGGATGTTATGGTTGCAAGTAAAACCGAAACCCCCAGAAATTCTCCAGTTATGGTAAGCTAAGCAACCATAACTCGTGCCACCACTGTGCACTACTAAAACAAACACCCAGGACATGAAAGATGACATCACAAATGTCATTGATGAAACTAATGGAAATAATGGAGAATTGTATAGTAGAGAAAAAGTAAAAAGCACAGAAACCAATTACAGTCTGAAATTCTTCTCTCTAGTATACAATAAACACCATAATCCATTGGCGTTTATAACTATCCACAGTCTTAGCATTGCCCTGTCTAGCCCATGCCTTATTAGGAAACATGAATTGCATATGTACACCATCACACAAAACAGCCCTTCTACCGTTTTTAATGTTATGTTTGTAACGCTCCCTCATTGCCTGCTTTAAACCATTCACACAAATATCCACCAATCACGTAAACAAACTGTACATATAGCGTATCAATATATTAAACGTTCACTCACCAACTGCCACTTAATGTTCTACAAATGTTTTGCATCTACATTTCCCATACGTATACCAATAAATGTTACATAGTGCTTCAATAAATGCACAAATGCATTGTGCAGTGACAGAAGTGCATAAATAAAAGGGGCACTACGGATGGCCAAGTGCTCAAGGGAGCCCAGGAGTGAAGTGTGAAAGGCTCCCAAGGTGGGAGGACACTAGCTAACTGCTGGGGTAGGGGAGTCCTAAGGTTGGGCTACATCTTAACCGTAATGTCCCTTTAACAGAGTTTTTTACGTCAATTCAATGGGGTTTTATAAATGAAAATGTTTCATAATGTTATATCACAGTATATAAGTTATTAATAATTCCTCTTTTAACATATATGAAAGAACTATCAACCTCATTTAACAAACATATTTTTTGAAAAGCATACTTATGTGAGTCGTTATCAGCAGCGTATACCCCAAAAGGCAAATCCGAGTCAACATTTGTCCTTGCCGAAGGCCAGCACCCTTTGCCCCCGGCAGAAAAGTTATATCACCATTTTGTGTACTTACATTTCGACAATTTCAAAAAAGTAAAACACAGGACATATTTCCAAAAACACCCTTTCAGGTTCTTGCTGCTGCTCCTCGCAAACCTTTGCTACAGTCCCATCCAGCACCCTAGGCTGCGGCCGCAAGCAGATTCTTTTCCCCATTCAAACCTAGGGTTTCGGCCATGCTGCAGGCCCCAATGAGCAAATCAAAGTACACATTTGTCCTTGCTCACGGCCAGACCCATTGCCCAGGCACCAAAGTTATATCACAATTTTTTGTATGTACATTTTGACCCTTTAGAAAAAATTGAAAACATGACAGATTTGCAAAACCATGTTTTGAGGTCCTTTTGTATGCTCCTCGCGAATGTTTGCTGCAATCCTGTCCAGCACTAGGAATGTAGCTGATTTTTTTTTCCCTATTCAAACCTATACCGATTTCGAAAAACATTACCACATAGCCGGTTGGTGGTGGCCATGCCCACTTTAACCCCATTGCCAGCCTTTTGTGGTCATGGCCAGTAGCCCGATTGTCCTAGATATGGCCAAAGGCCATGACCGGGACAATCTGCCCACTGCCCATGACCACAGGCTATACCTCAATCACCAAAAGGTATATCACTATTTTTTGTACCTAGATTATGAAATAAAACATGGACACATTTGCAAAATTATGCTTTCAGCTCCTTGCATGAGTTTGCTGCAAATCCGCCCATGTTTTATTTTTTTAAAGTGTTAAAATGTATGTACATAAACTAGTCATAGCCCCCACTTGACAAAATCCATTCAGACTTTGCACATACATTCAAGGTTCGGTCTATAATCTTTCTGCAAACTTGTGTGCACATTCGTCTAAAGGCAACAAAGTTAAAAGCCACCCAAAAAATGTTGAGACCCGCTCTAATTTTGGCACCTCTTGACAAAATCCCAAAAAACTTTGCAAATCCATTCAATTCTGGGTCTAAGTTTTTTTTTGCAAACTTTTGCAAACTTTCGTGCAGATTCGTCAAATGGCACCAAATGTATATGCCTTTAAAATATTTTTGCTCCCTCTTGGCACAACAGAACCAAACTTGGCAGAACCATTCAGAGTCAGGTCTAGAATGATATTGCACAATTTCATGCAGATTCATTAAGTGGTGCCAAAGTTATAAGCCATCCAAAAACTGCATTTCACCAACCCTGTAATTCAGAAATATGCATGGATGACCCCAAACATCTGAAGTGTTCGCGAACATCACAGAACTGTACCCGAACATTGGGACTGTTTGTGGACTTCAGGGATGAGAAAACACCCAGTTTTTGGCTTCTTATGGCCAGATCCCATCCCATTCTCATCACCCCTCACCTCCCCAGAGATTGCTTCATTAGTTTGACAAGTCCAATGTTGTCTATTTGAATATGTTTTTACTTTGATGTTCGCATGTCCCCAAATCCAAAATGGCGGGGATTCCAAAACATATGACGCACCACACACTTTTCACTATCCAATCAGCGGGCGCGTCGTATGTCTGCAGCATTCATGGACCGAACCCAGATATCACTAATCGTTTTGGACCTACTTTTGGCTGTTTTAAAAAGACTTACTGGACAGATATACACCAAACTTACAAAAGCAAGCTTTCGAGACCAAGCCGCCGCTCCTGCCACAAATTTGGTGAAAATCCATCTAGAGGTTTGGGCTGTTGGTGTGAGCAACATTTTGTGACCCCCCTTATAACTTTGCACCCTGTGTACAAAACCTCGCCAGACTTTGCAGAATCCATCTGATGGGGCCATATAATTATTTTGCAATGTTTCGTGAGAATTTGTCCAGGGGAGGCAAAGTTATAATCCACCTAACATACATACCAGCATTGATAATGCATGAATAAAAGACTGAAGGAAAAAACATATTGTAAACAGTGAATGTGGAATTCCAGTGTTTGGGTGTCAGGAAAGTGAATGCTCGAAAGCGAGAAAAGGCACATGATGGCTTGGGGACAGAAAGAAGAAAGAAGGACGACGAACGTTGGGAGCGTGCAGGGCTATATAAGGATAACAGAGATAGTGAGAAGCGAGGTCATGCAAAGATCTGCAGAGAAAACCAAGGAAGTGAAAGAGAAGAAAGAGGTCAAAGCAGAGCAGAGAAGCTGAGATGAGAGAAGGACAAATTGAAAAACAAGGGGGATGTCGGAAGAGTAAATGGATGGCAGAGTTAAAGACAGAGTGCAAGGGATGGTTCCCACGCCTCTTCAATTTCCTCTCATCTCCTGCTGTCCCCTCCCCTCCCCCCTTGGCTACCTTGTCCTCTCTCTCCTCCTCCTCTGCCCCTCCTAAGGCTTTTTCTCCTCCGCAGGGTGTACCTCTGTTCTGTACCCCTCCCAGGAAGGCCTTTAAGGCTGGCACCTTCTTCATCTCGCCACTCTCAACTCTCGCTCGGCTGTCAAACACTCATCTGACATCTCCCACCTCCTTAAAGAACTTGACCTTGATGTCCTTGGCCTTACTGAGACCTGGTTCACGGCCAGCTCTGTCACGGGTTTTGACACTCTCCTCCATGACGGCTACAAGATCCTCTCTGTTCGCAGATCCAACCAGCATGGAGGGGGTGTAGCCCTGATCTACTCTGAGTGGATTCCAGCCTCTTTCATCCCTACTCAGACTTACTCTTCTTTCGTATGCCTGGTCTGCAGGCTCTCTCTCCTAGCCACTCTCTCACTGTTTCTACCCTCTACCGGCCCCCTAGTCAAATTACTTCTTTTCTCTCTGATTGGGCAGACCTCTCCTCCTCCCTCCTGGCCTCAACCCCTCAACTCCTCCTCATTGGTGACCTCAATATCCATCTGGATTCTCCCTGTTCCTCATCTGTGCTCTTTCGCTACCTCTGCGATTCACTCTCCCTCTCCATCCTCCTCTCCGGCCCGACTCACTCTGCCGGTCACATGCTTGATGTCTTGATCTCCTCTGGCCTCCCCTCTCCATCGTTCTGACTACTCCTCTCTCCTGGAGTGACCAATGCCTCCTCTCCGCTCATCTCTCACTCTCTTCCCCCAAGCCAAGCCTACTCCAATACTGCCACCTACCTTCTCGGACATCCGGCCCATGGAGCGTGTGTCAGTTGAGGCTTTTGCTGCCACCTTCTCTCCCCCCCTCGTCCTCTGGCTGACTCACACCTGGACACAGCCCTGTCCCTTCTCTACTCTTCTATTTCTGATACTCTTGATGCTCTTGCCTCTGTCATGAGGATCCGTTTGAAGTCCAAAGCCAAGTGCAATTCCTGGTATGACTCTGACCTAGCTACACTTAAACGTAAGTGTAGGGCGGCTGAGAGGAAATGGAGGGCTTCTTGTTCATCCTCTGACAAACTGGCCTGCTGCCTGCTCCAAAGGCAATACAGACTATGTCTGTACCTCGAAGAGAGTCCACATTCAAGCCTGTGTTTCTGCTTCTAACAACTCGGCTGAACTCTTTAAAATCTGCAAGGAGCTGGCCAACCCTGCTGCAGTCTCCACCACCCTCTCACCTCCCAGGCTATTTGCAATGCCCTTGCCGCTCACTTTATCTCTAAAACCTAGGACATCTTGCCTCCGCTCCCCCTCCTCTCCCCTCTCTGTCTCTGCTTACTGTCCCTCCCCCAGCTACCCCCCCACCCACTTTCTCCTCCTTCCCTTTTTTCTCCCCTGATGAGGTCGCTAGACAAGTCCGATCTATGAAAGCCTCATCAAAACAAGTCCATCCCTGCTCCTTTAAAACCTCTAAGGACCACATTGATACCATTGCTCTGGCCCTTGCCGATTTCTGCAACCTCTCCTTTGCCTCTGGAACTTTCCCCTTCCCCCTGAAGCACTCCATTGTGCATCCTCTGCTCAAGAAATCCACAGCTGATCCTTCTTGTCTGGCTAACTATCGCCCAATTTCCATTACTCCTTTTTTTGGGTAAACTCCTGGAAAAGCTGGCCATCTCTCAGCTAAACCTTCATTCCAATTCTGTTGGCTCTCTCCATGAGCACCAATATGGCTTCAGATCTGCCAGAAGCACGGAAACTGCTCTCCTGAACATCTGTGAAGATCTGCACTCCAACCTTGACTCTAACATTCCCTCTGTCCTTATCCTACTTGATCTCTGCTCTGCCTTCGACATGGTCAACCACACCACCCTGCTCAACTGTCTCTGTGACAACCTGGGTATCACTGATCAGGCTCTGGCCTGGCTGACCTATTTCCTCTCTCACACAGTTCTCCACTTACCTTACGATACATATGGTATGGTCATGGTAAGTACATGTAGAAGACATATTAAATACCATTGCATAGAATTAGAATATAATCAGAAAATGTAATCAGAATTTGTTAATGGCTCTCTGCTTTAGGCCTTACCCATGAATTCATATGATGGTATTTGTCTAAATCCCTTTTTGACAAAACCCGTTCATATTGGTAATCGGGACCTCGAGCTATTATCCTGCATGGTATATATTTTACAGTGCAGGGGACCCAGCTCCAAGATGGCGCCCATGTTGACCGAACTAAGGAGATAACACTTGACTGAAATGAAAGAAGGACTGTCAGTTGCTACGGCAACCTAATACACACACGATGCAGGGCTGCAGATGCAGCTTCAAACGTCAGGAGATTGTAAGATAGCCGAAGGTGAGACACCAACCTCTCCTGAGCTGATATTTAGCAACGGACCTAACCTGTGCTTTTTTCTATACAATACCTAACGTAATGGGGGTTTCGAAGGGGAAGATACGTGCAGCGACTGTGGTTCGCACCCGCGGTGCCATCGAGTGCTGCGGCGTGAGACGCGCGTTTGATGTGCGGCCCCTTGGTTCTCCTACACGGATATTCTTAGTTACAATAATAATTGTGTCCCGCGTAAGCAACAGGGGAATTATTAGAAATTGTGCTTATTGCTGATTTTTCGTCATCCGCACATACACTTATTTGCCGTAAGCGGCTACATGATTAATAAGTAGTCCATATATGTTTTTATATATGCTTTTCTAATTACATCCATGTAACCAGTGACCTTTATATAATCAGCTCTGAGATGCGATATTATATGAGGTGTTCTGATCATCATGGGAAAGCCTAAACATGGTGCGCCCACTGGCAAATGGTGCGCCCACTGGCAGCTAATGCTGATCTTTAATCTGACTCTATACAGGGGGATTAAACCTGTGACTCTTTCATGTAGCCATACTGAATTGAAAAACCTTTGATATGGACGATAGGTAAGAAATCTGTATACCCTATTTCAAACACTATATGAACACAATATAGTTTTATATACATATTTGACTAATGATTTTACGGTTTTGTTTATATTTCTATTTTATTTTTTCCTTTTTTTTTTTGGTCTTTATATTTACCTTAAACCTCCTCCCCCTACACCCCTCCTTTTTTGTCTGTGACTTGGAACTCCTTTTATGACAAACATCCAAATGTATTTTGTTTGCTTTTTTTTTCTCTTCCTTACAATGAATGTTCAATGACTGATCAATGTTGATTGATGCATTACCTATGATCACAAATTATTGCTTTATCATGTCAGTCAATATTAGCCCTGATTTGAAAAAGACACCTGTGTGTCGAAAAACGTGTTATCTATAAAGGGCAACTCAATAAATATCTATTTGTTATGAATATTTTTTCACCTTCAAAATCATATGTGGCGCAGTTCCTAAAAGTGTGGAGCTTTTTTGTTTTACAGTTTTTTTCAAGGGGTCGGGCATAGTATTCCCCCTTTTGCCCCACACTAAACTGCAACAAATTTCTGAATTATTCAATAAACAGGTTGGCGCATGGACCTATAAGTTGGTCACAAAAGCCCCAAATTATTCTTATACTATTTCCTCTCTGATCGACCCTCCCAGGTGCAACTTAGGTCCTTCCTTTCATCGATCTCCCGCTCTACCTGTGGTGTTCCCCAGGGGTCTAACCTCTCGCCCTGGCTTTTCAACCAATACCTGGCAGCTCTGGCCTACTGCATTTCCATTTTCTGCTCAAACTTCCAGTGCTATGCTGATGACACTCAACTCTTTTCAGGCTGCCCTCAGCCACCTCCTCTCCCTCCCTCATTTCTGATTGCATAATTGCGATTCAAAATTGGTGTACTGCCAACGATCTTTGTCTAAATGCCAACAAGACTGAGATCCTCCTCATCGGTACACCTTCACCATCCTTTCCCCTTACCCTGTGGCCGGCCTCCCTTGGCCCTCCTCCTACCCCCACCTGCGAGACCAAGAACCTCGGGGTCATCTTTGACTCCACACTTTCCTTCTCCGCACACATTTCTGATGTCTCTAAAAAGTCAAACTTCTTACTCCACCTCCTCAGAGGTACTCTGCCTTTCCTCTCCTTCCCCCAGAAGCTTACTGTCTCTCAAGCTCTGGTTCTCCCCAGGTTGGACTACTGTAACAGCCTCTTTCTAAATCTACCTGCCTCCACTCTCCGCCATCTACAACTAATCAGAACAGGACTGCGAGACTTGTCCTTGGCCTCAAGCCCTGGGATCGTACCTCTCCAGCTCTGAAAACCCTCTGCATTGTCCACAAGGATTTCTGGGGCCTGGATCCAAAATACCTTCAACTATCCCTCCGCAAATACCTCCCCTCTCAAGCCCTTCGCTCCTCTACCTCTAACTCCTTCAGTGTTAGTTATTTTTCAAAGAAACGAGCTGGGGGCAGATCTCATTCTTCGGCTGGGGCCTCCCTTTGGAACAGCCTACCGGCCACCTTGAAACTTGAGGTGAACCATCTCCGGAACCACCTCAAGACCTTCCTCTTCACTTCTGCCTTTTCCCCCTCTTCTCCCCTGCTGACCTGTTTTTCTCTCTTGGCACTGTGCACCTGGACACCCTCTGTCCTTTGGGCCCAGGTACCTGCTCCCCCTGCCTCCCTCCTGCACTGCCTCCTGGCCTCCCATTGCACTGGGTTCTGTATCTGTACCCATACAGTCCCCCACTCTTCCTCTGCACTTATCAGATATACCCTATCTGACTAATCTTGCACTAACCTCTTGCTGGCTGCGGTACCACTTTTTCATTGCCTGTATTTATTCATTTATTTAACTTATTCTTTTCTCTCCTCTGTTCTGCACTTTCCACTTCTCCACCTTCCACACACTTTCCCCCTTTTACCTTCTCCATGTACTTGCGTGTTCTTAATGTTGCTGGGCCTAGTAAGATCGTTGTTTTTACTTTTTGTTCTCCCTTGTTCCCCTCCCTTTGCGGACTTGCTCTCTGAAACACTTGAGTACGAGCGCGATATAAATAAAATATCATATCCTAAGGGAGCAAGACGAGAGGAGGGAACACCAAGAAAAAGAAAAGAACCATAGTTATGTCAGGAGAGGACTAAGGAGTAAATCAGAAGCTTAGGGGCCTGGAAGAAAGAAGTGGTTGGGCATGGCAAAGATTGTGCAGATGATAGCGAGCAGAAGAAGTTGTAGAAGGGCTATGGAGGGAGAGGGGGGTCGAATGTGACCCCAAGATTGCGAGAATGGGAGGAACAAGGGAGGATAGATGTGAGAAAATAAATACCAGATTGAATAGAAAGGGGGAAAAGGGAGGATGAGAGAAAGTAGAGGATCTCATCGTTGGAAGGGTTGAGATGTGGAAAGCCAGAGGCCATCCATGTTTTGAATGCAGAAAGACAAGAAGAAACAGTATCATAAAGAGAGGGAGAAAAAGAAGAAATAGAAAAGAAGATTTGAGTATCATTAGCATAAAGGTGACATGAGAGATTAAAAGATTTTCTGAGTGCATAGAGGGGAATATTATACAGGGAGAACAGAAAGGGGCTGAGGGCAGAACCCTGTGAGACCCCCCCAACAGAAGCAGGCGGGGGGAGGAGTGTTGTCCAGCTCAGGAGACCGAGTAGGAATGTTTAGAAAGATATGATTCAAGCCCCCTTAGGACAGAGCCAGAAAGACCCAGAGAAGGGAAGAAAGGAGAATGCAGTGATCTACATAGTCAAAAGCATAGGAAAGGTCACAGAGAAGGACTGAAGACAGCTAGTTGTGCACAGCAGCGAGAAGTAAGTCGGACACATTTAGAAGAGCAGGCTCCATAGAGTGAAGAAACAGCAGGTGAAAAGAAATCTGAGAGTATACAACTCTCTCACGATATTTATACAGGAAGGGAAGTAGAGCGATTGGACACAATTTAGATGCCAAGTAAGAATGGAAAGTACGGTTTTTGTGACCAGGAGTGAGGATGGCATGCTTAAAAGACAATGGGAAAGTAGAAAAAATCATACACAATTTGATGAGAGGTGTGAGACATGAAATCAAGGACAGATACATAGAAAAAATGAGGGAAGAATGTATGTGATCTAAAGGGGAGGTAGGTTTAGATGGAGGCATCAGAATCAGCAAGAAGGGAAAAAGAGGATAAGGACGGAGGAGCAGGGGAGAGGGAAAAGAGCAAAAAGGAGAGACAGCAGGTGAAAAGAGCAAAGAGCAAGGGGAGTAGAGTCAGCAAGAGGTGAGGGAACAGAGGTGGGGACAGGGAAGGAAGAGTGGCCAAAGGTTTAGATGTGAGAGCAGGGTCAGGAGGATGAGGAGAGAGAATAGAATTAAGTAGCTGAAAAAGAAGGCAGGAGTGGTGGGAGAGGGAAAGAGTGAGTGAGGAAAAGTACTGATTTTTAGCAGCAATTAAAAGAGAATTGTAGGAGTAATGGAGAGAGGATATGAGTGGAGATCATTAGGAGAGCGGGTCCTCATGCACTGGTGTTCAGCCTTGCAGACAGAGCAAAGAGAGCGAAGAGAGGAAGAACGCCAGTTTGACATGGCTTCTTGGAAGGAGTGAAGGGACAAGAAGGGAAAGAGGAGTCTAGGGTGGAGAGAAGAACAGAGTCAAGATGAGAAAAAGCGGCATCAGGAGAAAGGCCAGATAGATTGTTGATGGGGACAAGGGTGACAGAGAGAGAAGGAAGAAAGGATGAGGGATCAAAGGAGCACAAATCACAGTGCACGAGGGGGACTTGAGGAGAGTTAAGGAGGGACTAGGAATGGATGGGAAAAAGAACAAAAGATGATGGTCAGAGGAATAGACGGGAGTGGCCAGGACAGAAGTATTGCGAGGAAATGGGAGGGTGGAGTTGGTAGTTGGGACAAATGAAAAGACTTATGACAGGGAAGAAGAGGAAATGAAGCATGGGTGGTTTGAAGATGGAGATTAAGGTCTTTAAGAAGAAACAGGGGAGACGACAGAGGAAGAAGAAAAGATGATAAAGGGTCAGGGTCAGCAACAAATGAGGAGATTGGGCAAGGGCACTGATAAACAATAAGGAAAGAGGCTGGAGTGACCTCAGGCAGTACCCATTGGCTGCAGTTAAGTAAATCTCTAGAGCTGGGAGGCGGTGGTGGCATCAACAGAGGACCAGGTGCAGAAGAGGAGCAGCGGCAGAACCGCTGGTGGAGCAACCTCGGGCAACACCCTCTGGCTGCAGTCAGGGAAGTCTTTGGAGCTGGACAAACAGGTTGGAGGACAGGCTATGTCCTTGCAGTGCAGTCACGTGATCCATCACATGACCGTGAGATGGAAGCAGTGGTGTCAACAGAGGACCAGATGCAGGGATGAGCTGCAGCAGAACCGCAAGTGGAACGATCTTTGGTGGAACCCTCTGGCTGCAGTCAGGTAAGTCTCTGGAGCTGTGAGGCCAGGCCAGAGCACAGGGTATGACTTTGCACTCTGTGAATCACTCAAACCTGAGCAAGGGCCCTGCTGCCACTGACCATGGCTAGTCCCATTTACCACAGTGGGTCCAAGTTAAGGTTGAATTGATGTTTAAACTAAATATTCCATACTCCTCCATTCCTCAGATAAGGTTTTGTGGTCGGAGTATTTTGGACAATTTTTTTTAGTGTAAATTAAAATTGTAGGAGTAAAAATGATTTGCCTCTGCAAGAGTGTGAAACGCATGTGACAGGCAACCAAAACATGACTAACATTGAAAATTAATAGGACACATCAGAAACAAAACAGTTGTGTAGCAAAGGTGTCTTGCTTCAAAGAATCTATTACATTCTTTGAAAACCTTCTCCTACACATTAATGTGTGCAAACACACCATATAGATGCATCTTGATGATAAATGCACAAAATGCAGGAACTCCAAAAAATGCTTGTGCGCAATACAATCACGCATTCACTGAAAAAGGCATACATACTCTATTGGTTACAAAGGATACTTCCCACTTGTAAGTAGGTTTTCCGTCTTATTACTAATAAGACCCTACGATGTTAGGAGAATAAATATTCATAATGCTCCTTCCATGAGCATCTACCGAAACAAAGCACAGCAGAAGTTGAAGGGAAGGAAACTATTGGTTATTTCACTGTGTGTGCTTTCTTTTTGACAGGCTCAGTGCACACAGCTCAAAGGACATATGTCTGAGCTCCTCCATGGCCTGCAATTTCATCCATGCCGATTCAAATCAAAGATGTGTTCTGGTTTCTGCCAAATTACCTGACCTTTGCACTGCCCTCTACTCCCAACTTGTGTGTACATGATATGCACTGAAAGATAAAAAGGTGTCACATTTACAAGATTTAAATGCATAAAAAGGCCTGCTATGACACTAATCTGGAGTCCTGCATTCATTCAATTGTAGATGTAAGTGTCAAAATAAAAAATCACATGTATCATTTATAAGTCAAATGCTTATATATAATTAAGCAACACACCCTGGGGTGAGCCGGGCATTACAGGCAAGGTAATGGCTCAGGCCGAGGTTATAGGCCTAATGGGGGGTCCCAGCTCCATTACCTGACTGATAATCTACATCCACCAAGGGGTTTATGGCTATTAGCACCCCGTCATGATTTCTGGGGTCTGAATGTTTTAAGATGAGAAACGCTAAATATCGTACACACCAAAACGAATTAATTGCTGCTGCTGGATTCTACATAAATGAGCAAGTCAGAAGTCAAGAAGACAAGGAGCAGAGGGTACAGATGGGAGTAAAGAGAAGAGAGATAATATGAGATAGAGAGTGGCAGAGGGAGGTAGAGAGAGTGCTAGAGAGGGAGAGGGGGAGAGAGAGAGAGAGAAAGAGAGCGGAGAGAGCGAGAGGGCTAGGAAAGGAACAATGGAGAGTGGCTGAGCGAAGGAAGTCAACAATGATTCTGTTTTCAAACGTTGAAAGTCCAGAAGTGGTCACATGAACATCTCAACTTTCAAAAAATACATTTTTTAAGTGAAAACGGGGTTTGGAGGGGAAGGAAAATCCTCAATTTGGTCGAAGTGACATCATTTGTACAATGTCTTCCAACATATCTGAAGCTTGGGCCATGGGGTAGACACAGCTCAGCGGATTGAAGGTCATTGGATGGGAGTCGCCTAAAAAATGTGAGGGCTCTAACCTGCAGACATTTAAAAACCAAGCATATCAATTTAAATGAGATCCTGTCCTTTCTATCATGTCATTATACTTCAAATTACTTACGATAAAAGAGAGAATCTCATTTAAAAGTTTGTGTGTGGGTGTGTGTGTGTGTGTGTGTGTGTGTGTGTGTGGTGTGTGTGTGTAAATAGTAGCACATGTCAGGGTCTCCTCAAATGCTGTCAGCGAATTATGGAACAGAGCTTTAAAACAGGCGCAGAGCACTGTTATTCCCAATTACAAACTATCTGCTTTACACTATCCCATAGAAATACCGTGCAGGTCCAGATGTGAGACATGTTCTAGCCCCTCCTCCTCCCATGCAACGCCACAGCCCAACCAGACCCTTGCCCTAATGATGATTCGTCCTTACTTTCAGTTCAGCCTCTGGCCGGTGTGAACATGAATATGAGATTTGCCAAGCACGCTCCCTAGCGGTGGCGCACCCTCCAGCTTTATCAGAGCAGACGGTCTGCTCCTTGTACTGCCTGCTTGCCATACTTGTGCAGATCTTCTAAAGCAGACAGCCACCACACACATAGCTAGCCCACACTTAACACAGTATTACCACAAACACCTTTCCGGGTCTTGATCTCCTGATATGCATCGCAAACCTCCACAACACCCAGAAACCTTGCTACCCCTTGTCATTCCAAAGAATAAAGTATTTCATGAAATATATCATAGAGATTTTCAGATGTGTGATCCTGTGTCGGTGTGGATGAGCAGGAATGTTCAGAGTTTAATTAAGGAATTATACGTTTAAAAGAGAGAGTGTGTGTCCTGGGAGATGTTGAGAGGTCTAGACATGTGGAAGGTAAGTGTGAACACTCTTACATGATGTGCACTTAATGGAGGATCAGTGGACTTATTTTCCTCTTCGGTGCAGAAAAACCAACATGAAGAATGGGATATGCAGAGAAGGTAGAAAGGCAGAAACAGTCAGGAACCAAACATCTGTCTGGAGACATATAGGGCATCAGCATAAACTACACTCTTCTGTTATTTGTCAACAAAGCACCTAGATACCACATGAGGGGAAAACACATTGTGCTTTGAAAATGCAAATATGTTATGATATTCTATGTTATTTTACACTTCTTCCACAACCACGGTTATAGCTGAGTAGCCACTCTCTCTAGCTGCATGATCTGGGTATCTGCTGTAGCATGACATCCAAGTGTAAATGAGACCTCTAGAAAGTCAAGATATACAGCCTAGAGAGGCACCTCATGAAAAGCCTAGATATGCAGCACACCAAAAGCCCAGAGCACCCCAAGAGAGGTCTTGTGATGGAGCCCAGGAAAATCCTAGAGAGGCAGCTCATTAAAAGCCTAGGGACGCAGTCCGGGAAATGCCTTGTGACTCAGCCCACAAGAGGCCAACAGATGCAGCCCAAGAGAAGTTTAGAGAAACTGCTCAAGAATATCCTAAAGATGCAGCTCAAAGAAATCCTAAAGATGCAGCCCACGAGAAATCTAGATATGCAGCCCACTAAAAGCCCAGAGCACCACAAGAGAAGTCTTGTTATGCAGGCCAAGAAAAGCCTAGACAGGCAGCTCAAGAAAAGAAAGCCTAGATAGGCAGCCCACCAAAAGCCCAGGCACCCGAAGAGAATTATTGGGATGCAGCCCACAAAAAGTCTAGATAGGCAGCCCAAGAAAAGCCTAGAGATGCAGCCCACGAAAAGCCTAGAGATGCAGCCCACAAATGCCCAGAGCACCCCAAGAGAAGTCTAGTGATGCAGTCTAAGAAAGGCTGAGATGCAGCCCAAGAAAGGGTGCAGCCAGCCCTACAGATAAGGGCTGCGTCGGCTACTTTACTCCCCAAAAATAGGCAAATACTCCTGATAAAATAACGGAGTGAAAATACTCCCAACAAAAAATGGGAAACAGACACGTAGGAGCTTGTGCCTCTGCTTTCACTCATAAAGCTATATGGATATATTTGGGCCAGCAGTCCACATAGTACCACAGAAGGAAACTTCTGTTATAACTGCCTGATCAGTAAACATTTATCTTTTAATGTGTATGAATAACTAAGTGCCAAGAAATAATGATTATAAAAACATTTCTATTTTCCAGTTAAAACACAATTTTACCAGCTTATAAAATACTCCCACTGGGAAATGAACGTTCATTTTTACTCTCTAAAAAATCATTTTACTCACAACTTTAATCTAATAGGGAGTAAAATACTCCCACTCCCAAATCGCATCTGTAGCGCCGGGTGCAGCCCATGAAACCTAAAGATGGCACCCATGAAAGGCCGAGTCTTGCAGCCCTAGAAAAGGTAACAGCCAGTGCTTAAGGTTCAAGGCGTTCCTAACACTCTCTAAGTTTACCTGCAATTTCAAGGGTCATTCTTTAGGAACACATTTGATTGAATTTGTCTTGGGAAAGCTGGGGAATAGCGCACGGTCAACGTAAATTAAGAAAGGGTCTAAACTGCAATTGCTTTATTATTTAATACTCCTAGAAAAACGATGACATTGCATTTTCAGTGTTCTTTCCTTTGAATCTCCAATGATTTTTGCCAAACATTTGTTCTTTCAAGGACACAAAATAAGCATGTGGGAAAGACTCGAGCGTTTATGAAGGTACTGCATGTTTGAGTTCTACCATTCAGGATACACAGGGCCAGCAAGGGGGAAGCACAGGCCTTAAGCTTTTATACTCACTTACCTATTACTTCTGGGACAAGACCCCCGTTTTGAGTTCTGATTGACATGATTGTATTCTCTATAAGACATGCATCCCAAAATGCCTTGCTGCAGGGAGGGGAAGGACATGTTCTGTTGCATTATTGTCTTCTCATGTTTTCCAATTCATTGCAGATGTTAGACAGGAAGCGCTTATTAATTATATGTTTTGATCCATGGTTTGCACGTAGTTGGAGCCAGAGTAAAACATGACTATTTGCCCATCTCTGGATCGTTGAAGCTCTGCTATGTGAATGGGATAGAATCCGCCTCTCCTGATCTCTACTCATCCCTCCCTCGGCCGCTCTTCCCTTCACCAGCTCAGCCTACTCTGCCCACCTCCCAATCTTACCGAGTTCACAAATGACTTCTATGGTGCTGTACACGATCAAGGTATGAGATGCCTTTGAAAGTCTAATTGCTTTGCAAAGAGTAGCCTCTTTTCATAAATGAACAGTAGACATTAGAATTTGTCAATGTTTGACATCATATTACTATTTCTTCTTGTATGACACACGTATGTGAATCCTAAACGCATTTAGCATTTCCTATATTGTCCAAGTTTCCTTTAGCTGATGTTTCTACGTCGTGAAATTAATGAATGGCGGCAGTGAGAATTAAGCACTGATTTCAGGGATCTGAGTATAACCAGCAGGACTGGCCCAACCATTTATTCTCGCAGGGTCAACCAATACTTTCCGTGCCATAAAGTTGGGTAATAATGCCAATTAACATCGGCGTTGCTGGGGGGAGGGGGCTCAGGGGGACATAGCCCTGGGACTTTTGGTTGTAGCCCCGGATAGAAGCTCGGGGGCCACAACCAAAAGACTAGCTAGACTCGAGTCGCGACCGTCCCGACATTAGCACAGCCCCGGATCTTTTCCAGACTTAGCAACACCCCTGCCTATTAACATAGTGCTTAGAATAGAGAGTGGGCCGGCATGAAGTGCTATATGAGAACGTTCTGGTGCAGTGCTAATGATATGAAACCTTATTACACTGAAATCCAGATTTCCTTCTGTAACGTGCATTTTGTGTGCTACACAAACTTTCCCTTTCAGGAAATCTTCACTGCTTTTCAAACGGTGGGGTATGGAAACCACACATTTATAAAAAGGCATGAAAGAAAGACAGACACATTAGGACATAAAAGGTGCAAAAAGCCACATGCATGGGCAAAGGGGAAAGGAAACTAATGTAGCTGAACACGAGTGGTGATGTCTTACACAGGCACAATCCACAGGGAGATTTCTCTGAGGTTTGTATCTTGAAACCTTTTCCGAGGGGAAAAGTCTGCCAGTTAAGTAATCTGTTTTTGTTTCAAGGGTTATGAATGACTACCAGGCATCCGTGACAAACCCATACATTATGAGCAAAGTAGAAACATATGTGTAATTTCTTGAAGTCATATATTCCATTTAACAAACAGGTGGAGCAGGAAAGCAGGTAATGGGCCCACAGAAATAACGTTGTTTGGACTAGTTCTAGGAATAAGTGTTACGTTTTACGGGGGACAATTCACTTACAGAATATTCAGCTCGCAAGCGGTTTACAAAAGCACTGTGCACACAAGTGAGCGCGAAAAAGCAAATATCTAATGGAATGCTTGACCCTTACAAAAAACTGCACAGAGCAATACATTCTATGCAGTGCCTTGCCAAAATGGCATTTAATGATTGTGTGCGCATTTGTGTATGCATTCTCACATGTGGAAAGTCCCCAGTAATCCTACAATCTATGCTTCTGACAAAATATGGACAGGCGTCAAATCTATAGTTCAGTATGAAAGTTGCATGCGGACATTGGAATAGCGGTTTAGAATGAGTCTGAACAATTGCTCAAAACCTATCTGGTTATTTGTCACAATGTTCCTCTCCTATTTGCATGCACTTTAGGTGATATGTAATAGAATATTAGATCTAAAACAAGACAGGGACAACTTGCTAAACGATGCAGGATTAGATTGTGAGTAGGAAAGTCCCCCACACATTAGGATGCTGCACTGGTTTGCATGCAAGTCATCTGATTCACCGGTAAATTGTGTGCGCGTGGAGGCACTGGCTGCGGGCACATGGATCCCACAACTAGCCCATGATTGTATATGTAACTGTTGTTGGCCCATGCCTAGAACTCAAAGAAACTGTATCTCCATACTTCCCTGTGGGTCACCTGGAGTCAGCCCTGCATCCCTGTGAATACAACATAGCCATTGGCAGTGAAGGCCTTGGTGCGCTCCTTACTGCCTGTGTCATTTCTGTATATTTCCATCCCCGTCCTGTGGGTGGTAATGTAAAACAGTGATAGAGGTCAACATGCAAATACTCACTTTGCACTGTTCTGGCCCCTTCCTAAATGCCCCCACTACCTGTGACTACAGTGCCTCTCCTCTTACGGGGCCCTCTATTGGACCATCACAATCTCAGAGTTTCGCACTCTTTTCCGTCCTTTCTGAATCCCTCCCCTCTGCTCCTATACACCTTTGCAGCTTTGCTGTGAACCCTGGTCACCTAACCCCAATGCCAGGGCTACTTCCATGACTGCTGATTTCTACCATCTGATGATAGCTGTGTGATGTATAGAATGTATGGATATCACTCCACTAGTTAGAGCTGAAACAACATCTCACACAAGGTGTTGTCACTGGAATTGGGAATGACAATTATTCAGAATGCAATCAAGTGTTAATGTGGTTCCTGAGGCCATAAAATTGCCAAAAAGTCCATATCAAATCTATTAAGGAACTTCATTTGTCATGCCTGGGAAGCCAGCATTTGCTGTTTGAGTAATTTTCTCCAGATGTTTTGAAAGGCAAATCCCATCAGGACTAGCCAGCGTACTCATAGGTGAGTGATTTATAATTGTTATTTTTATATTGTGCTTAATACCTGAGATTGGTTTCTAAGTGGGAGATCGGGATTTGAACTTGTGATTATATGCGTTGTTTTGCTTCCAAGACAAACCGTTGCCTCATCAGTGAGGTGGAGTTGTGCCTCTCTGAGCAAAGTGACTAAGGGGTCCACGTCTGGGTTCCCCCAGCTAACTTAGGGCGACCAACCCCAAGTTCCTTGCAAAAATACAAAAAAGGTAGCAAGCCCTCCTCTCTAGAAAGAACATGGCATGATAACCTGTTCTGTGGTTTTTTAAACTTTGAGAGCCCGCAGCCATTGCTCTTTGTTCACTGTACTTTTCACAAAGGAGGAATATCCATTTGTATATCAGTCTGTGTCCCGCCCAACAAAGGCAGACCAGCACCGAAATGCCTGGCAAACCTTCTTTGAACAAGAGTGCCAACAGCAACCCCAGACACGTGATTCGGCCTACCCCAAGTTCCTTGCAATAATACCCTGGGTTACCTGGGGGAACCCAGACGTAGACCCTTTTGCTCACTGTCCTCAGAGAGGCACAGCTCCACCTCACTGATGAGGCCCAACAAGGCTGAAACACGTGTCTGGGGTTGCTGTTGGTACTCTGGTTCAAAAGAAGTTTGCCTGGTATTTCGGTGCTGGACTGCCCTTATGGGCAGGACAAAGACTGATATGCAAATGGTTATTCCTCCTTTGTGAAAAGTACAGTGAACAAAGAGCAATGGCTGCGGACTCTCAAAATGGGTAAATGGGTATCATGCCATGTTCTCTCTCGAGAGAGGGGCGCCTGCTACCTTTTTTGTAAGTAACAAAATGGTTGCAATCTGTTAGGGCAGTGGGATTTGAAACTGCACTGACAAATATGTGAGGGATGCCATACATCTCTGGGTTATTTTCCAGACGGGCTGCCAGGGTATCAAAATGAGGGCCACCGTTATTGAAAATCTAATACCTGTCACAGGGATTAGTAATGCTGCTGATTCTTGTAGTCTTTCCGTTCTCTATTTCTGCAACAACACTTAGAGCCCAGTAGAGGGGACACATTTCACATGTCCATGGCTTGGGTTTCTTTATCCACCTGTATGTATTTCTATGACCAGCATCTGCAACTTTTGTAACGCTAATGTCGGGACTGTCAGTACTTGTGGCTAGCTAGCCTTTTGACCATCTATCTGAGGCTGCAACCAAAAGACCCGGGGCTATAGCCCCTTCAGCCCCTCCCGCCCAGCATCACCTCTGACGCTAACCTCTCTCATTTCCAGCCAAGAAAACAGGCAGTTAAGCTGCCCTAGCAAGCTCTGCCAATGGTGAAGGATCATGGAAGTCGTAGTCCAAAACATTTGGAGAGCGGCATGTTGCAGACCCCTTACCTAGAGAATATACTGCATTGGGAATGCAAATTATACTGCTATTGAAAGATCATTTTCAATGCTTGTCCCAGGAATTGAGAGAAAGGCACTGACAAAGTTTTAGAATGTGTATTTTTCATACTTGCTTGCCAATAAAGACACAGTACAATGAAGAAGCACTGCCAAATTTGAAACACGGGCTGATTTAAAAATACTTTTTCATGCTGCAATAAAAAAGAAAAACTGTCGTGTCATTTTGATTTCTGCTTGCAATTAGGCAAATGTGCTGTTCTAGAACTATCACAATAAAGAATTACAGATGGAAATGGAAAACACGCATCTACTTCCTTCCCAATCCAGGAAGAAATATTTAAGGACACGCTCTGGCATACTTTGACCGCCCCGCCCCCAATACCCCCCACCCCCGCCCCGGTTGTTCCTTTAATAGTTTGCCAGTAGTCCCAAAAAATGTGTAACAAATAAACATGACAAAGGGTGTGTAATAGCTTCTAACTAATCCCAGAAAGAGTGGCTCCATTTAAAGATGGCTGACATTAGATGAAAGCTCTGACGTCGTTAGTCGTTCCATTTCAAGATAATTAGACTGGGTACATTTTATTGTCTGTAAATCAAGCTGCTCTGGTGTGGCGACCACTCTGATCCTTCCATGTGCCAATAGCTTTTTGCTTGCTAATGAATGTCAGTTTCATCTGCAGGCAGGGATGGTCTAAACCATGTGATCTATTGTGGGTGCTTCAAGTGGCCGACAGCATACTTGTATTACTATTGTATTACTTGTATGGCACAGACCAGACCTGGAGGTATAAAAGTACAGAACCATTCAAATTAACATGACATGATTAAATAACAGCCGCTCAAAATCAAATAAAAAATAAAATATCATTATTTTAGAAATATAAAGTTTTCCGTTTTTTGTGGAAACCTTTGCTATGTCAAATTTGGTGGCCGTGATGGACTGCTCTCTCCCACCCAACCCCGCTGATGACTCACTGATCCTCTTTCAGAACTGACTTGCCATAATATGGAGGGAATATGCCTCTGCAGCAGACAGAGTTTCTGGAATGCTCTGTGTGTTGGCAAGTTTGGAGGTGAGGATCTCCTTCCTGTGACCTCAGCCTCATAAACAAAAAATCCCAAAGGAATGGTGGATGTGATTTTTTTAAAGGGAGTTGTTCTTCATAAATGCTGCACTTTGTGACAGGGTCAAGAGCTTGACTCTGTTGTCAGAGACATGGATGCCTCCCATTCTGAGATAGGAAGTCTACAAGGAAAAATACCAGAGCCAGTCCTACCCCAAAGGTTGGGAGAGGGAGTTGAGAGGGTCCAACACCTTGAGCCTCCTAACTGTGCCCTGATGATTGGTCCTACGAGTGCTGTCCATCACCCGATGCCTTGCACGCTCAATGATAGCCAGAGTTCTATTTTTATTTCAGGACTGCAAATACCAACATGCCATGCGTCAGATGAATTCAGAGGATGATGGATCAAAGCCGCTGGCATAGAAACCCACCATGGTTCTTTGGCATCGATCGCGCACCAGCAAAGCCCAAAGAGACACATCTTACCGGCCATTGGAGAATAAAGACTAATTTGAATGCCCACACTGATAGCGAGTGGGATCAAATAGGATTTTTCAAGGCTCCCAATGTACAGGCCCACCCCAACAGTGGAAAAAAGAGTGTCAGGAAAGACATGGAAACAATGGAGAGTGGATGACCAGAAGAAGGAAATCGTGGGTATAAAAGGCCTGGAGGAATGAGAGAGAGTAAAAGGTGTTTGGATGAGGACAGAATGTGTGGCAGTGGACCAAGGGACCCAAAGAAGGATGTAGGATGGGGCACAGTGTTGAAGAACCTGTGATTGAGTTGGGGCGAGGTGCAGGCGACTTATTTTGTGTAAGAGAGAGTGGTAGCAAGCATAAATAGTATGTTTGTAATTCTGAGAATGTATATGCAAGTGAGTGGTACCAGAGAAGGGTGTAGAGCGAGAGTATAGAGGGTGAAATGAGATAGTTTACTTGGTATAGAAGGTGAAGGAGAAATTAAAGGGGTGCGTGTAGGTCAGAGAGGGCGTGGGTGTGAAGGAGAGAGAGAAAGATAGGAATAGAGAGAGAGGGGAAGGAGTTGTAGATGGGGAGTTTGGAAGTTGAAGAATGTAGTTGGTGGAGGAAGGGAGAGGTAGAAATAGACTGGTGCGAGGAGTGCAAGAAGATCTGAGATTAAAGATCAGAAGGTGAAAGAGGGGAAAGGAGAGTCTAGGCAAGAGAGAAGAAGGGAAGGGAGAGGAAGTCAAAGGGAATTAGGGAGTAAAAAGGGGAGATAGGGAGGAGATGCTGACAGAGAAGGAAGAGGAGGCGAGAGAGGAAGTAGGAAGAGAAGGAAGAGTAGTGAGCAGGAAGCCTAGACAATGGAAAGGGAGTGAGGGGGAGAGAGAGAAAGAGAGAGTGCCTGAGTATGTAACGGTGCCATTCAAAACCTACTGATATAGGACAATTAGATTAGAGTACTCTATGAATCCCTATAGGGAGTGAGTCAAATAAGGGAGTGGCCTTTAGGCCCTCTGATTGTAGAGAGAATAGCTTGAACAGTAGAGGGTTACCAAGCTATAGAATTCTGCTAACTTGGGTGGTATGAAAGCTCGGTTAGGATGGAGGGAGCCCATGGGGTGTTGAGGGACCAGCCAGAAATACCCCTTAGCCAAGTCCATCTACAGTGTGAAAGCGTTCTATGATCCATTTTAAATTTGAATCAAGAACAACCATTGAACCATCTGTCAAACCTTTGAGATTATAAAGACTATCCATGACAACTATCTTTGAGAGCTACAGAAAAGCAATTGTTTTGGCATAATGCTCTTACCACGGCTTGCATTTCAAACCTATACAAACACACCCCAGAATGTTTTCTACTGGGCCACTTGTTTACATGGGAAACATTACAGCATGGTGTAATAGTCTGGGGTAGAATATTTACTGTAAATTTCTATTGTCAAAATTCTTCCGTAAAGATAAAAAGAAACAATGCATGACAATAATCTAAAGGGAAACCTACCAAACAAGAGCAAGCACGTTTAGCACCGAGCATGCTTTTTGTTTTGAATGAATTATTTTTGGCTGGTATAAGCAAGCATTGCCGGAAAAGTAGTATGCTTTGACCGTAGAATTTTACAAAAGTAGTCATGTGTAGATCTATCTTCTTCACTCTTTATTAAGGGATATCCATCTGATCACTGTTCATTTAGATAATTGCTACTACACTAGAATGATGTGAAAGGATCAACCAGATAATGTAACAACAGAGGAATCAACAATCACAGCATAAACATTCAAGAGTTGAATGAGTTCCATAGAACAAAATCCCAGCTACGGAATGATAACTTCCCGTCGAGGCAATGGAAGCGTGTTGTCTTCATCGTACAGATCTCGCATCTACTTTCCATATCATCAACCAGCAGGACGTACATATACAACATATCAGTTATGTCAGGCACATTGTACACCACACCTATGCCAATGTAGTGGATCAGCAAAAGGAGTCCGCTATTAGACGTGTCAGATTATGGACACAGCCGAACAACCCCTACATAAACACAAATACAAAAATGAATGCATCTGCTGAATCCTCAACGAGCAGGACATATGAATATAACTTATCAATTGTGTTATGCACTCTATGGTTTTGATTTACAAAACCGTTTTGCAATGGAAAAATCCAATTGAAAAACACTGTAAATCAGGCACAATGCCACATGCAGCATCTTTTGAGGAAACCAAATCAAATCAATCCACCTATTCCAATGCAACACCGCTAGAAAACTTTATCCTGCATTGTCTAAAAAAAAGAATTAAAAGGAGGGGTGAGGCCATCAAAATAGGGTGTCTTTCCCAGAGCTCTTAATCTACGGTAAGTTGGTCGGAACACGGAACACTAAATTATTTTGTCATTGCAAACACCATTGCATTCCTAGAGCCAAGGGTAACACATCTAAATTAATGTAATCATTAAGTATCTTCAACTTCCCAGATTCCACTTGAAATACATCCACGTCCACTGAAGGGAAAACTGTTACATCCTTAGTTTGCAGATTTAGGGCTTGACTTACAAAGCCCTTTTCAATCGGGTTTTCCCATTCAAAAAAGTAAATCAGGCCCTTAGTTCCCAAATAGGTTTTTTGGTGACCCAGTGCCTGCCTGTCTTGCAAAAGTAATGTTACATGTGTTCCACTTAGGAGTCTCCAGTCATTCTCAAGCCATAATTTGTTAATTTGTTTTTTTTCATTTTAATACTTTATTTACAGAACTTCAAAATTAAATACAGTAGAGTACATTCCATAAGACGTGTAAAATTCCCGAAACCATCCAAACATTTCACAACATAACTATATACAATGAAATACAGTACCAAACAGCCCCAAATCCAAATCACAGAACCCCCTAATCACCACCCCCCAGCCCCTATTTACACAAATACAACATCAAGTCTAATATAGCCGTAGAAATTTACCCCAGATTTTCTCAAATAAACCCAGCTTCCCTTCCCTTCTATAAAGTGTCTTTTCCACAGCCGCCAAGTCTTGCATCTCAGTCAACCACGTCTCAATATTCAGAGTCAAAACCGATTTCCAATTCCGCAAAACAATTTTCTTACCTGTGGGATGTTTTACCCATGCAGTCAAGCCCTACCATAAAACTGTGCAGTACTGCCATTGAAAACATCATGATGGCCAGAACTCCCCATACAGTGCACAGGGAAAACATGAAGAATAGGCTGCCACCCATTTTTGCCTATGTTGTGAGCACAGGAGGGCACTGCCTAAAACCACCATTGGGCTACACACACAGTAGCCTGAAACCATTGTGAATGGCAATGCTGATTGCCAAAAGCAACCCAGAACTGTGGGGAATTCATTTTCTTAATGTCAAAAATAGATGCAGAACTGGTGCTCACCACTATCAGAAAGCCGGCATTTAAAACCACCAGACTTTTGTGTAAAACTGAACAAATAAACCGAAACCAGGCCAAGGAAAGACTTGCTAAGTGGTGGATACAATGTAAAACTATATTCTGAAATGACTTGAAGGAAGTCATTATTAATGTATATATAAAAAAAATAGCTGCATGTAAGTTGGATTTGAATGTAGAAAACGGGGAACTAAAGTGACATTTAGCTGAATTCTGCCTGACAACTACCCCCGACAGGAGAAACCTGCTCAGCCACTCTTCCCAGGCGTAGTTGCATCCTGCTGCCCCTGCCAAAAGGAGATGACACCTCTCTGATTGGGTTAGGGGAGGAGCACCTGGGGATTGCAGGAAGTTGAACAAAGCCCTGTCCTGGACTCAGGCAAATGTTATATTGGGGGGGCCGTAAAGTGGCTTCCTCTTGGGAGAAACTGGGACGGGCAGTGCCTCTGCTAGCAAACTGAGCTTGGGGGAAGTGGATAAACCAGTTATTCCACCATGTGACGTGGGAAGCCACACCCCTTTTTAACCAGGGAATAATGTTAAAAAGATAGATAACTCATAGTGCGGACTGGTCAAAATTATATAAATAATATCATTATTCTTGGGATTGTTCCGTGCACATTTTAAGAGGTGTTAGGACCCTGTGGTGTATTCTGGGGGGTTGCTAGCAGAAAATAGGGTCTTACTCCAAATGTCTGCATGTTAAAAATCTGACACTTCATCGATTAATGTCCATACTCCTTGCGCACATTTGTGTAATTTTTGGTAAATGTCCGAAATTGGTAAACAGACCAAAAAGCGCAAAATGTTGTCATTTCTGAATCCCAGCTCGCAGGAACATGGGGCTTGAACAGAGACCTGTCTTAATTCATCTGTAATATGTACATGTAATGTCAACCACTTGTGTATCTGATAAATATGTATTTGAATCAAATTTAGATTTGTGGGCAAATTGACCAGGGGAGGATCCTCTGACCCGTAAACAGACCTCATCATGATGACAATCCATTTCCTTCCCCCAATCATGGGAGAGGGGAGAATTGGGCCAATGACAAGTAGAGAGGGGCAGGCTCAGTTATGCCACGCACACACCCACTTTCTAAACACATAAAAGCAGACAGTGCAGGACAGGTAGGGGAGATTCACTTTCCACGTTCTTGCGGGACGCTTTGCCGGGAGACTCCAGACTTCAGATCCACCAACCTCTAGAGACCAGAGATCCAGAGAGACCAGAGATCCAGAGAGACCAGAACTGTGCAGTGCTGAGAGCAGGACCACAAACCAGACCGTTGTGAGCAGAACCGGTGCTTGACAGACCCAGAGAGCAGAGCTGACCCAGATAGCCGGGACTTCAGAACCACCCGCCGGAAGTCCCGTCCAACCTGACCAGACCTTGACGGCTTATTTCAAAAATATAGTGTGAGTACTCACTGTGCCAAAACCAATCTCTTGGTTTAAAATAATCTAATCCAAACTACTTTAGCCTATTAGAACTGCCTCCTAGAATCGTGTCATTCTGTCATCTTTAAAACTGAAAACTGTCATCTGTCATTCTGAGCTTTAAAATTTCAAATCCGAAAAACTACCTTCACGAAATCGTCCGTGTCTCCGGAACCGTTTGTGCTAGGAGCGAGTTTTAACTGTCATCTTAAAGCTAAGTTAAGAGCCTAGAACCGAATTGCCACTCCTTATAGGGCCTCCGTAATTACGCTCGACACACGCGATTAAATTTGCCGTGATTTGACATTTTGCACAATTTCAGTCACGTGTAAAAATCAGCAGCTCCTTGCTTTCTTTTGCTAAAAATCTTTTAACCTGCTAGTTACTCATAGAGCATTGCTAAAGTGAGCCTGAACTAATATAAACTAGATATCACACACCCTGAACCTCTAGAGGGAATTAAAAGCCTTTTTAGCACATTTCTCACTTCATTGTCATCACATTCAAAGCATTTTGGGCCTGTGTTTTAAAATCATACCTGTTTTTCTCTAAGCTTGCTAGGGGGGAACTGCGTTTCGTATTGCATTTTGTTGGTATTCTTGAAGACTGTGTGCTCTCCTTCCATTTCTTACATTGCATAGGAGGGGGGGTGAATTACCAGAGAAAAAGTGATTATATTATCTTTTGCTAATATCATATCCAATTATTTTCTGTACTGCATTTCATTCATCATTGCATTGTCCTTGAAGCCATAAAGACATTCTCTACCACCTTATTTTTCTTTTCCTATTCATAAGTAGCCAAGAACTGTGCTACTGTAGGATTACCTATTGCTGATTACTGCTCCTATTCGCAAGTGTGCTATCCATTATCAATTTAATTATAGAAGTGTGATATATATATTGTTTAATTTTTCAAATAAACCTTTTAAATTTGCAAAACAAACCTACTTCTTGGCTCAGCGGGGTCAGGGGGATTCTGAGAGAGGGGTGTTATACAAGGGTTCATCATCCAGATTATAAATTGCCATAAAAATATACGAATAAGGGCTTCCCTTGGGCATCCCAGACAAGGCACTGACTTAGTGGGATTGCTTGATTGGAGTCACTTACATACCGATCATTGCCCCACGGAACAACCACTTCTTCTGATTCTGAGTAAGATCCTCCAAAGACTCATCATCCCCTAATACCATCATTCTAAAATCCAAAGTAGGCAAACCCTCAATCACCTCATCACACACCCGACCAACTTCACCCCAGAACAACTTCACCAACCAACAGTCCCACAGCATGTGCTCAAATGTACCTAACACAAGAATACACCTCCAACAATCCGAGCTCTCCGACATCTCCCTACTCACCATTCTCTCCGGAGTCCAAAAAACACGATTAAGGATCTTGATTTGCCTCGACCTCTCCGTAAGTCCCACCGAACACAATTTAACATTTTCACACATCCGTTGCCACGAGTTATCAGAGATATCTGAACCAATTCTCCTACCCCACTCCTCTCTAAGCAAATCATTACCATTGTAATGCGACACAATCTCCTTATATATTTGTGTTTTGTAGGAAATGCTATGCCGGGTGTCTGAGCCTATTTAATGTCATTGACTGTCATAGTTTTCACCCTAGTTGGGGTTCCAAAACCTCAGAAACCTTTTCCACATTCAAACAAAATAGGTTTAAGCTTTTTTTATTTTTTCCAACAAATCAGTTCTGCGGTTTTCTCAGCCGGTAGTGTGACATTTGTGTTACTTATCAGAAGCATTCTTCAAGTCACACTGAACTGGCTGAATACATTATTTTAATGAGCGAGGTGTTTGCTCAACTGTACAATTCAGAGATATAAATGCTGGCTATGATCTCTATGTTCTCACACCAGAGAAGGGGGCCCTACATTGGCCAAAGCTAAACTATCTCACTTAAAGTTATGTTACAAGGTCCAATACAATTTTTCAGGAACCTCTTTGAGGGGTAAAGGTTGGTGATTTAGAGTGAGGTATTCAGCTATATTAAGATAGCATGGTTGAACTTGTCAAAACCTCGACATCGACAACCTGCTAGCGTTTTTCATCACTCTTTTCTGTCCCTAGTCTTGTCCCTGAACTTGCAATCTCCCGGTGGCACCGGGAAGTCAGGCGCGGGTAAAATATTGCAAGTCCAGTGGCAACCCACTGATGGCACTGGCAGGGTTACCGCCGGACTCGTAATGAGGCCCATTTTCTTTTGAAACCAAGCTGATATGATCACTCACTCGTTCAACCTTTATCCATTCCTCCATGTTACGGTCCACTACTGCCAGTTACCTATTCCACATGTTTCTCTAACGGGCAAAGTCCACATGCTCCGCTAGTGTCTCTTGTGATCTAATTCTCGCTGATAGCTACTTGTTAACTGTCGCTTTTGGAGCACAATGTAAAATGAGGATGACATGAAGAATTAAGGTGGCTATACAATGTGGCAATATAATGTGAGAGCTGAGGCAACATAGTCTGGTCTTCTAGAAATTAACCAATGCGTTTACACATTTTATTAGCAGGGTGGATCAGAGATTTTGAATAATGTAGTTACCTAGCAAGATAAATACACTTAACTTCTACATTATATAAATGCCAATTCTTTAAAGGTGAAAGTCCAAAGGTTGAGATATGTTTCTCTAAGCCTGGAATAGAACAACAAAGGGACATGTTTACATAGTGGATCCGATATTGTCACACCTGTTGCATCCATAAAGCCATGCTGAATTTGTGTTATGTTAGGAATTTAAAGTGGAGGCATGGTAGAGACCCATGTCACCGAACCTTTTAATCAGAATCTTGTGCCTAATCTACGTCTACCTCTGCCTCAATCTTTCCTTCTGCAGACTACTGAAAAGTCTTGCCTCTTGGCCTCCCATTGCTTTTCCCAGCCTCTTTCCCTTTAGATTCTGGATGAACTATGCTTTCACTGATCATGTCATGTCTCAGTCTCTCCGTCCTACACTTTCCCTTGTTACTCTCACAGCTTCACTGTGACCTTACCAGCTACTCACCCATTTGCAACCTGACCCTTCCCTGTCACACTCCCAGTGTCTATTCCCTGACCTTCTCCCTTTACTGCTCGGTGACCCATCAGCTGATGCCACTTTTGTGATACAAGGCCTTCCACTGACACCTTTCCTACACTCCATTGATTAGGGTAAGCTGGCAGCCGGGAGGCACAAGCATCTGCTTCTGACAGTGATGCACTGGACTTATTAAGGAAGTTGTGTGATAAGAATCTGATCAGAGAAGAGGAACTGCCCTACTCCATATTAACCAACATTCTGTGCAAAGAACCTGGAAATCCGGAATCCCAAGCACGTGTTTTGAACACAGGAATGTTAATAGGTCTTAGAACGGGTCCAGCTGGCTGCAACAGGATACTTTCTTCAGCTGACACGGAAAGCAGCCTCTTTCCTACTCTACTCGAAAACTGCACTTCCTCTGCTGCAGGAGCAACGCATTCGTGACTAAGAGATCATCACATGATCTGAAAACGAACTAATGGTCCTGATCATGCAGCAGAGGTGTTCTGCAGTCTGTGAGAAGCAGGACCCTACCTGAGCTGGAGCCAAGTGCAGACCTCCAGCACGGTCCCCGCATGGGCAAAGGTCTAACAGCACACAGGATAGAGGGCCTACTCAACAGCCGCTCGGAAGCTCTAGCACACATTCCCTGACCTCTAGCCGATTGCCACTCTGGGAAAGCAAGGTGAAGCACAGGCAGAAAGACAGAAATAAAAACAATTTAATTCATTACACTCACACCATCAACCCTCCCTCTTTTCTCAATCTTTGCTTAAAAGTTCCCACTCGATTAGCCATCAGTTCAACTGCTATCAAGGCAGAGGTAACCAAACACAACATACACACTGGAATGCAAAGGTAGCTGCGGAGGTTAGATTCAAATTGCCCTGATTGATTTTTTATAGTCAGTACATGGTGGCCTTTTGTTACTGCGTTGTTCATATTTGATTAAATATATATGAGTACTTTAAAAATGTAGTGATACAAAATATGATTAATCTGCAGCAGTAAAATAGCCTAAAGGGAGGAGGTAATATAAAGGGCAACAAGCTCAAATAAATGAGAATAGCGGCATGCACGAATACCGCGGTTTCTACATCGAGGGTGAATCTGTGACCATTGACAGAGCATCAGGTATTGGTTTCTGAGCATGCCGAAGGAGATGGAGCTTGGGGGGTGTCGTGGAAAGTGGGCACCTCTGCTGTGAAATGAACCCTATCCTGCAGCCCCACTGAAGTACCCCAAACTATAATTTCTTCCTCATGATAACATGGTGTACAAGAATAAACACTTGTTTGTGTTAGGCAAGCAATCATTTCATAGGTGCAGATAGTGGAAGGTATCAAGCTTGTTTGAACACTTGGGTCATGCACTAAAGACCACTAGCACCAACAGCCAGCAGTGTTGATTTATGGTGGTCAGACTTCCGAGGAGCAACACTATAGAGATGTTGTTAAACATCAAGGGCCAGCATTGGAATCTGAAAATCAAAGAGCATTCAAAATGTTCTCATGGTAACTTCAGAGAATGCAATTGAAAGCAGACATTCAACCACATTGTGGATATTTAGCTTCATTGGGAGGTTGTGGTCCATCCAGATGGCCAGCGGCATGGCAGCTTTAGCCAGTCTAAATGCAGTGCAATTGAGTGCCAACTCCTGCACCCTAGACTTAATTGAAGTTTGGCCCATGTGGATTTGAAGATGTGTAGCCATCTATATTTAGATACTCTGAAGCACTTTTCTCAGTAGTTGTAGGTATTTGACTATAAACACTTGTGTGTTGTCAACGCGCTGAAGTACAGGGACACAGTTGTGAAATCAACTGTCATCAGGTCAACTGCAAGACGGATCAAAGCCCACATTGATTGGTTACAAAGCGCAGAATTTCATGTCCACCCCACATGAATCACATCCCCAGGAGAGCGGTAAGGCCATTGTGAATGGCTAGGTTGCATTTCACTGTGCATAATGCATTCTGGAAAATCACCCATACAGTAGTAAAAAAGTAAAAAGGTCCTGCTGAATTTGACAATTGTTAGTCAGTCAGTTGAAACTGGTCAACAGAGTTGAGTTGAGTGCCCAAAGATTTGTAGACATCTACATGTCCTATAAAGGTTTGCCACATAAATAAAATAGCCAAATGGGGGAGGATATCATTTGTATTGTTTAATTTAATAAAAGGAAGGTTTTTGTTATATGTTTGCCCTTATAATACATTACAGTGGATTAGGTGTATTTGAATGGCGAATTGTCTGTATAGACACGAGTGTTTCACATCTTTAAGCGAAACACAGAAACCTAGGTTTGAAAGGCTTCACTATGTTGGCTTGTTCTTACATGAATACAGTCACATGAAAATGCATAAGGAAGAGTAGATTGTCTGACACAATAGTAGAGGGGGTACATTTGGGTTTTTCCCTGGCTGATGCTACAATTGCAACTCTCCCACAAGCGACATTCAGGGAGTTAGAAAGCGTTGGTAACATTGTGGACCCTCTAGGTACACCATACACTAAAGAGCGGGGGCACAGTTGACAACACTAGCCTCCCACCATTATGACATATTCACATTTTTGACCAATGTGGGTGACTGGGCACAGCCTGATGGAATTAGAAAAAAGTAATATAAGCTGGTATGTACACAGGGTGTAAAGTACGAGGAGCACTGCAGCTACCCACTATTGGGTAAAAATGCCAACACAAAGACACTGAATCGCCAAGCCTCAATGCCACATGCTCACACAATAGTTACCTAGACTGCACTGCAATACATTTGTTTAGAAATTAGAACATTAAAATAATGCAAGAGACTAATTAGCCATACAATGCAATAGTAATATTATTATAGCATACGAATCATAAAACAATAGTCAGAAAGAGGCAAACAAAAAACATGCCCAATGCATTTTGGATAGAAGTCTATCCTTCTTCAGGGCACTTTTGTGCCTCTATTATGTGAGCATGTAGCCTTGAGGATTGGCGGCTTCAATCTTTTTGTGGTGATATTCTTATTTTTGCTGAGATAATAAGTGAAGTATTGCAGGATCCTCCCTTAATAGCCAGATGCATTTGTTAGATGTTAATCAGTACCCGGTGATCGACAATCTGAATGCCTCTGGCAGATACAGTAATTCAAGGCAGGTGTCCTCGGCAGCCAGGATGTGATTAACATAACTAAATAGCTGTAGTGTCACAGTTTCAGAAGTCAGATTAAAGAGGGCCAGAGAGGACCTAATTCAAGATAAGGTGTTTAAGCTCAAGAGCTACAAAGCATTTAAAGGGCTCTACTATAGAAAGCGGGACGACAATACCCTGGTACTTTTTCAGACAATCTTAAAGAAAGGAATGTTTCTTAGGAAAGGTCTGCTCTTGTCCACCTTAAACACCTGGGGAAAGACACCTTGTGTCTGCGAAGTATTATTTATCCTAATTGTTCTGCCCTGCTTAAAGAATATTTGATATGCTTGTAAAGAGAATATAGCTTTGAGTCCATTATTTATTTCTTTAAGCCGTGAAGAATAAAAACTGTCTGTGACTTTACGGAAGCAGGCTGTGCTCTCGCTACCCTGTTTTAGAGACATGTTCTTTAGCAGTGGCAGGCTGTGATCTGGTTTCAAAGACATGATTTTAACAGAAGGAGACCTTTGCCAACACCTTTCACTTCTCCTCAACTCTATGGAAAATTCAGAGCTGATCAGCACCAGGAAAGCACTGAGAATAGTCACTTATCGTTCCATACATGGTGAGGCCAGTCCATCAATAATGGATCAAGACTATTTTAAGACTAGTCTACAGCGTTCCCAAATGCTAAGATAGGCCAGTTGTCTTGCCTAATCGAATTGAAGGAACGTGGTAGGTATCAGGGACTGCTTTTCTGCACAGCTGTGAATGCAAGAACAGCCATGCTGGTACATTGTTTTCCTACAGCCCTGCTCGTCAGATGGTTTTCTGTACTTTGAAGAGCAATATGTGATAGATTGTACTTTTACCCAGATCCATAGCACCTGATGGATCGATCGCAGGGAAATAAAAGAATAGTCAGACCTGCTGGCTTTCCAACCTGCAAATGCCATTAAGAAAAGTTCATGTGTATGTAATTTTATTGGGAATTGAAAATTGTGATGCGATGATACAGGGTTTTATACCATGCTCTTCTGTCATGTGCATGAGCTCTTGGCACTCACTCTGCCAGGCCAGGGGTTAGTGGGGGTAGATGGATAATGCAAGATAGCTTTGCTGTTGAGTTAGGTCGTGATGTTTGAACATACCCAAATACTGCGTGTGGGTCCGTTTCTAGGTAGTTCAAGTCAGCCCTGTCAGCATTCAAATATATGCCCTGCAGCCTGCATACAGAAGTCTAGGGCGACTTCTTAATTCACTCTTTCTAGTTTCTAGAGCAGAGACTGAACTATGAGGTTCAACATCGGATCCTGTGCATAGAAAGAATGCTGTGGTGCCTGAGATGCGGTGGAGCCTTGCTTACACAATTAAGAATGCGATGGCTGGAAGAAAGGGCAGTGGCAGAGCCAGGGGGAACAGGGAGGGCAGCAGCCCCGCTCCCCTGGCTCCCGCCTGGTGCCCAATGTGCCCCACAACCATCCCCTGGTGCCGTAAGAGCCGCCACCCTGGCATCAAGAGCATCCCCCACTTCTGAGCGAAGGGCATGAAATTGGGATGGTACTAGTGAGTGAACTGTACAATGTTCCTATTTTCATCGGGTAGGCACTGATCATGGACGCAATTATAGGTGGGAACGGGGGTGTTTGTCTCCCCCAACTTCTATGGCACATTATTGTGTCCCCATTCATTTGGCTGTGGCACCTTTTCTTCAGATGTCATGTCCCCCCTACCTTTTTCAGCAAAGTTACTCCACTGGCACTGATATAAAGCCCTCTTCCTGGAATCACACAATTCTGTGCACATGCAAACAAGTCACCCAGTGAACAGAGGTTGCCGCGTCAGAAAAGCAGCCACTAGACCACATCTCTGCTGTCCCTCACATGTTAGGCATGCAGTGAATCCAAAGCAAACGCACGGTGCATAATAACATGTACATAGACATGCATGTTCATATGGCGTATAATAGGCACACGACTGGGACTCTCCGCTAGAGCCGCATGAGGGGAGGGCTACTGGGGAGAGTATAGCCTTGCTCGTATATGGTGGCTGCCCCGGGTAGCGTTGGCAGATCGGATGCAACATCTGTTCCTCGCAGAGTGCGACTTCAGGACACACACTGTTACTAATTTACAAAACACAAGACTCCAAGAGAAGCGAGCGAGTTAACGGGCTATGAAAATGATTATGACAGCCCCACAGTATATCTCAATAACTGTAGCAATCTGTCTCCTGCTCATGGATTTCTACTTTCTTACACATTATTATTTATCGGGAGTTCTAAAGGATGATTTTATGCATGGGGTAACAATACTCATAAGTCATTTCATTATAGAAGACATTTCCTTGCTGGCTTGGACAGTTTTGATACTGATTTACAAATACTCCCAGAATCCATTTAAAGCACCACCAATGCACTGGGCTTTGCTTCTGTAAGTAAAAAAATTCCAATTATGCTTTATGGCAACCCTGAATGCCCAGCTACAGATCCATGAACAAACTAATGAAACAACACATTTATGCAGTGAGTCGGGTGCGTACAAATCTATTTTGTACACCTATTGATCAAAAAGTCGGTAACTACTCATTTTATTAGAAAGTAATCTTTTGGCTTAATGGAAAGAGGGGCTTGCTGAATTTGCAAATCAATTGCTAATTATTGGTGCTTTCCTTTCCTGTTCCTCTCCTCCCCCTAGCACTTCAGCCTGAATGGCCGGCTACGAGAGAAAGGCCCATCAATCACCGCCTGCTGGGAACCAGGGCAGGCAAGGCAGCGAGGGGTGTGCGGGGGGAGGGGCGGGGGCGGGAGGCAGAGGCCCTGCTCTCAGCTACACTTCCTGTGATAAGACAGCCAGGCCGGGCTGGCACAGGGCGCCTATCGCAGGAGGCCTAGGCGCCCAGACAAACGTGAACGTGACATATCTGTTTACAGAGGCTGCTGGAAGCCCGGAGCCAAGGCCCACGCGAAGAAGGATGCGGGTTGCCAAGGGAAGTGTCAGGGTGTGCGTGAGCCTCTGCGTGCCTTCAAATTATCAGGGAAGAAACTCTGCCTCGGACTCTTCAGGGGTATTCAAAGAAACGCCCAAACCACAACTCACGTTCAGTTGTGTAATCCCTAAAACGGGCGCAGCACACTATGGGCCTCATTACACGGAAGGCGGTAGGGGATTACCGGCACCGGTAAGGGCACCGGTGCCGGTAATCCCCACCGCACTACTATGAGGTCCCTCAGCGGGTCCCGTTCTTAACATGTGGTCAGACCACACGTTAAGGACAGGACCCGCTGAGGGACTTCAGTGCAAATAACATTACCGCAAATTGCGGTACCGTTATTTGCTCCTTCCCCATTCCCATTGAGCCCTATGGGGGCTCAAATGGGAATGGGGAATGGTTCCCGGAATGGGGGCTTACCGGTCCCGGAAAGGTCGGAGAGGGCCGGTAAGGCCCTATTCCGGGAACCCGGCCTCCGACGGCGGTATGAGGGTAGCCATGGCGCTAATAGCGCCATGGCTACCGCCTTCCGTGTAATGAGGTCCTATGACTTATTTATAGAGCCAGACAGACAACTGAGCTCCGCCATGGCCTGTATTATCTGAGACCTCCCCGTTAGTCTTACAGAACAATGGGGCTTTGCTGATCACAGCCACTCTTCCTGCAAGCAAGCCAGAAAAAGACAACTGCTTAACAGTGTGAGGACCTTCATCTGTAATGGCAGCTTTTCACTAACGGAAAAACTGCTAGGTCGCGCCTTGGTAATATGGTAATTCAGTATTCCTAGCACTGTTCTCCAAGTTACGGAGGTAAAAAGTGGGCACAGATCGTCCTGATCCAACTCCCATGATCACCCACCATTGACTGCCTGTTGCCCAAAACACATGGAGCGTCAAAGGTTGCAGACCCCTGCATTACAATATGATTGATCCACTACTTCTTCATTGTATTACTAACCAAATGTGTTCCTTGGTGCCAGTTTCCTGTCCTTTCAGGCACGCACTTACAGTGGGGAACAGTGGTGGCCCTCAGGAGTGAAAGGAAATGTGGGCCCATGGCGAAGTCTCCTGAGGTGGGAACAGGAGGCTTCACTTCTCATCATGGCTTCCTGAGCTCACCAATCTGCGTGGCCTTCAAACATCCCTTCGTCTCCTAGTGTCTCGGTTCCCTGATTTACCGACATTGAAAGCCCCTTGGAGCAGGATCATTCCAGTTCTACCAATATATAACAAGATGTCATTTTCATTGGATGGCACTCTGCAGGTGCCTGTCGAAATTCAGAGTGTCGCCTCAATCTACTCGAACTGTGGTTGAGCAATGCATCCCTTGCAGGCCAGGTGAAAGCGTATGGGCCATGCGTAGCGCAGCACAGCTGTGCAGAAAGCCTCTGCTCTTGCTCACTCCCAGCCACGCAGCCACTGCTGCCCGCTGTGCAGAATGCCTATGCTCTTGCTCACTCCCAGCCACGCAGCCACTGCTGCCCGCTGTGCAGAAAGCCTCTGCTCTTGCTCACTCCCAGCCACGCAGCACTGCTGCCCGCTGTGCAGAAAGCCTCTGCTCTTGCTCACTCCCAGCCACGCAGCCACTGCTGCCCGCTGTGCAGAATGCCTCTGCTCTTGCTCACTCCCAGCCACGCAGCCACTGCTGCCCGCTGTGCTGAATGCCTATGCTCTTGCTCACTCCCAGCCACGCAGCCACTGCTGCCCGCTGTGCAGAATGCCTATGCTCTTGCTCACTCCCAGCCACGCAGCCACTGCTGCCCGCTGTGCAGAATGCCTATGCTCTTGCTCACTCCCAGCCACGCAGCCACTGCTGCACAGCGCAGAATGCCTATGCTCTTGCTCACTTCCAACCACGTAGCCACCCCTGCCCGGTTCCATGTCATTTCACCAATCCCCTTTTTTTCCGACAGGTGTTTTGCTGCGGGAGTTTTGCCGAAAAACGTAATCAAAGTTTGTTTTCATTATTTTTTGGGGGTTCCCCCGCCAAGCCCCACTTAATTTAATTGTTTTTTTCATTTGCCAACCCCCACCCCTTTTTACCCATCCCCCACTCCCAAAAAATGTTGATAGGAATTTTCAGCAAAACTCCCGCGGGTGTCGGCCAAAGGACGCTATATGCCCTGCCCAACCGGATGTAGAAACACAATGTAGGTGTGCACTAGCTGTCCCACCTATGACATACACATGCTGATTACTCACATGAGGACGACATCACGCACACAAGAACACTTTTCCTAGACTAACATGGCATGTTAATATGCTGAATTATCATGCTGAATTTCAGTGTGTAAAAAACAAGCCTGACTTCCTCTGCCTCTACATGAACCCTTCTATTAAAACTTTTTTTGCTCTTTGGGCCATGAAAAACATAATGTCCATGCCAGTGACTTGAATCTGTTCATATATGCTGAGCAGGCCCCGGAACAACAGCTAGTGTTTGCCTAGCTGTCACCTGCATCATCTCATTCAAACAACTTGCTCCGCTCTAGTGGTGAGACGGGAAGCAGAGTCTGCAATATAAGAAAACTATTCACAAGACAGCTACAGGCCACATGTTTTCAACCTGCTTCCCAGAGTAACTGGTAAGTTAGCTTAGTGGGTTGCATGCCTGCATAGCTCATATTAATAACTAACATCTAGGTTGCAAGTATCTAATCAGTTTGTGGTGTGCACTGTATACATGCAACTTTTGTTTTACTCGTATTATATCCTTACAGAATAGCAACATTATGGGCCTGATTTTCAAAGTGTTTAGGACATTTGTGTGACGGGAATTGCACTATTTTAAATGCGTGATGGAAACAGACCATGTCCTCGTTGGACAGTGGATCGCCAATGCTATGCCACCCCGAGGCCTATGGCTGGAGACGTACTTCATGCTTAGAATGGTAAACAAGGGCACACAAACTATGAATCCCTCAATCCAGGCTTTTCTGCTTGGCAGATCACTTCCTCGTCCCCTCCTACCCATTGCCCGTTGCTAGGAGACTTTCACCTGGCCCGCCCCTCACACAGCACTGCTATCCACATCAAAGTAAACCCTGGGCCTTACAAGGATCTGTGAAGAATTCCCATCTATATGTGTGCACACAGAGACCCTATTAACAGACCGGTTCCCATGGCAACCGACTCAATGGCATCACTAGCCACTGCAAACGCTCTCTGCCCCAGGACGCTCACAGTGGTTGAATAGTGACCTTGTAGCATTAACGGCACTGGTTACAGACGTGGGCTCTATATGGTCCAAGAAATTTATGGCCCAAGAAACATCTAAATCAATTGAAAATTACACGGACACAATAGAGGAACGTGCATGACGAAACGGTGCCAACAAGCTCCAACAAAACCAAATATTTACAGCAGAAATAGGGTGGTCCAGTTCCAGTGGATAAAATACGTGTCTCTAAAGAGTGCATGCAGATTACAACTACACAGTCAGAACACACCAAGAGCCAAAATGGCTACTCGCTAGCAGATCCAGAAAATAATTACAAATAACGCACGTTGTGGTATAGGAAGCAAAAAAAAAACAAATCCATCCATGTTCTCTGCAGACCTTTGCCCACCCTGAGCCTGATTCACGAACCCGTTTTTCAATGGGAATACCCCATTGAGAAACATTGTAAATCAGGCACCCTCTGAAGTCACAGGGCGTGATTCATGAAGCATTTTTCAATTGAATTTTCCTATTGAACAACGCTTTATGAATCAGGCCTGCAGACTCCATCCCCAGAACCACAAAATGGCCTCTCTTGCCAAATAGCCCATTGTAAAGAACCCTTCCTTGGGCAACGAGCAAGTGTGCAATTTTAGACTCCACCATCATCCCGGACCCTGGCTGATTAAAGGGTAGCTGCACTCCACCATGCACTTGACGATACCCAGTGAGGCATGTGCAAGTATTTGAGACATAGCGTAAATCCTACTGTCGAGGATCATCGAGGCGCTTTACAGGGAACCTCTTAATATCGTAGAAACATACAGAACATGAGGCGCTGCAGGTGTGTATGAATTGGGGTTCAGTTGAGAGCAGATTGCAGAAACAAGGATGCTCTAGACTGGGGAAAACACACGCACATCAGGCATTGCCATACATATTTACTTCGCAAAGTTGTTGGGGTGAACATTGTGCCTTAATCATATGGTTTTTGGAAAGTATCAAAGAGGGGATTTAAATCATGGGTCCACTTGACAAAGCCACTGCAGCACCTCTACTGAGACTGGGTGTTAATGGACCTTGTGCTAAACACACCAAGGACCAAGGAAAGGAGGAGGGTCTGCCTCCTTATGAATTTCAGTGCAACACTTCATATCCTAAGCTTGAACCTCAGGTGCTACTGTACTTATGTTCCCAGAAAGTGTCTATACAATTCTATTTAGGCCTCTGGGCCAAAGATTTGCACTTCAGTTCTTTCTTCGATTTGATCCTGTGTTGCTCTGCATTGTCTTGCTTCCAAGGCAAGCGAGTTGCCCTTGAGCTATCTTTCCCCAGCCTTAGTCTCTATTTATGGTAGACCAATTATGAAGGTCATACTGTTGACTGGTACTACATGTCACAGCAATATTGAAGTTACTCGGTTGCCTTTTGATTTAATAAGCAGCGGTTTCGTGCCAAGCAAGGACTTGAATACTAGCAGGGATACTTCAAGAGGAGATGCAAGCAGCAGAGAAGGTGAGCCTTTGCTAGAAGCTCTTCTGCAGATTGGAGACAAATACTTACACATTGGCCAAGTAATACTAAACAAAGGATTTACCAATTGGCAAGGAATGGCAGGGGATACGCTATGGCTGGTACTGCGAAGGACTTCCCCTGGGATAATACCAGGGACAATGTGTGGACAGCTAGTGACCCCTGACCTGCTGGCAAGTGTCCAGTTAGAAGGATTGGCAAGGATCTTGTTCAGGAAATGGGCCCTGGCACTAAAATACCAAACTGGGTTGCAGGTATTTAAGTCATTCACTTAGTTGGTTGATTCATTTAATAACCATCCAACTTTCCACAGAATTAAACAACCAGAACCAGGTGTGTACGAACAATCACACTTGTTAGAAGGAATCTTACAGAAGAAAAAGCAGTAACTATTATTTTTAAAAGAGGGATGGGTGAGTGTATGGAATATTGGTACTCTAAAAGAGACGACCATGGGCAGTTTTTAATATTTATTTCTGAAATCAGAAGTACACCTCTTGCATAGCCAATGACACAAATAGCTATAAACAATGTTTCTGTGGCAGAATAAATGTATGTATTATACATCAGATAATTCATTGGCATTATTGACTATGGAGAAAGACATGATAACTATTGATCTGTATTGTTAAGCCTTGATCATTATTGCTTGTAATGACTGTATACTCTCTGCCATTAAAGAGTTTATCCGGCAAGGCTGGGTGGCATTTTGAGGTGATGCATATGAGGTGATACACCACAGGCTGTGGCAACAAGCAAAGTAGAAGCAGGTTGAGAGGCAACTTGAAAACACAAGGAATTACAGAAGCCAAAGGTGACATGAATGAGCGGGTAAGAAGTGTGGGCATGCATGCATTGGCCCCCTGCTAGATCTTAATTTACGCTTTAGAAGAAAGCAGAATGGCAAGCAGGACATACTCCGTCTCATAGTTCTAGTGAGTAGTCTAGAACAAGGTTGCGATACCCACCTTCTGCCGGCATAAACACACCACCGAATGATTGCAGAGAGCCCGTGATAGGGTTAAAACTACATTATATGGTTTAAAAACAATGCCATAGACTATTTACAGTGAATGTTTGATAGAAAAGCCCTTTCTTCTATAGAAACTCACTAACACTTACCACTTCAGACCGTGAGCACTGAAATATACCTACATTCAAATGCTGAAGAAGAACCTTAGGCGATGAGGCAGCTCTGTGGGTTAGACATCTGCTGAACAGATCTGTGCTTCATCCGCACACGGAAGAATCAGGCTTTCAATCTTCCGAGGTCCAAAACATGAAAGTAAAAAACGATGCATGGTGTAAATCAATTTAGTCTATTCACTTCTGGAGTCGTGCACCAGAAGTGGCAACTAGTCCGAAGGTGAGGTAAAGGAGTTAGAAGCGAGGACATGCTCTTGTGTCTTTGTCATCATCCAGGAAGGTCACCTTAAGCCTGCACTGTAATAGATATGGGAGCCAAGAGCATGCACCACCAGGCAGACCTCCTAACCTTTCCTCTTTGGAATGGAAAGAGATTCACTTGAGAACAATTGTTGGCCACGTTTCTGTCTATTTGTCTTCTTTGTCATGCTTGAACATCCATTCATCCCAAAGAATTTGAAGGGACTATGTTGATCTGCAATAGTCCATATATTAGGTTTTCTGTGATGAGAAGTATGGTAACTTACTATCAAGGGTCCTCTGCCTCGCGCCCTTATCTACACTGAAATGCACTGAACAAAGATTATTGCAGAATACATATGGTACTAGGAAGTGCAATCACAACCTCCAAGATGCACATGCAGGGTCCCACCACACTTCCGAGCCACTGAAATCCATACATGGGCCATGTAGGACATTACCTACAACGTCGTATTTTAACGACGTTGTTATGTTGATGTCACAAATGAGAGTGTGTTACCATAAAAATTGAAAAAACAAATAAAACAAAACTATGGCTTGCGGTGTGGACCTGAGACTGCTTATGTGCAACATTGCATGCACTAATCTCTACATGCTTGACACACACACAGATACAGTATTCACAAAATATCCACCTTGTGAACTGCATCGTTCTTGGGCTCAGACAGCAGATGTGACCATATCATTAAAAGAAGGTTAAGTATATATCAGCACATAAATTATTGAGGTCACCACGTTGGTGACACCAACAAGGAGCAGCAGAAGCGGCCAGGGAGCAACAGTTTGGAATATAGTCGAAGAAGCTAAAGATCGGAGTAAGGTTATGACTACAAGATGTGTATGTAAAAACACGTATGAGTCACTAAGCAAAGAACGAGAGGTATGACATGAAAAGCGCAATTAAATGGGAAGATGCAGAAGATAATAACTGATGATAAATCAAACATGTCTCAGCGCCCTCAGTGATACAGTAGTACTACAGAATGAAGAGAGAGAGAGAGATCTTGCTCGCAAGGTTGCGTGCATGCAAGGTCAATCATTAAGATCTTGCGACATGAGGGTAACTTCATCTGCCGTCAAACTGGCAAGAACACAGCCTTTTGGGATGTTCTCTCTAGGTGTCTGATCCTCATGGTGAATATGAAAGCATATAATACAAACACCATCTAGAGACATGGAGCCAATTTAAAGACGTAATGACCAGGCTCCTAAATGCAAATTCGGGACAATCCTAACACCAAAGGTCAAACCACGTCTCCCTGTTGCTCCCTCTTATATCATCCAAGTTAGCCAACACCTAAGTGCTTTTAACAAATGGGCACTCAGTCCAAATTAACATTTATAAATCACATCTTTTAATTTCATAAACAACACACAAATCAACTCAACTTCATAAAACATCATTGATTAAAATTTGTAAAAATACATAAAAACCTTTTTACAAAAATTCTACTAAAACAATTCCCATATGCAAATCACCTCTGTCGTGTTCACCCCTGCATTACCTGCCTATACAAAACTTAATCATGTATGACAATAGGGTAACACTTAATCAAAACAAGAGACCAAATGGTCGGTAGCTCATTAGTTCCTCGTTAATAACGGATACTACTCTACAAGTCATCTATCTTTTGAATGTGCTCCTAACCCCATCTATGCTACCTTGGGGAGGATAGGTATCCGAAAAATCGGAATACTGTTTATATTGTAACTCAATCACAATATACTTCATTGGCCAACATGTTTCATTCAAAACCATACAGTTTGACAAAGTGTTAAAGAACTTCATCAGGGGGACCATCTGTGCCCTTTAAACAATATCTCTTCACATAAGGTAGATCCAATCTTAAAAGAGACCGTCGCCTCCGCTACTCTGGAACACATGTGTGCCGACCGGCTCAGAAACGGCTATCCAGCCCAATGGCACCTTACTGGGTAGGACCAGTTCACCTTTCTTGAAGCTCAGAAAAAACTCAATTGGCCTTGAAAAAGACTAAGGTTGAAACGCGCGTCGGCTGTGTAAAGTGTCAATATGTTAAAACTGGCACCTCTACGTCCAAGATTGTATTTCATTAGTGCTGAATAACTAAAGAAATAAAACTAACCACTTGACTAACACTAAACAAACCTGACTCATCCATTTCCTGACAAAGCTGCCATACTAACAAATACCGGACCATCCAATCCCACCAGCGCCTACAGGTCCACAGTTTGTCAAACCCCACAACCAATCTTAAAAGAACCTTTAGCTGTGCACCACTAACTCTGTGCCACACAATTCATGACCTGGGGAAACAAAAAAGAGGGAAGATAACAAGGAACAACAGTCAGTGTCAACAAATTCACTGTCATTCTTCCTAGCCAGTACCTAAGTTTACTTTAACTAGGGCTTACCGTATCATCCTTTGTTATAATTAGTTCAACAACGGTTTCAGTAGGGGAGGATCCAAACAAATATGTCTGACCGCTCAAATCCTGAAAAACACGAGAGATTCCAAAAGACTCAAAATGGTGTAAAACATCTCATCTGGACAATATAACAAATGCTTTCAATTTTTTTACAGTATAACATATACTGCTAATGAAGAAGATCTAATTTCATTCAGTTCTCATCCTCTCATCCTATCTCTCCTTTCACATAGGTCATCTTAAGCTATTTGCATCTGATTAGGTTAGTATCAAACTAGACGCCATTATGTTCAGTCTGGTCATGCAGAAGGTTCACCGCAACGGTGCAATCAATACCTGTTCGTGGGAGGTCCCATTCTTCTTAACATAAAGATTACGGCAACCATGCTCCCAATTTATACGCTGCTAACTACTCATGGAGTGGTTCTCTGTATGCGTTACAGCGTAAAACGGTCAGCCGCTCAGAATTCTATATTTTCAGGGGACCTGTGTAACAGAAAAACACCCGTCATATCTCAGGTTTCACATATCACTGTGTCTACAGTTTTCGGCATCGTCACTGACTACACACCGCACACGGAATGGCACAGCGCAATGGACTCACCCCTCCTGTGGCTAGTGATTGATCTCTACGTCTCACATTTCTCACTCGGTGCGACGTCGCTCTATAACTGATTGGTATCCTAGCGTTCCTTATGTATGTACGTATATGTCATGTGACCACTTTAATGTCACATGAGCTCGTCACGTGATTCTATTCTACCTAACCTGCTGCGTATTACAAGTCTAATCATAACAGCAAAGAATGTCCTTACACGACACGTGACTGCATTCGATCTCACGTTTCACTGTGTCTCAAGTTCTATGTGAAAACAAAACATGTCCTCACGCGGCGCGATCTCATTACGTTTCACTGTCTGCAGCAATCAAAGCGACACAACGGCAAAACAACCTTGCTCCACAACTGTGAGTACTAGTCCCCCACAATAGTGTCTATCTTAATTATGCTGGTAACCTCACTCTTCTAGCGGCGGCACTCCACCGTGACTACAACTAATGTGTATATCTTTGATGACACTAAACGACCATCCAAGTTAATTCTCAAAGCGACCTCCTCTGTATAAGAACCTATGGGATAACCAAAATCAGTGTCTCCAGTTAATTTCTTCATTAAGTCCTATAACTGTTGACCTAGTTAGAAAAATCAACCACTGTTCTTTGTACTGCAGTTTTCTGAGGTCCGCATCAGCATTACTGGTTCTGTCCAATCGCCACAAGATAGTCCATTTCAATTGATCTGCATCATGGTGCATTGCCAAAAAATGACTTACCAACGGAGCCTGCACATTCTGGTTGTGAATGCAACTCCTGTGTTCCCCTATACGTGTGGTTACTTTGCGCTCAGTCATTCCAATATAAATTTTATGGCAAGGACACCACACTGCATATACTACATGTGAAGAATTGCAATTTGTGAGACTAGTTTGTTGCCACAACTTTGTAAGTCCCAAGTCGACCTCTCTTGTTCTACTGGTGTATTTACAATTAACACACTTCCCGCAAGGTACGTGCCCTACTGCTGAGGGTAAGCCCCACGCTTTTGTGATGCTGATCTGTTCTTTCCTTTTTAAAGCAATATCATTTTTAGCCAATAGTTCTTTCAAATTAGCCGCTCTTTTATAGGCACACATCGGACTGTCTAACGGGCTCTCACCTCCTGCCAAAACGTGCCAGTTTTTCTTAATAATTTTGATGACCTCATTCGTTTTTTCATTAAAAGTGCTCACAAACACAATGTTATTACTGTCCTGATTTTTTGCACGGTATTCAAGTAGTGCTTCACGATGGTTGTGAATCGATCTTTTGAACGCTCTTTTGACAATTTTCTTAGGATAATGCCTGTTAATCAACTTCGCTTTCAGTTGGTCGGCTTCTGTATAGAAAGTGGAATTCAACGTACTATTTCTCTTCAACCTAATAAACTGACCGAATGGTAAATTTTCACGAGTGTGCCTCGGATGGAAACTCTTAAAACTCAACAAGGCATTCTTGTCAGTTTTTTTATGAAAAGGTTTAACTTGTAGTATCCTTTGAGTATCCTTTGATCTTTGTCAACCACGATTGTGATATCTAGAAAATTAATATTTTCCGAGCTGTAAGTACATGTAAACTGTAAATATCGATTCTGCTGGTTAATCCACCCAAAGAACTCTAAAAACGAGTCAACTGTGCCATCCCATATTATCAGGATGTCGTCAATAAATCTACGCCATAAGGCGATATTCAAAAAGTATGGATTAGTAGTTTGAAAGATAAACTGCAATTCAAAATTTTCAACATAAAGGTTTGCTGCCGTCGGTGCCACTGGGGAGCCCATGGCCGTACCATGAATCTGATAGTTCAATTCATTGTTAAACATAAAATAATTCTCGGTGAGGGCCATCTCGGCGCACCACAAAATAAAGCTATTCGGTGTTACACCTGAATTTCTTTTGGCGAGTAGTACATTCTCTAATACCTCCAATGTGTCCTGTTGGGGTATACATGTGTATAATGCCACTACATCCAGACTCACTAACAATTGTGTTCCTGGATCAAAGGCCATATGTTCCACACAGTTTATCAATTTGGTTGTGTCCTGTAAGTACGAGAACATATTGAGGACAAAAGGCTTAAGGAATTTGTCAGCAAATTTCGCGAGTTGTTCAAGCAGTGACCCTGTACGAGAGACTATCGGGCGACCCGGGGGTTTGAGTAGTGATTTGTGGATTTTGGGTAAGGTATAGAATTTCCGAACAGAAGGTCGAGGTACGATAAGGTAATCATATTCCTGTCTACAAATCGATTCTCTTTCGAATGCTTTCTCGACTTTTTCTCTGATGAGTACTGATAGTCTTGCAGTGGGATCCTCCTTCAGCTTACGATAGTAGGAGCTGTCACCCAACTGTCGTTTGCATTCATCAATGTAGGCTGACCTATCTTGCAGCACCACTGCCCCTCCTTTATCTGCTTTGCGGATAATAATACTCTGGCTCTTGGCCAAAGATGTTATAGCTTTCTTCTCGATGTTACTTAAATTCTGAAATTTAGACGGAGTATCCTTTTTCTCCAGAACACTTAAGTCATGCCAAACTCTCTTCGCAAATACCACTGCCTCAGGAGTGTAACTTGCTACCGGGGGCTCAAAATTAGATTTCTTTTTCAAACCACTCTCATTAACAGTTTTCTCAAACTCTTTGTCCATAAAATACTGTTTAAGATGGATTTTCCGAAGGAGCTGCTCAATCTCACTCTAGTTTGGAATTTGTCATAATGCGTAGTAGGGACGAACCCCAAACCAAGGTTCAAAACTGTCGTTTCAATCGTACTGGGATTATACCCAGACAAGTTGACTAATAAGGGTGATTGCTCCGGGTCCTTTGTTCCTCCGCTGCCCACTGAATCTCTTCCTCTCGCTCGTCCAAAAAAGAAACCACGGACGCAGAAGCTTGTTGTTGCTGTGGTGGTGGGCCTGTATTGTATTGATTATTTCTACCTCCTCTTCTTGGTGTTCTCCTATTGCGAAAATTCCCTCTTTGTTGTCTACCTCTACTCCTGTAAGGTCTTTGGCCTTGTCCACTATGGAAGCTGCCGTCATTAGAACTGCCTGAACTATATGATGTGTATCCGTTCCTTTTTTGTTTCTGTTGTCCATATGTCCTTTGTTGTTGTATTCCTGGGGGTATGTACCCATCCTTCGTGTACGGATGCGCTCCTTCATGTGAAAAATGTATTAAATCCTTTTTCATCCGTGCGATTCTATCCTTCGTACAAAAACTTTTAAACTCTGTCATTTCACGTGTAATTTCTTCCAGACGTTTTTTATATGTATCGAGCGGTACCAATTTCTTAATGGCTTCTCCCATTTTATCAAGGTCTCCTGTGATTTTTAAAGTCATTTCTCTTGCCGTATCTATAATCAGGATTACCCAATCTCGACCGCATTTATTGGCTATATAGCTCCATTGTATGATAAAAATCTTTGTTGTCCAAAAATAAACCTGGTTCATTCCGTACTATTAAACCGGTTGGAAGGGTACCTGACCGTAGGTATTCAATCATTATAGACCCATGCAGTTCTGTACGGATTAGCCTTTTCTTCATTTGTACTAATTCGTCCCAATTACTAAGGTTGACCGACAAAGGTCCTTCACCTTCCTCAGAAAAAAAGGAAGCTTGTGCTAATAGTTCTTCTACATATTTGGAGTCATAACTCTTCGTCTTGTCTGCTGCCATCGTGGAGACAATACGTCTGCTAAGGTTACGCGACGCACTCTACCCGGAAATTCACTCAGCCAAAGGTCGCAAGTAGAATATAACTTACCATACACCGTTATTGTTCAGTCCTTTCTCGTGTTTTTCAATTTCTTTACAAAATACCCTACTTAAAGAAGTCTCACGGGAACACCCGCGCTTACAATACAAACACCATCTAGAGACATGGAGCCAATTTAAAGACGTAATGACCAAGCTCCTAAATGCAAATTCGGGACAATGCCTTTGATTGGGCAAGAGGAAAATTGATTCCTAAATGCCAATCAACTTAAATGTCCCTCAGGAAGCCTGTGGCATGATGCTTTGACCAACAGAGCGAAAGGTACTCAATAAAACCCTAGATGAGTTGTATGTCAGAGACGGGAAGTCTCTTGGTGCCCCCGGAATGAGTGCCGTGGTGTCAGCCTTTGCCCTTTCTGACTGAAAAGGCCATAGTCTTTACAGGTGGTTTTTCAGTACCAAGGTGTTGAAGAAGAGTTGTCGGATTGTTAATGATAGTTGAAAACATGACAGAATAAGGGAACACATTGTAAGTACTACAATCTTGGTAATGCCTGGCTTTACATCTGATATCAAAGCTGTGCATATTGACAACATAGGCTCTCTTTCAGGGCTTAGCTCACACTAAAACACGTTTTAGACAAAGCAAGAGTGTCTGCATCTACTGTAAGAATAAATGATGGCTATATGGTAGGTATGTTTTAATGCACCGTTTTGATAGGGTCCAGGATCAACTGCTAAAATCAGAGAACAATGTAAAAATCACTTTCTTCGCAATCATGAGCTACTGTAAATAGAACATCACAGCCTATGATGTCTAACAGAGGCAAGAATACAGACACCATGATGTAATAGTTAATGTTTCAGGGGCCATTTCATTAAGACAGGGCTAGAGGACACACTGTAAGCTTGTAATTTAAAAAATATATTTACGTCAGGTTTTGTATACTTAAAAATTCATTCACAGGCAGATACAATGATTTGGCCATCATTACAATATTGTATGGTCAATGGCGGGGCTGTACGCTCCCACTGGATCATACCAGTATACGTCAAGCCGACACTGTGTCCCTTCCTTGCACATATATTTGTATGGATACAACAAGGAAAGGCATGGAATATTGAGAGAATAAATCCGTAAACATGGTTGCTCAAGGGATGTTCAACACTTAAAAAAGGAAACAGATGGCACAGAATCAGACAATCAAGCTAGAACGGAAATTGTTGAATAATCCGTGGTAGTTGCCCAACTCAACATTACTCAATCTTTTGACCTATGAATTAATGTATTGTCTTTCATAAGGAATGTGTCTAATGCTCCACAAGGTCGTTAAACAGCGTAGGAAGATTTGAGGGGTAACGGACACAATCAAGGAGGACATATGAGGAGAATGGTCCAGATTTTGGGTCTGCTTTTATACCAGACAGCGGCTTGAGGAAGCATTTACTTAGCATGAGCTACTATACTGATGAATGTACCCAGACCGTCCAAGCGCATGCCATTGGTTGGGGCTGGCCGATATAGACCAAAAGTCATATCTCAATATTGTTGGGCTGAATGGCGATATACGATATATATCTTAATATTGTTTATGCAAGTTAAAGGCTCAGTTGTGAGCCATAAACGACATGTGGATGTCACAAATACCTTTATTTTTAAGACATAAAGTGCATATACAGGGTTACTCTTCCTGTGAATACACACAGTTGTGTGAATATCAAAATGTAAATACAAAATTGGAGTATATGTAATAATTTATATAGCTTGATGTTAACGCTATTGTCTCATCCTATATCGATTTAGAAAATATATCGATATATCTCAAAAACCCGATATATCGCCCAGCGCTACCACTGGCGAATGCTTTGTTTCCTTTTGTATAAGTCTGACTGGTTGGAAGCTGCAGTTCCAGGGGCGGGGTTAATCAAAGTCACACATTAAGTACATTGGGGAATTGGGTATGGGAGAAGGAACAGTCCCAAGGGGTTTCAATGGTTATTGCTGTTAAAGGAGAAGTAAAAGGATTTTCTTCAGATGCCTCCCGAAATTTAGAAAACAAATATCAGATCAAATGTGTGGCAGGGGGTTATGATATCTACAAGCAAATCTTTTGACTCGGGTAAGGCAAATATACATTTACATTCACAGATAACAGATGGCTGTCCACTGGAGCGGCCATGAAATCGGCATGCATAGGGAGGATAGCTCAGGGCCAACGTGTGTGTCTTGCAAGCAAGATAAGGCAGGCTCAACACAGGTTTCAATCCTGGACCCATGCTTAGAGACTGGTCCCTGGTATTAAGTGCATTATAGAATAATCATTAATTAATTAAGGCACAGGGTCATGAAGTGTGCCACTTCCATGATCACAGTCAATGCATAGCCTGGACTGTCAGTGTGATGTGGTCCGGGAGTCTGGTGACTGAAGGTGAGCCCAGTGGCATTATTTTGGAATATCTGAGGTGTTTTTCCCTGCAACCATTTGTAAATGGTGTTGCAGTATTCCGAGAAGGTGATGGACTACTGCATGCTCTAATGCTATTTGTTAAACAGAGGTAGAATGAGAAGAACTCTTCAGAGTACGCGCAAGAGGTAGACTGAGCTGTTGAAGACTCTATTCACTTGGGCAGTGAAAGAGGGCGAACTTTTCGAAACTTGCATCACCGATTGCAGTATTATTTATGCATGCTGAAGGTTGTATCAAGGAGTATGTCACAAGAATAGTAGTGGGACTAAGCCTTAAGGATAATGATGTCTTATGTTTGTTTATTGAGCAACATCCAATTCAGTTTCATCTAATACTGAACTTTAATCAATGAATGTTCCCTAAGATATCTCCAATTTAAGGTGGATCTGGATACCATTGACATGTGACAGCTAATGGGTGTGAGCTACACAGACATGATTGGTCATGTAGATAATAAAAGAAAATAGATGGAAAGGCAGTTCCTTAAGGTGTTCCATGGTTGGCACGTGCGGGTTTGTATAGAAGTGTCTGAGTTAAATGTGATGGCTGCACTTTCAGAAACAAAATGAAAATCAGATGATGGCCATGTTTCCCTGCCATTGCAGTGTAGTTGATAATGTCAAGCGCTGCTTCATATCTACCAGCAAAGACCTAATCTTGCCCGCAAGAAATAGGAATCTCTTCTCTGATGTTCAGAATTTAAGTTTCAGGAACCGCCTAGGCAAAATTCAACCCTACCATTTGCATTTAACATTGATGGCTTCAGGGTATCTCCTTGAGGGTATCCATTGAGATGGCCAAGCTTGTACATCAGGTCACAGAATTGCTGGACCTTACCAGATTGCGGGCAATAAGAAGTTAGAGGGAGTAAAGGTAGGTGAGAGAAGGAAGGTGAATGGGCGAAGGTACTGCCTGGGCAAGGGGAGTTCAGGAGACCCCTCATCGCTGCCAAAAAAGAGGTTTGAATTTTTGAGGTCATGCAGGAGGTATTGGTTCTACAAAAATAGAATATGGTAATTCAAAGATTATGGTTATGTGCTGTTATGCATGTTAAAACCCCCTTGTGGTATCTTGCTGGCTTGACCAGAAAAAGGTTTTTCCAATAAGTATATTTCCCCAATAGATAAGGAAATTGAAGCAAAACTTCTTAGCATGCCACTCCTCAGCTGCCTTGTTCTTATATGCAGTTATTTGTGTCAGACTTTTCATGAAATGTGCACACATCTGTCTATCCCTGCAAGCAACTGACTGGTACCCACTAGAAACTTGGAACAATTGCGAGGACTGAAAAATATTTTTTTTTTACAGCTCAGGTTCTTGGTGGTAATCTCGTTTGTCGAAATATGTAGAACGTAAGGTTCCTTTGCACTGGCCAAAAAAAAGGATTTATTTGAAACAGTCACTTGATGACATGTATTCTTCCCAAACACAAAACACAGATAATAAGATACGGTGTATGCCAGAATACGTCAAACTCTTTGCTAAAAAAGCTAACAAAAGTTGAATTTGCCCCTTCGAGAAATCAGTGGTATTCAGTGGTATTTTAGCTTCCTGCTGTTTAATGCATTAGAGGGTTGTTACATTTGTAGAAAATTCATGATCACTAAGATTATTGTCAAGAAAGGCTGAGATGTGTTCTGGTTAATCACATTTATTGAAAAATGATTTTTTTTAAAATACATCAGAGCAGATGATCAGTCTCAAACAGCCAAATATAGACTCTCCGCTGAGTGGGGTTTTATCATTCTTGCTGCTTGATGTAGAAATTAGATAGTTGCATGCAGTTCTGTCTCTAGGGAGGGGCTGAGGGAGAACTGCCCCCCTTTCGCAATGCCTACCACTCCTCAAACCCATCTGCAGTAGTATGACGCCCGACACTGGGCAAACGCAGCACATAGAACATTTGAGACTTTTTCAAATCGTGCTGACTTCCTTTCTTGTCCACTTAAGTCAGCTGAAATGTGTGTGCACTGCAGTCAATATGAACGGCACTCTAACACTCCCCCCCACAAAGCCCTCTGCCAGACGCCTTCCTTATTTCCTGTGTGTTTTGGCTTTCTTTCGGTGCTCATTTTCTATATTGACTAGGGCAAAGCTAGAGATTAGAGTTGGTCTGCACAGCCCAGGCGGGCGGGATGCCCCAGTCCTGGAGCTTTTTATCTAGACAACGTGATTGTTGTATGTGTCTGTGTCCCATCATTTTGAGCAGGGCAAAATACTCCATGTTTTCATGTACCTGTATCTTGCTATAATAGTTGATATAGCATGGCATTTTTAAGGGCAGCACTTCATGCGTCATTACTCCCGCTAAGCGCTGGAACAGTGAGTGGTATTGCTACTAAATCTAATTGTGTGTAATTGATCCCCCTCATAAGGTTAAAGGGCTGCTGAGATTTGAACTTGAGAAGTGGAGGCTGGCACATGTCAGAGTGCAGCGTTTAGCTCACTGCGCTATCCACTTGCCTAGAGTATGATACGTGCAGTTAAAAAGAAAAGTTTGTTATGACATCTACCCATCACCCTCTCATGTCCCCCAGTCCTTTTTCAATCTAACTTTTTATAATGATTATTAGACATGTTTATAAAACATGTGCCATGACATATTCCTTCTACTTCAAATCTATGTAATAATAGGTGGCAATTAATACAAATTGTATCAATAATTCCAGATAAAGCTCAGAAAAACGTCATAGGCTTGAATCGGTGTTGCTTTCAGTGTGCCTGCTGCTACTCTTGCTCACCTTCAGAGATGCTCTTATTAGGATCACACCCTTTATGTCAATGAGATGTGCATGAATGTCGTTGTTATACTGGCATGTCTAAAGCTGAATGTGACTGTGTTATGAATGGATTGGCAGTGAGATGACAGTGCTTTCTCACAACAGGCCAGGGAAAGGAAGCAGGATGTTTCCAATCTATACATTGGCCTCAATGCGAATTCGTGTGCGGCAAAAAGAGGATGGTAATTCTGTTATCAGCCACCTTTGTTGGCGGTTATGGAATTACCACCAATTGCACTACACTGCTCAGTTGAACGTTTGGGGGTAAAGTGTAAGATTCACCACCAACAAAGAGCTTGGGATAAATCCTTCACTTTTCCTCCATAAATCGGCGGTATGGTTAAATTGCCAAAAATTCCCATACAGTCTAAAGGACTCCAAAAATGAGGACTTGCACCACACTTAGACCACCAATTTATCACCAAACTCAGAATGAGGCCCAATGTCTTTTGCAGACACACACACAGATATAACACAATTTGTATTTTTCAATGCCCCGTGACTTTTGCCTGTGAGTCCTGAGTCTCCCTAAATATAATTCCTGGATGTAGAAATTGATAATTTCAATGATATCAAAGATCCTCTCGATATTTTTTTTCCTTTTTTGTATTTACAGTCAATTGATTTCTGCTTATGAAAAAGATCTCATTCTATATAAGATTTTAATTTACAAAATATAAGTACAAATATGCTTTATTGAAAAAGAATCACCTTAGATCTAACTGTAGCCAGGCATTAATATAAATGGCTGCTCACGTGACAGGTGAGGCCGGTGAACAAATGCTCGCCTCCAATCCCTGGCCATGGTTCCCATTACCTGCCAGCATCTGAGCTGCTCGCTGCTGCTATGTCTAGAAACGGGGTCCTGCCAACCGAACTGCAATAGACTAACCGTTGCCTACATATTTCAGAGATCAAACTCCATGGGCCTGATTGCCAACACGTGTTTCAATGGGAAAATCCTATTGAAAAATTCCCTGTGAATCAGGCTCACCGATCATTGCATTCTTTCTCTGAATCCAGCACACAACAAAAAGAAACTTCCAACAGGGATTTGTTTTTATCAGAACGGGATAGCAATAATGTTGTAACACCGGTCGTTGTCAAATGGTTTCATTTCCGAAGCCGAGCAAATGTTAACCCCAGTCATGGATTTGCCCAGAATGAAATAATCCATTGCCAGGGGCATGACACACTCGAGGCTCAGGAGTCTCCCAGGGCATTCCCAATACTCTTTAATTCCCTTGTACTCATTAGGAGCAACTTCATAGAAAAGGGATCGGCCCTGGTTGCCTTGACAGTAAACAATACACAGCAGACATGCTTAAAGGCGAACATGATTTCTCTCGATTCCTCCTTGCATTTTGGCCTGAATATAATATGGGGATCCACAAGAAAGCAGAAAATAATTCTAAAGGTGTGCTCTCCGGGGTAGGATTTTCAAATCCTACACCGCAGAGGAAGTCTGGTCTAATGAATGGCTGTGCACCTGCCTTGCAAGCACAAGGACTCCGCGCAAATCTCCCATTTGCCACTTCATACAGAGCACATTCAAAAATGCACATCTGTGAATGCAAATGAAATAACTAGATAAGATGATGTTTAACCCATTTTCCTCTTTATCTGAGGCCCTTCACTCTAGCACATCTTAGTAATGTCCAGCACAAACCCACCAGAAATGCTTTGTGGAAAGGAATCTCAAGACTTTAGAGAGTTTATATTTACATCTTATAAACAAAAACAAGTCTATCATCCTTCGATGTTTGATTCAGCAAGTATATGTTCACAAGCTATATTTCACTGTTTCACTCAATAACAGTAGGACAATTGAAATATAAGAAAATAGAATATATAACACAGAGTGAATGCCAGTTTTATAGATTTCCCAGAAATATATCAGGGTTCGAAAGTGCTGGGGGCTATTTAGCTCCTGCTTGTTGCCTGGAAGATTTTGGTTGGGTTTACGCCAACATCTTCCTGATGCCACTTTTGGCTCCCCGGCCAACTCGGGCCACACACATTATTAACTCTAAGGGCCTGATTTACAAAAACAATTTTGAATGACAAAACTACATTGAAAAAGGTTTTGTAGATCAGGCCCTGAGTTTGTAAATGTGTATACACACATAAGCATGCCACAGGCCTAACGCAGCCAGAACCCAGTCTTGGTGTCCACCCGCCAGACTGCACACAATGAACCGATAACAATACCACCACACCTAATGCTAGAATGCAGCTACCATCAAGCAATTAGATCAGCTGCACACTTAACTGGTGCACCCAAGCACCCTTCGACATCAAATTCTTTCAACTGACCTAGACTACGGTCCGAAGGGCGTTCAACCTACCAGCGCTTTGAGGTCATACCAATGATATATAGAGCGCTTTATAAATTACTAACAACATAACATAAAATATAAAGGAAATTAAAGGACAAAGCTACTAGACATTTGAAGAATAATATATTATCTATATTGCAGAAAAGATAAAGGGACTGATTCATGGAATTTGTGCGCCAAAAAACAGGGATTTGTGCATCATTCTGCCTGCAAATCCTTGTTTAACAAATGGGGATTTGCGGGGGTCGAATGGTGCACAAATTCACGTTTTTCGGTGCAATAAATTCCATGAATCAGCCCCAAAGTGTGCATGTAATGCCAAGGATAGATTTGCAGAGTGTTATGAACTAGGCTGTTGTAAGCTCCGGCTCATGAAATCTTATTGTTGATCCATATAAACATTACTCTGGTATATTTTCTGAATTTTCCATGCAAGCGTTCGGAGGTTATTACGAAAAGTCATTTTCTGAAACACAATAGGAATTTCGTCTTAACCTTAATTAGGCCTTGCTCTACCGCGAAAGATATATATATATATATATATATATATATATATATATATAGAGAGAGAGAGAGAGTCCAGTGAATTGCAATATTTTGGGGTACTCTACCCCATTTATCCGCACAAGTACACACAGACGCACGAATGGGTGCATCTCCATAAATGCACATATGTGCAGAAGCAAACACATCCATGCGGATCCATACAGACACACACACACTAATTTCATACACGCAGATTCGTACATTAAGGCACATGCACACACATGCATGCATGCCAACACATGTGCACATAGATAGAGGTACATGTATAATTAAACATGTACGTAGGCAAATCAATGTGTTCTACTTACCAATTTATTAATCCAGAAATAATCATAACAGTCTATTGATAACTATTTGAAAACATCATAACAAAATAAATATAGTCAGACCTTTTCAACACAGCAGAACCAATGTTAGAAAATAACAAGAAAAATGTGTTTAGTGACAAAATGTAAAAAGGACATACATTACAAAGGTGATGCATTATGCAGTCTCTTGTGAAATAATACCACTTTCCAAAGCATCCGTCACTTTGTCTTGCTCGCACTACGTCTGCCCTCACTCACAAAATCTCTCACACAATTTCTCTTTATTTCTCTCTCACTCGGTGTTTATCTCTCTCTAATCTCTGCTAGAATTGTGTGTGGTAATAAATGGAGTTCAGCTATCCTGGTGCTACAATGTTCAACTAACAAATTCCATTCTTTAAACACAAAAATTGAATCATTCTCTTGTAAGAAAATCTAAGAGGCATTTTAAAGTAGAGTTGGGATTGTGTATCCATGCAACTCCATCACAGTTTCACATGAGAAGCTGGACTGCTCGGAGATCAAACTAATGAGAGCTCACACTAATGACTGAGGAAGTCCTTAAGATAGGGCAGTTTTTAGGATTGAATATACAGAATCACCCACAAAAACCAGCACTCTCAAATGAAGGCTGTTTCACAGGGGTGTGGTTGGTTGTATTGAGACGCCGTTTTTCTTCTCATAAAAATAGTTAAGAAACTCTTTGTAGTAAATAATATCCCAAGTCTACACACCTCTATAAATCAGGTGACATATTGGGTTCAGTGATCCTTTCAGCCCTTTCCATTTACTAAGAAGCAGCCATGGAGGTACATAGGTGCCTATATAATTCCATACCGCCTACATTTCAGAGGGTTAGCATGTGCAAACTCTCCCAAAAATGTTCTCCAAATATTTCCGATTCACAGAGCCTAAAATTCTATTTTGCACACGTTTGCAAACATTGGGGGTAGCAAAGCAGCCACTTTGCAAAAAGCACCCATCTGAGTCCAACCACAGCCCCCAAAAAAAGTTAACTTTCTATTTCTATGTTTTCTATTTCCAGCACAGGAGTGTTGGGAATAGAAACAGATGTTTACACTGCAATATGGCCATGTAGGGGCCTACCTGGGCCCAGTGGGATTGTGGGGCATATTATAAGGCTCTGTGGGGCGGTAGCAGTAGTACCCCTTAATCCCTCGGAGAGCCCTCAATTATTTGCCCTGAGTGACCTCAAACTTTTCTGGACTAATCTCTGGAAAAGATTGGAAACTTCACAGACTTAGTTTACCAACCCGTACCATTCAGTTGACTGATTCTTAATAGATTTGTATTGTTTGTAGACTGAACTGTTGATATGCACATTTGGGAATTGCTTCACTTTTGGCAAAATACAATATCCCATTCCTTAAGGCAGGTGAATGCACTGCACATTGGCACCCATAACCAGATTAACTGACAGCACCTGGTCACTTAAACAACATCTGTTGCCACAAAGCGATTTACTAACATAAACATTTTAAACATTTGAATTGAAAATAATGTTTGCTGAATTAACATATCTGCTATGGCCATTGAGGTTATGTGGAGTAGACATTAAAAATAAGGAACTTACAAAAAGGACCTGTCTCATTTTGCCATTACCACATTGGCTTTTTAGACTCCGGGAGTTGCCAATTTGCATACGTGAAATGAAATGAGCCGCAATGTGTTTTCACTCAGGAATTTCGGTACACTCAATTATTTCCAAATGAGTCATTTAAATAGGCTGGACAAAAATTGTATTAAATGAAATCTGTTTGCCATTTAGTCACTTGCTCCACATTTGCACGGGCCTCCCAAGGAAGCCTTCCTCTGCAGATGAAGTAACTCAAGCGACGCGAAAAATAATTCAGCGTTATGTACATTGATGGTTTTTACAGTCATCCTTTCTTTTGATCTGCCCTTCTATATTTATCCAACATAAAAGTTAAAGAAAAAGCCCAACCACTTCCTAAAACAGGTTTGCCTGCTTTTAATGAGGGGATGCATGTATATTTTCAGACATTCAAACCATAGCCAACACCAAAATTATTATCCTTTCTCTTTCTCCACCAGAAGACGCGGGTGCGTCAGATGCGAAATGGAGCACTGCCTAGATTTCTGAAGTTTACCACTGTTTGAGATAATCGGCACTGGATGACATCATGAGAAAACCACAAATGCAAGCTGCTATTTGTTTTACTTCTGTCTCTCATTAGTCTCATTTCTACCGGACTTAAACTCACACTAAACATTTGCTAAGATCTGAGAGGAGCTGTGTGAAATCTCTAAAAAGGGAAAGAGCTAGTATGCAAATGTTCCCTCAGCAACTTATACAGAACATTCAGGCCACAAGGTTGCCTTGCTAGCCAGGCACAGAATATGGCTTATAAGAACAAAGTGTGCTTTCAAGAGCCTCCCGCTATAGACTGCGGGCAGTAGTTTCCAGTGTTCAAGTTTGCCAATATCCCAAACTCTCCATCAATTGTTCTAATGGCAAAATGTGTGTAAATAATTATTACACTTATAGTGTTCCCTACAATGTTTCCTTATAATCAAACAATATTGATTAAATAACTAATTAAATCACACCAATGTTAGGACACTGGACAGAGCTAGATAGCACAATCTTATCTTATAATTGGTGATAAAACACATTTATTTACACTTTGCAGAATTTAAGTATATGACATGAGGATAAACAGTATACACCAATATGTTTTACATTAAAAGAAAATATGTAATCTACAATATTGCAATTTGAATTATTTTGTTGATATTTCAAAATCAACAAATTGCTCAAGGAGAACCTATAATGACTCCAAAGAAACTTCCACTAATAAAGGGTCTTCTCTGCTATATGTTTTTAAAGAATATGTTTAGCACTTAATTTAATGCATACCCCCAAATAGCCTTTACATTATACACACTTTGAAATGAGAACTTTATGTGGCTGGGATAGCGACATTCAGCAGACCAGAATTGAATCCGGCTAGCCGCGTATTGCTCCGAATTTGGACAAAGTCACCGAGCATTGTCACCACATTAACCTGACTGTAGAGGTTCTCCATGGAAAATATATAGAGTATTTTAGGGATTGCTTTTTTCCAGCTGTCATCTTCTGAGATAATGCTTCGATGTGTCTTTGCTCTAGAAACCTACCACTGTACACTGGCCCTTTGTTAAAAGCAAACTGATAACATAGCTAAACCAGAAAATACTTAAGATTGTAAAGAAATGTTAACTATCTGTAGAGGAGCAGACAAATATGTCATTGTTATGCTCCGCCCCCTCACCTTTGTCATGTTGGAACAACAGTGAAAGAGTCGTATGCATGACACCAAGCATTGTCCCGATGCTGCATCGAGTGTACGAGAGACGTTATGCACTCAGATATCCGTATCGAATGTACCCTCGTACTGAGACAGTAGTAGGATGTCGACATACTGCAATGAACACTGAACAACTGTAAAGAAAATCTAACAGCTGCAGAATGACATCTGGAAGTAAAGATACATGGACACACTGAAACGATCTATGAATATTCAAAATCATAAACAATGTAACTGAAGCAACAAGAGAAACATGTAATCAAGTCTGAAGAACTCATGAGTATCAAACAAACAAGTGAGACGAGGCGAAGTGAATGTATATACGTGGAAACACAAGGTAAAGGAGACATATAGAAGCTTGCTGCGATATAACCTATATTGTGACTAAAGAAGCCATGGGGGAAAAAGATGGACGTCGGAGTCATATTGAATCTAACTGAACTACCTCAGAAACAGTCGAAAGCTGCAGAGATGGGAGTTGCTGGAAAAACAGTGTCATGTGAAGAATGGAGAGGAGCCTCTTGGCTTGGGATCAAGGATGTCAAACAAGGAATAATTGGAAGGCACAAAGAGAGTCAAGAGGATAAGCCATGGACATGACACATATTTCTTAGATTAAGCTAATAAGAAAACATCAACAATTGACATGTATTGGATAATTCTAAATGCAGCAAGCATATGTGAGATGGAGTGATCAAGTCTCCAGAGGCCAAGAGGAATAATAGCACCTAGTACAATTAAATCAAATAGCAGTAAATAAGAGGTCGACATGGACAAATTTGTGGTCTCCTCACACGTGACTCAGAGGGTGAAAACAAGGGCCATTCATTAGGCTCTGGATGAAGATATGGGTGTATACACACTCCCTAAAAGATCTGAGAGCAAAGAACAGGCCACAAGGCCAACTACAAAAGAGAAACATTGGCTAAGGGCCTGACCAATGAGAGGTGATGAACTAATTGGAGAAGGGACATTGTTCTCTGCACCTGGGTTTTTTGCTTACATGCTGCCAACGAGCCAAAAGTCCAAGGTTGGGAGAGAATGCCAACCAATCATATGGGTCCTTGCAGCAACCTGCTATACAAAGTTGCACAGGCCAATCTGCTACTGTATTCTGTTATAATCAGTATTAAAAGTATTTAGAGGTAGTTTCATTAACACTTACACATACTATATGTACATATGTTCCCTTAACCATCCCCTCCCTTCAATTGTTTTTAAGTTTGCCGCATAGGATTGCGTCATAGCTGACACATATTGAGGTATAAAGCCTTTGCATAATTATAATCGTTTGACAGTGGCAGACTACTGCTTGTGGTTCGCCAGATTACCCTGCCTTATTTTCAGGGCTGGCAAAAAGTAGATTTTATGAAGGGCGAGCACCATTTGCATAGTACTCGACCTTACTGGCGAGTATGGGGATGTTAAACTTTAACTTGACATTTACTCCAAACCACCTTGTTTGCAGTAGCTCGCAAATAAAATGTATACTGTGCATGGCTGGCCTATTGGGTGGCAGCATTGCACCAAATCGGAAGTGGGCTTATGGTGGCACGCTCCACCTTATAGAAAACACTGGTATATATTTTGTCACCCGTCAGTATGGGGCAAGTGCATTTCTCTTAGGTTGAGTATGTGTAAACTAAGGAACAAGCCTTGCAGGTCTAGTGGGATTTTTACAAACTTGCAAGGCCTGATTTTGAACTGACAATAAAGTAATACTTTGCCATATTCTTTGGTTCTGTCCGGTTATTTTGAGTCTGGGATCATTTAGTATGGTAATTCAAGTATGTGCATAACAAATGCTTCAAGGTGCTATTGCACATATATTTTATTCATTCCTCCACCATAAGAAACACAATCCTGAGTATAATTTCAACACCAAGTATCAGAATTGTTTATTGATAGTTCTTTACAGTTGCCTTATTTTAAGACGTTTAACTCAGATGTAAAGTACTTTGCCAAAGTACGTAAGCCTGAGGAATCTTCAAGTGCAGGTAAATTCCAAATACTATTCACGCCAACACATCTATCCTGTATCAGTTGCAGATCACACCTCCTGCCGCCATCAGATGTTTCTAGTCGGGCCTGATTGGATTATTTGGATATTTAGATCTTGACCAATTCAAATTTGACAACAGTCCTCAGGATGCATAAAGTGTATGGTTGCAGACTTGGTACAGCAATGGGAACACCTGTCCATAACTTTAGCTTACGAATGATTGATGAGAGGATATGAAGACAGCCATAATCAGGAATGAGGACAGCTAAACATTAAAATATACAGTATAGCACAATGTGAAGTTTTTCCTTTCTTATTTTGATACTGCTTGCTTCCTTGTGGCTATTTCTTGGAATTGATATGCTTCCACACCTATTCCCTATAGGACATACGTCAAAATGTGGCCCGTCAATCCCCCACGTAGGCTCTGGCCCACCCAATTGCCAGACAAGCCTAGAGTGTTTTGTGTTTGCACTGTGCTTAGTAGAAAAATGCAAATGAACATAACAGCGATAAAAACTGACATTAGCAGCCAAGAAATATAGAAGATGTGGGGTGATGGAAGTCTGAGAGCTGGTGTTATGTGCGCGTGTAATATGTACAATGTTAGCAACTTTATCAAAATGTTCAACCTTTTTATATATCTTCTGTGGGTGTCGTGTCTTTGTGAAGATGGGATGGATTTGCAGAATAAACCCTCCAATACCACATTTTGGCCAACGGCTTCAGTGTTGCATCAACGCCTGCCGAACAATCTATAGGGGCCGGAATCTATTAGCTACTCATCTAATCATGGTCCATCATTTGGGAAAATCTTATTGGAGAAGAAAGCATGGCGCAGAAGAGCTGTACAAGAGTGACTCATATGGGCCTGATTCACAGAAGCCTTTTATAATAGCACATTCCCACTGAAAAATGCTCTTATGAATCAGACCTATAGATTTTCCCCATCAGGTGCATTCGTTTGGATCCCGTGTATGACAAACAACCATAAAGGCATAAAATATTGACTCTATTCAGCATGGGGACATACATATAAGCAGAGATGGGGTATACCGGTGCAGATTAGAGGTAAAGTCAACGTCAGTAAATTTAATTTGGGCTACATGGTATCTTGCTATCAAGCTGAAGATCTGAAGTTGCTTCGGGGTACTGTAGTGTAGAAATCACTTTCAACTGAAGGAACTGACATGTTCTAATCCGTCCATACCTTCATGACCTTTCTCTGTTAACCATGCCAAAGTGTGCAACAAACTGCCGGTTGCCTTCAGAATTGTGGCAGATTTGTTTACTCATTGTGCAAGCAACTGAACATTCTGCTAGTGGATATGTTTTAGGGTCTTGGTTTTATTGTTTTAGAAACCAGATTGAACGGACGTATCTGCTCGCTGGGCATGTTTTACCGTGCATGCCAATTTTTTTTTATTTGACCCTATTTCACTGCATATATATGCGGGGGGCCCCTGCTGCCCCGCTATACGCCCCACCTTCAATATTAACTTAACCCATGCCCCAAATATATCTACAGTGAAATGGGACTTTATAAATTCGACATTACGGAATGTGAAGTGATGGGATGAAACTGATCAAGCTTCCTTTTGGGTAAGGTATATTCTACTTATGCACTAGGGCGTTGAATATGTTTTGTTCTTGCCCACTCTCATGGAACTTCGTGCAAAATTCGTACTTAATAATATAAACACACATATAAATAGAGGACCTATATTTAGCTACCTCACAGACCTGTATCATCTGCCTTCTCTAGGCCCCCTCCATATCTTTTCCATTGCAGATTTAATAGGCTATCTTTGTGATTCCATACTATTGTATCCTACTACTGTGTCCCCTTGTTGTACATATCTCTGTTGTTCCATGTCTAGGCTACAATGTACAAAACCTAACACATTATTCATAACCCAATTTCATTCTACGAATATCTTTATTATAACATCAATCCAAAACCAGTCTGTATGATCCTTACACTTTTCAATCAGCCGTGACTGTGTCTCAATGTCTATTTATTTATTTATTTATTTATTTATGCATTTATTTACTACGCGGCATAGCCCACAGGTATCAGGGCGATGTAGCATTTTTAGGGCGCAATCTAGGTATAAAGCCACTAATGTGCACCATAGTTTATATATAATGTAAAGTTAAAACATGGCACATCACAGTAGACATCTCAGTGAGTAAACTCTAGTCGTAAATAAGAAAAGGCATCCTTCTAAAATGACTCTGGAATGGCATAAAAGCAATCAGGCTGGCGATCCGGGCAGTTGGACATGCACGTGCGGCGGCTTGGGACATTACTGAAGGCTCCACGCCTATGCATCTGGCTAGGAAGAAACAAGCTGTACCTATACATAATGAATCCGAAACAACAAGGGAAGGTGGAAGGTGGGCCCTGGGCACAGCATCCATTGCACAAGTGCCCGGGGAGCTCATTCTGCAAGGCAATGTTGATGGGGGTAGCCAACACTTCTGGGCTGGATTAGCTTATAAATGCCATCAGTACTATCCCCCCAAACGAATCAGAATATCAGAATACTCCGGATGCAGTCAATAATCTCTGCTATTGACTGTGCTGCAAATATGCTGACGTCGGCAGCCGCCTGAGAGTTGGCATCGATTGTACTATTTTACACTTTATTTTACCATTAAGTGCTAACAGCCTTGGGAGCAGTCATTGTCACTTCTGAGCGGGTATTGTCCTTTTATAATGACCTATCCTGTGGTCCAGAACGCGTAAATATTCCCGCAAAAGGTAAAGTTTATAAAAAAAATACTTATGCAATACAAAAAACACCCAAGATAATATGAGCACAAAAGAAAACATTTACCGTGGCAGAAAGATTTTCTTGACCTGTTGCGCATAGTAGCTGAGGACATCAGACGGGTATGCTCTGACCGCATACCTTTTTTATAGAACCAAGGAGTACGAGATATGCAACACTTCCCATTTGATCTGAAGCGACCATTGAGGCCGTTCAAGAAAATTCACGCCGATAGCTAAGGCACGATAAAAGGATATTAACGCATGTCCTGGCAAATCATAGGCAGACAAGGACAAAGCGCTCAAGATCAGGTTTGGTGGGTTAGCGGTGCACTTAGCCGTCCCAGCAGCGGAAGCGTCCCACCTCTGAGAAGCAGGCTGGGAAGCAGGAGAAGTGTCAGGCAACTGGCCATGTAGCCGAGCTGACCGTGTTAGGCCTTGTATATACATCGGCGATGATTTAAACACATTACACCCATGCAGAAAGCTTCGAGCGCATTTAGATATTTGAATTGTTAGATCACCCCTTTCACTCCAGAGCGGCGCAGACTGCCAACTGCCAAAAAAGTACACACATCAAAATAGGTTACCTTTGTTCAAACAATGCCGCTGTTCATTATATAACAGAAACTGTCAGAGTTAATCTCTCAAGAGCCCAGATCTGGCAAATTCTTGGAGCTGGGATGGCTGGAAATGGTTTGAGGCAAAACTGAAGCATATTGTTTAAGTAAACCTCGCAGGGAGCCCAGCGCGCGACTGCTGAGCTTTGCGTGGCTGTCTCGAGAGTGTTCGCCTTCACAAGCTCCGAGGGTTGACAATCGCCGCTAGAGTGGAAACAAAGTGCGCCAGGCGAGTCTGGCCGCCCGAAACGTCTCACTACACGTTTGTCAAATTTCCTGTACAGGAGTCAGTGTGGAACACTAACAGCTCGTAAAATATGTCACCCAGATCGAGTTATGCGGACATCAAGGTCTCTACTGCGTTGGACGAGCCGATGATCAACTGCTTAAATTGAGAGGCGCCATTTGTGCAGTTTAATAGAAAAGCAGATCCATACGTTTAAGGAGCTGCACAGATAAACAACTAACAAATGTCAATAAGCCATTTCGCAGTGATAAGAAATGAAATGCTACCCCATTATTTCTTTCCTAGCTTCCCTCGCCTCCCACCAGTGCCTTTGCGCCCACTCAATGCATTGATTCTGTTTTGCCGGCCCAAGGGGGAAATTTAGACAGGGAAAGGAATGTGGCATCCTGGTTGGCTTCTCATGTTAACTTTAGGGTGGTGTCCCTTAAAATGGAAGGATCGACACACATCTGGATCGCCAGTGAAACCGCCACCGCGCGCCCCAGCGCCATGCCAATGTGCGCGGCACTCAATTGGCACGGCTTGTTTTTCAGTTATACCCGAGGCAGTCGGTTTGTTGTGGTTCCCGGAAAATTATAAGTATTGTCTTTTCCCAGGACTTTTCTGAGCTGCCTGCCTTATCCTGTAACTCCACAACAATGCTACCTTTAGAGGTCGTTGGGCCCTGGCCTTGTTTCACCCTTTTTTGCATTTCCAACGATTTTTCATGGTGCGCAAATCTGGATTGTTCACTGTTTTATTTACTATACAAACGACTGACTCTATGCCGCTTTCCCACTGACTGCACACCTCTCTGCAGAAGAGCAACACAACATCTTTTAAAGGCCACGCCTGAAGAATATAACGCAATTGTGCATGACTTCTTCCATTGTACCACGGTACGGGGCAAGGAGATCAGTCAGAGCGCCTTGCTGTCAAAGGACACGTCAGGTTTTAGAGACAGGTAGACAAGTATTATTCTGAATAGGGTGGGCAGACTGTTACTTGCCCGATTAAGTTAAAGTAAGCAGTAGAGACAGGTAGATAAGTATTATTCTGAATAGGGTGGGCCGACTGTTACTTGCCCGATTAAGTTAAAGTAAGCAGTAGAGACAGGTAGATAAGTATTATTCTGAATAGGGTGGGCAGACTGTTACTTGCCCGATTAAGTTAAAGTAAGCAGTAGAGACAGGTAGACAAGTATTATTCTGAATAGGGTGGGCAGACTGTTACTTGCCCGATTAAGTTAAAGTAAGCAGTAGATCAGCTTCCAAAGTGGCAGAACATCATTGGCAAAAGCTCTTTTTTAAAAGAAATGGGCCATGTTGGTCATTATGTAAGTGTCAGCCATGTGCTTATGACATTATGGGCCCGATTCATGGAATATTTGCCCGGTTCAAAGTGAATTTGCACTGCTGAAAAGTGACTTTACACTGGCGACACAAGCGGATTCACACGCTGGATGCTTCGAGTTTTGTTTGATTTTGAGGCATTTACCTAGCGCACCTGACGAACCAAAATGCCTCCGGGCGCAGACTGAATCTACAATACACTCAAGCGAACAATGCATAAAAAAACACTTTCCTACCATGTTCCAAGCATTACCCGTAAGAGAGCTCCAGCCTATCATAGTTACTTGACCAGATGCGTTTTTAAGTTTTTGCGAAACAGAGGTTTTTAATGGCCCGAATTTCCAATGGAAGCCTGTTCTATAACTTTGGGCCCCATAGTGCAAACCTACGGTCACTCCTTAATACACAATTCGAGGGGGGAATTTGCAACAACAGTTTTGTGGCATCAAGATGCGTTTATCTAGGGACATTGGCAGCGTGTTGCATGGACTGAGACATTTCACAGGGAAAGTATTCTAATGCATAAGTACCTATGCACAACTTAATTCTGAAATAAAAATGAATAGTCTTCATTCCTTACATACCTATTGCATCGGTTATGAAGTGAATTAAACAATGCTAGCGTTAAACCCACATGTTCTCTTCCTGCTGCCGTAAAATGAAAACGCCAGGTATAAAGCAGGCAAAGGACTCATGCAACATCCATGTGCCCAGAAGATGAGCAAAACACAAGTCATATGTCCTCACTTAGGGCATTAATCCACAGCCTACTGGCCAAAACAAATCTGATAACCAGAGGTATTCCCTAACATTTTCCAAGTGTGTGTGTGTGTGTGTGTGTGTGTGTGTGTGTGAGAGAGAGAGTGTGTCAACTGCTACACAACAGTGGCAACCTTGTGCATAGGGGCTATGCTCAATCAAGGAGCAATTGTTGACCTTGATTTCGGTGCAGTGCAGTGATCACATAGATCACTTGTCGCCCGTACCCACCCCCCGCCAAAGCTCTTCCCGTCTCGGCGGGACAGAAGTGTGCCGCAGACTCACCTCTATCCCCTGCAGCGTCAGTTCCCACCCACTTACGTGGATCAGAGCTGGAGCTCAGGGTTCTTTTTTTTTTTCTTTCTTAAAAGTTGTTCCTGTTCTCCATGTAACGGAAGCGGGGGAGTCCCCCGACCCCATTACACCGATTAATAGGAGCGGGGGACACCCCCTGAATCCTTGCTCACCTTAGCCAGTGTAATGGGGGGTCGGGAGTTTGGATTTGCGCAAAGGCCCAGTTTCTGTACCAGGCAACAGTCGCAGTAATGGTATGATTCGGTCAGATTGAATAGTGCTTGCGATTGCATGGTGTGTTGTGATGAAGTAATGGGAGAGGAGGATGGTCAGGTTAGCAAGGACATTACATGAATGGACTTAAAACGAAGGAGTAGGAAGTTGGAGAGGGACTTGTGTTGCAAAGGGAGAAGAGGAGAAAAAAAATGGAATACTGTAGAACGTCTTCATATAACAGAATGGCCAATTTAACGCACTTTCGGGATTTCCTAAAATCCAATGGGTTCATGTGTGTGGAAGAAAATTGATTTTTCTTGAAATCCTCTTATGTTCCTAACTAGCAAAAAGGCACACTTCCCATGTGTCCTGCCCCTTGCAAGTGCCCATGAATGCACTATTCCCAGCCTTAAGCATCTTACACATCCCTCCACCTTGAGCACACACATTTAAGCCCACAGGACCTGTAAAGCTCTGTCCACAGCCAACATAGCATACATGGTGCATCTTGCAAAGGGGGTTTCCCGTGCTTTGCCAATAGCATGTGAGCACTTGTGAAACCGAATTCCCATTCACCTGCCACAATTATGTTACTCGTTGGTTTTCGTCAAGTTGTTAAAATCTCACCAGTTCAGAAGTGTATTGTCCACATCCTAAGCCGTCTCCCCCAACACTGGCAGATACTCAATGCCAACCAAATTCAGAAAAAATCTCTGCCCGAATCTTGACATCTACTCCTATCTCGCACGCACTGTTTCTTTATGCATGTGTTCTCCAGGAGTGAGTGAATCCTGGTTTGTCGAACACAAGAGTAGCGCATTGGCAATGACTGTGCACAAGCTACACGTGGCCTAATGTTTGAGTAGGACAACCAACACTGAGGACATATTTTTTCTGGCCTTTGAGACAGAACTATGGTCTGTGTGCACACTCGTTCATTCTACGATGGTGAAATGTAAGGCAATCAGAAAACAATGCAAGTTCCGCGGGGTGCAGCAGGACCTAATTTCAGACATACCACTGTAATGCATGTGTGCTTTATCTTCTGTGTGTGCATGCAAAAACATGGAAACTAAAAGGAAAACAGATGCCTTACTTTAAATGTGCATCAGAGGCTGCTCCGCAAACAAGCAGACTTATGTTGTTCAACCAGTGTTAAATCGAGTCGTGGTGGCAGCCGCCGATGCAAAGTGGCTAAAAAGGCCAAAGAATACGATGCTTCTCCACACATTTTGGGTAATCCACAAAAAATTGTGGTGGCGGGATCAGATGAACAAAGTGTGATTTGTTTCCTGTTCGCTGCATGGGCTGCACAAAGGTGAAAGTAAGAATTGTGTAGAGGAACGAGCAAGGGCTTTAAGTGCAAGTGTGTGTAAGCCTGTCTCCACTGGCAAATAAATTAAAAATATATGTAAGTGCCAGGCACCCAGGAAGCATTGGCACCTTCCACCCACCATGTGGGAAAAGTGAGGAGATCAGGCGTCCACCTACGAGGGCGCACAGTCTAGAATCCGGGGGCGGGGGATGGGCCTTAGCGGAACCTTTGACATACAAAGTAATTTTTACATTGCTGTCCTTGAAGCACTTGTGCATAGGCGCGTTATAATGCCATATCATATCATATCATATCAACACTGCACTTTTCTTTGAACCCGGCCTAACGAAGAGTTAATAGATGCTGCTACAGGTAGAGCACCACCCCCCCCCTTATTCACAACGGGAGGGGTTCAATTTATTAAAAAAAGGGATGTACTTGATGCACCTGTCACTCCTCCTGCACACACACGCACAAAGAATGTGTATGTGGGACAAAGCTGCATGCGCAGAAACATGTGTTTGTGCAATTACATTGTAATATATATCGGCCGTCACGCACATGGGAAACAGCTTTCTGATTTGGGTAGAATTATGTAAAGGGTTCAAAAAGATTTTTATGTACAGGCACACACATAATTATGCGTACTTGATGTGTGCATGTGTGAATATACAGAGTGAACGCTGCACTGCTTGGTGTGGTGTCTCTGCTCACTGCGTATACTTGCACGTTGTGCCAATTGCGCTGCTGTGCATGTTCCAGGAGGTCAATCCACCACTGCACTGTGCTACACCTGAAAATCCCAACTTCCATAATTAAATGTGATAACTGCAGAAGAAAATATATAATTTATAACATAGGGCCAGTGGAGTAAAAAATGGCTGTTATAGTTCGCAGCATGACATTTTAAATATAAGCGAAGTGACGAGAAAATGAGTTCCTCAGTCATAAACAATAGCAATAAAAACACATCTTTTGAGCATGCATAAATTGCGATCTTTCTGCACAGAGTTATGCTTGGCAGAGTTCAAAATGATTCCATGCCATACTGTTGTGATAGTTCAAGGTGCCCTTTCGCTAAAATTCTCATAAGCACTTTGAGACGCATTTTTAGGGCACAGGTAACGGACGTACATTTATCTAGCAACACAACGAGGGCTAGAGCTAACCTTTTGAGGAGGGAATTAGAACATAAAGGGTCTACCTTAATAGGCACCCAACACATAAAGAACAGTAGGAGAATGTCAGCTGATTGCAGCAATAACAGACGGGAAAAAGTGGAAACAAAACAACTTCGTGGGCATCGCTTTTCTTCCCTTGGGGCGCATGCTCGTTGACGCACACCCAAAAAGAATTGGCCGTTTGGCCCCAGGAATCAGTTCCACACACTGTTTGGAGCTCAAAGCTACCAATTACCCCGCTCTGTTCCTCCAGAGAAATATACTGCACTCTGTCAGTTTGTGAAAAGGAAAGTATGCGAGGGGGCGGGGAGGAGGGCGCGTGAACGAGAGCGAGAGTGAAAAAGTTCCCCTCTCGCATAAAGGCATTCATGGGACGGGGGCGAGCGAGCCACACGGAGAGCCATTCTGAGAGTCAAAAGCACAGGGTGATCACTTTCTGGAAGTTTCTCGGGCCACTTCGGAAACATGTCATGATGTCCTCGGGTATGGCGGTAGCGTTGGTTGTGGTGTGCCTCGTCTGTGTTGGTGTGAACCGAGATGTCCCTTAGCTGCAGGTCTGGATCAGCGCTAGAAGTGATAGCAATTGACCTGCATTCCTGTCCTCTGTTTGCAGTGGCGGCTGATAATATTTCTGTGTGTACTGTGCACGCATAACTACAGTAAGGTCTTGGCCTCTTCCAGGCCATTTTCAGCTGAGCAAAAGATCTTTGCATAGGGTTGAATTCTTGAGAAGCATAAGACACATACTAAAATATCTACCCTTTCAAGAGGAGTAGAAATGGCTCTGACCAATAACACAGAGGCTGGCACAGCAAACATCACCTGCTAGCAAAGCCCGTTAGACCACTAGGCATAGGTGCCGCATGGTGTCCAACACTGCACACGACACAATGTGGAGTGCCATGATGGCGGCATAGTAACTTTTTTGCCGTAGTGGGTCCGCAGTGAGGTTCATTCCCCATCTGCCAAAAGAAAGGAGGAATTAAGGCCAACAAAGAGCTCTCTCTTTTGTTTTTGTCTTAATTAAGGGGTCCTATTTTGTAGTTGCTTTAATTGTAAATTTGTTTTCTGAGTTCCAAAAGGTACGCATACATCCCGCAAGCAGACCGCCACTTTTCTCAAGATTTCTTTGTTGACACAATAACTCCCGGCAGGTGGAATACCGCTGCACATTCAGTTCAGCCTATTGCAGCTTCTTGTGAATGTGCATTGTGTCTCTAATTTGCCACCCCAGAATTCACCTCAAGCGCCCTTCTACTCGGGCCAATGGTGCTGTGGTACCCCTTTTATACCCCCAAAATCCCATCATGGAGATCCTGCATTTATTTCCCTGCTTCGCTGCACCCATGGTGGCAGATGCCAACCCTGGAATGTGATCATGGGTTACAATATCGGCATGAATTTATTGTGCTATAAACTTTGAACACAGCAGATATAAATACAGAAGGATATGTAGCAACTGGCACACCACTGTATGCTATTTTATGCATTTTCTCGGAGCGTATCTACGGAATAGGTCCAGCAATCCATAGCCATGCAAAGTATCGAAAGGATGGAAACAGTGCATTGCTGAAGTGGTCATCAGTGATAGTTAATCTGCTTGACCATATATGACATCACGTTTCTAAAACTGGGGTTGGGCCCAAATGGCTGATTGACCATTGCAGTGCTACAAAAAATGTGTTAAGCGTAGACATGATGTGAAGCAGCCATTCATGCTAGACAGTGCTCCAGATACAATTTTCAAGTGGGAGTATTTTACTCCCTGTTTTTTGAAGTTGGGAGTAAAATTATTTTTTAGGGAGTAAAAATGCAAACCCAGTTCCCATTGGCAGTATTTAATAACTGAGTAAAAATATGCTTTAGCTGGGAAACTGAGATGTTTTTGTAATCATTATTTCATTGCACCTAGTTATTGATTTTCATTGAAAGATACACGTTTCCTTCTTCCGATCCGGCAGTAATAATAGTAATGTCTTCCTGTGGTACTCGGTGCACTGCTGGTCCAAACATATTAATTGAGCCGTGTGAGTGGAAGCAGGGGCACAAGGTCATATGTGTGTCTGTTTCCCATTTTTTGTTGGGAGTATTTTTACTCCCCATTTTTATTTTTAGGGAGTAAACGTGGCTGATACACCCCTTATATGTAGGGCTAATGCCAGAGGCTAAATTAGAAGAGAGTGGAGTCAGGTGGCCTGGGTTCTAATTCAGTATTCCACACTTGAACAAATTGTGGGATTCCAGACATGTCAATGTTTCCCTCTGTACTTCAGTTCTTTGAGTGTGTGCTGAAGAACAGGTTACATCTTTGTTTAAGTATTATATCTAAAGTTGACATGGACAGGGCATGTCATAATAACTAGCAACATCTGTTCTCTACTCACACTATGGGGGCCCTGTTCCTCGGGGACTACTGAGAAAACACCTGAGTCAACAAAGCGCTCAATGTAGCGACCGAGGGTGACGAGTAAGCAACTAAAGTCATCAATGCACCCCACAACCAATGAGGACCCATCCAACTAATTGAATGCCTTCACATGTCTGCATTGCTCCCCGATAGCCTGTACTCATCCACCTTACTTGACATCAGTCGATGCGCCTCGTGTATTCTCGCCGGCACCAAACAAGTTTCAAAACCTTCCTTAAGAGCCAGCGCTCCATTGGAAAGGTGCCAAACCATTGTTTAGTTTGTGAAAATTCCATTTGGAAACCCTATTAATAAACGCCGAGGAGGAGAAAGTCGTTTTCCTCCCGAAGCAGGTTTACGGAGTGTCCTAAAAGTTCTGCCTGCTTCCACCTATACACCTGTCCTGTCCCGGACGCTCGTGCCTGCCCATTATCCTCGACTGTTTTGTTGGGAAAGCTGTTTAGCTTGAAAACAGTGTTAAAAGACAGGGAGGGTGGTTTCTTTTTTCAATCAAAATAGATGTGACTTCACTTTTGTTCTTAAAATAGCATTGGTCTGTATGCAGTTTCTAGTAAATGCAATATTTTCTGAATAGTAATACTACCGGTGATACAAATAATACTAAGAATTATAATGATACAAATAATAATTTGACATTTTTGTGTGGTGCAGGATGGCAAGTTGCTTCCACTTCTAGGCACTGTAAAAACAAGGTTCCGGGGACACTTGCTACCTGATGTAGTGTGTTGCCAAGACTAGGCGCTGGGATCCACTGAGAGAAACACCAAATAAAATGGGGGCCGACTCTTGAAGTCATCATGCCAACACCGGGCCTGTGTGCTTACAACGGAGATGTCCCCCAGGAAGTGTACATTTCGAATGTAAAGTGAATGGTTTTGTGGCATGCTGAGGAATGCTTAATGTGCATAAACAAATAGAGATTGGGGACCTGTTTCACAGCGCGTTTTTCAAAGGGGAAAATCCCATTTTAAAATGCTTTGTGAATTAGGCCCGAAGTGTTTTTGCTGATTCCCTACCACTCAAACCATGATGTCTGGGAGGCGTGGGGGCATGCGGGGTATAAGAGCACGTAAAGACACAACATCATGCACAAACAGGCCACAGATGCCCTGAAAAGCGGGGCTAGCAACCAGCCCACCTGCTCAGGTCAAGCGGGGTCGACTGGTCAATGTACTTAGCATCCTTTCGTCTCCTGTGGCGACGTGTGGGCGGTGGCACAGATTTTTCGCTTTCGTTGGTACATGACGTTGCGGAAGATTTTGTTTTCCTATCGGGGGGGGGGGCACGTTTGAACGTGTTGATTGCCAAACATTGCACCTCTGGTCAGCATTCCTCGGTTTCTGTACTAGAGTTGCAAGGGTAGGGTGGTCTACGCAGGTGTGACATACAATGTAAAGTGCAAATGGGATAAAGCACCCTTGTGACAACCTGCACCCAAGGCACATTGTCCCACAAGACCCCTTCAAGCTTTTAGTCTGCAAACATCACAAAATCCCACACACTGGAGAACCGCCTGCCGAATACCTGAGGTTCTGGAATAAATAATAACGTATTTGTATAGAGAGCTTTGCGCCACTGCATAGCACTGTATAGGAGCGGTTAGTGAATGGTGCTCACTTTCTCAGCGTTCAAGGATCTAGGGCCGAGTTGAAACCTCTAGTGATGTGTGCCTCTGCAGGTTGGGCACTAGTCTCAGCAGCACGTACTTTGGTCACCGAGCTATCTGACAGCCCTACTCATGTATGTAAAGGGCTGATAGAAGAGCAGGTTAGAAGTGTTGTGCCCTCGCAGGCACCATACCACTGAAGCAGGTCTTGGGTTCAGGTGAAACCAGGCCTCAGCAATTACTTCATTTCACAACTTCAGTGGAAGGGCCACAGTTAAGCTCAGGTCCGTGTAATTTGCTGCAGTGTATTTAAATTCGGGTTCGGTAATTTCAGTTTAGTTATTTAAATTCAGTATTGTCAGGTTAGTTATTGCAGCTCATCTCCGTAAATTTCAGTTCAATGTGAGTTTAGTTCATGTGATTTTGTTTCTGTTCAGATCAGATCATCTTAACTATTCCAGTTGAGAATGTGTCCGTTAGTTTGGACAGGGTCCACTTTGGACAGCGTGCCACTCAAGAGACCTTATAGCACAACAACAACTAGAACCTAAACAGCAGGGTTCTTATCACCAGATCCATGAACGGGGAAAGCAACATAACCTAGGTTGTATTTTATTTCTAATCACTTCACAACAATGTGTACCTTGGAGAACTGTTTAGAAAGAGCAGACGGTGTAAAATATCTTTTGTTAATAATGTTCGAGGCTAATTACTGTCACGGTAACCTGGCAGCATGGGTTCAAACAACCTCTGCGACGGACCCCATGGTGAGACTCCATAAAGTTATTTCAGCAGCCTGCACATTATAAAAAATAAAAGTGCCTTGGAACAGGAACACTTCTGGTACTGAGCCCTTTAATACAACTCTGGGAATTGCCCAAAACCCCCCTTCCTGGGCTGCAAGTTCTAGCCCATGGCCGCAGCTAGAGTCATCGTAAGGGAGTCCGGACTACCGCACTGGCTGACCAGCGGAAACTAACTGCCTGATTCATGGAATTATTTGCGTGAAAAACCCAGGTTTGCGCGCCTTTCTGTCCGAAAATCCCCATAATTCAAACAGGGATTTTCGGACAGAAAGGCACGCAAATCTGCGTTTTTCACGCAAATAATTCCATGAATCAGGCTATAAATTACGTGAAAACAAGCAGTCTATTGAATGAAAGGCCGCATTTTACACACAATTTGGAATGCGAACCTCTGCCTTTTCTGTGCCCAGGCGGCCAGAGGCGAATTAAAGCACTTGGTTCGTACCCAGGCCTCCCCCTGAGGAGTACTTCCTGGTCGACCCCTTCCCCCGTGGCCCGGGACCTTACACCTCGGCCCTGAGCAGCTGCGCTGCTCCTTGCCCTTCCCGGCGGCGCGGGCCTGGGTGTAGAACAAGGCCCTGCGTTCAGATGGTGGCAAAGCCGAGGCAGAGGCGGCAGCTTGCCGTTGGCCCTGGCACCGGTCGTACTCCTCCCGAGCGCGCAGTCAAAGCGTGGCTTTTACTTAATAAGGGTATGTTTCATGTACCGTGCACAGGTAAACCCAGGACGCTAGACCCAAAGGGAAATGAATTCCCCGGTATCTTCAGGCCCAGAAAAAAGATACATGCGAGCGCCGACTTTATGCACAACACCGGTTTCCAAATGCACCAACTCCTACACTCCGAACTGTGCAGTCAACTACAAAAAGTGCAGGCGTATGAACAGCCCACGCTGTCCTGCTGGCAGGCGCACTGCACATGCGCGACCAAAGTAGCACTGGAAGTCTGCGTGCAGGTCTAAAGAGACGTAACTAATGTGGCATGCCTGTGCTTCAAATGTGCACCACTTTCAGAGTGTGCTGTTTACACTTTAGCGTTGGCCTTCAAAACTAGCAGGCGTATTTACGCAAACAGTCTTGGGTTTAAGGAACACAGGTCCTTCTAGAACAATAGTTATTTGGTGCGTATAGACGCTCCTGCCACTTAAAATGAACAAGCAATGCCCAACGTGGCATTGGTGTGCGTGACATGCACGGGCGTATTAATAGAGCTATGCTACTTATTGGGGGAGTGGGCGGGGAGTTCGATAAAGCACTTCACTTAAATGCGCAAAATGTGCTTCAAAGGGACAAGCATGTCTAAAGCACCCACAGAATGCGAGCAGACTTGCGCTGCCCTCGTGGCCCGTAAACTGCATGACCCTTCCTGAAGCGGCCGGCGTGCACTTAACAACACGGCAACACAGTACACCTATTCTGCCCTGCTACCCATCTACCTACCCACCCATATGCCAGCTGCCTGTCCAGATGCAGATATGGAAAGAGAGGGAGGCAGATGGATAGACAGGCCTGGCTCTGCTAGAAAAAAATAGACAGACAGGCAGATAGATAGATAGATAGATAGATAGATAGATAGATAGATAGATAGATAGATAGATAGATAGATAGACAGACAGACAGACAGACAGACAGATAGATAGATAGATAGATAGATAGATAGATAGATAGATAGATAGATAGATAGATAGATAGATAGATAGATAGATAGACAGATAGATAGACAGACTAAGGAAAGTAAAGCGATTCCACCACCACGGGCTGTATGTTTAATCGGAGTTTGGAAGGCTTAGGAGCCGCCTGCCCCTCGGCTCTGCTGGGCCCAGGTCTGCGATGAGCCTGCATTTCTATTGTGCACGTGGGTCCGTCCCTGCAGGAATGCTCCCCTTGCACTTACGGCATCTCCGTGACCACACGGCCTCGCTTTACTCTGGGTTTATTTAAAAGGAGGTTTTATAAATACATTTCCAGACGCCGTCCCCTTCGGCGCGCGCCTTGCTTCCAGCGGACGGCTCGCCATTTGTCTGCAGCAGTTAACTTTACGGGCATCCGCTGCCGCTGTCCCTCAAGCGTCACCGCTGCTCTGCACCCCCCCAATACCCCCCCTGGCATTGCACCGTCTGCGCAAGGTGAGGGGTCTGGGGATACCCCTGCCCTCAGGATGCAGACTCATATCACGCGGTACTCTGCACATGATCCGGCGTCTCAAACAACAACTACAAAAACAAGTGCCACGTGCACTTTCAAAAATAGATGAATAGAATTGTGCAAAGAGGTTTTCACATTTATAAAAAAATACAAGCATCCGCTTTGTGTCCCCCAGTGCCCCCGCTCTCGCCGCACGCGCACACACACACACCCTTCTCCTGCAGGCGTGCAGCGTTTCTAATCCGGTCGGCCTGTCACGGGCAGCAGAAGGATGGAGGCAAGGAGTCGGGCCGGATTAGGAACACGTAGAATTCATCCATTCGGGAGGGAGTGGGTATTAGGGCGGTGCTCTGGCAGCGCCCCCTGCACTGGACTCAGACTGGACACGTGAGAAGGAAAAAAAAACGAAACGGTACATGCAGAAAAAAGGGGGCGGGCAAGTGCCCATTGCAGACTATCGCCGATTTGGGCATTCCCATTCATTCTGTGCCCTTCTGTGGGTCACGAGACGCGGCAGAAGGGACTTGCGCCGTGACCCCTCAGTCCATCCCTCGCTCCGAGCTGAACTTTGCCCTCGGGGGCCCAGGGGATGGCTGCGCTCCGATGCCACAACACGCATTGTTTACATTGAGCTGTATACATCATGTGAACGGGCAGGGGAAGGGAGTGCAAGACACAAAACACGGAAACTTCTCGCCAAACTTACTCCTGCTCATGGCTGTGCCCGGGCCCCCCTGCTCCTCATGGCCCCGGGGAACTGGCGGCAGTTAGGAGGCGCTGTGCTGGGGGCGAGCAGGGGCCGTCATCGCGGGAGCCCTTTGCCCAGCTCCTGCCACATCCATGTTGGTCTTCCCATGCCACACGGCGGCTGCTTCCCGGCAGAGTGAGCGGCAGGTCGGCGAGGGAGAGGGGGGGGGGGGTGTGCAGGGGGGGAGGCGGGAGGGGGAGCCTGGCTTCCCCTGGAGTGACCCCCGGCTGCACCAGGGCTGCTGCTGTTGCTACTGCACTTCTGAGGCAACCGACCCCACGGCTCCCCGACAGCATGGACATGCACGTGAAACCCGAGAAGCCCCACTGCCCTTTCCCCCCTCTTTCCCCAACAGCAGAAACTCACTTTCAGATACACCCAGCTGCCCCCCCCCAACCCCCCGCACCTCCCCCCGCCCTCCGTGCAACCCTGCAGCAGATCTGCACCCCGCTTCCCCAGACACAGCGCGCCTCCGCGCCCTGCAGCACCCACGCTGCCAGAGGCATGGCCGATGCCCCCGTCTGCCCCCTCCCCTCTTATCGTCTTTATCTCCTACCTGTTGATTAATCGACAGCGCTCGCAGCAGTCTGGAAGATGGTGGCGCTCTGGCTTGAGCCATGAACCGTCTTCTCTTGTTTGCAGAGTTGATCTTGGATGTGGGTTTTTTTTTTGGGGGGGGGAGAGGGAACGGGATTCCTGGTGCCCCCAGTGTGTGCTGCGAGGGGGGCAGAGGGGTCCTGGGGGGTCTTGTGCAGTAGATCAGGCGGCGCCCCCCCCGCCCTCGGTCCGCAGCTGGCTGGATCTCGCGGGCGGATCTCGCTTCTTTATCAGAAATGTTATCGCTTGTCAGGACCTCAGTCTCGGAGCATTACGTCAGTTTCAAGACACCAACACTATTAATATCAAAGGAGCCTTTAGCAGAGGGAAGCACCACCCCAGCCCGAGAGCTCTTAAAGCGACAGGAGCCTCCCAGACAGCAGCAGCAGGCAGGCAGGCAGGCAGAAGCCAGCGCAGCAACCATTCCTCTGCGGCCCGGCCAAAAAGTGAGGGATGCCACGGCAGCCCCGCTGCGCCGGCCCAGCCGCCTGCAGTACTCGCCGCATCCTCCCAGAGCATCCCCGCGCGTCCTTCCCGCTGCAGCACCCAGAAGGGATGAGAGGGGCGCCTCAAAGCGCTATCCACTGGAAGCAGGGAGACTGACACAGCGCGCAGCCCCTTCCTTCCTTCCCCAACTCCCAGAAGCATTTATCATTACAATCCAACTGATACCCAGATTGCAAGATGTCACACCCACATTTTGTTGAATGAATAATCCCCATGTGTCTGGTCAGCGCCTCCAACAGCTTCCTTTTCGTACAGATTTGATTTCGACAGTTCTTTTGGAATTTTAAAAAACATGCTCAGAAAATAGCAACACCGTGGACACATAAACGCGCGAGTGCTTTTTAAAAGATTCAGAATGTTTAGTTATTTTTTTAAAACTTAAAGAAAAACGATATAAGTTGTTTAAAACTCAAGCTACAGTTACACTCGGTAATATGAAAAGGCCCCGTGCCTTTCAGGAGGAACGGCATTTAACGTTCACTGCTTTTGTGACATTGTCATGAGCGGCCTGAAAACACCAGCCCGTACATAAAGCGCTACATCCCTTGACACATTCGCTTCCTAGACGCGCCTAACTCGCATTTTTTTCTTGTTTATATGTCACTGCAAACAGGTTGTTTTGGAAGTTATTTTTTAATAAAAGGTACTGGTTCTGGCAAGTGTTGGCGTTTCACTTGCAGCCCGCGGGCGTTGCTCGGGTCTGAATTGCGAGCTTTCCTGGCAAAGCAAATGTGTGCAGAGGGAAAGTGATCGATGAAAGGGATGACCCGGACGGACTGCCCGCGCAGGGCGGGAAGAGACGGTTTCCTCAAAAGTCTTACCTTCAAGGGGAGAAGGGGGCGTGGGGAACACAATCGGGGCTTGGCACGGTTCAAAAGACATGGTTGGGCGAGGGCGGGGTGGCAAAATGCAAATCCGCAATTAAGGTTAAGAGTCTGCGTTTAAAGTCAGGAAATGTATTTATAGCCCCCAGTGTAAATAGTCTGTAAACGAGGTTGGGGAGGCGGGAGAAAGGGGAGAGTGCGTTCTGCCCCTGTGCCAATCCAGGGGGTACGCCGAGCATCCTTCTAATAGCTGTATGTAGCAGCCCACTACCCACTACTCCAGAGAAACTATTGCTTGAAAAATAAAGTCAGCGAATTGCCACAAAGCAATTGCTCGGGCATTTAATTCGAAGCTTTAAGCCACCGAGTTACTTTCTTGTTTGGGACTGGGGCACCTGTTGGGCTTGTGAGGAAGGGAAAGGCGTGCGAGGAAAGCAGAGGCTTGCCATGCACTCCCCACGGCCTGCATCTCGTGCGCACCGGGCCGAGGTGGCCCCCGGGGCCCAAAGCACGTTCTGCCGGGGCCTCCGCAGAGGGGACGCACCACGGCGAGCGTTCTAAAGCGGGTCTGTGAGTAAACACGGGCCTCGCAGGGACGTTCAACTGTTTCCTGTAAGTGGCGATGCTGACAGGACTGTCTGGAAATGATAGCAGCCTTTTGAAATTGTTCTGTCATTGGGTAAACGGTTTTTTTTCCTCTTTCAAAATGTGGTCAGGGTAGAGACATGGAAGACATCCCAATGATGAAAGCGTATCTATTTCATTTCCTCTTTTTATCTGGTTTAAGGCATAAGCCCAGCAACGCAGAGCTTTGAAAGGCACTTTTTTAAAAACTTTTTAAAATCAGACTTTTGACTTGGCGACCAAGTGAAAGAGGATCCTGAAATCGAGGAATGAGGTGCATCTATTACCCAGTGTCTGAAAAAGATATAAACAACTGTAAAGGGCGAGCCAGGAACGTCTACCACTTATCAAAGCTACTGTGAACGCAACGCCTCAGACTGGATCAATAGAGTTTTGGTAGTAGCGGCAAAACAAATATTACGTGTCTGGAAGTCAAGAAAGAAACCAAATGTGGAAGAATGGTTATTGGATGTAGAAACCCTGTCACAATATGAAAAAGTCATGTTTTTGAAACAGGGTAGGGAGGGATCTTATTCCCGACTTTGGGGGTCTTTTGATGAATTGTACAGTTGAAGGTCCAATAACACGTATATATTGGGCTGGTTACATCATTTGGGGGGTTGGTTTAATGGTTATTTGGAGTTGTCTGTTGTGCACGTCGATGTTGTCTTGTGTTGTTTGTGAATCGTCAAAAGTTGATAAACAGAATGTAAATTGGTACTTTGTGATTGCTATTCATTTCTTTGTGTTCATGTAATTGAGTATAGTACTGTATATTTCTTGAAAATGTTATGATTTTTGCAATCTGGTTACATTGTTAAGATTGTAAGATGTCATTGCTTTTCTGTCTTTTGTGTGTTATTCAAAACAACAAATAAAGTGTTTACAAACTATGAACAAGGATCTCAAATGTGTAATGGGCTGCAAATATGGAGAGGTTGGTTACAAGTACAACAGGCCTAGCACAACCATTAAAGTTTCAGTAAGGGTACATTTGGACTGCACAGACCACATCAGTTGGCTAACCTTTCCCTATGGTGAATTTGATAGGCCCTAGCCCCGCGAAGAACAAAACGGAATGATACAAAGGGCCTTGGCCAGCCAGTAGGTCAACCTAAATTTGCCCTTGAGCTGGAAGTCTTCCATCCTCACCTCTGTTGCAGAGGACATTGGGATAGATTTTATCCCCAACAGAGTTCAAGGTGAATCCTAAAGTCCAAAGAGGAATCAACTGAGGGGGGGGTGGAGGGCATAGCATATGAAGATATAATGCTACATCGGATTGGTCCAAAGCAAGCTACCTGGCATGGTTCTTAGACAGGGCTCCTTTAATAAGTTCCCTTTCCCTTCTGCTGTATTAACCAGAATTTTCTGTCTGCAGGAAGTGGTGAGGGGCAGGACGTTTGGGGAGCCCCAGAAAAGTCCATGATAGAGAAGCCCATCCCTGGACTAAACCACTCTGGTAAGGGTTTTGCTAGCTCTGGAAGGGATCGGGGGCTAGGCTAATGTTGGGACTGTCGGGACTCGGGCTAGCTAGTCTTTTGGTTTTATCCTCTGAGCTTCTATCCGGGGCTACAACCAAAAGACCAGGGGCTATAGCCCCCTCAGCCCCCCCGAACAACGCCCCTCTGCACTCTGGGTTAGTCTAACTCCACCTCCTTCCTCATTCCTCTGCCTAATTCAGAAGTAGTCCAGTAATCAGTTCCTAGTGCAACATTCCCTCTAGGTTGTGTGCATTTGTGCTTGCTAAACTTACTTCTCAGTGCAACACAGAAGAAATTTCACCAGCGCACATAGACATTTCCCACCTATTCATAAAGATTTGTTAAGGCACAAGCCACAACAGGTATCTAATATTTGCTTTCCCTCGAAATAAATGTAAATTGTACTAACTAGTCTTGATGTTCTGCTCTAGCCTAATACATTGGATGCAAGTTTGACCGTAAAACCCCCCAAAAAAACTAAGCATAGAATACACCCACAAGAGGTTCAAAACTAATATGAAAAAGTGGCTCCATGAACAGAAAATATAATCAAGAAATGCCTGCACACAGAGGCATTGCTAGGCGGGGGCTGAGGGAGCTATAGCCCTGGGTCTTTTGGTTGTAGCCCCAGATAGAAGCTCAGGGGCTTCAACCAAAAGACTAGCTAACCCTGAGTCGTGACATTAGCATAGCCCCAGATCTTTTCCTAGCAACACCCCTGCCTGCGCACATTCATCAAATGATCATCCCTCCTCACCTGCACAGAAAATTAAACGTCATTAAACTAACTTCTTTATAAAAAACATTTAAATTAATAAATTCCAATTTGTCGTGATATGGTGAGTCAATTAGAAAGCATTTAAATTTGGTGTAGTCTCACCTATCATCTGCATAAGTCTTAGGGCCTGATTCATAGAAATGTGTGCGTCGTGAATAGTAACTTTGCACACTAATCAGCATGCAAAACTCCTTTAGCCGATTCATGGAACTGACTTTGCAGGCCTTTCCGTGGCTTCGTGTGGGCCTGTCATGTTTGCGTGAAGTTGAGTGCTGTGCGGAAGACTCCATGCAAAGTGTGAGATGGGCCTATGCAAGGAAATAATTAGAGGTCAGAACATGCATATTCCCCATTCCCCACACAGAATGAGGAAGAACAAGGAAAAACATGGGCGTGTTGAGGGACGGGTCATGCATAGAAACCACACACCCATTCAATCGCAAACATAATCAAATTTATGGATTTCACTGTGCAACGTCACATTGGGAAAAGTCACACGCAAATCTCCTGATCTTACTGCCACCTGATACTGCATGCAAAGTACAACACGTGAACAATGTGCACTGGAAACTACACGTATAAAGCACGCAATACACACCATTCCAACGGCGGTCAGCCACAATAAATGCAGTAATACTGGCAGCCATAGTACATGGACACAGATGGAGAAGGAAGATGAACAGACCCCTATTTTCACAGCATGCACCACGCTGTTTTGGATGCCAGACGACCAGGTATATGCAATGTACCGTTTCCCATCCCATTTCATCCTAGACCTGGTCAGGGAGTGGGAGGAAGGCCTGAAATTCCCAACCATCTGATCCCATGCCCTCACCCCCCTGGAAAATGTACTGACAGCACACCATTTCATATCCACAGGCTCCTTCCAGCAGACCACTGCCGTAGTTGATGGCATATATCAGGCCACAAAATCCTGCTGTCTCCACCAGGTGTTGGCCTGCATAACATCACATGCATGCGTGCGTAGGCACATACAAATTCTGCGCACACTATGGCAGATAAGTGTGTCAGGAGTTTTATGCAGTTGCACATTTCCCACGTGTACTTGGAGCGATTGATTGTACACATGTTGCGCTACGCCCCCCCCGAATGACAGAGCACATTTACTGCTACCGAAAACACTGGTATTCCATCAATGTGCAGGTCATCTGTGATGCAAACATAATCATGCAAGCCAAATTTCCTATTTTCCCGGCAGCACACATGACAGCTACATTTACTGCCAGTCACCACTCTACCAGGCCCTGGCATTGGGAAAATATGGCAACACCTGGCTCATTGGTGATTAAGAACGGTTGCACATTTGCATGCATGTACGTGACACACTGGACAACAGACCAGAACAAAAATGCCAATAACAACAATTGACACATTTGCAGGGGACAGTACCTACCCGCTATCAAGATTCTTGCTCATGGTATTTAGGAATCCGGCAACACCGTCTGAGGCAAGATACAATGCAGCACAGATAGTCACTAGGGGCATACTGTGGCATACATTCAGTGTGCTTAAGTCACATTTCTACTCCCTTGACCACTCTGGTCGAGTATTGCTATATACTGCACCAGTAGTATGTAAAATCATCCTGGTAGCATGTGTCCTGCACAATATTGCCATACAGCATGGCATTCCAGTTGATATGCAGGAGGGTCATGACTCTCAGTCACAGGCACCACCCTTGCCCCTGGTTGGCCAAAGGGCACAGGGAGAGGCTGCATGCAATCAGCTTGTGCAAACATACTTCTCATGAAAATCAGCCCCTGTGGAACACACAGTGAAGTCACTGCCCTGGTGCCATTCAATGATGACTTGGGGCCAATCCTACATGCCCACAACAAAACCCTGATGATATGTGTCTTGTAGAGGCGAACTGTGTGTGGCCATAGCCATAAAATCACCTGAAACAAACATGGACACAGTTGTAGCAACTGTAAACAACAGTGACCATGTTGCACACACCAAAGCACACAACATAAGCAACGAAATTCCCAACTACAGTCACATGGCCACCACCAACAATTGCGCACGCAGACCCACAACAACACATGTAGGAAGGCACAGCACAAAATTAAATCCACAATAACACTTGTGTGGACCACCCTGGCCACCTTATGCGTAACTCACAACAATATACAGCTTGAGTGGCCACCATATTCCCTCACAACAATTATGGCCACAATACAAATCTACATGAAAATAGCCACACAGAATGCGAAAATTACAGGCTCACTACACAAAAGAAGCACATCTCACCTCACAACTTTCCCCTTGTAATCCTGCTGCAGCTTCACCCTGGAATGGATCCTTCCTCCCCTTGGTAGGCTCACAAACCAGCTGCTCTGCTGACACATCGTATGCAGAAATCCGACAGCACTGTACTCCACAATACCAGCAAACATCTTCCCACGCAGAATGCCTCAGTTTACAAAAACAACACATGGTCAGAGCAGGTAGCACATCCATGGACCCAATTACACTGCAACATGTGCCTCCCTGAGTACCATGCAACAAATGCAAAGAAGAACTCTCCAGCCACTCATCACCATGTGTCCCTGCACCCATGCAACCACACCCAACCACCTCAGACCAATGCAAGTAAAACACCCCATGCAGTGACACCTTCCCCACCCACAACACCTACAATGCCTGCCCCCCTGAAGGCCATGCAGTGAAGGACCATGTACCACTTACCCCTTTTTCTGGTGAGGGAACATTGTGAACACGCTGATCCGGCTGGAGTCAGAATGACAGTTGACTCCCAAATAGAGATCACTAAGAGGTCGGTAATTTAGGATCCTCTTGGAAGCACTCCAAATGGCATCATATTGCATCCCCTGATGAACGTGGCATCAAGACGGTGCAGTAAACACTGGCAGGGGAGCCGTTCATTGAAAGTCCCAGACGATGGAATGCAAACATCTCCTCAATTGCAGTGAGCAAAGGATCCGGAAGAAGGCAGCTGGTCAAAGAGGCAGCAGTCATACAGGAAGGCAGGGCACAGAGGCAACAGGCATAAAAGAGACAAGCAGACAAGAAAAAGGAATGAGAAATGGAGGTCAAGGAGACTGCCACACAAAAGGGAGCACGGGACAGGCAAGAGGAAGGGAAGGCAGAGTTTATAGGCACTGTGCTGAAAAGGGACCAATGTCCCAGGAACTGAAGGGAGAGTTGAGATGCATTGAGCAGCTGTCAACAGGCAGCAAAATATCTTCTTGTGTCCCATGCATGGTGCATGTCCCCATGACAAACAGCGACACCAGTCGAAGGGCATGTGCCTGATGTCTGTGGTGAACCTGACATCCCCCAAGGTAGACATGCCATGAAAAGTTCAGTGAATGGGATGCCATGCGGCAGGCAAGACACATGCAAAAACTGCAATCAAAGACTCACCAGCCTACCATTACCATGTGTTCCCGTACCCATGAAGCCGGACCTGCTCACCTCAGCCCAAGGCAACAAAAACACCCCACACTATGCCAGACTCCCTGCCACCAATGACACCACAACCTGTGTCCCCCTGAGTGCTTTCAATTTACCTGCACAAGGTAACCACTTGTATCCCATTTACATCATCCCACCGAAACAACTTTCCAAGCTTGCAAAGATATGCATTGCATTTAAGCAAAAGAAACTGGACAGCCTTGGCAACTCCCATATGGAAAAAGGTAACTGCCATGGACCACCCAGTGTGTCCCCAATTAACTTCCAGGGTGACGGTGGTCCAGGGATGAATATCAGTTTTAAACCATCAATCAACCCCACAACTGTAATACACCAGAAGGGTTCCATACAGGGAAACAGAAGTCAATTATAAATGTCCTTGTCCAGTTTTGATAATGTGGACTGAATGGCAGGCCTACCTCCACAAGTTCGCTGGTCGTTGGTTAGTTGCAACACAGCGAAAATGCAATTATTACCCAATGATAGAAGGGACTGTCCAGTCAAGGTTGTATACAAACATCTACTTTAATATTATCACAAAAGAAGCACACTACAAAATACAATCCACCCTGAACGGAGTACAGAGGACAGACGGTTTCAACAAGGAAAGTGGATGCACTCTGGATACTGACATGAGGGTAGTCGGTAAAGTAATTAATAACAATGCTCAAGGATACTTGGTCTCAGCACAAAGGAGCAATGGGTCGTAAAATGTCACTAGGGGCCTTCGGAGAAAGCCCACAGGGACAGAACCACAATGTACCCAGTGCTTTAGATGATCTTGATGCTCAACAGGGCCGAGTCAGTTCCAGGAAGCTCTGCAGTGCCTGCGACAAGTTCAAGATGGGAGACAGCTGCAGATATCAGGCAGCAGGCAGTTCGGCAAGCGAGGCTGGACGTACAGCTGCAGACGGGCCTACATGGTGGCTCAGGGTCAAGAATCGTTGTCTCTGTGCTGATTGGTGGATCTGGCATCTCAGGCAGCTTTAGTGACTGCAGCATGACAACAGTCAGTGGTGCAGTCGCTCGCGGTTCGAGGGCTTGACTGCCTCAAAAATGTCCTTAAGATGGATGTGGGTTCATGCTTGTCGTGGCACTCCTAGTTTCTTCGTGGGCTTGTGTCGTCCTTTAAGGCGGATGGCTGTATGGAAGGGAAGGTCTTCAAAGGCCCCCCTCCCCTCCATTCTCACCTGCATGCAGCCTATGACTCCACTGGCAGCCATCCATGTGCCTGTGGCCAGGGATTCGGGATGGCTGGGGGGTTGACACGTGTGGCTGCAATGCTCATCCAGTAGTATGTTACCAGACTCAATTTTTGTGGCACACTCAGACTCAGATTTTTGAACATAACAACTTAGACCTCACTAACACAAGCAGTCTGCAGGGCTGCAGCTCTCCCCTCCTGACTGCGCACAGCGAGCCTGGCACTTCCCTCACCCTCCTCCCCTCAGCGTCCCTGCTGCAGGCCTGTTCTCACGGGAGACTAGGCGCGAACAAGTTACATGACAAACACTGTATCTTTCACCTTCCACAGTCCATCATTGGCCTGCAGAAGACCGGGCTGAAGCTAGGGTTTTAGAAAAACAAGCTATCTCCATAAAACCTGTCCTGTCCCCTCAAAGACCCCACATTTATGACATATGCTGAGGCTAACCCCCCCAACCCTGTTCCCCGTTTGAAATGTCAGACACACATACATAACCCGGGTGCCACCCTGTTTCACCCATACAAAACCCATATGAAATTCAGTAAAAAAACTTTGTTAAAGGGACGTTATGGTTAAGTTGCGTTACTAAAAACCTATGAAATTCAGTGAAAAAAACATTGTTACAGGGACGTTATGGTTCCAAGTAAAACTGAAAAACCCCTGAAATTCGGCATTTGTGATGTCATATTTGATGTCCTGGGTGTAAGTCTTAGCAGTGAACGGTGGTGGCGTGAGTTATGGTAGCTTAGCTTACCATAACTGGCGAATTTCAGGGCTTTTTCAGTTTTACTTGGAACCATAACGTCCCTGTAACAACGTTTTTTTACTGAATTTCATAGGTTTTTAATAGCGCAACTTAACCATAACCTCCCTTACCAAAGTTTTTTTTACTGACTATAGATATACAAATTGTGAATTTGATAGATGTTTACTAGGATTCCCTTACTTTATATACATGTAACATAGAATAAACTGAACCCCCTGCTAGTGATTTTGATGTCTGCGGACTGTGTGTATGTCCGCGGATGGACGCGGCCAACATCAACACTACCCAAAAACTCAGGGGGTATCTTAGATTGTTCTATCATGCCATATAAACACTGAACAAGTTCAAAAAGCAGCACATGAAGACATTATATGTAATAATAAATAAGAAGTGGAACCTATATATGTAACACATGAACCGTCGATTTAAATAGAATATGCACCAGAATGGAATATACCAAAACAAAAAAAGATATGCCTCCAACATAATTACCTCACAGAAACTGCACAGCAAGAAGCAACAGCAGCCCTAGTACTCTGCTAATTAGGTACCGGACTGTCAATATGCCTCTGTATTGTACATTCCTCTGTATATTGTTTCATTTACTATGCTTTAGTCCCTTTTGGACATTATTCTGTTTCTTAATTCACTATTTCTGTTTTACTGATTCCCTCATGTAAATTTCCCTTTCCCTATGATTCTTGATGTATTTTATTTACCCGTGTAACCAAGCTTAACATGTTCTTATGTCTTGCGCCCTGATGCCCCAGGGTCCGGCGCGCACTATAAATAAATAAAACAAACAAACAAACCTACACAACAGTAACAACAAAACTTAGCGTGAAACTAGTAAGTTATCTTCATGTTTCTTATATATTTCTAAACTTTCTGTATTAGGTACACTAAAAGTAATACATTTTTTTTACACAGAAATGTCCAGTACTTTGGAATGGCTTGAAGAAAATTGCCCACGTGATGAAATGAGTGAAGACAGTGATACTAACGGTAGACACTTCTCTATATAAGCCAGTTAATAACCATTACTTTATGTGTACTTAACACATTCTTTTTTTTCAACAGACCATACAAACACTGAAAATAATATAACAAAAGAGACATTAGAAAATGCTCTGCAGCGAACGGAACAAAAAATGTATATGCTAATGGTACATTTCAATCTTTTAAAACATTTGTGGAGGACCACATAAAAGAAAAGATTAAATATCATTGTCCCACATGTACCTGTTCCCCCTCTCCATGTCCGAGTCAACTATCCCCAAACCCTCACTACCAAGAAAAACGTTATGATGAGACTTCCATACCATCATCCCCTCCCATCCATCCTCTCCAAACCCCTAACTCCCCTGTATTTGTGTCAGTTTCTGCTCCCCACTCTCATCCATAAACTTTATATTTGTAATAATAAAATATCATGTGCGTTGTTAATTCAGTCCTCTGTGTCTTTTAAAAAGAAAAAAGGCAGTTAAGGTGTCCGCGGACAGCGCGAGTGTCCGGAATGTCAGTAATTAACCAAAATGGAGGTGTCCTAAGGACACTAAACCTGTCCATACTGTCCGCAATCAAATTTGAACTGTGCTTAGAACACAAACGATGTCTAGAACACAAACGATGTCTAGAATGTCCGCAATTAACCAAAATAGAGGTGTCCTAAGATCACTATGCCTGTCCGTACTGTCCGCAATCAAAATGGAACTGTTCTTAGAACACACTCGATATCCGAGATGTCCGCAATTAACCAAAATGGAGGTGTCCTAAGAACACTATGCCTGTCTGTACTGTCCGCAATCAAAATGGAACTGTTCTTAGAACACACTCAATGTCCGGGATGTCCGCAATTAACCAAAATGGAGGTGTCCTAAGAACACTATGCCTGTCCGTACTGTCCGCAATCAAAATGGAACTGTTCTTAGAACACACTCGATGTCCAGGATGTCCACAGTTAACCAAAATGAGGGTGTCCTATGGACACAATACCTGTTCGTAATTAAAATGGGAGTCTCCACACTGTCCGTCTACGCAGATGCGCACCACACCCATAGGTCCTACGAACATCGTGCCTGTCCATAACTGTCCATTGCACGTGTGTCACACTTTTAATTAGTTTGAGGACCTGAACACTGTCCGTAGAACACCCACATGCATGCGCACAACTGCCCCTGCACATTTGGTGTCCTGCGGACAGCAGTCCCATTCGTGAACGTGTCCGCGACATCATCATGTGACCGCACCCACGCTGAGCGTGTGTCCTGATTTGCGGACACTGTCCAGGTCCCTGAACATTTTAAAAGAACTTTTCTGGACAATCCAAAGTATTGTACAATAAAAGTGAACCATTGCACATGTTCCAGACAAAGTCCCTGGCGATCTACATACTTTTTGGAACTTTTATTTGGTGTTCAAAGTGTCCGCGGACAGCGCGGGTGTCCGCAAAGCACGCACCAGCACCCCTATAAATGGCTACACCCTAGAATTGCTCCTCATTGTGCTTCTGGCTACCTGACAGAGCATTGCTTCTGACTTGCATTCACTGCATTGCTGCTGACTTTTGCCTGCTGTCCTCCAGATGGCGACCATGGCTGCTTCAGCTTCATCACCACCTCCACCCCCTCTACTACCACCACCTACCCAAGGGCCTGCAGAGGGGAACAGGTGTGAGGATGCAGAGGATACAGATGAAGAGGATGAGGTAGTGGAAGTCCCTACTACCAGCTCTCGCTGTGAGTCTTGGGTGTGGTGGTTGTTTACCACTCTTGATGGAGTGCCAAAAGCTTGTGCGACTAAAGTCAACTTCAATCAGTGCCACATGGTGCTGAGTCATGGTACAGCTTTGGTACGACATCAATGAAGCGACACCTAAGGTTGTTCCAAGGTGGGGCTATTCGCAAGGTTTTACCTTGTGTTAACGTAGTACGTTGAGTTCCTCTTCAACATCCTCTGTTTCCACTCCTGTCACCACAAGAGACACTCCTGCGGGACAGTGTTTCCCTCCAGCTGCCTCACAGGCCATTCATGATGCTGTTGACCCTTACCTTTCGAGGGTCACAATATTGTGTATGCACTGCGATGCAGTACTCTGCAGGGGGGAGAATCTTCGAGGTGCTTTTGAGACTGCGGTTAAGGAGCACGAGAAGGTCTACTACCTACCTTAATAAGGACCACCCTACATATTCTTCTCTCCACCTGCCCTTTCTTATCCCCATGGTTGGTGTCCCTTCCTTACCCTCCTTTTCCCTCCTTTCCTTGTGTGTCGTGTTTAAAAAACCAAAAAAAATTTAAAACAGCAAAAAACAAAAAAAGGCTCTTTACAGAGACGCCTTTCACAGTTTAAAAATAGAAGTGACAAATAAATAGTGCAGGGCCCTGTGCATTTTGTAGAAGTCTGCAGACAGCCCGTGGACATTTATTTTTTGGGGGTGCTGCCCTATCAGAACCATTGCACTTTTCTATGGGAGGAAGTGGTGGCTCTGAAAAGATCCTTTTTGTGGTGTTTTTTGTGTTTAAAAAACTTCAAATGATTAACACCTACAGCAAAACTTATTAATGTAATTACAAAAAAGGTTGCAATGCATTTAGCAAATTTCGCAGAAAAATCTGATTGCCAGCATAAGTAAGATGTACTCCATCTCTACGAAAAATGTATGTGCTACAAAATATAATATTTTCATTGTGAAAAGAGGACATGCCAACATCTCTTAAAAAGGCACAAAAAGCCTTATTGACATTGCGCCTCGCTTTCTCCATTCATGGACCAAATGAAAAAGAACGCAGCCACATTTGTCTCTACGCAATACGAGAAAAAATTACTTGGGAATTTGAAAACATATCCATGACCTTCCCAAGTCCTTCTTTCATTGAAAGTTGCAAAGAAATTCCAGACACACGTCCTAAACTGTTCCCTCCACAATGAATAATAATTATTTCTGGATGACGCTGTGTCACCAAAGTAGCACAGAGAGGTACCAAATCCAGCCACTTCATTCCACGCACTTCATGCCAGTGCACTTCCACATGAGGGAATGCAAGATGTGCAGCCACTCCACAGCGTTCTGCATGCACCTCCAACCTATGTATCCATGAGTTTCCCAAATCCAGATAATCTGTTTTCTGAAACACACAGCCATAGCTATCTGTTCTTCTCTCAGGAAAAAGACTTACTGGCAAACTCTCTCCTTACACAACACACCCAGTAAACCTTATTGACCAATCCCTTGCTCTGCTCATTCTCATTTGCATGCCTCTCTACCCCAAAATTCCTCTATGTCTGCGGACAACCACCATGTCCACGGACATATCGAAACATTTGAGCGTGATGAATTTAAATAATGTACCCCATTTCCCATTTGAGGTTGGCTCTGAAAAGAGCCGTTTTTTTGTTTTTCTGCAGATGCTTGAGAGACACCAGTTATTTTGTATTTTTGTTTTGTTTCTTTTTTCTTATTTTACTCCTAAAATCTTCACATAAGGTTCTCCAAAGCAACCGTTATGTTCCAAAACAGCATGGCATTTCCCATAAAAGATAAAGAAATGCCATCTTCTTTAAAATAAACAGCATTACCAGAATCAATGTTCTCGTTATTACAAAAAAGAACATACCAGCTCTAAGCATGAAAGCAAACATGCCTCGGTTGATTGCACACCTAGCAATGTTTTGCTGAGGACAAAAAACGGAACTATTGTCCCATATTGCCCTAGGTACTAAACCAGAAAAAATAACTTTGGCATTTGGAAGGACTTTCATTACTGCTTGAACCAAGTGTTCCAAATCTGCCAACAAAGTAGGGGCACGGACATAGCCCAAATGCAAAGCACCACAGTGCAAAACTACCACATGGGGACTGTTCATCCTGCCCATGTCTTCACAAACTTGTACAATTCCCTGTACATTGAAATCAGGCACAGTGCTCCACACCACCTCCACTCCTTTAACATCAAAATTGTTTGCCACATTCCTGCATTTAGCATACTGCTCCTAACCATGCACAAACATATCGCCAACCACCAACACCCTGACTTTATACACCTCTGCCATCTTCACTGCACACAGCCTCTTTCAACACAAATCCACAACCTCAACACCTGATTGGCTAATCCCTTCAGTCCCCTTTCCATGCTGGATTTGCTGGAAAGCCGCAGATGTGGCACGCCCTGTCCACAGACAGCCGCGGTGTCCGCGGAGCACGTAATTCTTACACAGCCCTTCTACCCTTTCCACTTCACTCTCTGTGCCATTCCCTCATTGGATACAGCTAAGCAGTCATACAACCATCCACCAGTCACATCCAAGACCTCTACATCTAACTCCATCATCCTAGTTCAGCACTTCAAATGTACTGTTGATCACTCTGAGTACAAGTCTCATGCCATTGGAAAGCACCTAGTACAAAAACTACTGTATAAGTCTCTAAGATGTCTATTTGCAGCTGCATGCATATCCACATGCATGAATGCAAACTACAGGTATGCATATTTTCTGCACAGTACATGTACAACTCTTATAAATACATATAAACAGGGTAACTGCCACTTAACCTGTATAACCTATAAAATGAACTTACTGGGCCTCATTACACGGAAGGCGGTAAGGGTTAACGGTCACCGTTAATGGTATCGGTGACCGTTAACCCTTACCGCCTTACTACGGGGTCCCTTTGCGGGACCCGACATTAACAGCTGGTGTAGACCAGCCGTTAAAGTAGGGACCCGCAAAGGGACCAGGGTGCTAATTGCGGTACCGCAATTTGCGGTACCGTAATTAGCAGCTTCCTCATTCCCATTATGCCCTATGGGGCAAAAATGGGAATGGGGAAGGGCAATGGAGGAAGGGGGAATTACCGCCCCGCCAACCTTGGAATAGGGTGGTAATTCCCCTTTCCTCCAAGGCGGTGCCGGTAATTTACCGGCATGGACCAAGGTGCTAATAGCACCTTGGTCCACCGCCTACCGTGTAATGAGGCCCTGTCATGTTTCCCATCTGCTATAATGAACTGTCACTTCCAAACCTGTCTGCTATCTAAATTCTTTTTTTACACAAACAGCTTTCTAAAAAAGTGTAATTTAATATTAAAAGATGGGAGCAATAACAGTATAATTGTAGAAAAACACTTAGGGCCTCATTACGACCCAGGCGGTAAGTTACCGCCTGGGCCGTGACTTTACCACCATGGCGTAAACTACGTTTACGCCATGGTGGTTGGCGGACTTACCGCCCCATTCCGACCTTGGCTGGGCGGTAAGTCCCCAATCCCCATTTACCCTTCCCCATTCCCATTTTTGCCCCATAGGGCATAATGGGAGTGGGGAAGGCGTTAATTACGCCACCGTAAATTACAGTGGCGTAATTAACTCCATGGTCCCTTAGCGCCATGGATTTTAACACCTGCTAAAAGCAGGTGTTAAATCCGCCATGGCGCTAAGGGACCTGGTACTCAGGCGGTAAGGGTCGGCGCTGTTTACGCCGTCGTAAAACCCTTACCGCCTGAGTCGTAATGAGGCCCTTAGTGGTGTATTATAAAATAACACACAGCCAGGATGAGTTCATGCATCTTTATACACTCACACAGATAGACACTATCATTAGAAAAGCTCCCAGCTGAAATAACACCACTGCCTCTACATCACATCCTTCTGCTTTATTACCTACACCTTCAGAAATGCATACATTCCATGCTTTTCTATACAGCTTCTGCCATTTACCCTATAAAAATAGCAAAATAAGTATATGATTATTTCTTCCATCTCCTAACATCCAATAACAAAGCCTTAAGAAACCAAGTGAGTTTCATTCGCTTAGTATTATACTCATTTGTAAAGCATGTTCAACTAACAGATTCTAAGTAAAATATAAAGGCTGCACATAGGCATAGGAAACTACATGCACACACTATGTTCAGTTATCAAACAACACTACTACTACAAAAACATAAAAATCAATGTCTAAATTAACAACAGTGCTATAAACACACAAAATTACTAACGTCTTTCTTTTACAATTGCAGTGAAGACCACTCTCATGAAAAGCAGCGGCATCTCAAGTACAAATAACAACTTAGAAGAAACCTGCTCATTCCAGACAAAAAAGTAAGTACAATACTACCATAATGTTCTAACTGTTACTCAAACACACTGTGGGGTTGATTCATGGAATTTGTGCGCCGAATAACAGGGATTTGTGTGCCATTCTGCCCAAAAATCCCCATTTGTTAAACAGGGATTTGTGGGCAGAATGGCACACAAATCCCCATTTTTCGGCGCACAAATTCCATGAATCAGCCCCTAGAATGTTAGTATTGCAGAACAAAGAACTGTTTTAATTCTATACAATTAGATTTAGTATTAGTGCTTCTCCTCACCACTAGCTTACTTTGTATTGTTAACTGAACCCCAGTATAGTAACATACAAATACAAGAATAGCCTTCCCAACTAGTTGTAGCTGGCCATTGCACATTCACACATCTCTACATACATCCTTACCATCATACTCAGACACTCATGCACACAGCACACATACATTGCAGAACAGCCCAACCCATACCTTCTTTTTTTCCAACAGACCCCAAAGAGTGTCTACCAAAAAGCAAGCCCGTAGAAAGCAACGCAGAAGTAGAGCAAATCAAAATAAAAGTGTCCAAAATAAGCATCCATCTCTAGCAGAATTTGTACAAAAAGTTCAAACAAAACATCTAATACAGTCATTAAGTGAAACAAAACAAGCTTCCAGTACAGAAACTTTGCCTCCTCTTTCAAACTGTAAAACGAAACAGAAAGTGATTAACACGAATTCAGCTACCACTACTGCTAACACTGCTGCTATAAATTTTGATGTAGTGGCAAGAAACCATACCGAAAAAAAAGTATTTTACAAAACATTTTCTGCCACAGAGTCTTTCAGAATCTTATAAAAACAGCAGAGAAATCATGCACAACCCTTAAAACCTACCGTAGAAAATTAATCTTAGAAGCTCTCATTTACAGTGCAATCCTTCTCAAAAAGAAGTTATTTATTTCAGTGTTAAACAGAATGAAACCACTAACAAAACTAACTACTAAACTACAAATAAGACTTCTCAATGAACGGAATGTCAACAAAAATAACTTCTTAAATATCTGTGGAGGTGAATGGAGTCGCACCACGAGCACAGAACCTTATTTTGATGAAGAAGCATACAAACTAAAGCAAACAAACACAATTGCCATACATAGCAGTGGACGAGGGTATGAAAAACCTAGTAATACCACAATGGAACAAGAAATGCTGCTTACAAAAATATCCACAGAAAACTCATTATCACCTCTCCATCCGACTGAACCAAAACGTCCAGTGTACAAATGGCCGTGCACGTCAATGTGTAACACTGACAAAAAATCTTTCAAATCTTTACACCAGTTCCTCAATCAGTATGTGAAAGGCAAAGACAAATTCAAAATGAAACTACTACAAAATATGGATACCTGTCCAGTGCACACATACACAGGACTAAAAGGACATTCATTAACCTGCATTTCAGGACCTATTTGTAAATGCACCTTCCATCATATCAAAATGATATCAACACATAATTCAACTATAAGAAATCTAGTCCATGAACTGTACTATGCTAAAAGTCCTGCTTTAGCATTAGGCAATTTAAATAAATATCTTCTACATGGTACAGCCAAAGACCTACTCGAACAAATAGAGCATATCCAGAGAAAATATTTTGGAAGTCAAAGTCACTTACAAAATGCAATAGCTTTACAACAGACTAGGAACAGTTGTACAGATGGGAACCTTCTACTACACACATACAAAAAAGAAATACTAAAATATAAAAGTACATCCGCTGAAGTACCAAACCATGTGTGTGTGTGTTGCAGCAGAAGAGCACAAACACTGTAGATATAACATACAAAATAGAAGACAATGAAGATTACAAATGGTTTGAAATAGCTCTCTACCTTATAGCAGAAAACAAATACGAACTAACTGACCCCTTAACACTTTGTAGTTACTGCACTGCAAAACTTGACAACAACCAAACTCCTTCACGTGCTATCACAAATAACTTAGAATTATTCCCACTACCAAAACCCCTGCAACAACTCAATTTATATGAGAGCATCATAATTCAAACAGTGCACCCATTTCAAGCAATAATACCCCTTCAACCAAAAACAGCAAAATGACCTCTCTCAGAATTAGTCAAAGGCATTTGTGGCGTAGTGTATTTAGCATTAGACCTGAAAGAAAATGTACACACTCTGGGAGTGCAATGTCCAATAGATCAATCTTTAATTGTCTTAGTAAATGGTGTACCTACAAAAGACCCAAAAAAATGGCAATAACCCGTGGACTTACATAAAGTTAGACAAGCCTTGCAACATCTAAAAGACAATAATGAATACTACAAATAAATTAATATTGAAGCAAACCTGAGGGAAATCACTGAAATAATTCAAAAGTCACCAGAAACTGGTCAATGTCAACTTCTAGATCCTGCTACAGTATCCAATATTTTAGATCATTATACAATTCATCCATTACACTCTAAAGACACCATAGATGATGTGCTAGAAACGTACCAAATGCGACAAACCAAAGGATCACCAATCAGCAAATGGAAAAAAGTATAGAAGCACGTGCCTTTCCTCTACTCTTTCCTACTGGGAAAGGAGGAAGGTACGATGATAGACCCACTCAGATAACAGCATCAGAATACCGCTCTTTATGAATGTATTCTGAAGATCCCAGATTTAGACAAAATGTGGAATACGTATTCCTCCTACTATTTGAAAGTGAACTAGCAACTCTATGCTACAGAGTTGCACACACATTAAAATCAGGTACCCATTTTCAAGATATGTCAGCTATGCAATTGATACAAAAAGTGCAAGAAAAAGATGAGGTTCTACAATCAAGCATTACAAATCTGTTAGCAAACATGCGTGTTACAAAAGAATACTGGTTCCGACGTCACAGAGATGTACGTTGTATGATAAGAAACCTTGGCCCACCTACTTGGTTTGTTACATTAAGTTGTGCAGAATATGCATGGGAAGATTTACATGATTTCCTACGCATATCAAACAAAAACAAAACAAACATAGATATACTAACACCTGGAGAACTCTGCTCTCTAGATCCTGGTAATGTTTCAAGATATTTCCATCATCGCTTCATTGCTATGCTACACTTTATTTGTAATAAAACTGTTCCTCCCCTCAGAGAAGTGCAACACCTCTTTTGGAAAAAAGAATACCAAGCCAGAGGAGCACCACATATCCACATGCTTTTATGGATTAAAGGTGCTCCTAAATTTGGTCAAAACATTGATGCCACTGTTTTACAGTTTATCGAAAAATATATCACTTGTGAAATTCTTTCACAAACCTCAAATAGTGATCTTCATGCACACATTTTACAATTTAAAAGACACACATGTGGGAAATATTGTTGTCACAAATACAAAAACAAAGAGAAATATTACACCAAATGCTGCTTTGAATTCCCTAGACCAGTTACAGCAACAGGTCAAGTAAACAACTTCATGTCTTCAGTTAGACATAGGGCCTCATTATGACCCTGGCGCTAATAGGTTAACGGCGCCGTAAAAGGCTGCGGTGCCGTTAACCTATTAGTGCCTAATTACGAGGTCCCTTTGCGGGACCCGACCTTAATGGCTGGTTTTACCAGCCGTTAAAGTAGGAACCCGCAAAGGGACCTTGGTGCTAAGTACGGTACCGCAATTTGCGGTACCGCAATTTGCGGTGCCCTATGGGGCAAAAATGGGAATGGGGAAGGGCCATGGAGGAAGGGGGAATTACCGCACCGCCAACCTTGTAATGGGCTGGTAATTCCCCCTTTCTCCATGGCAGAGTCGGTAAGTTACCGGCATGGACCATGGTGCTATTAGCACCATGGTCCTCCGCTTGGGTCATAATGAGGCCCATAGTGTTAAAGGTGTTAAAGGCAAATCACCTAAGAACACATATTACATAAAAAGAACAGAAGAAGCTAAATCTATCAATGATTAAAATGCAAACATAGAGGTGCAGTACATTGCAGACAATTCCACTGCAGTTGCACGATATGTTACAGCCTACTTAACCAAATCAGAAAAACAGAGCTTCAAGAACTCTGGGATGACCTATCATCTGTCAAAACACTGTCACAGAAATTGTACAGTTTAGGCATAAATATGCTCTCTCATAGAGAATGTGGCTGCTATGAAGCTGCAGACCATTTAACTGGTACTGCTTTCTATGGACAATCTGAAAATATAGTATGGGTAAGTCTTGGTCCTGTTAAATCTAGAAAAAGAGTTCTCAAATCATATGAGGACATAAAAACAATAGCCAAAAATGATCCCAACAGTCAAGACATTTTGAAAAACAATTTACTAGACACATACTACCCAAATAGGAGTACCACTTTGGAAACCATGTGTCTATACCACATAGCCCAAAACTTCACATACAAAAATAATATAAAACCAGATGAAAACAAAGGTAGATACAGAGTGACAAATTGTGAAGGCAGCTTAGTGAAACCTACCAAACGAAGCTTAATTAATCATATAAAACTGTCATTAAAAACTCCTCAACATAAAGAACTATATTACATGTCCCGGCTACAACTTTTTAAACCATGGAGAAAAGAAGAAGATATACTCGATATCTCTGACTCCTATGAAGACGCTTTCAAAACAAATGAAAGCACTATGACAGATGTAAACTTTACACAGTACAAAACAATGTTGCACACGGAACAGGAACACAATGAAGAACTCCAGGCCCAACTAGATTAGGACACTCCAGACAGTAATCAACCTTCTGCAACAGGAAGCCAAGAACCACTGGGACAGCCACTAATAGCAAATGAGGCAGAATTAGCTAAAACAGAAGTAGAAAACACCATGTGTCACTATGAAGAAGATACAGAAGACTTCACTGTACTGAAATCAAAACTGAGCAATGAACAGCGTAGCATTTTCCAAGAAGTAACAAAAGAAATTGAACATGGTGTACAACATGAAAATAAAAAGCGTACTTGCCAAAACTACAAACCTATAGTGCTATACGTCGGTGGTCAAGCTGGTTCAGAAAAAACATTCTTAATCAAAATCATCAGCAAGTTCCTTCAACAACTGACAAACAACAAACTGTCTGCTGTTGTAACTGCCCCCATAGGTTTAGCTGCCTATAACATAGGCGGTGTCACTTTACACTGAATACAACTCCTTCTAGTAAAACACCAAAACAAATTAGATTATTACAAACTTTCTACAGAAGCTGCAATGTAACTATGCAGAGTTTTGAAACAAATGAAAATGCTACTAATAGATAAAGTGAGCATGGTCTCCGACCTAATGTTGGCTTTCATTTACCTCAGATTACAAGAGGTACTCAAAACAGACTACAAAGAGCTCTTTGGAGGAAAACACATTATTGTTTTCGGAGATCTTCTTCAATTGACACCAGTGAAAGGTGGACCTATGTTTAAAACCTTAGGCCACAAGCTCTGCCGTAAAACTGTTGGCAGCATAGGAAATGTCAACCTTTGGCAACATTTCCAATACAGAGAATTAACAGAAAACTTGCGCCAGTCTGCAGACGCAACAAACGCCAACATTTTTAAAAGTCTTAGAGTTGGTGTACTATCACAAGAATCACAATCAATATTAAAAACCCGGCACATCCATGCACTCTATGGTCATAACTCATGTGCTGCTGATGTCATGGAAAAATTAGCACACAAAAATGTCAATTGTATGTCCGTGATGCCATCTCTTGCAAGCTGTTCAAAATTCAATGAAACAATGTTGAAAAAAGAAATGCAACCAATAATTGAAATTTGCTCCACAGACAAACTGGACGTACATGGTATGCCACTACCCATCTGTCAACAAGCCACAACTAATTACCTTCGAAAACTCTATCTCCAACACAGCTGGTTTGGAAAAAATACTAAAATGATCTTTAAACTGTAGAGTAATGCTTAAACATAACCTTGACGTGGAGCAAGTACTAGTTAATGGAGCACTGGGAACACTGGTTGGCTTTCAAACATACTCATGTGACAACAACATTCAGTTTGTCAATATTCTCTTTGATAAACTATCAGTAGTTAAAAGGATAGGACACTCAACAGCCCGATTCCTTCTTTTCAAAGACATGTATTTACGCAGAGAACAATTTTCTCTAACTCTAGCATACACAGTCATCATTCACAAATCACAAGGTCTTACCCTAGATAAAGAATTGATAGATATTGGTAGCACAGTCTCTAAAGAAGGCATGTGCTATGTAGCACTATCATGCTTACGTACACTTGACGGTCTATTTCTAATCAACTTTGATGCAAGTAAAGTAAATGTTGATATTCCTTGCATTCTAGAATACAATAGACTATGTTCACTGTACACCCCCCATCTAAAAACCTGTCACGCTCACCTGGTCTCTTCGGGGGCGTTGGGGCACGGTTGGAGCCCTCCCTCGACTTGGCTCCCCTGTATCGGCTGTCTTCCTCAGCTGCTGCGGAGTATGCTGCTCTAGATGCTCGTATCGCCCCTGGGAGAGGAGGATAGGTAATGAGGATGGCGCAGAGGTATTACGATCTCCCTCGCCCCTTTCGTGCCAAAACGGAGTGCGCAAGAGTCTTCCCATGCAAGCTCACCTGTTATTTTGTAATGCTGGGCTCTCTGTCCTGCTTCCTTCAGCAGGGGCGTGTTGAATGGGCCTAGTTGATTCACTGGCCCGCGAAGTGGTGATCCAGACCGGCTGTGACCAATCCACTTGGAGGGTAAGTCTTGGCTTATAGTTATTTTTTGTTTTTCAATAATGTCTTTAACAATGAGTCTTGACTTGATGGTAAGTAATAACGATGTCTTGTAATGTCTCTGCTCTTCTCTAGGTGTGAAGATGATATATTGGAAGTGTGGAGCGGAACCTGGGATTCCACTAAGGATGATGGACCCTCAAGGTCAACATGTAAGTGGCTGTTATGATGGAAGTCAAGACTGGAGCAGAGTCCGGATGCTTGAAGACAGTTCAGCGGCTCCGGAGGAAGATATCGCGTTGAAGCTGATACAAATCAAAGACTCCTGCATCGCTGGAAGCCCAAATCGGGTGAGACAAGGCCCCGACTCCGATGGAATGCAGGTAGAGTGATTGCACAGGGATGGAGTTTCTGGGATCAGGTAAGCGCGCCTTCATTGATGGGGCAGCGGGAATCAGGTAGGTGCGCCTTCAGCGATGGAGTGGCTGGAATCAGGTAGGTGAGATGATCTTCAAAGGATGGAGTACCGGAATCAAGGTGAAGAACAGCAGTAAGCGTCACGCTGCTAAGCAGAGTAACAGGAAGCGAGGGCATGTGGTTGGGCTGGCCTTATATAGGCTGGCTCCAGCCCCTCCCTTTAGCCACGCCTTTTGGCTCCACGTTGCCCTGCCCAAGGACTCCAGCACGTGCCTCCCAATGCTGTTCTATGGCCTCGCCCTGTCCTGATGCACGTGCCTTAGGCACAGAGTGTGCAAAGCACACATTTCCATGAGCCTGGCGCCAAAGGCGCCCGGTCTGGGTCCATGTGGACCCTGGGGGTGATGAAGGCCTGGGCCCTTGACAGCACTCCCCCGCAAGGCTCTTCTCACAGGGGCCCTTCTCCTGGTTTGGCAGGATTGTCACAGTGAAACCGCCTGATTAGTCGAGGTGCCTGGACGAATTCCACTGGTTCCCAAGTGCGATCTTGAGGTCCATAGCCTTCAAAACCAATTAAATAGTATAGTTTTCCTTGTACCATGTTCGAGTCCAGGATGTCTTTAACCTCGTACTCAGGTTCTCCTTCAATAATTTCTGGCTCTGGAGGTTTTTTGATCCTAGATTCGGGCTTCACAGGCTTCAGGAGGGAAACGTGAAACATTGGGTGAATTCGCATATTAGCGGGTAGATCAAGTTTTACGGTGGCTGGGTTGATAATGGCCTTCATGGGATAAGGTCCAAGATATCTGGGACTGAAGACTCAAGGCCCCTTCAGTGGTGTATTTCTGGCAGCCAACCATACTTTATCCCGAATATGGTAATGTGGGGCTTCCCTTCTATGCCTGTCAGCAAACTTCTTTTGTTGTTCCTTGGCTTTAAATTCCTGGTGGCTTCCTTTAGAGTTTGAGTAATTGTCTTATGTAGGGAGGTGATTGCTGGCATTTCTAGCTCATCAAGCGGGTCAAAGGAGGATGTTGACCATTCATAATATAGAATCGGGTTTGTCCAGTGCTGGTGTGGATGGAGTGATTGTACGCAAATTCAGTTAAACAGAGAATGTCCTTCCAGGGTTTTTCGGTTTGCTGCAGCATGCATCTCAGTTATTGTTCCAGCGTCTGGTTGGTTCCCTCCATTTGACCATCGGTCTGGGGATGGTGACTGGTGGAGAGGCACAGGTCAATTTCCGCCATCTTGCAACAACTCCTCCAAAATGCTGAGACAAATTGCATTCCTCGGTCAGAAACCAATACCGAAGGAAAACTATGTAGCTTGACTATCTGTTCTAGGAATACAGTTGCTAGAGTTCCAGCGGTCGGAAGCCCCTTAAGGGGAATAAAGTGTGCCATCTTGGAGAATAAATCAACCACCACTAAGATTGTGTTGAAGCCGTCGCAAGGAGGTAACTCAGTGATAAAGTCCATGGATAATGTGTGCCAAGGGACCAGTGGTATAGCTAGAGGATGCAACAATCCTGCAGGACTTGGCTTTTGGGATTTCTTTTGTGCACAACCTCTGCAGGTAGTAACAAATTGGGTCACATCTTTTCTACAGGTTCGCCACCAATAACTTTTTCTGACCTTGGCTCGGGTCTTAGTAATTCCAGGGTGTCCCTCCATAAATGATTCGTGGTAGTTTGTAATGATCTTGTTTTGAGTTTCTTTGTCTTTGATGTATAGGCTCCCGTGGAAATAGGGTAAGTTGTCCTTAATGGATTACTGTTTCCCCTTGCGTAACCATTCTTGTTGGGCGGTTTGGTACATCTGAGTCTGGAGGTCAATCTTCAGATCTTCCCAGCAGGTGGTTACTGCAATCTGATTTTGAATTCCCTCTTCTGGGATGATAGATACTAGTTCCGATGGCATAAACGCGTCTTTCTCCTCTCCCATTCGTGACAAAGCATCAGCCTTTCCATTACGCACTCCCATCCGATACATGATCACAAAATCGTACTCCACGAAAAAGAGAGCCCAGCGAAGCTGCCGAGAAGATTGGGCCTTAGCAGTTTTCAAATATTGCAGATTACGATGATCTGTAATAATGGTGACAGTATGTCTAGCTCCTAGAAGATAGTGTCTCCAGGTTTTAAGGGCTCCTTTGATCACCAGCAATTCTTTGTCGGTTATGGTATAGTTCTTTTCTGGCACTGTAAACTTGCGAGACCAAAATGCTATGGGGTGTAACTGTCCCGTGTCTGGATCCTTTTCCGACAATACTGCCCCCATGGCCACACTGGAGGCATCGGTCAAAACGATATAGGGCAGATCGGGTCGAGGATGCCGAAGAATGGGTGCTGAAGTGAAAGCCGTTTTAAATCCAGGAAAGCCTTTTCTGCATCGGGGGACCAAGAGAACTTCTTATTCTTTTTTAACAAAGAAGTGATAGGGTGAACAATTTGGGAAAATTCCGGAATGAATCTCCGGTAGAAATGAGTAAGTCCGAGTATACTTTGCACTCCCTTGACCGATGTCAGGGACGGCCATTGAAGAATAGCCTCTACCTTACGAGTGTCCATATGCACTCCACGCGGGGTAAGCATGAAATGCAGGAACTCGACTTCTGTGACGTGGAAGGAGCATTTTTCCAGCTTGGCAAATAGTCAATGCTGGCAGAGCTTTTCTAGAACAGCTCGTACATGTCCCACATGGTCTTCTTTGGATGTTAAATAGATGAGGATGTCATTGATGTAAACTAGGACACAAATACCCAATAACTCTTGGAGTACATTGTTCATAAAGAACTGAAATGCTGCTTGTGCGTTGCATAGCCCAAAGGGCATAACCTGGTACTCAAAAAGTCCATACTTGGTTCTGAATGCAGTTTTCCATTCGTCGCCTTTTTTCACTGTTACCAAATGGTAAGCTCCACGTAGATCCAATTTTGTATAGAGTTGTGCATTCTTTACTTGATCAAGTAGATCGGGAATAATCGGCATGGGGTACCTATTTTTCACGGTGATCTGGTTTAATGCCCTATAATCCATACAAGTTCTGAGGTCCCCTTCCTTCCTTGGCACGAAGAAGAGCGCTGAAGAGGTGGGGGACTTGGACAGACGAATGAACCCATTAGCTAAATACTGGTCTAGGTATTTTCATAGGTGCTGATTTTCTCGCTAAGTCAGAGCATAGATTCTGCTGCAGGGAATTTGTGCTTCGGGGACCAGAAGGATTTGGCAGTCATAAGTTCTGTGGGGTGGTAGGGTATTAGCTTGTTCCTTTTGGAACACGTCCAGAAGATCTTGATATTCGGAAGGTAATGAACCAACAATTCCTAGGATGGATTTTCCTTCGGGCTGTAGTTTCCTCCCATCTCTGTGGTAACAGCGTTTTGCACATTCCTGAGGGAAGGTCAACTTCCTGGTGCACCAGTCGATCATTGGGTTATGGGTTTCAAGCCATGGAATTCCGAGGATCATTTGGAACTGGGGGGCCCCTATAAGGTCAAACAAAATGCTTTCCTGGTGACCATCCTGACATGTCAACATTATCTTATCGGTATGTTTCGTTACTGGCCCCGAAGGCAGCTATGAGCCATCCACGGCAGTGACATTTTCTGAGCGTGGTATTTGCTAAAGTGGAAGGCCTATCCGAGTGGCCAAATCCTGATCGATATAATTCCCCAGCGCACCACTATCAATGTATGCTTCCAGGGCATGGACTCTTGATGGTTGTTGGTGGTGGGTTAGGATCACTGGGATGACTAGGTGGGAGGTCTGTTCAATTTTCTTGCTCCCACTCAACAAGTGGACCCCTACACTTGCTGTGCGTCCGAGTTTTCCGACTTCTGTTCCTTTGCTTCGGTTTCATTGTCCACGGCCCCTACCACTTTCTTGGGGGGTTTAACAGGGCAATTACGCAAGAAGTGTTCAGCCTTGCCACAATATAAACAAAGCTGCTGTTGTCTCCTCTTTTCTCTCTCAGCCTTGGAAATGGGAGCTTGCAATCCCCCGATTTGCAAAGGTTCGGTAGCTTCATGAGCCTTGGTTTGACTGTCCCGTGGTCTCATGTAAACTGACCTCCCTTCTGCCCTTGTGCGATCCATTTTTGGTCTTGTAGACGATGGTCCAGTTATACAGTTAGGTTAATATACTCCGCACAACCCTCGGGCGGATTGACCACTTGAGCTAGCACATCTTTTAACTCGCCCCATAGTCCTCGGTGAAATAGTGTGGTTCTTTTCTCTTCCGGCCAATTAGTCTGTGCAATGAGGCGGTTGAAGGAGGCAATATAAGTCAATAAGTCATGATTCCCTTGTCTAATGCTTGCAAGTAAAATAGCCAGTAGTGCATTTTTTATGTCCGTGGACAGCCGCAGTGACCGCGGACATTGCGAACACATCAGGGGCACCTGCCACCTAAACAAATACAGCATTTGACCCATCTCTTACTCCCCCACCCTCCCCAAGCACTCTTACATACCAACACACTCCCCGAAATTGTATTTTCCCCCATTCGTCGCCGCGCTGTCCGCGGATGTCCATGGATCCAAGATGGCAGACGCATCAAAACAATATGAAGCACCTCACGCTTCAACCCAGCCAATCAGTGAACATGTCGTATGTCCGCGGACATGACGCAAGCCGATTAGCCAATCGGTGTCCTGTCCGCAGAGCGAACAGGGAAATGTGTCCGTGGAGCGGACATAGATATCACTAATTTTTAGAGACCTACTTTTTGGTTGTTTTAAAAAAAACTACTGGATGGAGTTCCACCAAATTTACAAAAGCACGCTTTTGGGACCAAGCCGTGGCTCCTGCCACAAATTTGGTGCAAATCCGTCCAGCAGTTTGAGCTGTAGACGTAAGCAAAGTTTTTTCCCTATTCACTCTATGGGAAAAAATACATTTTGGGACCCCCCTTATAACTTTGCCCCCCTGCACCAAATCACACGACAGTTTGCATAAACATTCAGAGTGGGCCATATACTGTTTTTGCAAAGTTTGGTGAGAATTCATCCAGGGAGAGCGAAGTTATAAGCCACTCAAAAAGTGCTCTTCCTGTGGGATTAGCAAGGATTATTGGTTGTTACAGAATACACAAAGCAATGTATGTTATCAATATATACTCAATGATTTTCTAAAGATGTACGATATCAAAAGTATTCAATCAAGTATCACAATATGTATGGTTTAATATGATGTATGCCGACTGTATAATAGAGTGTCCTTTGTAGCATACGAGTAACCACTGAGTATTGAATCTTATATTGTAAGCAGAACGTTGCACACCTTTTAATGTACCAATGAACACACTAACCTATTTCTACCTCATTTGAATGCATGCTCTATGTGTGCCCCAACAACATAAATAATGTACGGCCCAACATGCTACGGGGCCTTTTCACCCCTCTCATGTACCACTGCGAGCACAGCCCCCATCTTCCCTCCCCATCTGGCCGGGCTGAGATGTGAAGCCCTGGCCCCATCAATGATGTGATGCCACTATTGTAACCCCTCGCCCTTCCCTTGTGCCCACACCCAGCGAGCACCTTCCAAAGCCCCCAAACTCGAAATGTAAGAAATATGGTCGACAAGCCTCCCATCCCACCTCCCCCTGAAGTACCGGCTGAATGCCCTCTGACCCAGTAGTATACAAGTTCACCCTAACCCCAACTGACCATAAAGGCCATATATTTTCACTTGTACTAACATACTACAAAGGTGTTCCTCAATAGTTCTAACAAGGAAGAATGATAGATGTATCCCTGCCTGTGCCTCTCTGATCAGCCATCTAAGCCCTTGAAAGTTGCTCACCTATTGCTCACCCATTGTATAGTATTCTTTAGAATATTTAATGACTGACACCCAGAGTTATGTGTTATGTCTCTTGTGATGTTAGAATAACGGTGTGTAGGATTTACATGGCATCATGAATTATAATGAACAGAGAATGAGTATGAGAGGCCATAAGGATAAATGTCAGTATAGTCAAAGATGTATGAATCAACCATCATCTGACCGGAGCTCCACCCTGATGAGTTCAGCTGATGTGCAAGCACTCTAATGACACCTCAAGGAACCACGCCAATCCTGGAACGTCACCACTATAGATGTATACGTATCCCATTCCCACTGCCCAATCTCACTGAGTCATGTGTCCCTTAGCTCCCACGTCATAGGTGACGTGGTTTTGTAACAAAATGTGAATGTTTGCTGATGTTTGGCAGAGCGCTCTCAGAGTTTGCAGTTCTCTGCTTGCCCGATATTGGTCTGGATAAACTTTTACTTTTTGACTTCACCTGCACTTGGTCTTGGTCTCATGCCCATCTGGGGTTTGTCCATCATTGACTCTCACTGGGGAGCTTTGAATGCCTTTTTGGGGGACGCTCACGTTCACGGCCCACAGCTAAAGAGAGCGTTTGCAGCCAACGACCTTGTCCTTTGTTCAGAGACTCTCTGGCACCTCCCACCTTGGAAGCTTGCTGGCAGAACCTAGCAGGGCACTCTGTTTGCTGGCTGGGTACCAGTTCTGAAGCTGCTGGAGGGTCCCCTGGATTCAGTATCTCCCTCTGTTCCCTGGGAGATGTTTAGGGGATGGAAGTTGCGTTCAGCTTAGATATCCTGGCCTTCTTTCACTGATGGAAGTTGTAAGGCAGGCTGTACCTTCAGTCAGGGTCCACATGAGTCCTTCTTATTACTCCTTTCAAAGTCATCGGATCTTCTGAGGGCTGAGCCCATTTTGAAGCCAAATGGGCTCCAGTGATTGGTGCATGCTAACCCTCTCTTAATGAACCAATTCTGGGTCCCAACCAACAATCTTCTGTTATGCTTACAGTCATAACGAGAGTACTTTGCAACAGGAAAGTTAAAGGGGTGAAAACATGTACTACTAAGTCCCACCCATCTTCCTGTCTGTTGTGGATCAAACGGCCTCTCTGGTTAATTGAGCTCTCTGTGGCTCCTGATCAAAGCGCTGGCCTCCCTTGAAGTTTGTGTCAAGAACAGACTTTCTGTCTCCATCAAATCACATAATTCTTCCCTCTAAAAGGGGGTCCCACCTCCAGGGGTTGCCTACTGTAAACAGTTGTCCCAGATATGACATTCACTGCCCTTCATATTAAGGGGTGGGAGCTGACTGCAGGTTGACACAGATGCATATCAAAAAGGTGTTGGGATTCCTGTCCCCTATGTCAGATCTGCGACCAGGCCTACCGCAGGCCTGCTTCAATTAACTCTCATCAGCATGCTCTACCACCAGCAGACTGACAATGGGCAGGGTGGATCCATGGAGCCTTTGATATTTAATTAGGCTTCTCGCCTTAATGCTTTCTTGTACTCCTGGCTGTCACATTCCAACTAAATGTCACAGGGAAGACTGTGCCTGTAGGCTGTGTGTCCCCAGAGTACACAGATCTATGTTTTTTGTTGTGCAGTGAGCATAGGAAAATGTGTGTGGTTTACTAGCACACATTTTACGAGGCTGATGTCCCATCATTTCATTTCTTAAAAGGATTATCAAAAAAGCCCAGGCAAGTGCACACCCGCCGTGCGGATGGTCGAATTCCTCACATGACCCAAGCCTCAACATGTGAACCACCACCCTACTGAGGAAAGTACCGGCTGAGGCCATCTGCATTTCCATGCTGGGAGCCTGGCTTGTGCTGGATGTCCATATCTAATCCCTGTAGGGATATGCCCCAATGCATACACTTAGGGTTCTCCCCTTGCTTGGCCATTAACCATCAAAGAGGCCTGCCTGGATAGTAAACTCTGACCCAAAGATGTAGGGTTTCAGCGTCTTTATGGCCCACATGATGGCGTAAGCCTCTTTTTCAATGACAGCCCAACCCTTTCCCTTTTTGTCAATCGCCTGCTAATTTAGGTCAGAGTTCAGATGCACTAACAGTGTTCCAATGCCAAAATCACAGGTGTCTGTCTGGATAATGAACCCCTGAACATAGTCTGGGACTTTCAGAACTGGGGCCCTGCACAATCCATCCTTTAAATCCTGAAAGGAGGTTTGACAGGCGGGGTTCCAATTTACCTTCTTTGGCATCTATTTGGAAGTTACATCATACAGGGGCATGGAAATGGTCTCATAACCCTTGATGAATGACTGGTAGTACCCTCGGAGACCTAGAAAGGCTCTCACCTGTGTCTGTGTGGTGGGGATATGCCAATCCTTCTCAGCCTGTACCTTTGCTACAACAGGTTGTTTCTTACCTCTGCCGTCCAGGTGGCCTAGGTAAGTCATGGTACCCTGCGCCATCTGTCACTTTGGGGCCTTGATAATCAGACCTGCATTCTGCGCCTGAAGCACTTGTTTCAGGTGGGATAAATAATCCTCGAAGGTGTGGCTGAACACAGCATTGTTGTCTAAATAGGTGACACTGACGTTTTCCAGACCAAACAGAACCTGGTTAACCATCTGCTGAAAAGTGGCAGGGACATTCTTCAACCCGAAGGGCATCACAGTGAACTAATAACCTTATTCCGGGGTTGAGAATGCTAACCTCTCTTTCACTCCATCTGTCAAGCCAACCTGCCAATACTCCGCTGTGAGGTCAAAGGTACTCCTTGGCAGCACCAAGCTTGTCAATGAGCTCATCTGCGCAAGGAATGGGGTGAGCATCTGTCTTCATGACCCAATGGAGCCCCCTGTAGTCCACACAAAAGCGAACGTCAGTCTTCCCACCACTGGTCTTTTTAGGGACCAGTACCACTGGGCTAGTCCAGGGGCTGTTGGATGGCTCTATCACTCCTAGGGACAACATCTTGGACATTTCTCCTTGATGGTGTCCCTGACATTATCGAACACCCAGTGAATTCTACTCTTCATGGCTTACTGTCTCCAGGGTTCACATCATGGGTGTACCAATCGGCGCGACCATAAGTCAGCGAAAACGCACCAACACATTTTACCAGTAAACTGCAACAGTCTGTCAGTTGCTGTGCTGGCAGGTACGTTGCAAGGTTGACACCTTCAACTGACCCATCTCTGGCTTCAGTGTGCTGGAGGTCTGAGAGGGGATTGGTTTCCTCCTCAGTCTCTCTGTGAGTCACTAATGCCATGACTAAGTCATCCTGGCTATAATGGGGTTTTAGCCGATTGACGTGAAAGTCCCTGCATATCTGTTTAGGTCCTTTCATGACAATGAGATAATTGACCTCACTGACCTTCTCTTGCACACAGTAAGGCCCAGTTCACTTGTTCTGAAGGACACTGGGTTTGACAGATACCATAATCCACACCCACTGGCCTGGAGAATAGACTGTCACTGTGGCCTTCAGTTCATGCCAGTACTTCATCAACCCCTTACTGGCTTCTCTTTGACGTTCCATGTACTTTGCCATTCTACACCGAAGGCCAAGTGTATAGTCCACCACATCTCGTGTAGGGGATGAGGGTTTCTCCCATCCCTCTTTCACTAGACTGGGGGGACCTTGTACAGGGTGTCCAAACAGAAGCACAAAGGGGCTAAACCCTACTCCGATCTGTGGCACCTTCCTGTAGGCGAACATAAGTAATGGCAGGAGAATATCCCATGTTCTCCTCAGGTTCTCTTCCAAGCCACCTATCATGCCTTTAACAAGCCCATTCATTTGTGAATGGAAGGATGCAGAGAACCGGTAGGTGACTCCACAATCTTCCTACATAGCCTTCATATATGCTGATATGAAGTTTGATCCCCTGCCAGAAACAACTTCCTTGGAGCATACAACATGGAAGAATATCCCAATCAGAGACTTTGCAACCATTGGGGCTTTGATGCTCCTCAGAGGGACATCCTCAGGGTATCTTGTGGCGTAGTCTACCACCACCAAGATGTATCTGTTCCCCATGCTGTTTTGAGGATCCAAAAGACCAACAATATCCATGCATATTCTCTCGAAAGGCCACCCAACCGTGGGCAGTGGAATTAAGGGGGCCTTTGTGGCACCACCTGACCTTCCAGAAGCTTGACAAGTCTGGCAGGAGCAGACAAACTCCTTAACCTTACGCTGAAGTGCGGCCAGTAAAAGTGTGCAGACAACCTGTCTGATGTCTTAGTCACTCCCAAGTGACCTGCTAAAGGCATTTGGTGAGCCAATTCCAAAAGGAACTTTCTGTGGCACTGGGGAATCACCTTCTGGTACCCTTGCCCTCAGGGTCTTTCGGCTCAGCGTACAGGAGTCCATCCTCCCAGTACACTATGAACATGCCAGGGGCCTCACCCTTAGACTGCTCCTCCGCCTGCTTCCGCAGACCCACCAGAGTGGGACACTCTTTCTGGGCTGTGAAGAAGTCAGTCTGATGTGGGCCCCCAGCTGATGTAAATTCCTCCAACTTGGGCAGGCTCTTCAGATATTCACCTACCTGGTCCTCCACCTCAGGTTCCTGTGCTATGCCAGGCAACTCTGAAGTCACAGAGCCCCCTGCTACCAAAGTAGGGTCCTCAGTGGCTACTAGCCCCTCTCCCACAGGAGTAGGCTACTCAGTTTTCTCTGAACCGGACTAGGGCCTACCGGCCCCGCCGGTCCTTCCAACTCTCCGGCCTCTGGAAGCAGTCCTATCCCCCAATGCTCTGAGAGTGTTCAATCTAGTGACATCTTTGGCCCTCGATCGGGTAGCCACTGCGACTATCTCAGGATCAGTAAAATCATTACCCAACAGACAAGGGCTAGAGATGGAGTCTTTCACTGCTACACAGCGCTGGGCCGTTTCACCTCACCAGCTGACTCTACTATTGCCAAGGGGCACTCTTTCCCTCAAACCCACTGACACTACAATCAGGCCTATTGATATACTGGTCTGGCTATATCCACTTCCCGGTGACAGCAGTAATTGTAATTGTTTATTTGTAAAGCGCATATACACAAGTGAAGTCCATTAAAGCAATTCAAGGCGGGAGGGGAACAAGGGAGTACAGAGTCATTCTTAGGCCTTGAAGTTTCCGAATAATGTAGCAAAAATTACTAGAAAACTAGGCCTGATGGCATTGCTACTAGTGCAAGTCCAAGACAAGAGAGGAGGCGGGAAAGGGGGGAGGAGAAGAAGAGCACACAATCCTTAAACTACAGTACTAGGCCAACAAAATTTCAGATAGTGCAAGTGCATGACAGAGAGTGAGGTGATGAGGGGGGGAGAAGGAGAAGAAAATACAGAAACAAATAACTACCATACTAGGCCTAGTCCATTCTGGTAATGAAAGTGCGCAGACAGGAGGTGAAAGGGAACGGGAAGGGACCAAGTGTGCCCAGTCCAGTAGGGCCCTGGTTAAGTGCAGAGAGGTTACCCTTCTCATTGAATGAAATTCAGAAGTGCAGTATTGGTGAGCAGAGTGCAGAGCCCTGAGGGCAAGTGCGAGGACTGACGGTGGAGCCTGAGACCTGTGTGATTCTGGAGGTGCAACAGGCGACCAGTCAGCAAACAGAGCGCAGCTAGGGAGAGAGGGAGTAGGCAAGAAAAGAGAGGGGGTTAACAAGGGAGAGGGAGAGCGATAGAGAGAGGAAGGTCTTGAGGAGTTTCCGGAGCTTAAGGAGATGAGGCTGAAGACAGAGAGAGGCAGGGAGGCTGTTCCAGAGGGAAGCTCCTGCAGAGGATAATGATGTACCCCCAAATCTCTGTTTGATATACAAATGCTCTAGATAGAGTTGAGAATTATTGGGAACTGGGATTTGTTCTGGAGACCAGGTACCGTTCGCACTCAAGGTAACCAATCCACATTCAGCCACTTCCTGGTTTAGTGGGAAGTCCTCCTCTAAGATGCCCACATTAATGATGGCATCTTCCATGAGTCAAAAAGTCACTATAGCTTGCTTGGGCAAGCCTTTGCAAGCAGGATGTCCTTTCCTATGGCCCAGCCCCTTACACACAGAACAACCTTTGGTTTGTGGGAAGGGGTGCCTGCGTTCTTCTTTTTGGTGTGCACGACTGAACTAGAGTTTTGGGATTTCTCCTTGTTCCTTTGGGGACCTGACTTCGAATAGGATTGGGTTGGACCTTTGTCCTTCCCTCCCTTGTTTACTTTTTTGTCCGCCGATTTCTCTTCTGTTTTGGGTGTGCTCGCTTGAGCCTTTTTCTGGACTCGAGTACTCCCAAGCCTGTCAGCAGCCTTTAAAAGCTCCCTAGGGTCTGTGATAGTCTTGACCACAAGATGCTGGTGTGGGTCAACCTCACAATTCTTCAATATATCCTCACACGCAATCAAATTTTGCATCCCTTTAAATATGCCAACTTTGTTACCCGTCACCCATCCGCTCAGATATTTCTACGACAATTGTGAAAATGCTTCAAGTGTCTGCCCACTTTTCTTTCCAAGCTCTCTGAAGCTCTTGAGATACTGTTCTGGGGTTTTACAGAACTTCCTGAGTAGGGATGCCTTCATGTGCGCATAAACAGGCCTCTCCTCAGGATTTAACTGAAGAATTGCATCAGTCCAAGGTGTCAGTAAGCGACTCATCGGGGCTGCACCCCACAGTACGTCATCCAACTCCTGTAGCTGGAAAGCCAGCTTGAGTGCTTCAAACCAGTCAAAAATATCCTTTCCCACTTTATAAGCCTGTACTAAGTATTTGAGGATATGTTGCCGGGGATTATCCAGGCACTCTGGTTTGAGCCAGTACTGCTGATCTCACTAAAGGTGGATCTGTTGGCCTCCTTCTTCTCTTCGAGCACCAGCTTGCGCAGCTCTATATAGAACTTGTCCCGCTGTTTTTGTTCCTCTAGCGCTAGTCTACTCTCCTCCAGCAGGAGCTTTCTAGCTGCTACCTCATTAACAGCCGGAACATTTACTGGGCCACTTAGAGACTGTACTGAGGCCTGGGACCTCCAGGATGCAGCACTAGCCACTGTCCTCACTGACACTTTCGAGTATTGAGAAACCACAATGCCCCCTGTCAGGATGATTGGCGAGAAACACTACTTATGTGGTCGTCCTTGTCATTTTCCCCCTCCGGAAGGTCTTGGTCGTTCAGGTACACAGGGCCTAGCCCGTCCCCTGAGGTTTTCTCCCAAACCCCCCTCACTTCTACCCAAGCTTGGAGGCTGGTCAGCGACTCAGGTTTGTTAACCTTAGTGCTGTGGGGATGTCCCCTCTCTTGACATAACACAAGTAGGACATCCTTCGTCATGCCTTTTGCAGTCTCCATGTCAAGGTCCATGACTAATACTAATACCTACCAGTGACTAAATGTTGCCTGCAACAGTACTTTTAGCGTTGGGTGACTAAGCTGTGCGCAAGTCTCAAACTGATCCCACTGCTGCAACAAATGTGACAAAACAACCTCTGGGTCACCAGTGGTCCAGTGATGAATATTGGTTTCTAAACCATCAATCAGCTCCCCACCTCTAGTACACCAGAAGGGATCTGAACAGATTGGAAACACAAGTCAATTATAATACTTCTTGTACAATTTTGGTAATGTGGAAGGAACAGCAGGCCTATCTCTGCAAGGTTGTGGATCGTTGGTTAGTTGCAACACAGCGTAAATACAATTGTTCACCAATGATGATAAATGGGACTGTTCAGTCATGGTTGTATAAAAATATCTTCTTAATTATTATCACAACCGACAGTTTTAGCACAATAAAAAATACAACCCACCCTATAAAGGAGTACAGAGGACAGACAGTTTCAAGAAGGAAAGTGGATGCACGCTGGATACTGACAGGAGGGTAGTCGGTAGAGTAATTAATCACAATGTTCAACAATACTTGGTCTCAGCACAAAGGGAGCAATGGGTCATACAATGTCACTAGGGGTCTTCAGAGAAGGACCACAGGGACAGAAACAAGATGTAATTATTATGCGTATATTTGTTCATCCGCATTGCGATGCTCACATCGTATGTTTTTCACTGTTGACGTTTTTATTGTTTAATTACAGGTTGCCTTCCGACAACCAGCATTTTTTCTAAGTATTTTCTCCATTTCCATTACATATTGTATTTTCAGATTTTAGTTTTTGTTATGTTCTATTTTTTTCATTTACTCTCCTGTACAACTATTATTATTTCATTTGTCCTCTACATGCCCCTACAGCGCCCATGCAGCCTTGTATGTGTCGTGCCGCAATGCGAGTGCTTTCTTTTGGCATTGCGGTCACGTGTTTATTTAACACCCTGTTCCATTGGCAACGCTTTCACACGGCGTTGTCCGATGGCGTTCTCCAAGTCTCAGCAGTGATTTCTGCAATCGAGCCACAGGTATGCACACAAGCTCTCTGCTATTCCTTTTTTCACCTGCAGCCCGTGTTTCACTCTAATTTTAGCCTCACCATTACAGATTGGCTACTTTATTCCTTTAAGCGGACGATCACGACTGTGAGCCGTACTACTACATTTCTGAGACCAGGAGCCTTGATCTCGCATATTTACCTCTGGCTACACTCTATACATATAAGGTAAATTTCGGGCTTATATTAGCACACAACCTGCAACGAAGCACGTGCTATCAGCACTTATTCATTTACCTTTTTCTTTTTCTTTTGCTTCATATATCCACTCTGAATCCATTCTTCTATGGGTATGTTTTTTATTTGATTTACATGTCATTTACTTTCTATGCATATGTATTTCACATTATGTTTCATTTAATGTTGATGGCTTTAATTTTGGCATATAATTTTGGTACTTCATGCAATCGCCGTGTATAGACTTGCCCTGAAGAAGGAGCTTTATGCTCCGAAATGCATTGGCATTTAAAGTCTATCTAAAATATGACATGTGTCAGCTGCGCCCTCACTAAGTGTATATTAGTGAACATTTCCTTTTGGAAAAATAATTTTTCTTTGATTAAAACACTCATTACTTAGACCAAGCCTTTGGTTTTATTTGAACTCTAATCAACACAAGATGAAGTTGTAGAAATCCTGAATAATTTCTTTGTGATAACTTACCTCAAACTGCACGACCCGTGTTGGGTTTTAACAGAGAGCGGCTGTCTGACTAGGTTGTTCACCCAGTCTATTACCTTATTTGTTTCCCGGGTCAGGGTGTCTCCAGACCCATCACGGCCAGCTCCTGTAAGCTTTTTCTAATTTCTCTGATCTATTATCTAAGTTTGAAGTTTTCCATGGACATTCGATTCTAATTGGATTTACCCAGTGGTGCCCACTTTATTCCTTTTCTGATACAGAACCACTATCTACCTGGTGCTTGAGATGATCTTGATGCTCGACAGGGTCGAGTTGGTTCCAGAATGCTTTTCAGCTCTTGTGACAGAGTTCAAGATGGGAGACAGCTGCGGGTATCAGGCAGCAGGTAGGTCATCAAGCGAGGCTAGACGAATGGCTCCAGGCTGGCTTACATGTCAGCTCGGGGTCAAGAATAATTGTCTCTGTGCTGGTTGGTGGATCTGGAACGCGATTGAGGCTCTCGGGCGACTTTAGTGACTGCAGTGTGACAACAGTCAGTGGTGCAGCCGGTCGCGGTTCGAGGGCTCAACTGCCTTGAAAATGTCCTGAAGATGGATGCTGGTTGATGCTTGTTGTGGCACTCCTCCTAGCCTCTTCAATGGGCTTGTGTTGTCCTTTAAAGCAGGTGGGCCAAAGCTGTGGAGAGTGTTTGCAGGCAACAGATTTGTCCTTTGTTCCGCGACTCTTTGGCACTTTCCACCTAGGAAGCTTGCTGTCAGAACCTAGCAGGTCACGCTGTGTGCTGACTGGGTACTGGTTCTGGAGCTGCTGGAGGGGCCTCTGGATTGAGTATCTCCATCTGTTCCCTGGGAGATGTTTAGGGGAGGGATCTTGCTTCCCTCTTGGATATCCTGGCCTTCATTCACTGGTGGAAGCTGTAAGGCAGACTGTACCTTCAGCCAGGGTCCAAATAATTCCTTCTTCTTACTATTTCAAAGTCGTAAGATCATCTGCTAAAAGAGGGGATTAGCATGCTTTTAAAGTAAATGGGCCCCCGTGATTGGTGCCGGTTCGCCCTACCTTAATGAACCAATCCTGGGTCCCCACCAACAATCTTCTGTTATGCGTGAGGTCATAACTAGAGTGCGTTGCAACAGGAAAGGTAAAGGGTTGAAAACATCTATTACTAAGTTCCTTCCATCTTCCTGTCTGTTGTGGATAAAAGGGTCTCTCTGGCTGGTTAATTGAGCTCTCTGTGGCTCCTGATGAAAGCACATGTCTCCCTTGAAGTTTGTGGTGAGAACAGACTTTCCGTCTCCAATAAATCACATACTTCTTTCCTCTAAGAGGGGATCCTTCTGCAGGGCTTGCCTACTGTAAACACTTGTCCCAGACGTGACATTCGCTGCCCTTCATACTGAGGGGTGGGAGCTGACTTGAGGTTGACACAGATGCATATCAAAAAGGTGTTGGGTTTCCTGTCCCCTTTGTCAGATCTGCAACCTTGCCTCCTGCAGGCCTGCTTCAATTAGCTCTCATCAGTATGCACCATTACCAGCAGACTGACAATGGGCAGGGCAGATCCATGGAGCCTTTGATATTTAATTAGGCTGCCCTTTGCAGTAGGAAGGTGTTTCCCTCCTCAACTTGATGCTTTCATGCACTCCTGGCTGTCACATTCTAAAAAATGTGACATAGTGGACTGCACCTGTAGGCTGTGTCCCCACATAGTACACATATCTATGTTTTTGTTGTTCAGTGAGCATGGGAAAATGTGTGCACTTTAGCCACACACATTTTCCAAAGTCGATCTCCCATCATTCAATTTCTTAAAGAAAATATCAAAAATGTCCAGGCCAGTGCACACACGCCATGCAGATGGTCGAATTTCTCAAACAGTGTCAAAATCCAGAAGTAGAAATTGCAGAGCCTGAGCAACTATCAACCTTATAACAGCAAAATTCACCAGCAGAGAAATCACTGACAGTGAAGCAAAAAGATTTCAAGCACAGTACCACATGCACTCTGGAAACAGGTGTCAGTCAGCCCGGGGGTGCGGGCACAAGTGGGGCCATTGATTGTTATGTTATGTTATAAGAATTTTTTAAGCGCACGTATGCCGAAGGGATCATGGCGTTAGAGGCAGCTAGCAGAAACAGAACCGGGAGGAGAGCCATTAGAATAATAATGTTTTCAATTTACGTCGAAAGCAGAAATGATCAGCAGTGCTCTGCAGAGCGTTCAGAAGTCTGTTTCAGGCATTAGCGGCTACAGTAGCAAAAGCGCAACCAGCTGAAAGAGCCAGCCTATGCCAGGGAACCACAAGAAGAATGGCTGATTGAGAACGTAGGAGGTGGGGAGGTATGTAGTGCACAAATTTGGCTTGAAGATACTCAGCTCCAACACCGTAGAAAGCTCGGTGTACCATACACATAGATTTAAACATGACACAGGCCTCTACGGGAAGCCAGTGCAGTTGCCTCAGTAGCGGGGACATATGTGTTCCAAAGCACGGGCAGAGGATAGATATGGCAGCTGCATTTTGAAAGAGCTGCAGACATTTAGTTAAATAAAGAGGTTGGCCCAGATGAAGTGAGTTACTGTTGTCCAAGCTACTCAATACCAAGGCACACATCACAGGGGCTTGGCAGGCTGTCGGAATAAAAGGGAGTACCTTCCGTAAGATCCGAAGTTTGAAATGACCAGCCTTGCATACTGCCGCAACCTGTTCTTCCATGGCCAGGGAGGTAGAGAGTCTAACCCCTAGATTTCTGACCGATGATACTGGCGTGGGGAGAGAGCCTAGGGAGAGTGGACAGAAGTCAGAGGTCTAGAACCGCTGGATGTACCGACAACCAGTACCTCAGTCTTGCCAGCATTGAACTTCAGCCAGTTGGATGACATCCAGCTGCCCAGATCCTCCAAGCATTTGCGCAGACGGGCAGCAGTTTCAGGCTGAGTCAGGTCAAGCCGGACAATGATCTGCGTGTCGTCCGAGTAGGAATAGTAGCAGAAACCATGAGATTGAAGAAGAAGAAGAATAAGTCTAATGTAGACATTAAAAAGAATAGGGGAGAGTGGCGATCCCTGAGGAACCCCACACACCAAGGAAACTAGAGAAGAGCAGAAAGGAGGAAGAGAGACCGACTGGGAGTGGTCAGCAAGAAATGCTGTGAACCAGTCAAGCCGAAACAAATTCAGGGAAAAATTTAGTTATACTTCATAGTTTGACCTGAAGTGTTATTTTGGACATATTTCTAACACACATGAACACTTCGTGGGGTCCACTTTTTCAGAGAAGAGACTGTTCGTTATTCAGGTACCATTTAATGTGTGGTCTCAAATATAATTTCTTCTGGAGTATCCCTCGTAACATAGGCGGGCTTCTGTCCTTAGGAGTGGGGTGCTCGGATCTTCTACCCATTTGAGAGTAAGGCTGGAAATTAGTGTCTCAGAGGCTCTTAGGGCCACATTTCAGAGAGGAACTGTTTCATAGGTCATGGGACCTTTGTTCTTTTATTGACCTTCACAAGAAGTGTGTGGTCCCCAAGTCATGGATCACTCTGTGGTTAAAAAGGATTTCATAAAACCAGTTCGTTGTTCTGGTCACCCTTTAGGTGATATTTTTTGGTTGGATCTGGCTTATTTCAGAGTTATTGTCCAGTATTTTCTTTGTGGTCTATTTAGCGTAATGCTTTACCACTCCAATTAAATTCTGGTATGGGAGTCCATAAAACAGCAGTTTTTGGGAAGATCCTTCCTCCACAACTAGATGTTGGTTGGCCTTTTTTATGAGGGGTATCCCGACTGGTTTCTTGGAAGCACTAAATCGGTGGTGGCCAGTTGGTACCTCTTTTTTATGCGTGACTATGGCCGTGTAACGATTGTGAATGGCCCATAGTCCGCATATGTGCCCCAGTGGTGGTTCTACAAAAGGGTGGGGTGCCTTATCATAACGGAGCATGTGTCATGCAGACTAGGAGTGTGCCCTCTACGAATGCATAGTTCGGTGGCTTTTCACTACATTTAGGCATGGAGTGATGACACGCTCGATCGTGAGCACAGTGCTGTCTAAAGCCGGCCGCTGCTCGCAATCGTGGGTGTTTGTCATGCAGGCTTTGAAGCGGGTCGGGCACTGGGAATTGCTCCCCATGCGGTTAAAAGTGGCTGCTGAGTGGAGTCACAGAATCTCTCGATTGTGAGTTCTGTGCTTTTAAGTGCCGGCCACACCTCACGATCGTGAGTATTGTTGCGTGATGCGTGTTCTTTCCCATATAGGTTTTACTTAGGGACACGCTGTATGTTAGAATGCTAGGAATGTGAGACCCTGCAGCTTACCAGATTTCTCGGATGGGCTCCGCTCTCGTCGGAACTTAGGACGCCATGGCTCTCGCTCTGTGTGTCAACCAAAGGTTGCCCGGCAACGAGGACGAATATAAATAGTCCCCTCTCGCTGCTGGTTTCCCTGGTATTATGGGGCAGCCATCTTGGAGTGTACAGTCTTCTGTGTGATGCTGTATGTGCCAGGCCTTGTGCTTGATGATGTGGTTCATTCTAGGTCTTGCACATTTGGTATTTTACACATAAGTTCGTACTCTTTTTGTAACATTTTAACAACCTTTTGAAATCGTGCCATGAAGCCGCATCAAATCATTCATTCCAGTGTGTGACCGTTCTCCCCTCGCAATTGGTGCTGTGCAGTTGTCAGTTTGCTGGGGGTGCCAAATTATTTAGGATATAAATAATCTATATAATCAAGAGGTATGATTTTTTGCAATGCTATATGGCCACTATAGCACTGGCACTGGTCGGCGGGAGGGACAACATAAAAAATACAGGTACATTATTCATATTGGGATGTCATATTCCTCCAGTCTTCGTTGTTTTGACATTTTGTTGCTCTCTGTGCTGTGGTATGTTCCTCATATGGTGTAATTTTGTCATCTGCTATGGATGCTTATTTCATTAAAGCAAAATTGTTCCACTGTATTTCCTCGTTGAGCCCGTTTCTTACTGTGTCGAGTCCGAAAATCCAGAGTTGTTCTCGTTTGAGGAGCATTTCTCCAAAGTCCCCGCCCCTTCTTGGCCGTGTTAATTTTTCAAGGATTGTCCAGATGAAATCATCCTGTGTATGCCCTTTTTGGACAAAGTGACTGACAAGGGGAGCCGTTAGTTTTTTCGTGCAAATGCATGATTTGTGCTCAATAAGTCTCTTCTTCACCTCCCTCGTTGTCATACCAACATACTGGTGGGTACAGGGGCATGTAATGAGATAGATTACACCTTTGGATTTGCAGTTGGTTAGATGTATTTGTTGCCATGGTGTGTGCCATCCTATCTCGATGGTCTAACTCTTTGAGGTTTGTGCACACATGGAGCAGCCCCGACACGGTGTGTGTCCCATTGGTTTTTTCGCTCCCCAGATTGTGTTCTCCTCTTTGTGGTCGTCTCGTTCCTTTAGGGCATGTACAAGGCCATCTCTTAAGTTTCTGTGTCTTTTGATGGAAAATGATGGCTGGGCCATGGAGCTTGAGTCTGTGTTCATGATTGGCCAAAGTTTCTTAATTTCTTATTTAATGGCATTAAACATGGGGCAGTAAATCATTACAGCCGTTATTACTTCTCTTTTTAGATCTTTTGCGTGTTGCTGCAGTGTGATCTCCCTTGGTATGTTTCTTGCCCGTTTACATGTGTCATTGATGATTTTCCTCAGGTAGCCCCTCTGGATCAGTTGTTTTTTGAGTGCTCTGGATTGTTCTTTGAAGTCTTCTAGTCTTGTACATGTTCTGCGGTACCTAAGGAATTGGCCAAAACGGAGGTTATCCCTCAGGGCTTTCGGATGGTAACTGTTATACTGCAGTAGTGAATTTTTATCAGTGTCTTTTTTATAGACTCGAGCTAGTAGTTCTTCTCCTTGGCTGGTAATATGGAGGTCTAGGAAATGTGTCTCTGCCCAATTTTCATCAGTGTTGAATTTAAGATGGCTATGACAGTTGTTCAACCATTGGTGGAAGGCTGTAAGTTCCTCTTTTGTCCCTTGGAATATCATAAGGATGTTGTCGATGTATCTCTTCCACACCCTTATCTTGTCCAGGAAGGGGTTCATGTTGGCATATACAAATTCATTTTAGAAATTTTCAAAAGAGAGGTTTGCCAGACTGGCCGCAAAGGTTGCGCCCATTGCTGTTCCAGAGATCTGTTGGAAAAAAGTGCTCTTGAGGATAAAGTAATTCCTGGTCAGGGCTATTTCTGCAAGTTCAGTGATGAAGCCTGCATGTCCCCGTGTCCCGGTGTTGAGAGCCCTGGCGTCCTAAGGTCCGACAAGAGCAGAGCCCATCTGAGAAATCGGGTAAGCTGCAGGGTCTCACATTCCTAGCATTCTAACATACAGCGTGTCCCTAAGTAAAACCTATATGGGAAAGAACACGCATCACGCAATAATACTCACGATCGTGAGCTGCGGCCGGCATTTGAAAGCACTGCACTCACGATCGAGAGATTCTGTGACTTCACTCAGCAGCCACTTTTAACCGCATGGGCAGCAATTCCCAGTAACCCAACCCGCTTCAAAACCTGCATGACAAACACCCGCGATCGCGAGCAGCGGCCGGCTTTAGGCAGCACCGCGCTCACGATCGAGCGTGTCATCGCTCTATGCCTAAATGTAGTGAAAAGCCACCGAACTATGCATTCATAGCTGGGGCGCGCTCCTAGTCTTCATGAAACATGCTGTGCTATGATAAGGCACCCCCGCTTTTGTAGAACCACCACTGGGGCACATATGCGGACTATGGGCCATTGACAATCGCTACCCGCCCAGAGTCATGCATAAAAAAGAGGTACCTCCTGGCCACCACCGACTTAGCGCTTGCAACCCAGCGCACCTACAATAACCCAATACAAATGTGGATTCAGTTGGTAGCTTTTGAGCGTTTGTTCTGACACACCCCTGCATTGTGTCTTACAGGATACTACAGATGTACCCTTCCAGCCACATTCTAAGGAAAAAGGCTGACAGCATCTGACCAGCAGAGCTGCACGGAAGGTATTAACCTGAATTGGGTGTAAAATAGAGAAGAGTACCCTTTCACCATTTTTGACAAGACTGTCTACACCTATTATTTTTAATTTAATTTAATTAAAGTTAAACCACCAGTATAATAATAATGCAATTACCAAAACAAAGGAAGCATGACCTCTCAAATATAAGACCTACATTGGTTTTCTCTCCTCAGGTAGATGGGATGACGGCTTCCCCGACCCCATCCCTTTCCTGATCTCACCAAGACAGGCAAAAAATCACAGTCCTGAAGAAGATGATGAATTACATCGAAACCGGTCGACCTCTTTTTAACCAAGGATATCCCAAGAAACCAGTCGGGATACCCCTCATAAAAAAGACCAAACAACATCTAGTTGTGGAGGAAGGATCCTTACAAAAACCGCTGTTTTATGGACTCCCATACCAGAATTTAATTGGAGTGGTAAAGCATTAAGCTCAATAGACCACAAAGAAAATACTGGACAATAACTCTGAAATAAGCCAGATCCAACCAAAAAATATCACCTAAAGGGAGACCAGAACAATGCACTGTTTTTATGAAATCCTTTTCAACCACAGAGTGATCCATGACTTGGGGACCACAAACCTCCTGTGAAGGTCAATAAAAGAACAAAGGATTCATGACCTATGAAACAGTTTCTCTCTGGAATGTGGCCCCAAGAGCCTCTGAGACACTAATTTCCAGCCTTACTCTCCAATGGGCAGAAGATCCGAGCATCCCACTCCTAAGGATAGAAGCCTGCATAAGTTACGAGGGCTACTCCAGAAGAAATGATATTTGAGGCCACACATTAAATGGTACCTGAATAGCTAACAGTCTCCACGCTGAAAAAGTGGACCCCACAAAGTGTTCATGTGAACCAGTCAAGGACATGACCGGCCAAGCCAGCGGCGGACAGACGAGAGACCAGGGTAAGATGATCCACTGTGTCGAAAGCCGCCGATGATAAATCCAGAAGCAGGACGGCTCCGACACCGCCCTGGTCCACCAGATGTAACAGGTACTTAAGAACGGAGTTAAGAACGGATTCCGTGCCCCAGCCTGGATGAAAATCAGATTGAAAAGGGTCAAAGAACTGAGAAGACTCAAGGAATTTAGACAACAGAGGAGCGACCAGTGGTACCATAACTTTCATCATACATTGCAGGAGGGAGATTGGCCGGTAGTTAGATAGTACTGTAGGATCCAAGGAGGCCTTTTTCAATAAGGGAATGACTAAAGCATGTTTAAAAGAAGGCAGAATGACGCCTGTGGCAAAGGAATGATTAACTGCAGAAGAAATGTAGGTGATCATGTCAGCATATAGTTCCTTTAGCAGAGCCAGGGGTATGGCATCCGCTGGGGAGGCCGATTTAAGGTGATGGATAGCAAGAAGGATGTCAGCATCAAAGGAATGGGGGAAGGAAGGCCAGGCACCAAAGGCGGGAGAAGGTTCAATATGTATCTTTCCAGAAGGGGAAGCATCAGCTTTAGCTTTAATGGTGTCTCTAAAAGGAGATATCTTGTCTATACAAAAGGAGGAGAGTGAATCACATAGATCCTATGAAGGTGGCACTAGAGGACAATCTGTCTCTGGAGTACAGAGCGAATGTACCAGATCAAAAAGGGCCTTAGGTTTGTTCAAAGCCTTCTCGATCATAAGACTGAAGTTAGCTTCTTGACATTAACAATTTTTTTATGGTAGGAAGTGAGAATGTTGCGAAAGGCAATTTTAGCTTCCTCAGAGTACGAGGAGTGCCATTTCCTTTCAGCCTGTCTGCACTGAAGTTTACTAGATTTGAGTTCTTTAGTGAACCAAGGTTCAGGGGGGCGGCTTTTTTGTTTACATGTTCTCACAGGAGCTAGCAAGTTGGCCATTGCTAGGAAGTGGCCAAAGAGCATATGTCAGCGAGGCTGCAATGGGCCTGCACAGAAGCAATTACTTCATGGTTAGCTACCCCACGCCAGCTGCATTTGCAGATTGAGAGCCTAGAGCGGGGCGGGGGAGATACCTTCATAGAGATAGTGAAGGGAACAGTGAAATGGTCAGACCAAGCCACTGGAGTGGGAGAGGCTGTGTTAATTATGGTCTCAGGACCAAAGATGAAGTCTAAAATGTTACCCGAGAGTGGGTGGGTTCAGTTACTCTCTGGGGGAGCCCAAGATCAGACATGGCAGCCAAAAAGTTAACAACCTGCCCAATAGTGGCAGAATTAGAGGACAAATGAAAGTCGCCAATGACCAGCAGATTAGGATAGGTGATTTGTAGTTCAGCCATCAGTGCAGGGAAGTCGGTGCAAAAAGCACTATCTTTTCCTGGAGGGCGGTATACCAATAGGATAGAGAAGGTGTCATTAGGGGAGGCTGAAATATGAGTCAATATGCATTCCATTTTAAGGGAGCGCTCTATGACCGTGCTGGATACTTTGTATTTAGTTTCATGAATCAAGGCCACTCCACCACCAGGGTGAGTGGCTACACAATCCAAATGAATTAAGGCATAGTTAGCAGGAAGTCCCTGAACAATGGAAGGACCCGAACTGTCGCAAAGCCAGGTTTCAGTGAGAAAGAGAAACTCAATAATATTAGTAGATAAAAGGTCATAACAGTCCAAGGAATGGGCAACTGATGAGCAAGTGTTAAGTAGGCACCATTTCAATGCTGTGGTGTGTTTAATATTGGGGGAAACAGTCGGCTGACAGAAGCCATTAGACCATAGGGTGTCACAAGGTGCCAGTGATAGCAGAGTATTACGATCAATCCCATTGCCTACAATGGTAGTGCCATGAGCCAGTAGCATAGTCTGCACATTGCGCTCATTCCGCTCACGGATGGGCACAGACGGGGTTACCTTAAGCATGCCTTCTGCTCACTGACGGCGTGCCCGCTGCACCTGTCCGCTGCACGGGCAGTCAGGACGGCACATAGATGCCGAGAGCATCATGTGAGTGAGGCTGGAAACGCCCACTCAAGAAAAGTAAAAGCGGACTGAGCAGCCCGAAACTTCGAGGAAGTGTCAACAAATATGTTACGAATGGGTATGCAACAGTAAGCAGGTAAAAGCATGTTACATTAATGGTGACACAAAGGTTCAATTTGAAACAGCAATAGCACTGCTAGCTTGCCAGGTAGAGGCTTTATAATGGCAGACCACTGGGGAATACCTCACCTCTACTCTACTTGTATGATTGCAGGCATACAAGCTCTTCACACCCACTGTTATGTGTCACATGTACCTTTGGGTCACCAATGGATACAGGGGAGAAGAAGGACACCAAGTGATGAGGCGAAGGTCTGGGGAGTGGAAGTACAATTGTGGGAGCTGATGTGAATGATGACAGAGTGCAAGAGGGAGACAGGACACAGAGTGATGAATGTGTATCTGTGGAGTGGAGAGAGAGAGAGAGGAATAGAGGAATCGTGGTGGAAGGAGGAGACTGGCTGGTGGGGAGATGAGGAAAGAGATGCTGGCTGTTACATTGGGTGAGGGCAGAGAGAAGGTGGTGAAGAGAGGAAGGCAGAGACAGAAAGACCTGAAGAAATGCAGCATGGTCGGAGAGCTTGAAAGGCACTTGGATGGAAAAATAACACATGTTGAGGATGAGAACGAGGAAGGACAATAGCGGGTGAGGGGGAAGGGCAGTCTGGCAAACAAAGGCCATCTGTGAAAGAGCAATCCTCAGCTCATCACAAAACAAACATGGTCAACCCACCGATGCATGTAAACCAGAAAGAGAACCATGTCCAGAACATCCACGCAAAAAAGTCCCATCATCCTCATCTCCAGACCCTGCACCAACCACCACCCTCCCCTGTTGGACACCACAGTAAATGGACATGACAACAATAACCAGCTGTTGTCTCACCCTCCAACAAACCCCACACCCTGGACGAGACAGTCCCAGTAATTGTGCGGGGATCCTAGGGTGGAGTGGCAATACTGACAGCAACAACAGATGAGCACACGCTGGGGGAATTGGACAACGTACCACATGCATGTACCCACAATGTATATACACACACACGATGCAGTCACTTACAGTGCTGGATTTGAACAAGCAATGGAAACAAACATCATTCTATACATCCAGGTGGAGAGAACATACCAAAAACAACAATGAACAACAAATGACTTGATTGGGGAACAGAGGTGAAGTCTGTCAGGGGTACACATGCACAAACCAGTACAACCTTAGATGCACCAAGTGTGCCAAACCTCTCCTGTGGAGTCAGTGGAGACAAATGGTCAGATCTGTGTTACCAGAGGCAAAGTCATGAAGGGGGGCAGCTGAGGGGGTGTAGACCGGACAATGGAGGTATGTGTAAGATGTGGAATTGTAAAAGGGCAGGTCATGTGAGCAGATAAGTGTGTGGAGTGGGCTCTGGCACATGTCAAAGAGTAGTGTGTGCAGGGAGTACACCTGCAGGCCCCCGTAGGACACATGGGGCAGGGGGAGGAGAGGTTGGCAGTGAGAAGACATCATAACAGTCATTGAAGCAAGTGGTGAACAACCAAAAACACAGGGCCTCATTACGAGGTTGGAGGTAGCCATGGAGCTATTAGCCTCCAAAACCCTACCGACTCCACCCTGGAGAATGAAGCAATTACCGGTCCATTCCAAGGTTGGCGGGACCGGTAATTCCCTATTCACCAGGGCCCTTCCATAGGGCTCAATGGGAACGGGAAATGCGCTAATAATGGTACCGCAAATTGCGGTACCGTTATTAGCTCCAGAGTCCCTTTGCGGGTCCCGTCCGTAATGCCTGAAAAAAACAGGTGTTAAGGGAGGACCCGCAAAGGGAACTTGTAGCAGGGCGGTAAGGGACTACCGGCACCGGTGCCCTTACCATTGCCGGTAATCCCTTACCGCCCACCTCGTAATGAGGCCCACAGAGTCCAAATGTACAGAGAATTCAGGACATGAATGAGGATGTAGATTCAGAATGTGGCAAATACTACCAATGGCTCAAGTGTGATAAGTGCTGCACATTCCCATAATTTCGCTGTCAATTGTGGAAGTGCAACATGAAAAATGTATGTGCAAGGAAACATACACACACATGTATGTGGACAAACACACATCTGCACTGACATTCACCAAGACTAAATGTTTACATCCGCAGAAAGCAAATGTGTGAGAATGCATGCAAAGAACATGATGATCACTAATACAGATATTGATAGACATGCTCATGCTTACCTGCTGAGAGAGCTTGCCTGATGTGATTCCCTCATTACCTCCATCAGAAACTGTACCTCTAAATTTGTGAATGAAGGGCCAGTGCCTGGTAGAGGGCATGGGGACTAGGCAGGTAAATGGTTTCAGGGTAGACTTCCCATGGAGTGCAGTCCCTGGACGAATCAGGATCACTTCAAAAACTTGAGACATTGTGTGTCACCAGCCATAGTAGCAAATCATGCATACTGCACATATGTTCAAAAAGGACATCAACCCATTGTTACCTGCACATGCAATCCTGTTGTTATCAAGTCAACCATGGCAGTTCACATCACTGTGCATGGCTGCATCTCCAGTACTGCACTTATTATTCCCTTCAGAGGGAAAGAGCATATATCTCAAGATCAGAAAAAAAAACAGTCCACCTGGGACAGAGGAAAAACAACACATACCTCCATCCTGAACATGGGTATGAAAAAAATAAGAAGAATGTGCCCATCTCGATGAAGGGGTCAAACATAACTAAAAATTAGACCATACCGGTCATCTTCAAAACAAAAAGATAATGTCCATCCTGCACTGGGGGTAACAAAATGTCCACCCTTTAGGGGGGAAGCGGAGGGGTGCGTGTCCATATCCACATGAGCGGTCGGCAAAAACCAACAACAAAAAACCCAAAACATATTTTAAAACCCTCCATGGCCTCATGGACATCACGACAGAGATGGTTGAGGAGGTGTGGGTGTGTTGGGACCGCCATCTTGTGGTGGATCCTCAGGTGGTTGTGGTGGTGGCAGTGGATCCAGTCCACCCAGTTCCAAGCACTGGTCTTCATTGGCCAGGGCCAGACGTGACACAGATACATGCACCAGCACCCTCAAGGGGGGAAGTCACAATGCGCTTTCTCCCAAATAGCCAAACAGTCTGTATGTGCGCTCACTCATGAATCATTAAGTTGCTTGGACAGTGTCTGCCTCAAGATATCTCCTTGTGGAGCCGTGTCCATGTTACTGAGAGTTAATCATGCAGTGAATGCCTCAAGCTCTCCATCTCACAGCGATTGGATCTACGAGATGCCAACATCTCACGCTTCAGGGTCTGTCTATGTGCCTTAGCATCTGAATGCACAAATTCCTGCAAACACTTTAGATCAGCCCATTGGCCTGGATGTTGGCTTCAACACCCCGCTTGAGGACCGCATGTTTTGCTGCTCTTGCGCTTCCTGGACCGCTGGTTTGGACATGCTCTTGGCAACATTATCAATGCCCTCTGCAATATCGCTCAATGCATCAACATGACAGATGGCGGTATGCAACATTTGCTGCTCTCACACTGTCTATCCAGCATACACGTGCCCATCACGTGTGCAGGGCCCACGGCAGTGTAATGCAAGGGACCAGGCCCATTGCTGGGGGGGCCCTGTTTTTGGCTGCAGGTCTGCAACCCTCAGTTGGACATCAGCCCCAGAACCTGACACCAACTCATGGGAGGGATGCCTTGCAGCCGTAACCACAGCGGATGTGGGGCTCACCACTAGATGGCCATGTGTAGCATGTGTAGCCTGCTGCACTGCCACAGACTCAATGGCCCCATCTGATCTGCCCATTGGGGCACTCACCTTCTCCCTCAGTGAGACAATCACTTCTGGTTCTGCATCCGAATCAGCAGAGTCAGAAGAGTCTAAAGAGGCAGGAGCACGACTGATAATAGTCTGTATCACCTGTGGATTTTCATGGCAAAGGACACCACAGACTCCACTGGCTCTGTGGGATGATTCAACCCACTTTTTGCTCTGCTATGCGGCATCACTGTGTTCTGATGGTGCCAGAAACATCAAAATGGCCGCAAAACCCTTGTGCGCACCAAAACCTCTGAAAATCGCCCTCTGCAAAGCACAAAAAGATGGCTGCCCAATCTACTATGCATGTTGTCAGTGGTGAAACAGAGATCTCACTCCTGAGATATGTCACTGGGCTTCAAAACAAGTGAAAATGGATTAAAGAGGGAAAAGCAGTGCTTTGCTAAAGGAAACCCCTTATTCTTGGTTGCGGAAACTGCAGCATGCTGGTACAAAACACCCTCAAACATCAAGAATTCTTGCTGGGTGCTACAATTCATTTAGTATAAGAAATCATTGTGAACATACAATGTCCTGAAAAGCTGAAAGCGTCAAAGAAACATCCACAGCAAAAGTTGCCTACCTGTGGAATATGTCAAAATCTGGGCGCAATACCCTCGGCCGCCTAATTGACAGCTGTCAGAAGTCTGCATATTAAACTTTAAAACCTGTATAAACTGAAATCAAATGTTTGAAATCTGAGTGGCCTGTTACTGAGAGTAATCTATGTTGTAAATGTTTGAGCCCATGGTTTAAAATCTGGAATAAGTGTTCTAGCTGATTGTCTGAAATCACAAGTTTGTTATGAGCTAACAAAAAATGCAACAGAATTAACATTTAAATTTAAGCCTGACTAAAAGCCACGCAAACTGGAATAACAGCTTCCCTCACAGAGGCAAGGCCTCTCCCTCCAACTCCTCTCCAGCAGGAAATCACACCTAAATGATGATTATAGGGTGGGGGAAGAATTTGGTCTGCAGGGGGAAGGAGACAATCGACATCCTCCAGCTAAAGGCCTCTGCCCAGGAGAAACAGGGAGGAGATGCTCCTGGGTCCCAGGGAGAGACCAAAGGGGTGGAGCTAAACAACCATTTGTTGTTTAACAAGGACAAAAGACACATTTTAAAAAGACTGATAACGTACTATGTAGAATTGGACAAAATATAGAAATAACAGTATTGTTAATGTAATTTCTGGATGCATGGGTGAAAAGGCACCATAACTCTGTGGCATGTTCTGGGAAGAAAGGGCGGAAAATGTGATATTACACAAAATGTATTTCTGATAGAAGTATGAAACTTGATACATGTATGCCCATGGTCAATGTGCACATTTGTAGAAATGTGCTCCTAAGTTGGACATTGTGTTGCAGATGAAAAGGGCAACATTCTGTGAAAAGCAGACACAAGATCCCACAGTGACTGGGCTTGGAGGAGTATCTGATACACAAAATATGTAATCTGTATATATGTTTGTTATTGAGGTTGCACATTTGTAAAGATGTATTGTATCAAAAGTAGATTTTGTGTTCAAGAAGACAGGGGTGAACTCTAGGCCTCATAAACCCACACCAGAAAGGTGACACACTGTGTTTCTCCTCCTATCAAGGCAGAGAGGAGACCTTGACCAATCCCTGTCAAAGGGGCGAGCTTAGGCTAAACCAGCCCACACACCCCCTTTATCATAAGCATAAATAGAGACAGCTCAGCACTCAGAAGGACAGACAGATTCACCCACTATCCGAATGCTGGTGGAGCACCCTGCTGCAGAAGTATCCATCTTACTTGCTCCAGACTCCAGAAACTTGGGAAAGCAGAAAGGCCCTGTGGGATGTATTTACCCATGCATCCGAGCCCTACCTCAAAACTGTGCAGTACTGACATGGAAAACATCATGATGGCCAGAGCTTCCCAGAAAATGCCCAGGGAAGTGCATGAAGAATAGGCTGCCACCCATTTTTGCCGATGTTATGGGCACAGAAGGACACTGCCTAAAACCACCATTGGACTACCCACACAGTAGTCTGAAACCATTGGGAATGGCAATGCTGATTGCCAAAAGCAAACCCATAACTGTGGAGAATTCATTTTCTTAAATCCCAAAAAGGGGTGCAGTACCAGTACTCACCACTATCCAAAAGCCGGCGTTTTAAAACCACCAGATTTTACTTTTTTGTAGAAAACTGAATAAATGAACCCAAAGCAAGCCAAAGAAAGACTTACTGAGAGGTGGATCCAATGTAAAGTTATATTCTGAAGTGACTTGAAGGTGTATAACAAGACTGGCTGAGCTGTGGATTTCAGCAGTTTAAGTAAATTTGGACTGAAAGACACTACGAATCTAAATGTTCAAATTGACTGAGTGACCTACTTTTGAGTGTCACATAGGTTGAAATTGTTTAAATGTCATAGTTTTAAACTTAGTATCTGCATTCTAGCTGCATATGTAAAAATGTTTAGTTTTATTTGAATGCAGAAACTGGGGAACAAAAAGTGACATTTTATCTGAAACTTGGCTTAAGGAACTGGATTCTGGCAACTACCCCCCATCAGGAGTGAAACTTGAGTCACAGCTGTGTTCCCAGGCCTATCTGCCTTTTGCTGGCCACACTAAGGATATGCCATCTCTCTGATAATTGAATTAAGGGGAGCCCCACAGAATACAGGAGCTCTGAACAAAGCCCTGTCCTGACTCAGGCAAATGTTTTATTGCAGATGTCGTAAAACAGCTTCCTCTTGGCAGAAGCTGGGAGTGGCAGGGTCTCTGAGCTTGGCAGAAACTGGAAAGACTGGTTTCTGTACCATGTGACCTGAAAAGACACACCTCTATAGCCAGAATATGGTTTTAGAAAAAGATGAATAACTCATAGTACGGACTTGTGAAAATTATTTAAATGATACCATAATTCTTGTGATTTTTCTGCCCACATTTTAAGAGGTTTTTCGAACCGGTGGCATGTTCAGGGGGGTTTTAGCGGAAAAGAGGATATTACTCAAAATGTGTGCATGTGAAAAATCTGACACTTCATCAATTAATGTCCATACTCCTTGCGCACATGTGTGTAAATTTGGGGTAATGTCCGGAATTGCAAACCAGTTAAAAAGTGCAAAATATTGCCATTTCTGAATGCAAGCTCCCAGGAAGAGCAGAGTTTGAACAGGGTATACCTCCTGTAATGCATGATGGGTGCATATGATTTTAAAACAATATGTACCTCTGCAAATATGTATTTGGTTCAAATCTAGATTTGTGTGTAAGTTGACAGGAGGAGTGGACTTTCTGCAGGCTGTAAAATGACATCACTCTGACACAACTTAGCTCTCCCAATCAGGGGAGAAATGAAAGCTTGGCCAATGACAAGTGGAGAGGGGCTGGCTAGTGATGCTGCTCACACACACCCATTTTGAAAACACATAAAAGCAGACAGACAGGACAGATAGGGACCCTTCAAATCCATTTGCAGCTGGAAGCTCTGCCGGGAAAATCCATACTTTACCTCCATCAATCTCCAGAGAAAGCTGTGCAGAAAGATCCAGACTTTAAATCCCTCAATCTTCAGAATCCAGAGAGAGAGCAGACCCAGATCACTGTGAAGTGCAGAGACCAGAGTCCAGTTTAAAACCTGACCAGATCCATGACGAGGCCCATTTCACTCAAGAATATAGTGTGAGTACCTAGAAACTGTGCAGAACCAATCTCTTAGTTAAAATAATATAATTCAATCCTATTTTAATCTAAGTAGAACTGTCTCCTAACTGTCACCTGTCATTTGTAAAGCTGTCACTTGTCATTTTCTAGTTGCAAGCTGCACTTGTATTATGAACTTTAAAATTTCAAATCTGAAAAACGACCTTTATTCAATCGCTCATATCTCCGCGACCGTTTGTGCTAGAGACTTGCAGTAACTTTCATCTGGAAGCGGAGATCCTAGGCTTTTATTGGACCCCAAAGCGATATTGATAGCCCTTGTAGTTCTTCTGTAATAGCGCCCGGCACATTCGCAAAGTTTGCCACGATTTGCAATTTCTTCACGTGTAAAAAGCTGCTGCTGCTTGCCTTTCAGTTGCCAGAAATTCGTTTAACCTGCTAGTTACACCCTAGATCCTTGCTAAAGTGAGCCTGGACTAATATTAACTAGATACCACTCACCCTGAACCTCTAGAGGGAATTAAAAGCATTTTAACATATTTTCACTCCATTGCCAGCACATATCAAAGCATTTTGCCTGTGTTTTCAACGTCTGTAGTCTAAGTTGCTGGGTGAACTGAATCACATTTAATTGCATTTCTGAGAATTGTGTGCCCTCCTTCCATTTCCTTGCATTGCATAAAAGGGGGGGGTGAATTGTACAAGAAAGTGATTACATTGTTTTTGCTGAAATCCTATCAAGTTATTTTCTTAACTGCATTTCATTCCACATTGCATCCATTTGAAACCATAAAAGTATTGTTGCTATCTTATCCATTTCATGTCAACTCCTTAGTGATTATCAAGAAGTGTGCTAGTGCCAGATTCTCCGTTGTTAATCTTTATCATACCAGATTAAGTGTGCTATTCAATTATTAATTTATTCTAAAGTGTGATATATATACCTATTGTTTAAACTATCAATTAAACCTTTTAACTTGCAAAACAGAACTACTTCTTGGCTCAGTGGGGTCAGGGGGATTCTGAGAGAGGGGTGTTATATAGGGGTAGTCATCCAGAACGCATGAACTGGACATAAAGACATATCAATAAGGGTTTTCATTCAGTATTCTAGACTAGGCGTTGACTTGGCTGTAGTGCTGAATTGAATCCTCTTACAAATTGGGGGCTCGTGCCGGACGTTTGGGTTAGATCTACCACTTGTGCAGCTTAATACAGTGTGCTAACTGACGGGATACATACATCCAGTCGGATCACCACGCTGCATTACGCTGTGAAGCATTCCTCAAAAGGGACACTCCAAGAAAAGTTCTGTTCTGCAAAAATAAAATACTAACTTCTGTAAGTCAGGACAGAGACCAATCTCTAGAATGACGACCTTGGTAGATATGAAAATAGCCAGAGAGCACTTCTTACATAAACTATTTGTGAGAGGTGAATGGGCTGAGCAGGGCCAGGAGGCCTGGTTGCAGGCCATCACGCGACAGGCCACTGAAACAGGGTCAGACTTATGGAGAGATCAGGGTCCATTACATGTGGCCCTGAGTGAACTATATATGGCTCCTAAGGCCAAAGATGAACACGACAAGATTGTTAGGATAGCGGCATATTTATATTTATATATGGGAGCCATACAGAATAAATGTGCTGAAGGCCATGATCTGGCAAAAAGGCAACAGATGGCGTTAGAGAAGGCCCAATCTGATCTGGACTCTTCTGAGCAAAGGCTGCACAGAAGCCAGGAGTCAGAAAATGAGACCAGACAGTACATCACTAAAATAAAGGAGGATATGGATGTGCTGCAAAAGGAAAAGTCAGAACAGGATACCAGATTTCGGGCCTTGCAGAAGGAACACCAAGAAGGTTTGGACTCCCTACTGCAAAGCCAGAAAAAGCTGGAGCAACAACTGGACTTCAACAGGGTATGTGCTGAGCAGGTAGTCACCCTGCAAGGCCACCTAGATAGGGAAAAGGCAGAAAGCAATAAACTGATTCTGAAAGACCTGGATACCCAGGCAGAGTTTGATGAAGAGCGCCGGAAAGCTGGTGCCCTTCAAAGGCAGAGGGACGACCTGGCAGCACAGATGCAGGCTCTCAGTCAGGAAAGAGACACTTTAGGCCAGGAAGTCTGCCACTTAAAAAAGGAAATTGAAGAAAATCACCTGGCCCTCCAGGGGCTGGGTGACCTCCAAAAAGAAAACCAGAACTTGGTAGAGCACACCAGAAGGGTGGAAGATGCTCTGGCAAGAAAGGAGCAGGCCGGTAGGGATGGGACTCAGGAGGTAAACCTCCTGCAGCAAAGACGGGCCCAGTTCTCCAGGACCAACCAGGAAGCACAGAGGGAAAATGAGGCCCTCTGTCAACACAATGATAGGCTCCAACAACAGGTAGCGATGCAGGAGAGACTGATAGAGTCTAGTAAGGCCTTGACTGAGGAACTGAAAGCACAAATGCAGGCTCTTGCATTGCAACAGGGAGCAGGGGCGGATAGAGATGAGGTCCGCTGGGAAAGAGAGACTCCTGACCATAACCTCAGGAGCCCTAACACCAGGGGCCTTCATCTCTCCCAGTCCCTGGACTCTACCACCCCCATGTCCCCTGGCGCACATGAGCACCGGGCCACCGGGATGGCAGACTACTATCCAGACAAAAGTATGGGGCTCATAGGCCAGTACCACCCAGGTATGGAGGGGCGGGCGTCCGGGTATGGGCACCCAAGTACAGTACAGTTCAGTGGGGAACCCCAGGAGAGTAGGCCCATTAAGGGCATCCTGAAAACCTCTGCCCAGTTAGGTCAGTGGAGGGGGTACCCATCAAATCCTGGCAGCAAGGAGGAATCTGAAGACTCCTCTGAACTGCGCAGGACACAGGAGACCAGGTCCCCACATTCTGCCAGCCATTCCCAGGCTCGCAGAATCCGGGAAAACCTGGAAGAGCAGACAGGAACCTCTGGGAGCAGTGCCTCTGAGTCAGAGGATGAATGGACAAGGGTTACCCGAACCAAAAAGGCCAATAAGGCAAAAAGGGCCTTGCTTAAGGACCCCTTAAAGCAGATTAAGGCGATCAGGAGCGTCATCACGCCTTACCATAAGAACGCTAAGTATTCTGTTTGGGAGCACTTAGAGTTGTTTGAGCAAATGATGGAGACTTTCCATTTGAAGGACAGCCAAAGCTGTATTCAATATGTAAAGTGGACCTTTTCCCCGGAATACTCCAGTTTCTTTGCGGGGCTGGAGGACCAAAATCATTTAAGATGGTCCACCTATAAGGCGGCCATCTTGAAACATTTTTCCATTCATAGAAATCCTCAAGAGGCTCGCAAGGCAGCCTACAATTTGCAATGTGGGGAGGATCAGGCCCCACAAGAATTTGTGCAAGAACTGAAACGTGCTTTTGCGCAGACCACCAGAAGGGTGCGCACAGACAGTAGAAAAGATCTTTAGACTGGGTCCTTGAACAGGCTACCCGGATCTATGAGGTGCAGAAACCGGTAGATAGCAAAAATAATGCTCAGAAAAACCCCAAAGCCAACAGCACCCCTGCTGCTGCCAAGGTGGCAGAGGTAAAGGTCACCCCCGTTTTAGAGTTGGAGATGGGGGGGCCTAAAAACCTACCTGCACCTAATAATGCTAGGCCCAGAAGGTCCTCGGGCCAGTCACAGACAGGGAGCCAGGGAGGCAGCCCCACAAATGGGGTCCCTCGCTCTCCTGATTATGTAAGTCCCCGTTACAAGGGAAATCGACCCATCCTGGGTTATGTGTGGACTCCTCCAGCCCAAGGGGGGGGATCCAGCCAAGCACCTAACCCAGGGAACTTCCCTCCCAACTTCCCACAGGAGGGCAGAAATTCTCCAAATCCTGGGCAGAACTTTTTCCCCAGGTATCCACCCAATTTCCAACCCCAAAATCATCCATCCTTCTTTCCCCAATTCCCTGAGCCCAGACAACCTAATCCGGGAGAGGGGAGGCCAAGGGTGGAGGGGTACCCAAATCTTCCCAACCCGGGGTATTACCAGAGGAGGGACAGCTACCCTTCCCGGGATCAGCCCAGGGGAGAAAACAGGGCCCCGTATCAGCCTGAGCGGGTTTCCCAGTTAGAGCGCCAGGTTCAAAACATGGCGCGGGATCTGGGGCACATACTGAGGGCTCAGCAGAACCCTCAGATCGGCATGCCGGCGCAGAACGCACCCAACTCTGGACCTGGTGCCCCAGAACAATGACGGGGGCAGCACCCCGATAACTCGCCGGTCCCCAGGGAGGAGGCACAAGGGGAAGGGGGGTCTAAAGCCTTGGAGGAAGCTTCCTTCCTCACTTGTAAACAGCCCCTGGAAACCCAGGAACTGGAAACAAAATCTCTTGCCCCTGAAAGTCTGCCTCCTAAGGAGCAGAGGGGAGGTAGGAGAAACAAAAGACCCAAACAGACACAGTTTGAGGAGGAGGTACAGATCTTCCAATTTGAGGGAGAGGGATCCTCAGAGGATCCTGGGAAAAGGATCTTCTCCTTCAGAGAGGGGGGAACTCCTCCCAAAGAAAAATGGGTCCCTAGGGATGCAAATCCATACTGGGGAGATGTGGAGACTGAGCTACCGCCGCCCACCATCTCATCCCAGAACCAACCGCAAGAAAATCCCCTGGTTCAAACCCATCCTGGTGACTGCCTCCAAAAAGGGGGGGTGGCCCAGAACCGGAGCCAGGGGAACCCACAATGGCTCTGATCTCCAGTTGCCAAATTTTTCTTTCAGATTCCCAAGGCTCTCCACAGAATTCTTCCCAAATCTCTTCACTAGCGATGTCCAAAACCAGAAAGTTAGCCCACCAGTTGTCCAAAAATGTGCATTATCTGTGCCCCCTTGAGGAGAAGGAGGGAAGATACTATGCCCCGGTCCGAGTACAGGGGCAGGGTACAATTTTGGCACTGGTGGACATGGGAACTCAAGCTACCCTTCTGTTCAGAAGGGCCTTTGATGAACTGAATGCAGGAAGGGGAGGGAATTACCAAATTCCTCTCACCTCTCTTCCTGGACAACTCCAGAACTTTGACGGGAAGGAAATTCCCGTTGAGGGGACTGCAGACTTGGACATTAAAATTGGGCGACACAAGTTGAAACACCCGGTCATAGTAGTGACTCCAGAGGGCACCCCTTGTTTACCAGGGAATGACCTCCTGAGAAGGTTGTCACCCCTAATAGATTGTGTAAACAAGGTCCTCTGGACCCAGACTAGCCGACCAATAAAATTAAAACAGAGTGTCAACCATGTTAGTTTAAACGGCACCTGCCACATGGTTGAACAAAAATCTGACCAAGTAGAATTCCACTTCCAGACCAACCAGATTCCAGACGTGACAGTAATAGCAGTAGGACAAGAGACTGGTGGTGGAGGGTCCTCTCTATTTCTGAAAATCAACCTTCCTTCCAGTCTAAAGTGGTACTCCACGCTGGAAGGAAACACTCTGAGATTCTATACTAATCCACAATCAGAAACTCCCACTCCTATAGTCCAGAAAGATGTGAAATCAGCTCAGAGCCTGGCTGATATTCAGCAAATTGGAGAGCAGTTGTTCATCCCTGTTCAGTTAAATGATGGGAAGGACTCTGTTCTCGCTCGAGTGTGTGTGAACAACGGTAAGAGCTTCATCAGCGAAGCCATGTTCCGCCAACTCCCAAAAGATCCAGCCATTCCCGCCTTCAAACTGATAGACAAATGGGAAATGGACCTGGAAGCGCCTAATTCCAAACATCTCCTGCCAAGCAGGTGTATGCTCAAAATCTCCATTGGCAACAAGAGCATAGTCCACAATTGTTGGGTCGTGCGAGACGTCCCTGCCGCCTTTTACTTAGGCAGTGACATTCTCAATCGCTTTGCCATTAGTTTGGACCTAATAAACTTCAAAGCTTGGTCCCGATTAGCGGATAATCCCATGGGCTTTGATGATCCAGAAAAAGCATTTAGGTTAGCTCAATTGCTACCTTATGCAGTTGGAATTCAGATCAAAGAGGAAGTCACCATCCCAGAAAGGACCCGACAATTCTCCCTGGAAGTGAAAGTTAAAAGAGGACAACATTTGAAAAACCCTGATGCTTACATACATCTAAACGCTTCTCTCCAACAGCAAGGGTTGGGGGTAAACCCAACTCCATTAGTCAACATAGAACATGACACCATTCCAATAGAGGTGGATAACAGCGACTTAAAGAGTATTACTCTAGCCGCAGGCACCATTATTGGAATGGCGGTTGATGACCGACATTTCTCCATTGATCTTGGAAATGAACTGTTAGGGCCAATCCCCAAGGACTGCTTTGACAGTGACAGTGAAGACAATACAACACCAGACAGGATTTTTACCGGGCATGGGGGGAACTTCCTGGTGTACACTTCTTGCCCTTATGGTAAGGAAGATGTGACTTGTGACTTCAGGAGGGATGAGGTGATTTTCCAGGTCCATGAGGGCTGCCTTTCCCACCTGAAGCCTCCGGTCCAAATCAGCACTCTGACCAGGGACTTCTCCACCCAGCTGGAGGAGGCCGCGGAGATAGCCAAACCAGAAGTCTTTCCAGGCTTCAGGCAGATGGTGGAAGAGAGAGTCAACCTAGCTGATGCCTGTGTGACTCTGGAACAAAAGCAAAAGTTGAAACAAGTTTTCTTGTATTTCCAAGATCTCTTTGCGGTAGACTCATATGACTGTGGTCGCACCGACATCCACACAACCACAATCCCCACGGACCCTGGCATGACTCCTGTGTTTGTGAAGCAATATCGCTTGCCTCTCGCATCAATGGAGTCCCTTACTGAAATAATTAAGAACCTTGAGTCCCGGGGAATAATCCGTCCAGTCCACAGCACCTTCAATAATCCGGTGCTGGGAATATTGAAGCCAAACGGCCAGTGGAGACTCTGTGCTGACCTCAGGGAGCTCAACAAATGGGTCCATACTTCCCGATGGCCTCTGCCCTACATTGACCAAGGGCTGGCCCAGATCCAGGGGTCACAGGTATTCACTGCAATAGACCTGACCAATGGATACTGGACCTTGCCGGTCAGTAGGGAGGACCAATACAAACTGGCTTTTACCTTTGGGGGCCAGCAATACACATGGACCCGGACTCCCTTTGGATACCTCAACTCCGGCAATGAATTCAACATTTTTCTACACAAGGCCATGCCCGACTTGGGTGCGAGGGGTAACCTGGCTTATGTAGATGATGTCCTCATCAAAAGTTCATCTGTGGAGGAACACATAGCGGAGATCCGTTATGTTCTGACACAGTTGAGGGCCGCCGGAGCAAAATTTTCCTTTCAGAAAGCACAGTGGTGTAGAACCCGTGTTAATTTCTTGGGGCATGAGATTACTCCTCAGGGTCTCTGTCCCCAGGAAAAGAAAGTGGAAGCACTTCAGAAACTGAAAGACCCCACAACTCTGCGGGAACTAAGGAGCCTCCTTGGACTGACTAATTACAGCAGAAAGTTCATTGAGGGCTACGCAGAGATCACCAGACCCCTGATCCATCTCCTGAAGGGGGGGGTCAAGTGGGAATGGGGTCCAGAACAAGTCGAGGCAGTAAAACAACTCAAAAGAAGCCTCTCACAAGCGCCTTGCCTAGCTTACCCTGTCAGAAACAAGGAGTTCTTCCTGGAGACGGGGTTCTCTAATACCTGCTTGACGGCAGTATTATACCAAAAGCATTACAAGGTCAATAAAGTAATCTCCTATGCGAGCAAAACTTTATCCTCTGTGGAGGAAAAATTCAACGATTGTGAGAAGGCACTCCTGGCAACGGTGTGGGCATTGAAGAATTACCGCCCGTTTATCCAGGGGTAACACATCATAGTGGAGACTCCACACCAGCCTCTGCAATATCTCCAAAGTGACAGAATCCGGGCCGGAAATGTGAGTAATTCCCGAATTACTTCCTGGATTCTGTCAATGCAAGGCTTTCCTGTGGAGGTCAGATATGGCCAAAACAAGAAGAGTCCCCTCGCGCAAGGTCTGGCTGACTTGCATGATTGTGCCAGAGAAAACTGTCTCGAGGACGAAAGTCTAAAAATAAAGGACAACATGGAGGCATACCTTAATTCCCCACACAAAGTCTTTGAAGAAGACAAGTGTGAGGGAATGCCCACTGTCTATGTGGATGGATGCTCTTACCATGTTGACAACGACGGGGAGAAAGAACTGGTGGCCGGCGTAGGGAATGCATGGGTGAATGAGTCCCCAGAACCCTCCGCTGGATACAAAATTGGTCCCCGAAGTAGTCAGGTGGCAGAATTGATGGCTGTGCATCAGGCCATCCTCACTGCTGTCCAGCATCAACTCCGCAAACTGGTCATAATCACAAATTCGGATTATGTACGGAACAGGTTTGTGGAGCACCTGGTTAATTGGAAAACCAGAGGCATGTTATGTGCTAACAACAAACCCTTGAAACATGGGAAGTTGATCCAAAACATTGATGATCTGGTCACCTCGAATGAGATGACCATCTATTGGAAAAAGATCAAGGGTCATTCCAAAGTAGAGGGACCAGACAAAACTGGAAATGACTTAGCTGATCAGCTGGCCAAAACCGGGGCCATCCAAGGGGATCTAATTGAGATTGAGTCCCTGTTGGGGGAAATCCAGGTCACTGCTATCACTAGGTCCCAGACAAATGCTCACAACGACCTTCCAATTGCACAATGGAGTAAGGAGACCCCTGATGCTGATTTGATTACCGCTCAGAAGGGGGATCCAATAATTGGTAAATTTTACCAGCACCTTGAGGACCCTGAGAACTTTCCCCTGACGGATACCGATTACATTGGGAAAGAGGACCTAAGAGTGTTGATGAAATGTCCAAAAATGTTCCGAATCCAAGACGGTTTGCTGGTAAGGAAATCCAAAGCTGGCCACGATCAGTGGGTGGTTCCTACCTCATTCCGAAGCCTGATGTTAAGTCACGCCCATGATGCGGCCACTGCCGGTCATAGGGGGTTTCACACAACATTGGAAATCTTAAGAGAGGTTGCATACTGGCCACACATGGGGCAGGACCTCGACCAATACTTGAAGGGGTGTCTTGTGTGTGCACAATTTCAGCCATCATCCCTCACGCACCGCGCGCCTCTCCAAAAGCGGGGGATGACACTGCCATGGTCAGATTTACAAATCGACTTTGTAGGCCCTGTGATTCGCTCTGCTAGGGGGAATAAGTACATGTTGACCGTCACATGCTTGTTTACCAAGTGGGTGGAATGTCTCCCAGCCCCAAATTGCAAGGTAGAAACGGCAGCTGCCTTGATGATTAACCACATCTTTTCCCGTTTTGGTCTACCTCAAAGGATTGAGTCAGACAGGGGTAGCCACTTCACCAGTGAAGTAATGACAAAGATGTGGGAGATACTGGGGGTCAAGAGAAAGCTACACATTGCTTACAGGCCAGCTTCTTCTGGGGCAGTAGAGAGATATAACCGAACCATTGTGAGCATATTAAAGAAGTTTGTGGCAGATTCTGGGCCAAGTTGGGATATCCGATTACCTCTGGTCCTAATGGCCATCAGATCTACCCCTTCATCTGCAACCAAAATGTCACCATTTGAGTTGATGACTGGGCGCAAGATGGTGCTTCCTCAGCATTTGCTCTACAGGACCCAAGAGCAGACACTGATAAATGCCTCCACTGCTCATGAGTATGTGGAGAATTTAAGGAAACACCTCCAACATGCTTTTGCTTACGCTCAGCGGAATCTAGAAAGATCAGCTGATAGCATGAAGACCCACTGTGACCTGAAAACTTCCAGGAAGGAATATCAGGTGGGGGACCGGGTCTATCTATACAACTTCCAAAGGAACCAGGCCAAGCAGCGCAAATTTTTGCCTACATGGAAGGGACCCTTTGAGATCATCGACAAGATCTCCCCTGTGGCCTACAAAATCCACATCCCCAAAGGTCCTTTGGCAGAGGGGGAAGACAAGTGGGTCCACATAAACCAGTTGAAATGTTGCCATCCCAGGCACACTCTGCAACAACTGGAGGAATCCTCTGGAATCTTAGCGGGTACTGTCTCAGATTAATTCAGTTCCAACCATAAAACATACCACATCTAGTCTCTAAAATATTGTGATTTGCATGAAACTTTCTCTTAGTTATACTGTTTTTTTATCAAAATAAGAATGTAATGTTTCGTTATGATGAAATGCATATGCTGCCCCACTATCTCAACAGTGGTGGAAATGTCCATGAATAGGTATTGCCGCTCTTCCTTTGTCGTCCTAGGAGAAAGAAAACCTTGAGACGGGCCAAGGACGACGATCCGGAGACCGGGAGCAGAGACGCAACGGGCCCGGGGTACCGCCCAATATTCCCATCAGGACCGGCGAGGAGAACCGATCGACCAGTACCGGATGGAGGAAGAGATGCTGAACTGGCCATCCACCGGAAGAAGATGAGAACTACATCCCAGATCTTGCGGTTCCCACCAGTGAAGGATCAGATGGCCACCGCAAGAAGGGGGGCTTGTGGGATGTATTTACCCATGCATCCGAGCCCTACCTCAAAACTGTGCAGTACTGACATGGAAAATATCATGATGGCCAGAGCTTCCCAGAAAATGCCCAGGGAAGTGCATGAAGAATAGGCTGCCACCCATTTTTGCCGATGTTATGGGCACAGAAGGACACTGCCTAAAACCACCATTGGACTACCCACACAGTAGTCTGAAACCATTGGGAATGGCAATGCTGATTGCCAAAAGCAAACCCATAACTGTGGAGAATTCATTTTCTTAAATCCCAAAAAGGGGTGCAGTACCAGTACTCACCACTATCCAAAAGCCGGCGTTTTAAAACCACCAGATTTTACTTTTTTGTAGAAAACTGAATAAATGAACCCAAAGCAAGCCAAAGAAAGACTTACTGAGAGGTGGATCCAATGTAAAGTTATATTCTGAAGTGACTTGAAGGTGTATAACAAGACTGGCTGAGCTGTGGATTTCAGCAGTTTAAGTAAATTTGGACTGAAAGACACTACAAATCTAAATGTTCAAATTGACTGAGTGACCTACTTTTGAGTGTCACATAGGTTGAAATTGTTTAAATGTCATAGTTTTAAACTTAGAATCAGCATTCTAGCTGCATATGTAAAAATGTTTAGTTTTATTTGAATGCAGAAACTGGGGAACAAAAAGTGACATTTTATCTGAAACTTGGCTTAAGGAACTGGATTCTGGCAACTACCCCCCATCAGGAGTGAAACTTGAGTCACAGCTGTGTTCCCAGGCCTATCTGCCTTTTGCTGGCCACACTAAGGATATGCCATCTCTCTGATAATTGAATTAAGGGGAGCCCCACAGAATACAGGAGCTCTGAACAAAGCCCTGTCCTGACTCAGGCAAATGTTTTATTGCAGATGTCGTAAAACAGCTTCCTCTTGGCAGAAGCTGGGAGTGGCAGGGTCTCTGAGCTTGGCAGAAACTGGAAAGACTGGTTTCTGTACCATGTGACCTGAAAAGACACACCTCTATAGCCAGAATATGGTTTTAGAAAAAGATGAATAACTCATAGTACGGACTTGTGAAAATTATTTAAATGATACCATAATTCTTGTGATTTTTCTGCCCACATTTTAAGAGGTTTTTCGAACCGGTGGCATGTTCAGGGGGGTTTTAGCGGAAAAGAGGATATTACTCAAAATGTGTGCATGTGAAAAATCTGACACTTCATCAATTAATGTCCATACTCCTTGCGCACATGTGTGTAAATTTGGGGTAATGTCCGGAATTGCAAACCAGTTAAAAAGTGCAAAATATTGCCATTTCTGAATGCAAGCTCCCAGGAAGAGCAGAGTTTGAACAGGGTATACCTCCTGTAATGCATGATGGGTGCATATGATTTTAAAACAATATGTACCTCTGCAAATATGTATTTGGTTCAAATCTAGATTTGTGTGTAAGTTGACAGGAGGAGTGGTCTTTCTGCAGGCTGTAAAATGACATCACTCTGACACAATTTAGCTCCCCCAATCAGGGGAGAAATGAAAGCTTGGCCAATGACAAGTGGAGAGGGGCTGGCTAGTGATGCTGCTCACACACACCCATTTTGAAAACACATAAAAGCAGACAGACAGGACAGATAGGGACCCTTCAAATCCATTTGCAGCTGGAAGCTCTGCCGGGAAAATCCATACTTTACCTCCATCAATCTCCAGAGAAAGCTGTGCAGAAAGATCCAGACTTTAAATCCCTCAATCTTCAGAATCCAGAGAGAGAGCAGACCCAGATCACTGTGAAGTGCAGAGACCAGAGTCCAGTTTAAAACCTGACCGGATCCATGACGAGGCCCATTTCACTGAAGAATATAGTGTGAGTACCTAGAAACTGTGCAGAACCAATCTCTTAGTTAAAATAATATAATTCAATCCTATTTTAATCTAAGTAGAACTGTCTCCTAACTGTCACCTGTCATTTGTAAAGCTGTCACTTGTCATTTTCTAGTTGCAAGCTGCACTTGTCTTTTGAACTTTAAAATTTCAAATCTGAAAAACGACCTTTATTCAATCGCTCATATCTCCGCGACCGTTTGTGCTAGAGACTTGCAGTAACTTTCATCTGGAAGCGGAGATCCTAGGCTTTCATAGGACCCCAAAACGATATTGATAGCCCTTGTAGTTCTTCTGTAATAGCGCCCGGCGCATTCGCAAATTTTGCCACGATTTGCAATTTCTTCACATGTAAAAAGCTGCTGCTGCTTGCCTTTCAGTTGCCAGAAATTCGTTTAACCTGCTAGTTACACCCTAGATCCTTGCTAAAGTGAGCCTGGACTAATATTAACTAGATACCACTCACCCTGAACCTCTAGAGGGAATTAAAAGCATTTTAACATATTTTCACTCCATTGCCAGCACATATCAAAGCATTTTGCCTGTGTTTTCAACGTCTGTAGTCTAAGTTGCTGGGTGAACTGAATCACATTTAATTGCATTTCTGAGAATTGTGTGCCCTCCTTCCATTTCCTTGCATTGCATAAAAGGGGGGGGTGAATTGTACAAGAAAGTGATTACATTGTTTTTGCTGAAATCCTATCAAGTTATTTTCTTTACTGCATTTCATTCCACATTGCATCCATTTGAAACCATAAAAGTATTGTTGCTATCTTATCCATTTCATGTCAACTCCTTAGTGATTATCAAGAAGTGTGCTAGTGCCAGATTCTCCGTTGTTAATCTTTATCATACCAGATTAAGTGTGCTATTCAATTATTAATTTATTCTAAAGTGTGATATATATACCTATTGTTTAAACTATCAATTAAACCTTTTAACTTGCAAAACAGAACTACTTCTTGGCTCAGTGGGGTCAGGGGGATTCTGAGAGAGGGGTGTTATATAGGGGTAGTCATCCAGAACGCATGAACTGGACATAAAGACATATCAATAAGGGTTTTCATTCAGTATTCTAGACTAGGCGTTGACTTGGCTGTAGTGCTGAATTGAATCCTCTTACAGCCCATTGCATAACTGAACCATTTTCAGCTAGGCCTTAAATTTCCAGAACCAGAACCAACCCCAGAAACCTAAAGGGAGCGTCAAATTACAGCTGGGCTGTGATGTACTGCTTGCCTGCTGAAATAATGATCATCAGAACCAAAAGATCCAATCCAGTCCTGTACCGTGCTGTGACCAGACCCATTGCAGATCCGATCCAGTCCTGTGCTGTGAAAAGACCCAGTCCAATCCGATGTGCCCAGCTGTCTATCCCAGAACCAGATTCCCTTCCCTGACCAGAAATCTTGACGGACCAGAATCCTGACGGTTCTGTGTAAAAACATATCTAGTGAGTATCTATAGATAGAACTGTGTCACTAGCATATGTACTGTCCATAGTAATCCCTATCTTAAACCCACCCTATCTTGTCTTCGGAACCTGATATTGTTAGTAGTATTTTTGAATTGTCAGAACTTTTCTTGCACTGAGTTTCTCTTATTTCTTTTCTAAAATCATAAGTCATTAGTGTTGTGAGTAACTAAAGTGAATCCCAGAAAGAAATTGAGTATCCACCACATGAAGGGTTCTCTGGCCAGGAACTGTTGAGATTCATGTGTGCCATTCTCTTTTTCTATACTCATAATCTAGTGTAAGAAATCCCATTTGTCTTTTAAAAAGTGCATTCCTGTTTCTCATTCTTGCGCCTGTCTCAAAAAACAACCTCCACTACAACGTCCATAACCTCCTCAGTTTCAAAAACATAATTTCTTCTTGTAGCAAACATCCACAGCTTTAATTTGCATCTCAAACCGCATCCCAAATCCATACGGTTCTCCCGTAATCGTGATTACCGCACACTAAAAAGTTTGCTGCAAATTTCGTTTTAGGGAAATTCTGACACATGTAAAAGAGCTTTTGATTGCTTCTGACCTTCATTTTAAGATTTCACATTGTTTCTTGGTATCAAATTATTGCTAGTGTTTGTATGCAACTATCCAAAGTGGCTCCCATAAGAATTTAAACACTTTCAGCAATTTAAACCATATTTCATATTTTTACCCAATCCATTCTCAAGATAACTTTAAAACCATTCTGACCGCTTGCCAATCAATTCTGTTTTTCTCTTGTGTTGCTGGGGGGAAAATTGGGATTGATATTTTGTTTGAATTCTGCCATTCCGGAATACCTGCTGTCTCTCCTCTTATCTCTTTACCTTACCTGTTGGGGGGTTGAGGAGTGTGCAGGGGGAACTAGTAAACACAACGCCATTTGATCTGAACACACACTCAAAAGTAATATTTCTTTGCTGAATTGGTTTGCTCACTATTATTCCTTGTGTATTAAAGAGATTACTTAGTGTTACATCACCACATTGGTGATCATTGTGTACCCATTAAAACATAGTATGATTAAATTGTGAATACATAAATAAATAATATAACTTTGCAAACCAGCCTGATGCCTGGTTCACTGTGACTGGACGGGTTCCAGGAGAGGGGCGTGATATGAGTGGTACATCGTTCAGAATTAAAGAACTTTTAGACAAAAATAAATAAGGTTTTTAATTGCGCATTACACGCTAGGCATTGATTTAGGTGTGTGCCGGATTGAAATCACTTACAGTGGACTGACATACCAGTTCCTCTTCTTCCCCCCTCCTATGTATCCACTGCATCATCACCTGCACATTGACAGAGAATGACATTTTTGAGTCATGTGCTTCCTTACAAACATGCACATGTACATCAAAGTGCAGACAGACACAAAATGGCTGGACACCCATACATCTGACATCGTGACTTGGCACACTGTGAGCTGTAAGCCACGTAAGTGTGGCATTTGCTGACATGCGGCACTCCCCCACCCCTGGCCCTGTCCATGCTATAAGTGGACACATAGACATACAAAAGTGGCATACACAATGACTGATAGTCCATGCAGCAAGCATTTCATCACACAACTCAGGGACAAGTACTGCACATTGGGCATTGTAATGCTGAAGGCCAGAAAATGGCATCAGTTAGCCGGCCAAATCCACAGATACTATCATGATAAAAAAATTTGACAGACAATGCATGATTACACATTTGTACTTGATAACCGTGTCATGTCAAATCAGAATATAGACTGCTCATCCATTACTCTCCATTGCTACATATTCTGCATGCCTGAGATGCCTTACAGTGATGTCCTTGCCAAAGTGCTCCTGTGGATGCTTTGGGACATGGCCTACATGCATTCCCTCACCTTCGGCATCCTCACCATCCACCCAACATGCCAATCACTGCCACCTTTCATCTAAATGTGACTGCACACTGATCAGGACAGCACGGTCCATTGCTTCATTGTGCAGAGCGTAGTACATGTACAATCAATTAGGTGATGTGTGCGCAGAAATGCTGTATGTGCTGGACAATTCACAACCCTCTCAGTAAAGGAATCCCTGTGCTTTGTCAAAACGTGACTATACATATGAATGTTACTGTCTGGTGTGTCACATCAATGACAACACTAGGTGTACCAGTACCCTGTGTGTGGATTCACGTAGCCAGGAGTCCCCTGCTGTACGCCTAGCACAATTTATGGATATGCATTTTCAAATCACATTGTGTGTGATGACAGTGACATTCACATGACATTGTTTGTTATATGAAGTGTCAGGTGACAAGTGGCCATGAGTGAGTGACTAACATTAATTGACTGTCTCTTTGTGTGACATTGTCATGTAACATGTGCTGTCATCTCACCCAATGTGAAGTAGCACTGCACATTGTGTGTTTTTGCTGTGCACTATATTTGTCCTTGCCTGTGTGACAGCACAACTTGGTAGTCCCTTGCGCAAGGTCTATACTACTTGTACATATGCATCTACTATGAGTGTGTCATACAGAACCAGACACATGGATCAATCACGGTATTCCCCTCAAATTCTAAACCCCCTTGCCACACCACCACAATATGGTATTCACTGGCTGCATGCCAGCACTGTGTAGATACGCTAATGCCAGCACTGTCAGTCAATGCATGGCCCTGCTATTTTGTACACGATTCACACATGAGGTATGCCTGATGGTGAGAAGGCTGTGTCTGTGCGAATGTGGACCCCATATAACATGTGATGAGTCACGTTTGTCAATCATACTGCTAAAGGTCATTTGTGGTCTGGGAGTAGTACATAGTTGCAACAATCATTCCCTAGATTCATGCATCTTGTATATATGATTTTGTTGGGGCATCAGCCCGTGTCTATGAGCAGCATCGTATGATGATGTGCCAGTATTATTGAACGGGCATGCTCGGACCGAGAACCAGCTCCTCATCATCTACAGATCCCATGAAACAAGGAGCAACAGAGCCCTCATGCCACATCTCAGTGGGTGATGTAGTTGCCATGTCATTACATTTAAAACAAATTACACATGTTTGGACAAGTAGGCAAGTCTCAAGTACACAGAGAGGCAAACGTTCATGCGAGTGTCGTCCACAATGATGCGTGGAATACAGCATGTGTCTGCCATGCATCTACTGAAGTGTGGAAGTGGGAGGCAGGCCAAAATGGGAGAGTCAGTGTGGGAGACCCCAATAAGGGCCACAGTTTTGGACCAGGGAGTAAACAGACCCAGCAGGGGTGCATTGTGTATGCAGACAGAATGGGTGCCCCCCTCTGGCAATAACAGGCAGGCTGCACTGAAAAGCGGGAACACAATGAAGGAACTAAATTCTTTGTAGAAAACAAGAACAGACTTATTACAGGAAGAGGAGTAAACTCATTGCCTGCAGGATACATTATAAACACTGAACTAGCTAGGCATACCCAGGACCTGGGAGCACCCTGGGATGCATGGTTGGAGGGGAGACACCAAGGGATAAAGGGAAGAGTTGAAGAGGGATTTGGAGGAGGGAGCTGTAAAGATGGTGAGTGGGAAAGAGAGAGAGAGGCAGGTGCAGAGAGAGGCACACAGGGAGAGAGAGAAACAGGGAGCAAGTCAGAAGGCCAGGAAACATGCTAGTGGAAAAATAGAGCAGAATGAGGAGGAAAGGAGCAGAAGGATGCAGATAGAAGACCTTTGAAAGGAGTTTTCTGAGCTCTGCAACCCCCATCAGCACACTACCAGCAACCAAAAAGAGAGAGCTCCCAGCCCTTTCACCACAGGCTTATATAAGACTGTTGCTCCCGCCCACTCCAGGGCTGACCTCTTACCCAGGCAAGTGTTTGTTTGGCTGTTGCCAGGACACGCTTTTTCTCTCCATCCTCTCCAGGGCCATCCGCCCACCCCAACCCAGACAAGGATTCTGTGTGATCCTAGGTTGAGCCCATAGGGGAGGTTAATAGTAGGGTCAGGGGTGAGGAAATTATAGAGTGAAGGGCAGTTGGGCCCAAAGGGAAGGTTACTTGTTGGTCTGGGGAATGGATAGGTTTCCAGAAAGGGTGCAAGAAGTCAGGGGCTAGCTTGGTGACTTGGCAGGATAATTACAGAGCATGGAAAAGTGGCATTCCAGCTCCCCAGACCCATGATGGTCACAACAAGTAGAACTTGTTTTGCAGGGTTCAGTGTGGCTTCATGCCAAGACAAAGGGGAGATAGAAATAATAGGTTGGGGCAAGTGGGAGGAAGAGTTGAAAGGGGTTCCAGGCTGGAGCTGAGCAACAGGTAGAATGGGTTCTTGGAGGGACGATGGCTGGGGTCAAACCCCCAATCCCCACACAGTGCAGGGGACACAGCAGAAAATACATTTGGGAAAAATAAAAGCCTGCCAATACTTTGGAAAATGACATTGTGCAATACATTGAATACTGTGGGGAAATTAAAAGTCATGTACTACCACTCAACTCCTCCTTGGTGACCTCAACATCCACCTCGATTTTCCCTGTTCCTCATCTCTGCTCTTTCCCTCTCCCTCTTTATCCTCCCGTCTGGCCTGACAAACTCTGCAGGACACACACTTCATGTCTTGATCTCGCCTAGCCTCCCCCTCTCTATCCCTCTGACCACTCCTCTCTCCTGGAGTGACCACTGCCTTCTCTCCTCCCATCTCTCACTCTCTTCCCCCATGCCAACCCCACCCCAACACTGCCACTTACTTTCTCTGACATCCGACCTATGAAGCCTCCAACAGCTGAGGCTTTCGCTGCCACCTTCTCTCCCCCTCCTCCTCCTCTGGTTGACTCACATCAGGACACAACCCTGTCCCTTCTCTACGCTTCTATCTCTGATACTCTTGATGCTCTTGCCCCTGTCATGTGGATCCGCTTGAAGTCCAAAGCCAAGTGCAATTCCTGGTATGACTCTGGCTTAGCTACTCTTAAACATAAGTGTAGGGTGGCTGAGAGGAAATGGAAGGCTTCTTGCTCATCCTCTGACAAACTGGCCTGCCTCCTGCTACAAAGGCAATACTGACTCTCTGTCCGCAGTAAGAAGAGAGTCCACATTCAAGCCTGTGTCTCTGCAGCATCTACCAACTCTGCCGAACTCTTTAAAATCTTCAAGGAGCTTGCCAACCCTTTAGCAGTCTCTACCCCTCCTCTTGCATCCCAGGCTCTCTGTAATGCCCTTGCCTCGCACTTTATCTCAAAAGCCCAGGATATCCTGTCCACCCTATCCTCCCCTGCCTCTCATATTCCCTCTAAGTATGTGTTTGCAGACCCCCCTTTAACCACCCCCCCACCGTCCTTCTCTTCCTTTCCTATTTTCTCCCCTGATGAGGTTGATAGACAAGTCCGATCTATGAAAGCCTTGCCAAAACAGGTTCATCCCTGCTCGTCTAAAACCATCAAGGACCACATTGACACCCTCGCTGTGGCCCTTGTCAATTTCTACAACCACTCCTTTGCCTCAAGATCCTTCCCCTCCCTCTGAAGCACTCCCTTGTGCATCCTCTTCTCAGGAAACCCACAGATGATCCTTCCAGCCTGACTAATTATCGCTCAATTTCCATTAACCCTTTTCTGGGCAAACTCCTGGAAAAGCTGGCCATCTGCCAGCTTAACCTTCATTCAGATTCTGTTGGCTATCTCCATGACCACCAGCCTGGCTTCAGAGCAGCCAGAAGCACGGAAACTGCTCTCCTGAACATCCGTGAAGATCTGCTCTCCAGCCTGGACTCTAACATTCTCACTGTCCTCATCCTTCTTGATCTCTCTTCTGCCTTTGACAAGGTCAACCTCACCATCCTGCTCAATCGTCTCTGCGATAACCTGGGTATCATTGATCAGGCTATGGCCTGGCTTACCTTTTTCCTCTCTGATCGACCCTCCCAGATCCAACTGAGGTCCTTCGTATCCTCTATCTTCCTCTCTACCTGTAGGTTTCCCCAGGGGTCTAACCTCTCACCCTGGCTCTTCAACCAATACCTGGCAACTCTCGCCCACTGCATTGCCATTTTCTGCTCAAATTTTCAGTGCTACGCTGATGACACTCAACTCATTTTCCGGATGCCCTCGGCCATCTCCTCTCCCTCTCTCATCTCGGACTGCCTAACTGCCATTCAAGAGTGGTGTGCCACCAATGATCTTTGTCTGAATTCCAGCAAGACTGAGATCCTCCTCATTGGCGCACCATCTGCATCCTTTTCCCTCGCTCTCTGGCCGGCCTCCCTGGGCCCTCCTCCTACCCCTATGTGCGAGGCTAAGAACCTCAGGGTCCCCTTTGACTCCACACTTTCCTTCTCCGCCCATATCTCTGAGGTCTCTAAAAAGTCCAACTTCCTACTGCACCTCCTAAGAGGTACTCTGCCTTTCCTCTCCTTCACTCAGAAGCTCACTGTCTCCCAAGCTCAGGTTCTCTCTAGGTTGTACTACTGTAACAGCCTCTTTCTAAATCGACCTGTCTCTACTCTCTGCCCTCTGCAACTTATCCAGAACAGGACTGCAAGACTTGTCCTTGGTCTCAAGCCCTGGGATCGTATCTCTCCAGCTCTGAAATCTCTCAATTGGCTCCCAGTGGATGCAAGGAACATTCAAAACCCTTTGCATTGTCCACAAGGCTTTCTGGGGCCTGGGTCCAAAATACCTTCATCTATCCCTCTGCAAATACCTCCCCTCTCGAGCTCTTCGCTCCTCTACCTCCAACTCCCTCCGGGTCAATCGTTTTTCAAAGAAACAAGCTAGGGGTAGATCTCTATCTTCGGCTGGGGCCTCCCTCTGGAACGGCCTCCCTGCCTTTATAAAACTTGAAGAGAAACATCTCCGGTTCCGGAAGCACCTCAAGACCTTCCTCTTTGCTTCTGCCTTCGCTCCCACTCTCCCCTGCTGATCTGCTCTCTCTTGGCACCCTGAACCTGTCCGCCCTCTGTCCCCTGGGCCCAGGTACCTACTCACCCTGCCACTCTCCTGCACTGCCTCCTGGCCACCCCTTGGACTGGGGATTGTATCTGTACGCATACAGCCACCCCCTTTTTGTTCCTTCTTTTTCTGCACTTATCAGACTTACCCAGTCTGCTGCCTTAAACACAGCACTTGCCACTTGCCTGCTGCACTACCACTGTTTATTGCCTTCATTTTCTATTTATTTTATTTATTATTATGTATCTGCTCTCCTCTGTTCCTTACTTTCCACTCTCCCCCTTCCATGCACTCTTTCCCTTTTCCCTTTCCCATGCAATTGCACGTTCACAATGTCACTGGGCCTAGTAAGATCGTTGTGTTGTTGTTTTGTTTTTCCCGTTACCCTCCCTTGCCTAGTTGTGCTCTGAAACACTTGTGTATGAGCAAAATACAATTAAAATATCATATTATATCATATCATACTACATTGCAAATGAAAATGGACATAGAAACTGCAATTTCCTCAGGGCCCTTCTAGTTCTGAAAGGGGCCCCATCAACTGGCCTGGTGACCAGCATCCCTCCTCAATCCAGAAAGCTCTTGGTTTGAGTCTGGATTCCAGGAAGTGAGAAGTATATGATCCATAGGCAAGTAGGGTACAGGGGCTTGACGACAGTTTGAGGCACCAAAGTAGTTTGCAGATGACAATTAGTGCAAGCAACCCCCCAACAGCATAAATGATATATGAAAGCAGTTTTGTCCAGAATGAGCTGAACCAGTCTTTTATTACATTCAGAAAGTCTTTGGCTGTATCCTTGGGGGTGGCCCCAAGGATGTGACATGAGTGGCATGGTGAAAGATTTAATCACAGGAGTCTGCAACACATACACACTGCTCTAATGCAATAAGTGCACCCACTCTGCCAAGGGAAGCCAATATCTTGTTGAAGGTTTTGAAAGCCAGTTTTCTCAACTGCCTCTGCTGACAGCCAATGTTCACAGTGAGACAGCAGTTTCATTGACCACCACTTCCAGAATTGCTTGCAACTGATATTTAGCCCAACCTACTCTCATGACACCAATCTGGGCTATTAATACAGTGCCATACAGCTGTGTGTCCATCAGAGGAGTGTAGGTGTTCATTAGATCATGGGCTTGTTGTTGTTAGCAGGTATTTTGGATTCTTCAGGAAGCTCTTTCTTTGGTGACCTTCATGGTGGGCATCACATGGCCCAGGGTGCAGCTGCTGCTCCAGACTTTAGGCAGCTACTTGTGGTTCTTGCTGCCACAGATCTAGAAGATTTATTGAGGTGCCAACCAAGTATCTGTTGGCTGGCACTCAGGCAAGCATATCTTCCATACCCGGCATGCAATGTAATGTTGAAAGCCATTTCACACGGAGAGGATGCCTAGTTTGCTGCATAGCTAGCGGCACTCCTTTGACCAGAGCGCCGTGTGCTGGCATCTGGTGGTCGGGTCCACATTTTCTGCCCTTTCTTCATCTTTCCATTTGAAGCACACAGGGAAGGTGGACTTGTACCGCACCGTTGGAGATGCTTATTCTAGGTGTGCACTGGGCTTCCTGAGATGGCGGAGGAATGGGTCAGAGATGCTGGCAGGTATGCATTGGAGCAGAAACGATGTGCCCTGATGGGAGGCATGTGTGCACAGACCCAGCAGTTGGTTTGATTGTGTTTGTGGGCCACCAAATGGCAGATCTGGAGGAAAGAATTCTCTTGGTAGTCTGTTAATGCAGGAAGGAGGAGCAGAGCAAGCATGATTAACTTGCTGATGGCAGACATTTCGGATTGGCTTTGGGGGCCCACAGGGAGCAAAAGCACACGGTTGGAGCAGAGCATGTGCAGATTAGTCTGTGTCTCTCTGTCGTCCAAGTCCTTCGGGAAGCAGATGAAAAGCTGACTAGATCCAGGGGGGAAGCAGAGATCTTACAAAAAAAGAACTGAAAGCTGGTACATAAAGATAAGGCAATGGCATAGTACAAAAATGAAAGATGAAAGTCAGGGCTGTTATGCTGGAACAGAAAAGATCAAATAAAATACACTTATAGCAAAGTGAGCTTGGTACACTGTAGCCGTATGATGGTCACATTGAGATACAAGGTGATATTCAAAAGCGGAACCTGTAACTCTTTAAATGCAGGTTGAACTCCAAACATATGATACTCCAAATATCGCAAATCACACATCACACATGCAAAAAGGAAAAATAGAAAAATATTTGCTTTTAAAAGAGATAAAGCTTGAAACAAAATCCAAAACTAAAAGAAAAGAGATTTTTTTTAATTTAAAATTAATTTACAAATCCAAATATAAGATATAAAAATGGAGAATGCTGAAATAACAATATAAAGTTCTACACAAAATCCATAATTAAAATAGAAAAAATATGTAACATATTAAAATTTGAAATTAAAAAAAATACAAAAAAATAAAAATGTTAAAACATTAAAATTGAAAATGCCAACAATGATTAAATACATAAAAAATCTTAAGGTCCAACAAAATCACAGTTCAAGGGACCATGGTTCAAGAAAATATCTGATAGACTGGTCCCATGCCGGCAGGGTTTCTGAACAGGGTTGAGAGCAGATTTGGAGGGAAAATAGTCTGTGCTCATTGGGGTGCAGTGTTCTAGCTCTCCCTCCTGCACTAAATGTAATGTTGGCTGGCCTGGCACAGGTTGTGCCTCACTGTCCTGGCCATAGGTCTGTCTCATGACTGAAGTAAGGTGTTCAAAATATGCCAGAACTGAATCATCAGTTAGTGCCAAAAGCAACACCTGGTCACAGAGGGAGGAGTTTCAGTTGACATGGGGCATTGTTCTTGCCATCATGATCTCAAATAGAGAGAGTCCAGCAAAGCGGCTAGGCCTGCCTCTCATTTACATGCTGGTAAGTGGCAACGTATATGGCCAATTCAGCCCTGCACACACTTTTGCCAACTTGTAGCTCCCCATTCTTCCTTTCACTTTTCCCCAAGCTTTGCATTCTATTTTGTCCCTAGGGTAGCCTGCAGGAGGAGGAATTGTGCCAGTTTTGCTACAGGAATTTGTAAAGGAGAACTGGGGAGAATAGACCAGGGACACAGAACTCACAACAGCACACAGACAAGGGGTTAGAGGAGTAGCAACAGGGTCAAGCGGAGTGATTTAGTGGGCCACAGGACACAGTGCACCACAATGATGCAGGCCCCTTCGATGGGATGTCCTCTTTTCCTACAGCTGTGACAGTCCAGCCAGACACCGGGGCATCTGGGAACTCCCCCAGCCTCAGTGTGCTGAATGTGGCTCCTGTTTCCACCAACATCCTGGCATGCATGTCACTCACCTGTACTGTCACGTAGGGGGCACTGGATAGGAAGGGGAGGGTTAGGGAGAGGAGTTGGGGTGCCAGGGGAACATCGTCTGGGCCCAGGTCCCGTCAAGCTTGAGGGAGCTGGAAGGGACAGTGGCCTGGCTGCTGGGGCCAGGGTTGCAAGGCAGTGTCAGAAGAGGCACCCTGGCTGTTTTTACTACTGGCTGGGAGATGAGAGACATTGGTCTGTGATCCAGTCTGGGGATTTCCAGGTTGGGGTACTGAACCAGAACGAACAATGTGATCTGGGGTTCTAGGATTAGCGGGAGGTGAAAGGGACCAGGCGGGCATGGTGCAGGGAGCTGCGATTTGCTCTGAGCAGACAGAGCTGTGGCCTTGTTCTGCTGATGCTGAATCCACTGAGGACAGTTGAACTTCCAGTGGCACCATTCCTTACAATAGGCGCGCTAGTCCTGATGCACACTGTGACCTAACTGAGATGGGCAACAGGCTGGGAGTTGATACTGGCTTGGGACATGCTGAGGCATGTAAAAAGTGCTCAGATAGTCCCAGTATTGGGGGTTAAGAGAGGGCATCTAGGAGTGGTGAATGATTCCTCTTCTTCCTCCTCCACTAAATGTGTGCTATTTTCTAAAAGCCCCATACTGCCATGTACTACATTGCAAATGAAAAGAGACAGAGAAACTCCCATTTTCACAGATCAACACATACAGGCCTTTCATGTCAGACTGGTGATTCTAATTTGAACTGGATTTACATATTTGAAATTTGATCATGCACCTACATGACATACAATCAGACAGGCACACTCATTGGCATTGTTCATGACTGTAACCGTTCACATGGGCTGCCTACAGACATTTCAATTGGAGAATACCAGACTGGCCACCTTGGCATGATGACCCACCATCACCTGTTTTACACAATGTTTCCTCTAGTGTTGCCCCTTGCAATATACAAGTTAATTTGCATCTACTGAACACCTGTTACACTGGACAGTGGTATCTGGGCACTAATGCCGCTGCAGGCTGGTCACACCAAAGTATGTCAAGACAGACAGCTTGGATAGGCATTCTGTCAAGGCATCCTGTAAAAGCAGGTGACAGTACACACATGCGACTCAGCAGCAAATGATGTGTGTGTTCGATATAAATCGCATGTACTTGATGTACAATGCAAAGAGCTGGCCACAAGAATGTTGCAAAGATTGATATATGTGGATGTTGCATTTTCTGGCGTGACACAGAGGTGTGTCCTGTGCGTGATGTGTGCCTATCAGGGGTGCATATTATGGGGTTTTGTAATTTGCATATAATTCAGACATTGAAATTGAAACCCTGCATGCAAATACTGGCACAGCTGTGAAGGTCGGCAGACAATGATGTGTACTGTCACACTGACATGTGACTTACATGTGAACCACTGAGCAAACTCTAAAAAAGCAGGCCATGTGACATAAGTCAACATGGTAGCAAGAATGCATTGGCGAAAAATGGCTGACAAGTGCAGCCAGCTGTACCGCTACACATATATTGGTATGTGAACCATGATTGGGCACATATATACGATGCACACAGATGCCACTCACCAGAGGTGTCCTCATAGGTCTTCACACCCCCAACACCTGCTCAATGGTGATGATTTGACTCATGGCCTCTTCAATTGGAGTCAGCAGCTCCTCCTCTGCTAGCCCCCCTTCAGTGGCCAGTGCAGAGGCCATGTTGATACTGAACATATGCTTGTCCCTTCACATGAGATCATTCATCTACTCCCGGACCTGTTCAGCAGTGTGATTCTCCACAACTAAGGCGTTCAGGAGTCCTGTGGCATGCTCCCAATGCACCATTCATTGTACGGGTGTATGGGTGCTCCCCGCATGCTGGTACATCTCATGATGGTGAATGGTAACATAGTCAATGAGGATTTGGAGCTCCTCATCAGTGAAGTGCCTTATCCTCTGTGGACACTTCTCCTGTGCCGTGTCTTGGGGAGGAGACTCTTCCTGCTCTGCAGGACTTCCTTCTTGGACCTAGAAGCCCTAAGTGGTGCTGCTTCACCTGTGTACCTCCGACCATGTCCACATCCAGCTGCCGGATCACCTGTGGGCTAAGGCATACCACATACTCCTGGGGCTGGGGAAGATGTGTCCTCACCATGTTTCCATCTACTTCCTTTCCTTTTGGGGCCTTTCCACTCATGTTGCAGATGGAATGGATGAATGGAATGAACACCAATATATTGTTCTGGGCAATATGAGGACGGTTACAGTCTATGTGATGTCCTTCGTAGATGCGTGGTCATATGGGATATTTTGATCCACTCAAATGTGCCTCACTACATCACTTTAATGCATTGGTGCAAAAACAGCACAAAATGGCCGCGCTGACTCCTGTGCACGCCAGGTTCTCTAAACTGCGTTTTTGTAATAAACAGAAAATGGCTGCACCTCCTGTCACACACATTTCAGGTGGGGGGAACAGAGTACTCACTGCAGGAATGTGCCAGTGTGCTCTGCAACAGTTAACATGGAGTGAAGTGAAAGAGGCAGCATTATTTTGCGAAAACCCAGAATGCCTCTTTAAAATGACACTTTCTCAACCTTAAAATTGCTGCTTGGTGCGGAATTCATCAATTTCCCATGAACCACTGTGATTAAAAAGGCCCTGCAATGCCCAGGATCATTCATTGTGTCTCACAGGAACTAGGCCTCATTGGAATGACAGCTCCTGTCCAATGTATCCTTCGAAAATCAACCAGGGGCTTTGTTTTCATTTTACACAGGAAACACAGCTATTTCTTTGAAACAGTATCAAGAATCAGCTGTCCAGAGAAAGACTCTAAATAGATGCCTGCAACTGTATCCATGCTGCAAAACAACTCCAACACTCAAGACAAGAGCTAAAGCTGCAGAAAGTGTATATTTGCTGGAGATAAAAACCCGATTTAAACAAATAGTAAAATGTGCTTTTTCCTGACTGAAGGGGGAAACTCACCTATTTAAAAGTACATTATTGTCTAAAGGCCTGCTTACTTTTTTAATTCTATAGGTTTAAAGTTAAGATTTAAAAGAAGAAAATAAAAGCGAAAACCCAGGCTGAGTTGGCAAACTATATAAAAGAAAAACTTGCTCTGCCAGTTGCTGGCCCTGAGAAAGGGTGATACCTCATAAACATCTGGAACAGGACAGTGGCTAATTGCTAGCTTAGAGGCTTTGAATACCCAGGACAAAGGGACTTCCCAAGTCGTCATCAGACATTTGTCTTTGCTCCAGGCTGGAACAATAGCAGGCTGAGACTCTCACATATCAAGTGTGAGGGGCAGTAAACGTCCATCAAGAGAGAGGCCCCTCATCCTGCTTCAAAGGAATTGACATTTGCTTGCAGTTGGGAAAACTTTCTGTTCATTTTAAAAAGCTTTTTTTGTAACTGAACTTTAAAGGCATTTAACTTTACAGCAAGAATGAGGAAAAATATGAAAAGTGTGTAGTTTTAAATCTAATTTTATGCTTTTTATTTGAAAACTTGGTAGAACTCATAAGGAACAGAAGTTGTAAAGAATGACAAATTGTGGGGAAAGTATTGATATTGCACACATAACATTTTGTACACATATCCCAGGAGTAAATGCACATCTGTGTACCAAGTTGGGAAATTTTAAGCCAAATCTTTCATGGTTAAAATTGCCAAAATGTAGCAGAAAGGCAAAACCAGGTCCCATAGACTTGGGGTTTGGATTGAAATGTGACCCACAAAATATGTAACCTGTGGATCTGATTTTCTCAGAGGTTATAACTGTATAAATATGTATTTGTGGGAAAGTTAGATTTTGGTTCCAGTAGCTAGGGGAGGTTTCTAGTAATTGTAAAAATCATCCCATAAACATGACATCCTTTTCGGTGATCCAATCAGCGAAGAGCAAGGCGGAAACTATGCTCTTGCCCAATCCTAGCATTTTGGGTGTGGGTAGTAAGCCTGCCCCTGCCATATACTGTAGTGATGTCATTTGGCATGATAAATAAAGGAACCTGACACACACACACACATTCCTGACTTTCTTCCTCATATCCTGCGTGGCGTCCTGTTCCTGATTTCTTCATATTGCTTGATCCTGATTCCAGATTTCATTGCAAAGCCAAGGCCTATGCATTGCTGAACCCCTTTTCAGCTGGGCCTCAAATTCTAAAAATCCCAAAAACCCAAGGGAAGCTTCCTGATCCAGCTGGCTTGCTGCTACTAGATTCATGCCTGTTACAAACTCGCCATCCCACTGATCTCCAGTAACCAGAAGGGCCAGTCCAGTGCAGTCCAGTGCAGTCTGGTGACCAGAACAGCCCAGATGATCCTGTTCCGCCAGATTTGCCCAGCTGTCAAGACAGACAGCTTGGTTAGACCCGATCCATGTGATGACCAGACCCCTTGATGCTCCAAAATCCTAAATTAAAGTGGACTGTAAGTATTAATAGGAATCATATAAAACCATAGCATACCTTGCCTTGCCTGGTCCTATCCCCATCTCTAAACCATCCTATTCTTACCTTAATAATTTGTAACATTGTCAGAATCCTTATTCCAATCCTGTCTTTGATTTATCTTGCTAAGCGCCATTTCTTTAGTAATTTTTAATCTTGTGTAAATCTTAAACTATCCATCCTAATTTGAGTGTTCGAACTGGTTCCACTGGGACAGATGCTGGGGATCTGGTGTTGAAGTCATGAATCAACTCTAGAGCTTACTGTGTCCATCCTTGGTATTCTGGCTGGAATGCTCTAGCATAGAGTAAATTATAGTAAATATTTTCTTGTCCAAACTGAGTTTCTTTTCTGTTTTCACTACCCGATTTTTCTAAAAATACCTCTCAGTCAAACTCTCAGTCAAATTTGAATATCTTTCAAGTTAACAGCTAGATACTTCATTTCAACTCTGGATTATACCTAAGACCTATAGCTACATCCCAAGCCACAGTCCAAATCAGTGTATTTCACCTGTTTATGTTAAAAAACGTTTGGTTAATTTTAGGCGGGAATCCACAATTTTGCAAAGTTTTACATGTGTGATTTTCATTCTAAATTATTTTCAACCTTCCATTCAGATTACCTTTGCTCAAAATATAGCTCATGATTGTTAGTTTCTTTCCAATGTTACTCCCATAGAGATTTGTACTGATTTAAGGATTGTTGCACACATTCATTGTTTTACTCAACCATTTCCGAATGTCATTATAAAATGTAAGATTTCAAATCCGTTTTTCTCTCTTGTTTGGGGAGGGAAGGTTGGATTCAAATTCTGTTTTCCATTCCTTATTCCCGATTACCTGCTCCTTCTTTATATCTATTTAGAATTGTTTATTAGTGAGTTGAGGAATATTGCAGCAGGAAATCCTAACTTAAATGCCATCTTTCCAAGCAAGCCAAAAGTGTTTTTTTTCCTGGTGTTTTCCTTCTGTGTTGCTAAGGAGTGAATTACATACCTTTTTATTTGTTATTGTCACCACATTGGTGATAACTGCTCTCTATTAAAAGTATATGTTTGATTTGAATTTTAAATAAATAAATAAATAAATATTACCTTTACCAACCAGCCTGATTCCTGGTCCATCGTTACCTGGGGTATTTGAGAAGGGGTGTGATGAGAGTGGTATATTACTCAAAATATTGAACCTATAGATATAATAAAATAAGCATTTCAGCTGTGCGCTGCATACTCGGCTGAGACCAGGGTGTATCGCCTGATTGAAATACTTAACAGTACACATTACCTGAAGGAATCTGTGAGGTACCTGTCATTACCAAAGGAATACCCACATTTTAATTCACTAAGGCAGAGGAAATTCAAAGGTCCCTTTCACATGAAAAACATGATTTTTAAACACTGACACCAAAACAGCTTTGCATGTGTGTTTGCAGTTTAAAAAAGACATGAGAAAAATGGTCCCCATCCAACATAAAAATGTCAGGGAAAAGACATGGTGCATGTAAACAAGATGTAATGTATATTATGCTTCACAGGCAAAATACCGGCAACAAGTGAAAAGAAAAACATTGTTCCATGAGTCACATGAAGATTTCATTTAGGCCCAAGGCAAACCCTTTTGGCTTGTTGGTGGGCAAACTTTGCAAAGAACTCCCCCACTGTAAGCCTAGCGTTTACTCCCTCCGCTATTTACAACTGCAATAAAGTGTGTCCTGCTAATGGTGTCAAAAACCAAGTGTCTGCCAGACTTGCTGTCTCTGAAAGCCCAGCTGGGGGCAGGACAAATGGCACTAGCTGGTGCATCCCAGGTATTTAAGAGTTGCAACCAACTTCAGGCAACCAACTTCAAAGACACTAATAAAAATATCTGGTCAGAGTGGCAAATGGTTTGGAGGAAGCAGATTTCCTTTTTGAATTAACCTAAAGATGTATTATTAATTTAAAAGGACTATTATAACTTTGGCCTTTTTCTGAGCAACCACAATCGCACTGATTAAATGTATGATTTGTTTTCTTAGATCAATTCCAGGTGATTTTGATGATATCAAATCCATCCACCTGCCACACAGGGAACTGCAATGGCCATCTAAAATGGGTTTCTGGCTGCTTTTAACATGTCCCGAATATAAGAGGTGGCATGCTGGTGCAGTGTAAAATTAGGAATATGGGTAATAAATGACATGTTCCTAACCATTATGATTTCTGTAAAAATGGCAGAAAATTGCCAATCAGCCATGCAACATGGTGTGGAGTCGGCAGTTGTTTTATTAAATTCCCCATGATTAGCTGAATCTGAAAATAGTTTTTTCCCAAAACTTGACATGAGAAAAAAATGGAGATTGCACATGAAAGCTACTATATGTCTGCTCCAGACTCTTAAGCCAATCCTTAGCGAAAGGCTGTATTTGGGAGGAGAGAGAAGAGTAACTGTTGAATTCTATTTGCGAGACCTCTTGCAGGGTACTCCCCAAGATTGTAAACGTGATGTATCATCACTGCTATTTAAGGTTGATGCACTATGAGGAAGGGGGAGATGTGCTGAAACTTACCATCTGACAGCCGCAAGGAATCACCAGAGGAGATTGTATCTGGGTGGAGCTGTCTATGCTAGGGAGGCCTAAAAAAGCTGACTGGACTCTATGGTCAGGAGCTGAGGACCATCCTGACAGTGGAGTGACCAGATCCCTGCCCTGTCCTTCCAGAAGTTCCTAACATGCAGATGGATTTCCTCAACTTTAAACAGAGGTTTTCTATCTAAGTAGAATTGAACCCTTTCCAACCAAAAGATGGGGGGGGGATCTCCTGGCCTTAAATCCTGTGTAGATCCTCAGCCTATTTAACAGAAAAATATGAATTTATTAGTTCCCCTGGGCAGAACACCATGGGTTGATTTTTGTTAAAATTCAAAATTAACAAAGCTCATTCCTGGTGTGTGCTGAAAACTATAGACTGTAATTTGGTTGGGAAATCCTATGGGACCTGCTTCCCCAACATGGTTCTTTAAGTTGAGGGGGGTCAAAAATCCAAAATTCTCAAATCATCCCCTTTTTTGCTATCCAGCTTCCCCAACAAAGACCTTTAAGTGGAGGGGGGTCTGAAATCCAAAATTCCCCAATCACAATTTTTGTTATCTAGCTTCCCCAACACTGGCCTTCAAGTAGAGGGGGTCTGAAACCTAAAATTCTCAAATAATTCCCATTTTTCTGTCCGGCTTCCCCAACACAGAACAAAATAGAGGGGGGCCTCAAAAACAAACTGCTAAATCACCCCGTGTTTATTTTAAGGCAAACGTGTGTGTGAAATAATAATTGCCATATGAATTGTAGTTTGTAAAACTAACTGCAAGCCTTTTACACATGCAGGAAAATCGAAATTGCACAGAATTGCAAATTTAATTGTTTTTTTTTATTGATCAATTTAATTATTTCTTGAAGTGAAATTTGTAGAAAGTAAAGAATTATGATTTGTGTTCTTTTCAACTCACTTGTGTGATTTATTTATGTTGAGAGAAGTTCATTGTGCTGTGCCATGGACAAAGTGGTGTTTGACATTTTAGTGTGATTTTCTTAATATCTAATTCTTGGCTCATTGGTAGCTCAGGGGGAGGGATCCAAGGGGTATTAGATATATTGGAGATAGGGCTGAATCAAAGAACTGACATTAACTGTTTATTGTGTGAAACTTGGGGAGGGAACAAACTCCCTGTGTTGAGGTTGGCCTCTCAATAAACCATTACAAAACAGCTTGAATATCACCTCCAAATGCGTGTATGCAATACTTGTCTGTCTTCGTACCTTTGCGTGCACAACCAGTGATACGCATCGTACCCTTAAATATCACCATCATTACTGTGAGTCGTGTAGACATGCGGCATGCAGCGCGTGTCACATAACTTACTTGCTAAAGGTCTTTATTCTGTTTTTAGCTGCCTCTGGTGCTAGACACAGAAGACACACCTTCTACTGCCTCTGTGCCAATTCTACTGCCTCCTCCTGCCATGTGCTGTCTCCCACCTTGCCATCTGCTGCTGCTGCCCGGAGTGAGTGCCTGCTGCTCATCTGCACTGTGTTGGTAGTACCTGTTGATCTGCCATTGCCTATGCTCCTGTGTCCAGCCCTGTGACCACTTCATCTGCTGTGTCAGACTCCCACCTCTCCATTCCACCACCACTGCTCCACAGCCCATTTCCAAGACCAGTTTTCCCACCCACACCTGCCTCGGAAGTTGCCATGTCTGGGCCATCTTCATCTTCACCAAGCGGCACCCCCATAGCAACGAGGCAGTGGGCTGCCAACTGAACCTCCAGAGAAGTTGGCATCCTGGGAGATCTGGTGCTGGACAACTATGATGCCCTCTTCAACCAGCAATGCAGTGGGGGACTGATGGGTGCAAGCAGATCTGGGTGAACATCACAGCTGCCATCAACGTGGAGGGGCTGGCAATCTGTTAACCAAAAGGCATGCACAAGCGATGGGAGGACCTCAAGTCCAGGACCCACACCAAGATATTGCAAGCCCTAGAGGCAGGTGCACATTTTCAACCAACATAATGCAGGTCATGGTGAGGTTCTACCTGGAGCTATATCCCCAAATATGTGAGTGGAAACAGCATCTGGATGCTGCTGGTGAGTAGCAATGTGGTGCACTGATTTACATTTCTTTTGTGTTCTGCATGGGCCTGCATGATTGTAGTTACTCCCTTATGTATGCAGCATTAATGCAGCTTGAAACACCTGTGCAGCTTGAAACACCTGTGTATAGGCGCGTTACAAATGCCATACCATATCATATCATGTGTGTTTCAGTGATCCACAGTGGCATGCAGTCCCGAGACAATGCTTGTCATGTCTGATATCTGACATCTGTTGATTGGACATGTGATGGTATGTGCAGTGGTTGTAGTTGTGCAGTTGAGCTAACCATGCACATGCAATGTTACTTAATGGTTAGACATGTTTGGAAAATAAGGTTGCCATATTACAATATTATGCCCATGTGAGGGGCATGCATGATGGACATAGGGCCTCATTACGACCCTGGCACTGCCTAATTACGGGAGCGCCTATTACAAAGTTTAACAGACCCGGAACAGACGTCTGTTAAAACCAGACGTCCTTTCCAGGTCCCACGAGGAGAAGAGGGAGATAATAACGGGTCATTTGTAATGTGCCCGTTATTACCTCCCTCCCCATTCCCATTGAGTCCTATGGGGGCCCAAATGGGAATGGGGAAGGGTTCCTCCAATGTTGGAATGACCCAGAAATTCCCTATTGAAGGAACCCAGTATTGGAGCCCGGTATGGAGGCAGCCATGGCACTAATAGCACCATGGCTACCTCCATACTCGTAATGAGGCCCATAGTGTTGTGTGGAGCATTACAAATGTGAAAATCCAACCTCAACGTCTGGAGGTGACACATGTGTATGGATGTTGGTGCTGTCATGTTACAGCATTGAACTTTCGGGGACATTGATGTGATCTGTCATGCCTCTGCATGTGTATTCTGAGTTGACGTGTGATCAGACCATGTGTATGTGTTTGGGGCTACAGCATACTCATGTGTGCCTCAGGACTTTGTGCATGTAGGTGTTGCATGCGTACAGGTCAGGCTGTCAGGGAGTCATGTTGGTTGATGTAATTGTGTGGACAGATGCCCAAGCAGGTGTTTGCATGGCCATGCTGTGCGCAAGTCAATCATGAGTGTCTACTGCGATCCACCATTCCAATGGGTGTCTTGCCACCAATGTGTACCCAGCAGTACCTGGTCCTTCTGTGCCTCCATGCATTCTGTGTTTGGCCAAGCTACCAGTTGACTACCTGCCCAGCCCTGTACTCCTGTGCTATAACTCCCATGGCAATTTAGCAGGTTACTGTTGGGACACCTTGGCACTGCCATTGTACTATGTCATGTTCCTTGGTATGTGTCTGTGGATCGCCGTCTACGTGCTGTGTTTACATGTGAATGTGTCATGACTGTGCTCATCATTGACACTGGAGTGGTGTGTCTGGTTTCATGGGAATTGCATGGGTGTTGTGCATGTGTGTGTGTGTGTGTCTATTGCTGGTTGACCCATTAGTGACTTCAGGTTACTGTGAAGGTTGTGTATGCCACACATGCTTTGACAATGTAGACTGATGTTAATGTTCTATGTCTCCTTTCCCACAGTTGCTGCAGCATGATAAGAGGGTAGAAGCGGTGCTGTGGAGCATGACACAGGGACTGACCCACCAGACCAAGGGGCAGACCACAGCCACTCCCCTGTGACTGCCCCTCTATGGGGAGTGATGTGGTTGAGGGAGCTCCTGAAGCATCGGGCGAGGCTGCATTGGCTGAGTCCCAAGAAGGAGGCAGGGGTCTGCTCAGCAGGGGTGGGATATGGTGATGCCACAGAGGGGCCACTCACGGGGAAAGACACCCTATAGTCATCCAGGTTGATTGAGTTGGAGGTGGCCATTGCAGCCTAGCCCATGGGGTCAGGTAGGGTCATCAAGGAGAGTGTGCATGCTGCAACCCAGTCCCAGGGGTATGAGGCTGTGCAGGCCACCAGGGAGGTGCATGCACAAAATCCTGTCCCTGGGCCATCAAATGCATCAATGCGTACTGTCCGGGATGCCTCCACCCAGACCAGCATCCCCATGCCAGCCGATGTGTCCATCCAAGATCGTGTGCTGACCCTGCTGCTGTTCTCACAAGGCAGACGGTAGTCATCTGTGAGGATGTACAGGCTACTTGTAGTATGCTTGTGCATCATCATAACGAGCTGTGCAGCGTCATGGCCTTGCTGGCAATATCAATGTTCATGGATATGCTCTGTGGGCTGTTCACTATAATTACCCCCTCCTCTGCTTCCTCCTCTGTGCATCAGTCGTGCTCCAGGGTGCCTTGCGGGCCACATTCCAGCATGGTCCTACATGTACCAGTCCCACCACCAATGTCCCATCTGGTGGAGCTAACATCCCTTCCTGGATGTCTGCTGTAATGTGTTGCTTGGAGCTGTGAGAAAGGTAGTATAATAGAGTCAGAGGTACTACTCAAATCTCCTTGCCTACGTCCATGCCTCTCTCATAATGACTGTAAGAAGGTTTCCTGCTGGCTCTGCAGAAACCTTTACTGGCTCCGTGATCAGCTGAGAATTCTTTTTAAAATCATATATATGATCTTAAGTGCATTCATGGCACCACACCCAGCTACCTTGCCTCAACAAAGTCTTTTTATTGCTATTCTTGCTCACTGCGGTCTGACGCACAATATCTTTTGACTGCCTCTTCACCTCGTTTCATGCATCGTGGAGACAGATGTTTTTCTATTGGCGGCCCACTGGCATGGAACTCACTGTCCGCTGATTTACAGAAAATAGATTCCATTTCCTTGTTCAGGAAAAAGTTTAAAACGTACCTGTTTCAATAATTATTTGTCTTTGAATTATTGTTTTAAAACATCTGCACCTAGATGCAGTTTCTGCTTGGTTCCTTACGGATATGTGCATTATACATTTTCAAAATCAAATCAAATGGTACTGGAGACACTCTCATTTTTCTTTCCCATTTGCCTTCTGGGTTATGGGTCTCAAACCTTTTCTGAGAGACCGAATAGTACGGCATGCCATCATTATGTCCACCAGGCACAGTTGTTCCCCATCTCCACAGGGCCTCTGTGGGCATCCCCATAGTCCCTGGTCAGATAGGCTGCATTTTCAGTCCCTCAATTTCAGCCAAAAGGGCTAATCTCTGTTGAATCATACAGTGTAATTCTGGTTCACTTAACTAATATCCATGTCTTGAATCAATAATGATCTGTTTGGGTGTACTTTCACTCCCTCTCCTGTCCACCCCAGGCATGCTAAATGTGACCCAGCCCTCTCCCCTCACTTGATGTTCTCTGTATTTCTCTCTATCTGACATGGAAATCAGGTATTCCTGTCCTGTGTATTTGGATGAGTCTGGGAAGAAGTGATGGTGTGTCTGGTGCCCCACTATATTCTGCAAATAGCTAGGTGCACCAAAACCACTAGCATGACCCTCAGAGGTTTTTTGGCAATGGAGAGGTGGTCTCAGGGATTGGGAACAATTTCCCCTCTTCCATGACACTTAACTGTCTTCAAACCCTAGACAGTGAGTGGAAGTTCACTTGAGCATCTTTAGTTTCTTGTCTCAAATGAGCATTATCATCAGTTAAAATTATGATCTTCTGTTTATGCTTTACTAGCTGTTCCCTAGATTCATTCAGACTAACCTATTTAGTGCTAAATGCCCTAGTTTTGGAAGCCAGTGCTCCATTCATATTTTGTGATTCCGTCTGAAATGGCTCCCTTTCTCTCTGGTAAATCTGGGCCTCATTACGGGTCGGGCGGTCCGGAATTAACAGTGGCGCTAAACCCGCCGCTACTGTTAATTCCGGACCGCCCAATCCCGACCCCTGCAGGCGGAAGGTGATCTTCCCGCCAGGTCTGACCTGGCGGGTTGAACACCTCCCGCCTGCAGGCGGACGTGGAAACACCAGCACCATCACGAGATTGGTGCCGGTGTTTCCACTTCCCCATTCCCATTGAGTCCTATTGAGTCCTATGGGACTCAATGGGAATGGGGATTAACATCATTCCGCCTCCGTGACTCCCGGGACACCGGGGCTGTAATGCCCTGGTAATTCCGGGAGTCACGGAGGCGGAATGGTAATAGGAGTCTGGCGGTAACCAGGCGGTTTTACCGCCCCGGTTACCGCTGGACTCGTAATGAGGCCCTCTGTGTTTCTTCTGATGACTCAAGACTGATAGTCTGGCAGCTAGTTAAAGGAATGGTTCGCCCAAAAATGTTTATTGCAAAAAAAGATGGGCAATAATAAAAAAAAAAAAATTGCTACTTTTTTTTTTTAAGTCCCTATGTCAAATTTTGAGAAAATGAAGCTCAACATTTTAAAAAGGAAGCACATGGGGGCATCCATTTTGTGAAATGTGCTTCCCTTTGAGCTTCATTTTCTCAAAATTTTACATAGGGACTTAAAAAAAAAAGTGGCAATCGATTTTATTTATTATTGCCCATCTTTTTTTGCAATAACATTTTTTGGGCGAACCATTCCTTTTAAGTATTTCTTCAGGTGTTCACTCTCTGACTTTATATCATAAAGATCTTTCCATAGCGTATCCATTTAATTTTCTCCTTTAATGAGACGTGTTATGCATTAATTCTTGGGCAGCCACTTTATTTTGATCATTCTGCATTTGGATGTTTGATTTGGAAGCTGAACTGCTATATTTGCTGAATTGTAGAATTGTTCTCCTTAGCTCACTGAGTCCTCTGTTTCTTAATGCTTTTTATATCACATAGCTGATCAAGTTCTGGTTGTGAGTCAATCTGCTTTATTATACGTTTTGCAGTTTCATCATTTCTCTGTTTCAGTTGTTTTTTTTATATTCACGATGTCATCTAATAGGCTATCTGTATATATTGGTTGACTTGTGTTTTTTGGCCTTTATCTTATCATGTGTCTGTAGACATTGATTATGAATGGCATTTAGATCTGAGAGTGTGGTTTCTTGCAAAAGTGCTAATCCTGCAAAAGCGTCTTGCATAATTTCTGTACAGCCGTGCAAATCATGTGAGCTTTCTTCTTACCTATTCTTCATCAATTGAAGGTGAAAGAAGAGGTGTGCCGAAAGATTCACACGTGTCAGCCTCTCATCAGCTTTTGTAGAGATCAGGTACAGTTTTTGAAGGGCCTCATCTAGAGGACCTTGTAGGGCCCAAATATCACAGCCCACGCTATAAACCATCTGTTTCATTTCCAATTGCCATTTCTGAATGTCCTGCCATTGACCTTGCAAAAAGTATCTTGTTAGTAAATGGTCAAGGGCCAGATCCAAATCTGCTCTGACGTTCTTTGATGTCATGGATGTATTGTATCTGGTGATAAATCTGAGCAATTGATATATTAGATTTACCAACCTTCAATCATGACACACAATTGACTTTGAATCATTTCTCTCTTCTTTAAAAAAAATGCAATTTCAATTTACAGTTCTAGATGCACCATTTGAAATCACTGGGCCTCAGTATGGATGTATATGTGGCAGTAATTCTGTTACCACCAATTTATCCAGCTGAATCACAACCAGATCACAAGTGGGCAGGTGTGTGCGCACCAATCATCAGCAGTAACAGTAATTCCGCCTGCTGGAATTACCACCAGAATCCACTACTGAGTGATAATTCAGCCAATGTTTGGCATAATTACTATTGCTGCCAAATCTATTTGGAGGAATTACCACCAGGGAAAATATTGTCATGAAGGAAATGGGAAGCTTCATGGTGGCCATCTTGAAAAACTCAATCCATTGAAAATCACCCATTTGCTACACCCATCCAAGGTTGAAAGAGGGTGGAAATATGTCTGGGGAAAAGGGCAAAACCAAAGTGCCTGAAATGCGGCCCAGGAAGCCAAAGTTCATAGAGGATGAGCGGACAGTATTGACTGAGGCGGTTGTGGACCATTCATAAAAGCTGTATGGAGCCCAGAGCAAAAAGGCAACTCACCAGAGGAAGGCTGCTCTCTGGAACAAAGTGTGGGACAAAATGCCCCGACACGAAGATGCCATTAAAAAGAAGTGGAACAACCTCAAAGCCAGGGTACTCTTACTGCTGGCACAACACCAAAGGGAAACAGCAGCCAAAAGCAGAGGCCCCCTAAGCTTATCCCATTGGATGAGACCATCAGCTCCATCCTCCTTATGGTTGGCCTGGAGGGCATAGGCGGTGTGTAAATCGGTGCTAGGATTGCTGCAGTCCATGGAAATGAGTGGTACTGATGATGACAGCACTGCAATGGGCAGTAACACTACAGCCCACAACCACGTCCATCTCAGCACAGCCTGAGCCTGTTACTGCCACCATGACAGGTGTGCCAGTTACAGTCAGCAGGGACATTCAGGTATCAGACTCCTCTCTCCTTACCATCCTGTCCAATTTCCTCGTCAAGCCCTCCCCCTTTTCCAGTGGCTGTGCACAGCAGTGGCTCTGACAACTGATGTTGATAGCACGCCTGTTTATGGTGCACATCCTTTAGGGAGTGTGCAGAGCCCAAACCTATCTTCCCCACTACCCCAAATCACTCAGAACACAATATGGGAGAGGCTTAGTGAGAGTAGTGGCAGGAGCGAATTGAGAGGATAGTGAAGGAATAACTGGGCCATTTTAAGGGCATGAGGGATGACATGCAAGGGGAACTAAGGAAGGTGGCCAGTGTCATGGAAAGGCCAAGCAGGTATATCACCCTTGTTGGGCAGGGGGTGGGAGAGCTGACAGAGGCCATGTCATACAGTACGAAACAGTCCCGATGTCCATCATGCTGACACTACAGCACATCAGAGGAGCCATCTCCATCTCTGCCATTCCCAGAGAGAGCCCCATCCCCAACACTCCAGTAAGGAGATCACAGAGGCTACTGTCTCACTCCCCACCACCACCAACAGGACATGTCAAGGGCAGGCAAATGTTCTGGGTTCAGGAGTGTGGGCCGGCCATGGTGTTGAGGATGAGGTGTGGGTAGGTATGGTGTTGGGGGTGAGGGTGTGTACATGTCAAATAAATCACTTAGCACTACAAACAATACATCCAGTGGTCATTTCATTTAAGTGATACATGTGAATTCAGTGAAAGGCAACAGCACAGTGACAGGTGCATATGTGTCTAATCAAAAATAGTTGTCCATTAGGTCCTGGTGGACAATGCATCCATCTCTCACTTGCACACTTCTATCCTGAGGTGCCTTGTTGTCACCTGTACCTTCTTCATCATCAGAGCCAGGGGGTGCATTGTCCTCATGTGTTAACATTGGAATATTTTTCCAGATGCACATGTTGTGCAGCATTCCGGATATGACAATGATTTTTACAATTTTTACTGGGATATCATGAGTGCCCCACCTGTCTGGTTGCACTCATGAACGTGAACCTTCCTTTCAGCAGAAAAAATGTGCACTCAATGCATGCTTTGGTCCTCTTGTTTGCCACATTATAGGCAACCTTCTGTGGTGTAGGGATCCCCACAGGTGTCATCAACCACAGTAACTGTGGACAGTCTGAGTCACCTACAACAGGTAGAAAGGACAGTTGAACATGATGATTGGTAGTTAAATTGCTAGTAATTAATCCTATTGTGAAAGTAGCCTTTGTGTGCTCATATGTGTTTGTGGATGATGCCCTATACAACATTGGGGGGATAGCATTGGCTTCCAATGGGCAAATGCAGAAGAGTGCTGTGTCCTGCATCCTTCTTCATGGGTTTATGTCTGGGCATGACCCCAGAAGGTGATATTATGTCATTGGGACTACTGCATTTAATGCGCTATCCCTGTTCATTGGCTGGGACTGGCTTGCTGGATTTTACAGTGTTCTTGATTGCGTGGAATCATGCGACTATATTCATGCATGCTAGGATAGCCTATAGACATTTCTCTGAGCACTTTGTGGGCAGCCGAATCTGGGTATTGGACCAAGGCCTATTACATGCAACTTGGTCTAGGCATTATGCGACTTGTAGTTTGCTCACATTTAATCTGAATCCTGTCCCCATGTGTGCCTCCATGGCAATTTGTTTTCAGATTGACTACTTACCCAAAAACCAGGTAGTCTGTTCTCTGTGTGTGTTCATGTAGGCTGGGAGGGTACTGTTAATCAGGACCATGACATCATGGGTGAAACCAGGAAATCAGGTGCAGCAGCGGCTGATGGGGAGATATGAATCACATGGCATCTGAATGTTGAGGGAATTATACTGTTTACCGTTCCGATATGCCGGCTCGACTGCCTGGTGTGGCACTACTATCAGATGTGTGCGGCCAAGTGCTGCTATGACATTGGGGAACTAGGCAATGGCATAAACCCATCCCTTTATAGCATCCACCTGGGCCTGGGTGGTGGGTAGGGAGATGTGCTGATGGGCATGCATCATGAACACATGCAATACTTGCTCCAGCACTTTGTAGAATATTGGCTGGGACATGCTGTACAGCATTCAAACAGTGTTATTGGAATGCGACCATGAAACAGAAGTGGAAGATGGATACCAGCTTGAGAAGGGGTGAGATGGCAGTTCTGATGGTGATGGCAATCTAAAGATGAGCATTAATCAGAGTCAGCAGATCTGCAAGGGTGTGCCAGTCTAAGTGATACAGTGTGACTAATTGTTCTTCAGTCAGTTTCCAGGGGGAAAGATGGACACGTGGTATGGGTGGCCTCTGAAACACGTCTGCTCAACCTTTGTGGTGCCTGTATCCTTCCTTGCTGTAGCCCTGTATGCTGCTGGAGCTAAATACACAGTATTAGGTTGTGGATCCCATAGTTCATATCTGGTTGTGACAGCATGCTATTTGGAATTGTGTTTGGGGAAGGAAGCAATTATTGGCACATGTGGATTGATTATCATGACATGGATGCTTTTCCCTCCACCTTTTAGGTGGAGGTAACTGCACTGTGTTTTTGGCAGAAATTACTGCCCATTTTTAGTGGTATTTCCTCTTGTAATGTGGTGGAATTACCATTTTCATTTCTGGCAGAACTTCCGGATGGTGGAATTCCTGCCGGGGCTAATTCCACTGGTATTTGGCAGTAATTCCGTCGGGGCTAATTCCGCCAACAGAATTGGTGCACGTTTTCTTGAACCTCTATTTCAGCAGAGGGGTAAAAGTGTCTGTAATTCCTTAACTGACACCTTTACCACTTACCACCCCGCTGTCTTTATACTCTATGGGACCAAACAAGTCTGATCTAATTCCAAGCACTACTGTAATTTCGCACACATGTGTGCTCTCTGTTACTCAATTCACCAATGCATCGACACCAGCCACGTCATCATTCCAGTATACAATTCCCCAGTTATATCATAAAGATCTTTCCATAGCGTATCCATTTAATTTTCTCCTTTAATGAGACGTGTTATGCATTAATTCTTGGGCAGCCACTTTATTTTGATCATTCTGCATTTGGATGTTTGATTTGGAAGCTGAACTGCTATATTTGCTGAATTGTAGAATTGTTCTCCTTAGCTCACTGAGTCCTCTGTTTCTTAATGCTTTTTATATCACATAGCTGATCAAGTTCTGGTTGTGAGTCAATCTGCTTTATTATACGTTTTGCAGTTTCATCATTTCTCTGTTTCAGTTGTTTTTTTTATATTCACGATGTCATCTAATAGGCTATCTGTATATATTGGTTGACTTGTGTTTTTTGGCCTTTATCTTATCATGTGTCTGTAGACATTGATTATGAATGGCATTTAGATCTGAGAGTGTGGTTTCTTGCAAAAGTGCTAATCCTGCAAAAGCGTCTTGCATAATTTCTGTACAGCCGTGCAAATCATGTGAGCTTTCTTCTTACCTATTCTTCATCAATTGAAGGTGAAAGAAGAGGTGTGCCGAAAGATTCACACGTGTCAGCCTCTCATCAGCTTTTGTAGAGATCAGGTACAGTTTTTGAAGGGCCTCATCTAGAGGACCTTGTAGGGCCCAAATATCACAGCCCACGCTATAAACCATCTGTTTCATTTCCAATTGCCATTTCTGAATGTCCTGCCATTGACCTTGCAAAAAGTATCTTGTTAGTAAATGGTCAAGGGCCAGATCCAAATCTGCTCTGACGTTCTTTGATGTCATGGATGTATTGTATCTGGTGATAAATCTGAGCAATTGATATATTAGATTTACCAACCTTCAATCATGACACACAATTGACTTTGAATCATTTCTCTCTTCTTTAAAAAAAATGCAATTTCAATTTACAGTTCTAGATGCACCATTTGAAATCACTGGGCCTCAGTATGGATGTATATGTGGCAGTAATTCTGTTACCACCAATTTATCCAGCTGAATCACAACCAGATCACAAGTGGGCAGGTGTGTGCGCACCAATCATCAGCAGTAACAGTAATTCCGCCTGCTGGAATTACCACCAGAATCCACTACTGAGTGATAATTCAGCCAATGTTTGGCATAATTACTATTGCTGCCAAATCTATTTGGAGGAATTACCACCAGGGAAAATATTGTCATCCACCTGGGCCTGGGTGGTGGGTAGGGAGATGTGCTGATGGGCATGCATCATGAACACATGCAATACTTGCTCCAGCACTTTGTAGAATATTGGCTGGGACATGCTGTACAGCATTCAAACAGTGTTATTGGAATGCGACCATGAAACAGAAGTGGAAGATGGATACCAGCTTGAGAAGGGGTGAGATGGCAGTTCTGATGGTGATGGCAATCTAAAGATGAGCATTAATCAGAGTCAGCAGATCTGCAAGGGTGTGCCAGTCTAAGTGATACAGTGTGACTAATTGTTCTTCAGTCAGTTTCCAGGGGGAAAGATGGACACGTGGTATGGGTGGCCTCTGAAACACGTCTGCTCAACCTTTGTGGTGCCTGTATCCTTCCTTGCTGTAGCCCTGTATGCTGCTGGAGCTAAATACACAGTATTAGGTTGTGGATCCCATAGTTCATATCTGGTTGTGACAGCATGCTATTTGGAATTGTGTTTGGGGAAGGAAGCAATTATTGGCACATGTGGATTGATTATCATGACATGGATGCTTTTCCCTCCACCTTTTAGGTGGAGGTAACTGCACTGTGTTTTTGGCAGAAATTACTGCCCATTTTTAGTGGTATTTCCTCTTGTAATGTGGTGGAATTACCATTTTCATTTCTGGCAGAACTTCCGGATGGTGGAATTCCTGCCGGGGCTAATTCCACTGGTATTTGGCAGTAATTCCGTCGGGGCTAATTCCGCCAACAGAATTGGTGCACGTTTTCTTGGACCTCTATTTCAGCAGAGGGGTAAAAGTGTCTGTAATTCCTTAACTGACACCTTTACCACTTACCACCCCGCTGTCTTTATACTCTATGGGACCAAACAAGTCTGATCTAATTCCAAGCACTACTGTAATTTCGCACACATGTGTGCTCTCTGTTACTCAATTCACCAATGCATCGACACCAGCCACGTCATCATTCCAGTATACAATTCCCCAGTTATGTAGAAATATATATTTATAGGTTCAGCTAGGGCAAGATGAGTGATTTAATGTCCACTGATGTACAGTCCTACCCCACAATTCTGAGGGAAAAAAAAGACAGTGTGTTTCGCAAAATTCAAAATGTACTCAAATTTAAGTAAAGGCATCCTCCAGGAATGCTATATATATTACACGACCGTGCAGTTATGGTTAAGTTGCTCAACCCATAGTAAGAGCACTTTTTGGGCGGCTTATAACTTTGCCCTCCTAGATGAATCCTCACAAAACCTTTCAAAAAAGTATATGGCCCAGTCAGATTGATTCTGTGAAGTTTGGTGAGGTTTCCTCCAGCGGTGGTAAAGTTATAAGAGGGGTCCCAAAATGTGTGTTTTTTCCCATCGACGCAATGGAAAGAAATGTTGCTCACGCATACAGTCCAAACCGCTCAACAGATTTTCACTAAATTTGCGGCAGGAGCAGCGGCTTGGTCCTGAAAGTGTGCTTTTGTAAATTTGGTGTAAATTCATCCAGTATTTCTTTTTAAACAGCCCAAAAGTAGGTTAAAAAATGTGATATCTGGGTTCGGTCCGCGGACCTACTTCATTGTTCGATCCGGGGACATGCCTCCAATTGGTCTAAAGGGAGGCATGATGTCCGGAGACATCAGACGTGCAAGCTGATTTGATGGGTAAAGCGTGAGGTGCGTCATATCTTTGGAAACGCCTGCTATGTGGTATTCACGGACAGCACCCGTTGTCCACGAACATCGAAGTAAAAATATATTTTAAAAAAACACAACATGGCACTTGTCAAAGTAATGAAACAATCTCCGCAGAGGTGAGGGGTGATGAGGAGGGGATGGGATATGGCCATAAAAAGCCCAGAAATTGGTGGGTTTTCATCTCTGATGTCCACAAACAGTTTGGGAACAGCTCTGTAATGTTCGCGAACATCTCAGCTGTTCGGGGGCAAATGTACATATTTTTGCATTACAGGCTTGGTGAAAAGCAGTTATTGGATGCCGTATAACCTTGGTGGCACTCAATGACACTGTATGTAATTATGGGATATTATTCTAGACGTGACCTGGAATGGTTATGATAGTTTATGATATGATATGATAGTTTATTTATATAGCACCTATACACAATAAGCCTCATTACGAGTCCGGCGGTAACTGCGGCAGTAAAACCGCCTGGTTACTGCCGGACTCGTATTACCATTCCGCCTCCGTGACTCCCGGAATTACCAGGGCATTACATCCACAGTGTCCAGGAGTCACGGAGGCGGAATGGTGTTAATCCCCATTCCCATTGAGTCCTATAGGTGATGGTGCTGGTGTTTCCACATCCGCCTGCAGGCGGGAGGTGTTCAACCCACTAGGTCAGACCTGGCGGGAAGATCACCTCCCGCCTGCAGGACTCGGGATCGGGCGGTCCGGAATTAACAGTGGCGGCGGGTTTACCGCCACTGTTAATTCTGGACTGCCCAACCCGTAATGAGGCCCAATGTGTTTCAAAGCGCTTCAATTGGAACAGGAGGGTGGCGTCCTACCACAAAAGTTTGTGTTACTTTGCATACACATTTACTGCAAAGATTTTACCATTTAACATGCTAAGTAGCAGTAGTGCTGTATACTTTCGCTCAATTGAGAAGGGAGCAAAAAAACACATATACAGTGATTTTTAGCTTATTTATTTAGCTAAAATCAAGTGAGTGCAGATTTGATTCCCCATAGTATTTTTTTGTTTTTTTGGGGGCAACGCCTGCCTGTTATTTTGCAGACATATTGGCAAAACAAGAAAGAACAAAAGAAACAAACATATAAAAATGTTCAAACTACTCATAAATGAACATTAACATGCCAATGCACATACATAAATGCAAGACAGTTATTCAGCAGTAAAGGCTTCCGGGTTGACCTTTATATACCTCACATTCAAATGCTTTAAATGTTTTTATAGTACAACCACCGTATGATCCCATAACAATAATGAGTGAATTGTAAGCAATGGGCTAAAACTAGTCTTCACTAGTACATCCTTCTTGTTACTTCCGAGGTGTACTAAGTGTTGGGAGGTAACCTAGTCTTTGGTCAACGTCTATATGTAGATCAGATGGTGTTGCGGGACAGGGATAGCATGCCCATACATTGGAGAGTCCTGTGACATTTCGGCAAAAAAGCCTTCTTCATGGGCCTGGACCAGGTCTCCCTGAACAGAAAGAGATATGGAGCGTCTTCCAATGGCAGGGCGGCATGGGAGCCTGGTGTCGAGTTGCTAGAAGACGTGACTATGATTGGCACACTTGGCTGATCCGCTGTGTGGGCTCAAATTGAGGTGCTGGGCTGGACGGATGCCAGGAAGCAAATGCCTGGTGGTGGGGTAATAGAGGTGCCCCGCTGCAGCCGTCGTGGTTTGTCCAGTTGGAAATGCTGGCTTCCAAATGCTGTCAGATCGTGAAACTAAGGGTAACGTGGGAGGCGTTCAATCAACGCTCCAAAACGGCAGCTGCTTCTGCTGTGCAGCTAGCACAGCATCTGGAAAGGAGCTGTGTGAATGCCAAGATCAAAGCGCTTCATGGCAAGGGAGGGAACAAGGGAAAATACGACATTCTTACAGGCCATGAACAGTAAGGATGTGAAATTAACTATCGTACTCGGCCTGACGACATTTCAGATAGTGCAAGTGCTAAGACATAGAAAAGGAAGGGAGGGGGGAGTGGGAAGGAAATGGAAACAGACAGGCAACTACCGTAGTAGGCCTGACGACATTTCTGGTAGAGCCGGAGGAAAGCAAAAGGTGAGGGAGAGGGGTGCAGAAAGGGAGGGGAGGAACAAAACAAGCGATTATCGTACTGGGCCTGACAATGTTTCAGATAGTGCTAGAGGGAGGGTGGGGCAGTAAGGGGATGGGGAGCGACAGACGAGGTTGCTATCATACTAGGTCCAGGGACAATTCTGATAGAGTAAGTGCATAGAAGAAAGTAAGAGGAAGTTGGGAGGAGATAGGAAAAGGGAGAGGGGAGGGGAGGGGTGAACAGAGAGTAAGCAGTCAAAAAGAGTGGAGAAGCAAGAGGGGAGAGCGAATACAATTGCAGAAGTCAGTAGTAACACATAATGTTGCAAACCAGGATACAAGATGAAGATGGGAACATCTCGATTCAGGGCCACCATGAATACAAGATTCAATGGAAGTCCAGCATGAGAGTTGAGAAAGGGTGACGCACCGTGAATCAATGAAGTCCATAAAAGTAAAATCCAGCATTGGCCACAAGACGGTGATGGTAAAACCGGAATGTACCAGGACAGACTCCTGTGTGCAGGAAGGGGGGGGCACAAAGGAACAACACGGGAGACCAGAGAGGGTGGGGATGGCCTGTGGGGACAAAGGGTGTAAACACATATTGGTGCATGCTTACCTGCTGTTTTAGCAGGGGGTCGGACCCTGGATCCTCCTGGTCTGAACAGGTGCAAACAGGAATTGCGTTTTTCTTTGACTGCACTTCCCTTTGGATGCCGGGCGAGAGACGCCCTTGATCTAAGAGTTAAGAGCAGGAAGGAAGAGGCAGGGGTAAGAAGGTGGGTGGTGCTTAGGCCAGGTGACCGTGATCCACTTACACCTGCCCCCCAGCTGCAAAGGAAAAGAGGCTGGAGGGAAAAGAGCTGCAAACAGGAAGGCACCAGGTGTGCGAGGCTTGCTAAGTGATGAAAAAGAGCGGCAACCGGGAAGGCACCAGGTGGGCGGGGCTTAGGCCAGGTGACCTAGATCCACTTACACCTGCTCCCCAGCTGCTTGTGGCCACAAAGTATGTGGCCATGGGCAGAGGCCAGATTGTCCGAATTATGGTCTGAGGCCATGGGCAGGGGCCATGGGCAGTGGCCAGATTGACCGAGTCATGGCCAAAGGCCATGACTCGGTCAATCTGGCTACTGGCCATGACCATTTGAGACTGGAAATGGGGTTAAAGTGGGCATGGGTACCAGGGACTGGCTATGTGGTGACGTTTTTGAAAATCGGATTTGGTTTGAATGAGAAAAATAATTCTGCCTGTGGCTAACATTCTGTCTGTGGCTACAGCCCGAAATGCTGCACAGGATTGCATCAACAGATCACAGTGACTATCGCTACATACACTCTGAATCAATGGTAATCAGCAGCTACCCGTTAAAATCATTAACCATCCTTATTTGCGACCATAGTGGGACAAGATATTGGGATTGGATGCCGGATTCATTTCCACAAACTCGCAGCAATGACTGGCCAACAATCCACATGCCTTGAAAAAGACCTTAGAGAGTCGAATCATTTGTTGGTAGACTTCTAACAATAAATATAACATCAAGAATGTTTTTGAAGACTGCTTCATTACGACAACAGTTACTTATTGAATAACCAAGCACTGAAGTGAACAGGGTTCACTCGCCTATTCGAAACCGAGCACTTGAAGAAGGAAGGGCACCTTCAGAAAAGAGCCCCATCCCCATCACCAGCAGCAGGGTAATCTGTTTAAAGTACTTGATGAATCACAGTGATCTACCCATTGTACCACCTTGCAATTACTTGATAATCGTGCACTCTAATTTGATTATTGGGATATTCAGCAAGGCCGAACCCTAGGTTTGAATGGGAAGCAATATTCTGCTTGCGTGTACAGCCTGAAGCGATGTAGTCAATTACAACAAATCTGTGTGATCAGCATCAGCAAGGACCTGAAAGCATGGTGTTGCAAATCGGTTTTGTGTTTTATTTTTCCAAAGTGTCCAAATGTAAGCACAAAACATAGTGACATAAGTTTGGTGCATGGAAAATGGGCCTGGCCCTCAGCAAGGACGAATTCCTACTCTGATTTACTTATTGGGGCATGCAGCATGGCCGAAGCCGTAGGTTTATATGGGAAAAAAATCTGGTTGCTGCTGCAGCCCGGAGTGCTGGATGGGATTGCAGCAAAGTTGCGTGGGGAGCATCAGCAAGGATGCAAAAGGATCCTTTCGGAAATATGTCCTGTGGTTTTCTTTTTTGAAATTGTCAAAACATAAGTACAAAAAAATGGTGATATAACTTTTCTGCCGTGAGCAGGGGGCCTGGCCTTCGGCAAAGACAAACGTCTACTCTGATTTGCCTATTGGGGTATGCGCTGCTGATAACGACTCAAATAAGTATGCGTTGCAAAAAATATGTTTGTTAAATGAGGTTTGTAGTTGTTAAATATATGTTAAAGAGGAATTGTTAATAACTTATATTTAGTGATGTAATATTATGACACATTGTCACGTATAAAAACCTATTCAATTGACAGAAGAAACATTGTTAAAGGGATGCTATGGTTAAGATGTACCCCACCCTTGGGACACCTCTGCCCCAACAGTTAGCTAGTGGGCTCCCACCTTGGCACTTCCCTTCTGGGCTCCCATGAGCACTTGTCCATTCGTACTGCCCCTTTTATTTATGCACTTTTGTCACTGCAAAATGCATATGTGCATTTACAGGAGCACTATGTACAATTTTTTGGTATAAGTATTTGAAATGTAGTTGCAAAAGATTTATAGAACTTTGTTAAGTGGCATTTGGTGGGTGGAAGCTTATATGTTGATAGGCTATATATAGAGTTTTCTTAAGTGATTGGTGGATATATGTGTGAATGGTGTAAAGCAGGCAATGATGGAGCGTTACAAGCATAACAGTAAAAAGAATAGAAGGGCTGTTTTGTGTGATGTTGCGCATGTGCAATCAGTGTTTTTTAATAAGGCACAGGCTACACAGGGGAATGTGGAGACTGGATAGTTATAAACGGCAATGGATTATGGTGTTTATTGCATACTAGAGAGAAGAATTTCACAATGAAATTTGTTTTGGTGTTTTTTTTTCTCTAGTATGCAATTGTCTATTATTTGCATTACCATAGTAGAAAATGCTAATGGGAATGTTTCAGAATGCTATTGAATCTAACTACTTTATTGAAAAATGTAAAGTAGATTGAGTCTATAAGCTTATTTCTTTATTTCTACTTTTTATCTGTGAAAGGTGGTTCCTAAAGCAAACTTAATTATGTTTTATTTTTGCAGGGATGCCAGAAAGTAAGGTGCGGAAGGAAATGAGGGAAAGGGCACCAACCACAGATATGGAGGGGCAGGTGAACAGTTGCGCATGTGTTAAATCTAAGGTAGAGGGCAGTGTTTCTCATGCTCCTTAATAACAGCTTCAAAAACACTTTGAAGTTGCTCCACCTGCAGAGTAGTGTTTTGCGGTACTGTTGTTTTCGAAAAGATATGGATTAACAGACTTTTTTATCGCTTGCAAGGTAGCTGGTGGTGTTTTGTGTCCCACAGAAGTAGTACTACTTCCTAAGAAAGCAACAGCCTTTCTGAGAGCATTGCAGTGGTTGGATTCGGTGTGGCAGTGCATGGACGTGGTCCTGTTGAAGTACAGCCCATGTTGTCCGCGTGTGAGTACAACGTTGCACTCAGTGCATTTCACTTTGGTAGCTTTAGCGTTTTGTGGTGGAACATTCTAAATTGGAGACAAATATTGTTATATTTGTAGTACATTAGGGTGAACTGGTAAAAACCTATGAAATTTACTGACAAAATTTCTTAAAGGGACATTATTGTTAAGTTGCACTAATAAAAACCTATGAAATTGAAAGAAAAAACATTGTTAATGGGAAGTTATGGTTACAAGTAAAACAAAACAAAAAAAAGAAATTTGCCAGTTATCATAAGCTAAGCAACCATAACTCACACCACCACTGTGCACTGCTAAGACAAACACCCAGTAAATGAAAAATGACATCAAAAATTACATTGATGACCTTACTGATGACATCACATATTAAAATATTTTTGATGAACTGTTCCTACATGGCGTAGTGTTTAATCTGGATAACAAGATCTCAAGGGTGATCGGGAGATCTATCGTAAACTACTTAATGTATTAAACAATGTTCTCATCTAAAGAAAAAATATTCAAGTGTTGCTAATACAGGAACCTAATCATATACACATAGGCAATGGTTGCATCATGTACCAAAGAAGTACAATATTTTTAATCCGGTAATTTCCAGTAGCAAAATAATAAATCCAACCTTGTGAAAGTTTTGCATAATGTTAAACACTGAATAAATAGCTAACAATTTCAAACTTACAACACTTTTAGTACAAAAATACATATGCAAACACAGAATGCATACAAATTAGAGCCACATACAGGGAAACTAAAGTAAAGAAGAAAGAAACACCAGCACCAAAAAATGACAATAACATTAGAGTTGATTATCATGAACACAAATTTATTGTGTGTTTCAGGTCTGCTTATTGCCCCATATATGTGCATTATTCGTCAAATCAAACTCTATAGAAAGTAGTTTAAGAAAATATAAGATCAATGTTTATATATAGCACCTTCTCAATTTTTAAAATTCTCATTGTCAGTAAAAAGAAAAACTAGCTTAGAAATGTCAGTCAACAAAAACAAGTGACCCAGGTATGTGATGTAATCAGTGATGTCATCAATGACATTTGTGATTTTATCTTTCAAGTACAGGGTGTTTGTTTTAGCAGTGCACGGTGGTGGTTCGAGTTATGGTTGCTTAGCTTACCATAACTAGTGTTTTTTTTTTGGTTTCACTTGTAACCACAATGTCCCTTTAACAACGTTTTTCTTTGAATTTCATAGGTTCTTATTAGTGCAACTTAACCATAACGTCACTGTAGTTATGGTTAAGTTGCTCAACCCATACGAAGAGCACTTTCTGGGCAGTTTATAACTTTGTCACCCCTGAAGGAATCCTCATAAAACTTTGCAAAATAAATACATGGCCCCGTCCGATCGATCCTGCGAAGACTGGTGTGGTTTTGTCAAAGGGAGGGGCAATATTATATGGGGGTTCAAAAATGTGTGGCTTTTCACATAGACGCAATGTAAACAAAATGTGCTCATGCCTACAGGCCAAACCGCTGAACGGATTTACTCCAAATTTGTGGCAGGAGTGACGTCTGAAAGCGTGCTTTTGTAAATTTGGTGTAAATACGTCCAGTATTTCTTTTTAAAACGACCAAAAAGTAGGTACAAAACAATTAGTGATGTCTGGGATCGGTCAGCAGACTCACTTTTCCGTTTGCTCGCATATGGGCCCCCGATAGGTTCAGAGGCTGGCGCGAGAAAATAAATCCATACTAGATTAAAATAAAAAGTACAGTTATGTGAGCGTAAGGGTGATAGAATGTTTGTTTGAAGTGTGCAGTGCATAAGCGAATGTTTGAAGTAGTTAGATACCTGTTGGCGTATACATTAGAGGTTAGAAGATGTTAGAAGATGTTTTTGTCTTATAAGAATTGAGATGGCGTATTTGAAGTGCTTTGCAATGAAGGGTGTCTTTCAAGTAGTTAGATACCTGTTGGCGTATTCTAACCAGAATTTGTTGGACATGGCTGAAGGCATCATTTTGTTTGCAGGGGGGGTCAGGGTGAGTTGTATTATTTGATGGTGTATGGTACGTAATTCTTATATAGTTAATTGTATTGTGGTAGTATTGTGGTAGTTGAGGCCAATGGCCCGATTCTGGGGGGCATGGCCTCAAGTGATAGAATGCTTGTTTGAAGTATGCTATGCTTAAGGGAATGCTTGAAGTAGTTAGATACCTGTTGGCATATTCCAAATACATTAGAGGTTAGAAGAAGTTTTGTCTTATAAGAATTGAGATGGCATATTTGAAGTGCTTTGCAATGAAGGGTGTTTTTCAAGTAGTTAGATATCTGTTGGCGTATTCTAACTAGATTGACATTTCAAAAGTGCTTTTGTAGTATTATGGATGTAGTTAGATACCTGCTGGCGTATTCTAACTGTTAATTGTGCTATAGTCTAGTGACTAAATTTGGGTTGTAGGAATATTAAGTAGGCATTTGTTAAATTTGCTGGTAACCTATCTTTTGGAGTAACAGAGGTATTGTTGCAGTCAAACGAACCACTTCTTTTTTTACTTATGCAGTGTAGTGCCCTGAAGTGGTTGTGGCACCAGTGTGGTATACTACTTTCGTTCCAAGAGATACTTGGCCGTTTGTGAAGCCTATAAGCTTACAGTTGTTTTTGGTACCATCTGCATTGTACTTTAGAAGCATTACTATGACATACTGGCTATGTGAGTTCATTTGTATGTTGGAATGATTGTTTGAATTGCAAAAAGGGCATAATATGCCATGATTTGTATTCTGCAGAAGCTGGTGAAATGGAATGAATTCAGAATTTGGCATGGGAACATATATAAATCGTTTATTAGGGATTTGGTCTTGTGAAACATGGTTACAGAGAGTGCATGTATGTTTCCACATGTATGAAATCTGTAAGAATTAATTTATAGGGATATTTTTGGTTTCTAGTACTTGCAGTAAATACATTAGGAATTATTGTGGATCTTCTTGTGTGTTTATGGTACATTTTACCATTCCTGCACAGTAGTCCAATTCTTGCCTTATACCTGAGACACTGAAAGTGTTGTGAGGATTATTTGTGGTATTGTAAGCGATATTCAATCAACACTACAGCCAAGTCAATGCCTAGTCTGGGATGCTGAGGAAAACCCTTATTAATGTATTTTTATGTCTAGTTCAGTACTCTGGATGACCACCCTTGTATAACACCCCCCTCTTAGAATCCCCTGACCCCACTGAGCCAAGAAGTAGGTTTGTTTTGCAAATTAAAAGGTTCATTTGAAATTTTAAACCATATATATATCACACTTCTATAACTTAAGATCTGATAGTACACTTAGACATATGATGTTGATCAACAATGGGTAATCTGGCACTAGCACACTTCCTTACAATCAAAGAGGAGTTAGTATAGGATGGAGCAAAAATACTTTTATGATTTCAAGGGAAAAGCAATGAGGAATAAAATACAGTACAGAAATACATGATATGATTTTGGAAAAAGATAAGATAATCACTTTTTCTCTGGCAATTCACACCCCTATGCAATGTAAGAAATGGAAGGAGATGGAAAGAGGAGCACACAGTTCTCAGGAATGCAATCAAATACAATATGAAATTCAGTTCCCCCCCAGCAAGCTTAGAGAAAACAGGTATGAGTTTTAAAACACAGGCCCAAGTGCTTTGAATGTGGTGGCGGTGAAGTGAGAAATATGCTGAAAATGCTTTTAATTCCCTTTAGGAGGTTCATGGTGAGTGAGAGATACTTGGGATGAGCTCAGGCTCACTTTAGCAATGATTCAGGGATGGTTATTAAGAGACAAACGAATTTTTAGCACAGGAAAGCAAAAAGCTGATATTTTTTTACAGGTAAAGAAATCAGGCCAAATCGCAAATCGCGGCAAAATTCGCGAGTGCGTGAATCGCGATTACGGCAAAAGTATAAGGAGTAGCAAGTCGGTTTTAGGTTCGTTGGAAAGCTTAGATTCTAAATTCCGTCCCTAGCCCAAACGGTTCCAGAGATACGGATGATTAAATAAAGGTAGTTTTTCGGATTTAAAGTAAAACTCAAAATGACAGGTGACAGCTGTGACAGTTGTGCAGCTTTAAAAATGACAGATGACACGATTTCTAGGAGGCTGTTCTACTTAGGTTAAAATAGTTTGGATTAGATTATTTTAACTAAGAGATTGGTTCTGCACAGTTCTGCTAGGTACTCACAATATAAATTTGAAATAAGCCTTGCCACGGATCTGGTCAGGTTTTGGACTGGACTCCAGGTCTGGTCTCAGCACTTCGCAGTGATCTGGGTCAGCTCTCTGGTTCTGCTCACAGCGGTCTGGGTCACTCTGGATCTCTGGTCTGGTCTCTGGCAATTGTTCTTGGCAAAAGAATTCAAACCGCTCGCCCGGCTGTGGAATAGTTTGCAAATGATTTTAAGGTTGCTGAGGCCTGCTGAGAAGAATCCTTAGTTTGTGGGTTTAGGCCCTTGCTTTAAGTTCTAAAGTAAAGTTCTGGTCTTTGGAGATTGATGGATTTGAAGTCTGGATCTCTGGATGTGAAGTCGTCGGTCAGCATGCTCGGCAGCAAATGAAATTGAATGTCTCTACCTGTCCCAGCAGTCTCTTTTTATGTGTTTTGAAAATGGGTGTGTGCCTGGGCCTAGCTAAGCCTGCCCCTCTCTACTTGTCATTGACCCAATTCTCCCCTCTCCCATGATTGGGGGAAGGAAATGGATTGTCATCATGATGAGGTCTGTTTATGGGTCGGAGGATCCTCCCCTGGTCAGTTTGCCCACAAATCTATATTTGATTCAAATACATCTTTCCCAGATATACAATTTGTTGAAATTACATGTGCACATTATATATTCCTTATGGTCCATGCTTGTCCGCCTCTGATCTTCCTGGGGGCTTGCATTCAAAAATGACAACATTTTGCGCTTTTTAACTGGTTTTGCAATATCGGACATTTACCCAAAATTACACACATGTGCGCAAGGAGTATGGACATTAATTGATGAAGTGTCAGATTTTTAACATGCATACATTTGGAGTGAGACCCTATTTTCCGCTAGCAACCCCCCAGAATACACCACAGGGTCCTAACGCCTCTCAAAATGTTCACAGAAAAATCACAAAAATAATGATATTACTTATATAATTCTGCCAAGTCCGCACTATGAGTTATCTATCTTTTTAAAATTATGCCCTGGTCAAAAAGGGGTGTGGCTTCCCACATCACAGGGTGGAATAACTGGTTTATCCACTTCCCCCAAGCCAGCTTGTTCACAGAGGCACAGCTGCCCCCCAGTTTCTCCCAAGAGGAAGCTATTTTTACGACGCCCCCAATATAACATTTGCCTGAGTCAAGGAAGTTGCATTGTTCTGTTCTTTCCAGTTCCCATGTGCACCACCACTAATCTAATCAGAGAGGTGACAACTCCTTTTGGCAAGGGGCAGCAGGATGCAGCTAAGTCTGGGAAGAGTGGCTGAACAGGTTTCTCCTGTCGGGGGTAGTTGTCAGGCAGAATTCAGTTTCATTAAGCCAGGTTTCAGCTAAATGTCACTTTTTGTTCCCAGTTTTCCACATTCATATCAAACTGACAATTTTTACCTATACATTAAATAATTACTCCCTTCAAGTCATTTCAGAATATAGTTTTACATTGTATCCACCTCTTAGCAAGTCTTTCCTTGGTCTGGTTTTGTTTCATTTGTTCAGTTTTACACAAAAGTCTGGTGGTTTTAAAACGCCGGCTTTCTGATAGTGGTGAGTACTGGTAATGCAACCATTTCTGGGATTAAGAAAATGAATTCCCCACAGTTCTGTGTTGCTTTTGGCAATCAGCATTGCCATTCCCAATGGTTTCAGGCTATTGTGTGTGAAGCCCAATGGTGGTTTTAGGCAGTGCCCTCCTGTGCTCACAACATAGGCAAACATGGGTGGCAGCCTAGTCTTCATGTTTTCCCTGTGCACTCTCTGGGGAGTTCTGGCCATCATGATGTTTTCCATGCCAGTACTGCACAGTTTTATTGTAGGGCTTGGATGCATGGGTAAAAACATCCCAAAAGCCCCCCCTCTTGCGATGGCCATTCTGTCCTTTCTCAGATGGAACTCGCAAGATCTGGGATGTTCTCCTCATCTTCTTCCGGCAGATGGCACAGTTCAGCATCTTTTCCCCCATCCAGTTGGATCGATCGGTTCTCCTCGCCGGTACTGATGGGAATATTGGGCGGTACCCCGGGCCCCTCAGGTCTCTGCTCCCGGTCCCCCGTCCTTCTTGGTCAGTCTCCATGGTTTCATCTCTCCTAGGATGATAAAGCAAAGCAGCAATACCTATTCGTAGACATTTCTTCACCACTATTAATGGTGTGGCGAACATATACATTTTATGAATCAGAAGATATGAACATATACATTTTCTTTTTTAAATTAGGAGACAAGAACATATATATATATATATACAAGGATCACAGAATTTTATATGCTATATGTGGAATATTTTAGGGTTGGAACTGAATTACTCTGGAGCAGCCCCCTCTGGGATTCCAGTGGATTCCTCCAGTTGTTGCAGAGTGTGCCTGGGATGGCAACACTTTAGCTGATTTATATGTCCCCACTTGTCTTCCCCTCCCGCAAGACTGCCTTTGGGGATGCAGATCTTATAGGCAACAGGGGAGATCTTGTCTATAATTTCAAACGGTCCATTCCATGTAGGCAAGAATTTTCGCTGTTTGGCCTGGTTCCTTTGGAAATTGTATAGATAGACCCGATCACCCACCTTATATTCCTTTCGGGTAGTTTTTAAATCATAGTGGGTCTTCATGCTCTTGGCTGATCTTTCTAGATTCTGCTGAGCATAGGCAAAAGCATGTTGAAGGTGTTTCCTTAAATTCTCCACATACTCATGAGTTGTGGAGGCATTTATCAGTGTCTGCTCTTTAGTCCTGTAGAGCAAATGCTGGGGAAGCACCATCTTGCGTCCAGTCATCAACTCAAATGGTGACATTTTGCTTGCAGATGAAGGGGTAGATCTGATGGCCATTAGGACCAGAGGTAATCGGATATCCCAACTTGGCCCAGAATCTGCCACAAACTTTTTTAAGATGCTCACAATGGTTCGGTTATATCTCTCCACTGCTCCAGAAGAAGCTGGCCTGTAAGCAATATGTAGCTTTCTTTTCACCCCCAGTATCTCCCACATCTTTGTCATTACTTCACTGGTGAAGTGGCTACCTCTGTCTGACTCAATCCTTTGAGGTAGACCAAAACGGGAAAAGATGTGGTTAATCATCAGGGCAGCTGCTGTTTCTGCCTTGCAGTTTGGGGCTGGGAGACATTCCACCCACTTGGTAAACAAGCATGTAACGGTCAACATGTACTTGTTTCCTCTAGATGAGCGGATTACAGGGCCTACAAAGTCGATTTGCAAATCTGACCATGGCAGTGTCATCCCCCTCTTTTGGAGAGGCGCACGGTGTGTGAGGGATGATGGCTGAAATTGTGCACACACAAGGCATCCATTCAAGTATTGGTCGAGGTCCTGCCCCATTTGTGGCCAGTATGCAACCTCTCTTAAGATTTCCAGTGTTGTGTGAAACCCCCTATGACCAGCGGTGGCCGCATCATGGGCGTGACTTAACATCAGGCTTCGGAATGAGGTAGGAACCACCCACTGATCGTGGCCAGCTTTGGATTTCCTTACCAGCAAACCGTCTTGGATTCGGAACATTTTTGGACATTTCATCAACACTCTTAGGTCCTCTTTCCCAATGTAATCGGTATCCGTCAGGGGAAAGTTCTCAGGGTCCTCAAGGTGTTGGTAAAACTTACCAATAATTGGATCCCCCTTCTGAGCTGTAATTAAATCAGCATCAGGGGTCTCCTTACTCCATTGTGCAGTTGAAAGATCATTGTGAGCATTTGTCTGGGACCTAGTGATAGCAGTGGCCTGGATTTCCCCCAACAGGGATTGTATTTCTATTAGATCCCCTTGGATGGCCCCGGTTTTGGCCAGCTGATCAGCTAAGTCATTTCAAGTTTTGTCTGGTCCCTCTACTTTGGAATGACCCTTGATCTTTTTCTAGTAGATGCTCATCCCATTCGATGTGACAAGATCATCAATATTTTGGATTAACTTCCCATGTTTCAGGGGTTTGTTATTAGCGCATAACATGCCTCTGGTTTTCCAGTTGACCAGGTGCTCCACGAACCCGTTCCGTACATAATCCGAATCTGTGATTATGACCAATTCATGGAGGTGATGCTGGACAGCAGTGAGGATGGCCTGATGCACAGCCATCAACTCTGCCACCTGACTACTTTGGGGACCAATTTTGTATCCAGCGGAGGGTTCTGGGAACTCCTTCACCCATGCATTCCCAGTTCTTTCTCCCCGTTGTGGCCAACATGGTAAGAGCATCCATCCACATAGACAGTGGGCATTCCCTCACACTTGTCTTCTTCAAAGACTTTGTGTGGGGAATTAAGGTATGCCTCCATGTTGTCCTTGATTTTTAGACTTTCGTCCTTGAGACAGTTTTCTCTGGCATAATCATGCAAGTCAGCCAGACCTTGCGCGAGGGGACTCTTCTTGTTTTGGCCATATCTGACCTCCACAGGAAAGCCTTGCATTGACAGAATCCAGGAAGTAATTCGGGAATTACTCACATTTCCGGCCCGGATTCTGTCACTTTGGAGATATTGCAGAGGCTGGTGTGGAGTCTCCACTATGATGTGTTCCCCCTGGATAAACGGGCGGTAATTCTTCAATGCCCACACCGTTGCCAGGAGTGCCTTCTCACAATCGTTGAATTTTTCCTCTACAGAGGATAAAGTTTTGCTTGCATAGGAGATTACTTTATTGACCTTGTCATGCTTTTGGTATAATGCTGCCGTCAAGCACGTACTAGAGAACCCTGTCTCCAGGAAGAACTCCTTGTTTCTGACAGGGTAAGCTAGGCAAAGCGCTTGTGAGAGGCTTCTTTTGAGTTGTCTTACTGCCTCGGTTTGTTCTGGACCCCATTCCCACTTGACCCCCCCTTCAAGAGATGAATCAGGGATCTAGTGATCTCTGCGTAGCCTTCAATGAACATTCTGCTGTAATTAGTCAGTCCAAGGAGGCTCCTTAATTCCCGCAGAGTTATGGGGTCTTTCAGTTTCTGAAGTGCTTCCACTTTCTTTTCCTGGGGACAGAGACCCTGAGGAGTAATCTCATGCCCCAAGAAATTAACACTGGTTCTACACCACTGTGCTTTCTGAAAGGAAAGTTTTGCTCCGGCGGCCCTCAACTGTGTCAGAACATAACAGATCTCCGCTATGTGTTCCTCCACAGATGAACTTTTGATGAGGACATCATCTACATAAGCCAGGTTACCCCTCGCACCCAGGTCGGGCATGGCCTTATGTAAGAAAATGTTGAACTCATTGCCGGAGTTGAGGTATCCGAAGGGAGTCCGGGTCCATGTGTACTGCTGGCCCCCAAAGGTAAAAGCCAGTTTGTATTGGTCCTCCCTACTGACAGGCACGGTCCAGTATCCATTGGTCAGGTCTATTGCTGTGAATACCTTTGACCCCTGAATCTGGGCCAGCCCTTGGTCAATGTAGGGCAGAGGCCATCGGGAAGTATGGACCCGTTTGTTGACCTCCCTAAGGTCGGCGCAGAGTCTCCACTGGCCGTTTGGCTTCAATATTCCCAGCACCGGATTATTGAAAGTGCTGTGGACTGGACGGATTATTCCCCGGGACTCAAGGTTCTTAATTATTTCAGTAAGGGACTCCAAGGATGCGAGAGGCAAACGATATTGCTTCACAAACACTGGAGTCATTCCAGGGTCCGTGGGAATTGTTGTTGTGTGGATGTCGGTGCGACCACAGTCATATGAGTCTACCGCAAAGAGATCTTGGAAATCCAAGAAAACTTGTTTCAACTTTTGCTTCTGTTCCAGAGTCACACAGGCATCAGCTAGGTTGACTCTCTCTTCCACTATCTGCCTGAAGCCTGGAAAGACTTCCGGTTTGGCTATCTCAGCGGCCTCCTCCAGCTGGGTGGAGATGTCCTTGGCCAGAGTGCTGATTTGGACTGGAGGATTCAGGTGGGAAAGGCAGCCCTCATGGACCTGGAAAATCACCTCATCCCTCCTGAAGTCACAAGTCACATCTTCCTTACCATAAGGGCAAGAAGTGTACACCAGGAAGTTCCCCCCATGCCGGGTGAAAATCCTGTCTGGTGTTGTATTGTCCTCACTGTCACTGTCAAAACAGTCCTTGGGGATTGGTCCTAACAGTTCATTTCCTAAATCAATGGAGAAATGTCGGTCATCAACCGCCATTCCAATAATGGTGCCTGCGGCTAGAGTAATACTCTTTAAGTCGCTGTTACCCACCTCTATTGGAATGGTGTCATGTTCTATGTTGACTAATGGTGTTGGTTTACCCATAACCCTTGCTGTTGGAGAGAAGCATTTAGATGGATATAAGCATCAGGGTTTTTCAATTTTTGTCCTCTTTTAACTTTCACTTCCAGGGAGAATTGTCGGGTCCTATCTGGGATGGTGACTTCCTCTTTGATCTGAATTTCAACTGCATAAGGTAGCAATTGAGCTGACCTAAATGCTTTTATTGGATCATCAAAGCCCATGGGATTATCCGCTAATCGGGACCAAGCTTTGAAGTTTATTAGGTCCAAACTAATGGCAAAGCGATTGAGAATGTCACTGCCTAAGTAAAAGGCGGCAGTGACGTCTCGCACGACCCAACAATTATGGACTATGCTCTTGTTGCCAATGGAGATTTTGAGCATACACCTGCTTGGCAGGAGATGTTTGGAATTAGGTGCTTCCAGTTCCATTTCCCATTTGTCTATCAGTTTGAATGTGGGAATGGCTGGATCTTTTGGGAGTTGGCGGAACATGGCTTTGCTGATGAAGCTCTTACCGCTGTTCACACACACTCGAGCGAGAACATAGTCCTTCCCATCATTTAACTAAACAGGGATGAACAACTGCTCTCCAATTTGCTGAATATCAGCCAGGCTCTGAGCTGATTTCACATCTTTCTGGACTATAGGAGTGGGAGTTTCTGATTGTGGATTAGTAAAGAATTTCAGGGTGTTTCCTTCCAGTGTGGAATACCACCTTAAAGTGGAAGGAAGGTTGATTTTCAGAAATAGAGAGGACCCCCCATCACCAGTCTGTTGTCCTACTGCTATTACTGTCACGTCTGGAGTTTGGTTGTTCTGGAAGTGAAATTCTACTTGGTCAGATTTTTGTTCAACCATGTGGCAGGTGCCGTTTAAACTAACATGGTTGACACTCTGTTTTAATTTTATTGGTCGGCTAGTCTGGGTCCAGAGGACCTTGTTTACACAATCTATTAGGGGTGACAACCTTCTCAGGAGGTCATTTCCTAGTAAACAAGGGGTGCCCTCTGGAGTCACTACTATGACCGGGTGTTTCACCTTGTGTCGCCCAATTTTAATGTCCAAGTCTGCGGTCCCCTCAACGGGAATTTCCTTCCCGTCAAAGTTCTGCAGTTGTCCAGGAAGAGAGGTGAGAGGAATTCAGTAATTCTCCCCCCTTCCTGCATTTAGTTCCTCAAAGGCCCTTTTGGACAGAAGGGTAGCTTGGGATCCAGTGTCCACCAGTGCCAAAATTGTACCCTGCCCCTGTACTTGTACCGGGGCATAGTATCTTCCCTCCTTCTCCTCAAGGGGGCACAGATAATGCACATTTTTTGACAACTGGTGGGCTAACTTTCTGGTTTTGGACATTGTTAGCGAAGAGATTTGGGCAGAATTCTGTGGAGAGCCTTGGGAATCTGAAAGAAAAAGTTGGCAACTGGAGATCAGAGCCATTGTGGGTTCCCCTGGTTCCGGTTCGGGGCCCCCCCGCCCTTTTTGGAGGCAGTCATCAGGATGGGTTTGACCCTTGGGATTTTGGTATTGTCGGTTCTGGGATGAGATGATGGGGGCGGTAGCTCAGTCTCCACATCTCCCCAGTCTGGATTGGAATCCCTTGGGACCCATTTTTCCTTGGGAGGAGTTCCCCCATCTCTGAAGGAGAAGATCCTTTTCCCAGGATCTTTTGAGGATCCCTCTCCCTCAAATTGGAAGACTGTACCTCCTCCACAAAGTGGGTCTGTTTGGGTCCTTTGTTTCTCCTACCCCCCCCCCCCTCTGCTCCTTGGGAAGCAGGCTTTCAGGGGCAGGAGATTTTGTTTCCGGTTCCTGGTTTTCCAGGGGCTGTTTACAAGTTGGGAAGGGAGCTTCCTCCAAGGCTTTACACCCCTCTTCCCCTTGTGCCTCCTCCCTGGGAAACAGTGGGTTATCGGGATGCTGCCCCCGTCATTGTTCTGGAGCACAGGGCCAGAGTTTGGGGCATTCTGCGGTGGCATGCTCATCTGAGGGTTCTGTTGAGCCCTCAGTATGTGACCCAGATCTCGTGCCTTATTTTGGACCTGGCGCTCAAGTTGTCAAACCCGCTCAGGCTGATACGGGGCTCTATTTTCTCCCCTGGGCTGATCCCGGGAAGGGTAGATATCCCTTCTCTGGTAGTACCCCTGGTTGGGAAGATTTTGGTACCCCTCCACCCTTGGCCTCCCCTCTCCCGGATTAGGTTGTCTGGGCTCAGGGAATTGGGGAAAGAAGGATGGATGATTTCGGGGCTGGAAATTGGGTGGATACCTGGGGAAAAAGTTCTGCCCAGGATTTGGAGAATTTCTGCCCTCCTGTGGGAAGTTGGGAGGGAAGTTCCCTGTGTTAGGTGCTTGGCTGGATCCCCCCCCTTGGGCTGGAGGAGTCCACACATAACCCAGGATTGGTCTGTTTCCCTTGTAGCGGGGACTTACATAGTCAGGGGAGCGGGGGACCCCATTTGTGGGACTACCTACACGACTCCCTGTCTGTGACTGGCCCGAGGGCCTTCTGGGCTGTGAATTATTTGGTGCAGGCAGGTTTTTATGCCCCCCATCTCCAAATCTAAAACGGGGGCAACCTTTACCTCTGCCACCTTGGCAGCAGCAGGGGTGCTGTTGGTTTTGGGGTTTTTCGGCGCGTTATTTTTATTTTCGATAGGCTTCTGCACCTCATAGATCCAGGTAGCCTGTTCAATGACCCAGTCTAAAGATCTTTTCTCATGAAAATCTCTCAAGAGCTGGGTCATTATGTATTTGGGTAAGGCATGGAAAAACTTATTGATAAATTCTCTGCTATCCGTGCACACCCTTCTGGTGGTCTGCGCAAAAGCACGTTTTAATTCTTGCACAAACTCTTGTGGGGCCTGATCCTCCCCACATTGCAAATTGTAGGCTGCCATGCGAGCCTCCTGTGGATTTCTGTGAACAGAAAAATGTTTCAAGATGGCTGCCTTATAGGTGAACCATCTTAAATGATTTTGGTCCTCCAGCCCCGCAAAGAAACTGGAGTATTCTGGGGAGAATGTCCATTTGACGTACTGGATGCAGCTACTGCTGTCCTTCAAATGGAAAGTCTCCATCATTTGCTCATAGAGCTCCAAGTGTTCCCAAACGGAATACTTGGCGTTCTTATGATAAGGAGTGATAACACTCCTGATTGCCTTTATTTGTTTCAATGGGTCCGTAAGCAAGGCCCTTTTTGCCTTATTGGCCTTTTTGGTTCGGGTAACCCTGGTCCATTCATCCTCTGACTCAGAAGCACTGCTCCCAGAGGTGCCCGTCTGATCTTCCAGGTTTTCCCAGATTCTGCGAGCCTGGGAATGGCTGGCAGAATGTGGGGACCTGGTCTGCTGTGTCTTGTGACACTCAGAGGAGTCTTCAGATCACTCCTTGCTACCAGGATTTGCTGGGTATCCCCCCCACTGACCTAACTGGGCAGAGGTTTTCAGGATGCCCTTAATGGGCCTACTCTCCTGGGGTTCCCCACTAAATTGCACTGTGCTTGGGTGCCCATACCCGGATACCCGCCCATCCATTCCTGGGAGGTACTGGCCTATGAGCCCCATACTTCTAGCTGGAAAGTAATCTGCCATCCCTGTGGCCCTGGGCTCATGTGCGCGAGGGGACATGGGGGTGGCAGAGTCCAGGGACTGGGAGAGATGAAGGCCTCTGGTACTAGGGCTCCTGAGGTTATGCTCAGGAGTTTCTCTTTCCCAGCGAACCTCATCTCTATCCGCCCCTGCTTCCTGTTGCAATGCAAGAGCCTGCGCTTTCAGTTCCTCAGTTAAGGCCTTACTAGACTCTATCAGTCTCTCCTGCATCGCTACTTGTTGCTGGAGCCTATCATTGTGCTGACAGAGAGCCTCATTTTATCTCTGTGCCTCCTGATTGGTCCTGGAGTACTGGGCCAGTCTCTGCTGCAGGAGGGTTACCTCCTGAGCTGTGTCCCTATTGGCCTGCTCCTTTCTTGCCAGAGCATCCTCCACCCTCCTGGTGTGCTCTAACCATTCTGGTGTTCTTTTTGGAGGTCACCCAGTCCCTGGAGGGCCAGGTGATTTTCTTCCATTTTCCTTTTTAAGTGGCAGACTTCCTGGCCTAAGGTATCCCTTTCCTGACTAAGAGCCTGCATCTGTGCCACCAGGTCGTCCCTTTGCCTTTGGAAGGCACCAGCTTTCTGGCGCTAATGATCAAACTCTGCCTGGGTATCAAGGTCTTTCAGAATCAATGTATTGCTTTCCTCTTTCTCTCTGTCTAATCAAATTTGCAGGGTGGCTACCTGCTCTGTGCATGCCCTGTTGAAGTCCAGTTGTTGCTCCAGCTTTTTCTGGCTCTGCAGAAGGGAGTCCAAACCTTCTTGGTACTCCTTCTGCAAGGCCAGAAATCTGGTATCCTGGTCAGCCTTCTCCTGTTGCAGTCTATCCATGTCCTCTTTTATTTTAATGATATACTGCCTACTATAATTTTCTGACTCCTGGCTCCTCTGCAGCCTCTGCTCAGAAGAGACCAGGTCAGATTGGGCCTTTTCTAACGCCAGCTGTTGCCTACTTGCCAGATCTTGGCCTTCAGCACATTTGTCCTGCATGGCTCCATATATAGATACAAATATGCCGCTATCCTAACCATCTTGTCGTGTTCATCTTTAACTTTAGGAGCCATGTATAATTCACTCAGGGCCACATGTAATGGACCCTGATCTCTCCATGTATCTGACCCTGTTTCAGTGACCTGTTGCGCGATTGCCTGCAGCCAGACCGTTTGGTCCTGATGAGTCCACTCACCTCTCACAAATAGCTTATGTAAGAAGTGCTCTCTGGCTATTTTCATATCTACCAACGTCGCATTCTGGAATTTGAGTTCCTTCCTGACTTACAGAAGTTTGTATTTTATTTTGCAAAACAGACCGTTTCCTTAGAGCGTTCCTTTGAGGGGTGCTTTCACAGTGTAAAACAGCGTGATGATCTAACCGGATATGTGTATCTGGTCAGTTGGCACACTGTATTAATCTGCACAAATGGTAAATCTAACCAAGAATATCCCGGCTCGAGCCTCCACTTTTGTAAGCGATATTCAATCAACACTACAGCCAAGTCAATGCCTAGTCTGGGATGCTGAGGAAAACCCTTATTAATGTATTTTTATGTCTAGTTCAGTACTCTGGATGACCACCCTTGTATAACACCCCCCTCTTAGAATCCCCCTGACCCCACTGAGCCAAGAAGTAGGTTTGTTTTGCAAATTAAAAGGTTTATTTGAAATTTTAAACTATATATATATCACACTTCTATAACTTAAGATCTGATAGTACACTTAGACATATTATGTTGATCAACAATGGGTAATCTGGCACTAGGACACTTCTTTACACTCAATGAGGAGTTAGTATAGGATGGATAAAGTAGCAAAAATACTTTTATGATTTCAAGGGAAAAGCAATGAGTAATAAAATGCAGTACAGAAATACTTGATATGATTTTAACAAAAGATAAGATAATCACTTTTTCTCTGGCAATTCACCCCCCTCCCCTATGCAATGTAAGAAATGGAAGGAGATGGAAAGAGGAGCACACAGTTCTCAGGAATGCAATCAAATACAATACGAAATAAAGTTCCCCCCCAGCAAGATTAGAGAAAACAGGTATGAGTTTTAAAGCACAGGCCCAAGTGCTTTGAATGTGGTGGCAGTGAAGTGACAAATATGCTGAAAATGCTTTTAATTCCCTTTAGGAGGTTCAGGGTGAGTGAGAGATACTTGGGATGAGCTCAGGCTCACTTTAGCAATGATTCAGGGATGGTTATTAAAAGACAATCGAATTTTTAGCACAGGAAAGCAAAAAGCTGCTATCTTTTTACAGGTAAAGAAATCAGGCCAAATCGCAAATCGCGGCAGAATTCGCGAGTGCATGAATTGCGATTACGGCAAAAGTATAAGGTAGCAAGTCGGTTAGATTCTAAGCTTTCAGATGAAAGTTAAATTGCGTTCCTAGCCCAAACGGTTCCAGAGATACGGACGATTAAATAAAGGTAGTTTTTCGGATTTAAAGTAAAACTCAAAATGACAGGTGACAGCTTGCAGCTGCAGAATTGACAGGTGACAGTTGTGCAGCTTTAAAAATGACAGATGACACGATTTCTAGGAGGCTGTTCTACTTAGGTTAAAATAGTTTGGATTAGATTATTTTAACTAAGAGATTGGTTCTGCACAGTTCTGCTAGGTACTCACAATATAAATTTGAAATAGGCCTCGCCACGGATCTGGTCAGGTTTTGGACTGGACTCCGGTTCTGGTCTCGGCTCTTCACAGTGATCTGGGTCAGCTCTCTGGTTCTGCTCACAGTGGTCTGGGTCACTCTGGATCTCTGGTCTGGTCTCTGGCAATTGTTCTTGGCAAAAGAATTCAAACCGCTCGCCCAGCTGTGGAATAGTTTGCAAATGATTTTAAGGTTGCTGAGGCCTGCTGAGAAGAGTTCTTAGTTTGTAGGTTTAGGCCCTTGCTTTAAGTTCTGAAGTAAAGTTCTGGTCTTTGGAGATTGATGGATATGAAGTCTGGATCTCTGGATGTGAAGTCGTCGGTCAGCATGCTCGGCAGCAAATGGAATTGAATGTCTCTACCTGTCCCAGCAGTCTCTTTTTATGTGTTTTGAAAATGGGTGTGTGCCTGGGCCTAGCTAAGCCTGCCCCTCTCTACTTGTCATTGGCCCAATTCTCCCCTCTCCCATGATTGGGGGAAGGAAATGGATTGTCATCATGATGAGGTCTGTTTATGGGTCGGAGGATCCTCCCCTGGTCAGTTTGCCCACAAATCTATATTTGATTCAAATACATCTTTCCCAGATATACAATTTGTTGAAATTACATGTGCACATTATATATTCCTTATGGTCCATGCTTGTCCGCCTCTGATCTTCCTGGGGGCTTGCATTCAAAAATGACAACAGTTTGCGCTTTTTAACTGGTTTTGCAATATCGGACATTTACCCAAAATTACACACATGTGCGCAAGGAGTATGGACATTAATTGATGAAGTGTCAGATTTTTAACATGCAGACATTTGGAGTGAGACCCTATTTTCCGCTAGCAACCGCCTAGAATACACCACAGGGTCCTAACGCCTCTCAAAATGTTCACAGAAAAATCACAAAAATAATGGTATTACTTATATAATTCTGCCAAGTCCGCACTATGAGTTATCTATCTTTTTAAAATTATGCCCTGGTCAAAAAGGGGTGTGGCTTCCCACATCACAGGGTGGAATAACTGGTTTATCCACTTCCCCCAAGCCAGCTTGTTCACAGAGGCACAGCTGCCCCCAGTTTCTCCCAAGAGGAAGCTATTTTTACGACGCCCCCAATATAACATTTGCCTGAGTCAAGGAAGTTGCATTGTTCTGTTCTTTCCAGTTCCCAGGTGCTCCACCCCTAATCTAATCAGAGAGGTGACAACTCATTTTGGCAAGGGGCAGCAGGATGCAGCTAAGCCTGGGAAGAGTGGCTGAACAGGTTTCTCCTGTCGGGGGTAGTTGTCAGGCAGAATTCAGTTTCATTAAGCCAGGTTTCAGCTAAATGTCACTTTTTGTTCCCAGTTTTCTACATTCAAATCAAACTGACAATTTTTACCTATACATTAAATAATTACTCCCTTCAAGTCATTTCAGAATATAGTTTTACATTGTATCCACCTCTTAGCAAGTCTTTCCTTGGTCTGGTTTTGTTTCATTTGTTCAGTTTTACACAAAAGTCTGGTGGTTTTAAAACGCCGGCTTTTTGATAGTGGTGAGTACTGGTAATGCAACCATTTTTGGGATTAAGAAAATGAATTCCCCCACAGTTCTGGGTTGCTTTTGGCAATCAGCATTGCCATTCCCAATGGTTTCAGGCTATTGTGTGTGTAGCCCAATGGTGGTTTTAGGCAGTGCCCTCCTGTGCTCACAACATAGGCAAAAATGGGTGGCAGCCTATTCTTCATGTTGTCCCTGTGCACTCTCTGGGGAGTTCTGGCCATCATGATGTTTTCCATGCCAGTACTGCACAGTTTTATTGTAGCGCTTGGATGCATGGGTAAAAACATCCCACAGCATTTCTGTGAAGGACGAAGCATTTGCAAACACAACTGATCCAAGCCATTTAAGTAAATGTTGTGAACAATTGGTGGCAATTGAAAGAGGAGAATCATTGTCACATTAGCATAACAATTTACTCCAGTTGTGTTTCTGAATTTAAATGGACTAGAGAGTTCTGTTTGTGAATCGTTTAATGGGCCTGCAGATGATTCTGGAGAAGAGAGATTTGTGTATTTCTTTTGTGATGGTTGTGCAGTTGATTTTGTACTAGACAGTTTTGTGTTTGTGTCGTTTGATGCAGGAGTTGCTCGTTGTCTGGTATTGTTGGGAAATTGCCTATATCTTCTGTTTCTAATATTTGTCTTTTAAAATGTTTGCTTTTTTGAGGTACAGGGTACATATTTAGATGGGGGGTGTATATTGCCCATAGCCTGTTGTATTCCATGATGCAAGTAATGTCAGCATTGACTTTGTTTGCCTCAAATTTAACTAGGAATAGATTATTGGGAAACTTGAAGGAAATGGTCCCTAATTCAAAATGTATTTTTTCACACTTTGCGCAGAGACAGATGTGGATGCATTCCAGCTAATTTGGTCTGCAAATCGAAAAAACAAGGTGCAGCATCAATAAAGCTGTGTGTGCTTTTGTTCGTAATGTTGAAATGACATTGTTTCATAATGAGGACATTAAATTTGATAGGGCCAACATTTTTCGGCGAGATGGAGTTCACCTAACTGATGTGAGTAATCAGATTTTTGTGGAAACATTCAAAATGCTTTGAAGCTGTTTTTGTGATAGCGAGAAGAAATAATGAAATTCAGTTAAATGGTTTCTTAGCTCAGTTTGTAAAATAAAAAATATATAAAAAATATAAAAGCCAAAATCCCCCCCAAAAAGTTCTTTTAAGAGCCACCTTTTTGAACGCAAAACAATTACAATGGCTTTAATTGTCCCACGCCCTGACATTTTTAGATGTCCGCAGACTACCATGCTGTCTGCAGTCTTTGCTGGATGCACAGAGGCCTACGACTTTCTTTTGCACTTCTATTTTTGAACTTTGAAAGGTGGCTCCTAAAGGAACTTTTTTATTTGTATTTTTTCAATTTTGTATTTTTTTGTGCCTTTTTTCTCAGGAGAGGCAAGGTAAGGGAGGGAAGAGAGGGAAGGGGGACCAGCCACAGAAACGAAGGTGCAGGTGGAGAGAGGAAGATGTTGGGCAGGCTTTAATCAGGTAGGTGGCAGTGTTTCTCATGCTCCTTGACTGCAGCCTTGAAAGCACTCCGGAATTGCTCCCCCTTACAGATTGGTGCTTCACAGTACATGCATAGGAGTGTGACCCTCGAAAGGTAAGGGTCAACAGCATGCTGTATGGCCGTGAAGCCGTGCCTGGGATGCTCTGCCTCAAAGCAGTATTCTTTGTGGTGACAGGAGCTTATGAAGATGAATGGGGAGGAAGAAGTCAACCTGCTCGTACCTGAGAAAGGTATCGCCTTCCTCAGAGCACTCTGGTGGGTAAAATTTGGTGTGGTGCCTCATGAAAGTAGTCCCGTAGAAATACAAGCCAGGTTTCCTACAACTGAGTACAACTTTGCACTCAGTGCATCGAACCTTGCTTGCACAAGCCTTTGGGACATTTCCAATGGTCGTAAAAAATGTCCACACCCAGGACTCCCTCCGAGTACTGGTGACAGGGACTTCCTCCACTTCATCCTCTTCTTCTTCTTGATCATCCTCTTCTGCATCACCGCGCCTGTTCTCATCTCCAGGCCCCCCGGGTTATTGACGTGGTGGTGGGGTTGGCTGGGAATAATTGAAGGCCAATACAGATGCTATGCAATAAGTTCTGTCTGCAAAACACATCTGCAAAGCAGCTGCTCTCTCCTGGAGCCAGATTGAGAACAAGGAAAAGCAATTGGTGGGTCTCTTTAGAGGAACCGTCCATGGACAGTCCTACTGTCTGCAGACTACTGAGTTGCAAAAAGGCCTTGAAAAGTTGTAAAAAGTTGCTGGATCAACATATACAGTCTGGGAGCTATGCAAGGGTGAACTTTGTGCTTGAAACACCATAGATTGGCTGCAGAAGCACTTTTAAACTGTCCGTGGCCACGGACACCATTCGGGGGCACCATCATCACGCTGCACGGTGGCACTCACATGATGACGTCTCTGGATGTCCGCGACCCTGACGGGCATCCCCAGACATCCTCCAGGCGGGAATCACAAGACGCATGTGCTGGGTGTCCGTAGGACATGCGCAGTGTCTGTGGACTAATTAAAGGTGCATCAGACGAAAAAGGACATGTCCGAACATTGCTCCTGTCTGGGGGCACCTCCATTTTGAATGCAGACACCGTGGACAGTTGCATGATCCGCTGACTCATAATGGGAGTTTAAAAAAAAGAAGGGAATACCACACAACAATAAACAAAACATTTATAGTACAAAAATATATTAATTCAAGAAAGGGATGGGGTATCGGAATGGGAAAAAAAATGGGAGAATCAGTAACGTTTGTACAATAATTATGAGGGGAGGAAGGGAGTGAGGTTTCGTCAAAGCATCTTTCATTACAATGTTCAGAATTTGCTGAGGATGATTGCTGGGGACTAAGGGGACAGGTGCAAGAAGGACAGTTCTTTCAAATCATTACTAAATTCATTTAATTTTTTGGACAAGGACATGATTTGATTGTTTACAGTTGGGGATAGGGCTTCTGTTTGTGATTCCGGGGATTGGTTATAATTCAACTGGGGCATGGTTTCTTCATGAAAACTATGTACTGTAAGAGAAATAGCAAATATTATTTTAGTAAGGCGTGTACAAAATACATTATTTGGTGACATTAAAATATCTATTGTATACCATTGGAGATGTTATCGTCCCTCATTTCTTCTTTTGGGAAATTCTCCTCTAACAATTCAAGTGTGCTTGCCATTTCTGTGAGAAAAAAAGGCTTATGTCTTATAACACATGTTTATGTAATGAAAGCTTATATAAAAATACAATGCACTTACTATTTAGTGAGAATGGGCCTCATTATGAATGTGGCGGAAAGGCAACAATGGCGCCGGTAGTGCTACCGGCGCCGTTGTTACCTCTCCACCACATTACAAGTTCTGCTTGCCGGTGCCGAACTGCACGCCTGGTCTGACCAGGCGTGGAGACCGGCACCCGCGAGCAGAACTCATGATTGCACCACCACCGTTATTACCTATGGGGCAGAATGGGGATCGGGATGCCGACCATACTGGCACCCGCAAATGGTCAATTACCTGCCCATTCATCTCGTAATGGGCCGGTAATGGCCCATTTGCGGGTGCCAGGGCCGGTAGCGAGTTTGGCGGTAGCCGTGCCCTTAATAAGGGCACGGCTACCGTCAAACCCGTAATAAGGCCCAATGTGTTGTTCAATAAGCACCTGTTGTTTCTTAATCTTTATGCAGAGTTGTAGTGAGGAGATTATATGATGTGTACAGTTATGGTTTATGATTGGTGCAGTCCATTGTATTGTGTGTTATATAAAAAAGTAATTCGTATTTTTAACGTGATTGTTTGTACAAAAAGGTATATGTGCATGTTGTAAACAGTAGTTGTGATTTTAGGTACATCTGTTTGTTTGTTGATGGGTACATCTTTTTTAGGTCTCCCCTATGATTGAGCCTTCTAAATGCCACCCGATGCCCGCGGTCTACCACGCTGTCCACAGACTCCATATCTGACATTCTGGGGCAGTGGCGTATAATATAGGGAACCTATGGCATATTAAAGAAGCACTAGTAAAAACCTATGAAATTCACTGAAAAAACCTTGTAAATGGGATGTTATAGTGAAGTTGCACTAACAAAACCCCATGAAATTCACTGAGAAAACTTTGTTAAAGGGACGTTATGGTTACAACTAAAAACGAAAAACCCTTGAAAATTGCCAGTTATGGTACGCTAAGCAACCATAACTTGCCCCCTATCCGTGCAATGCTAACATTTGTGATATCATCTTTTATGTCCTGGGTGTTAGTCTTAGCAGTGCACAGAGGTGGCACGAGTTATGGTTGCTTAGTGTACCATAACTGGTGAATTTCAAGGGTTTTTTGGTTTTATTTGTAACCATAACGTCCCTTTAACAAAGTTTTTTTTAGTGAATATATATATGCATACATATATATGAACAATCTGTCAACAAAACACATTTTCCCTCCCTACATAAGTCTCACACAAATATTAATTTCCAATCTCAATTGTATGCATATATATACTACACTAAGACACTAGGCATACTAAACATTTCTGTTGCTTCCATTTAGGCAACACAATGTACTTCAATGATAACATTGCTGTTTTCTGGCCAGTGTAGGCATTTGATTTTAAATGGAAGCAATTCAACATTCTACATGCACATTTGGTTTCCTCCAATATCAAAGAAGTATGGTATTGGAGAAAGTTTACTAGAACAAAAAACATTTAAAGCATATATTACTTTCATTTCACTACCCTATAAAAGTGTAGGGTTTAGAATGTATTTGTCAAATGTATATCACTTAAATGTTGTCAAGAACATATTACAACTGACTCCTGCAGGTTTGAATTAGAAAATGAATGTCCTCAGAATAGTGCACTCTTCTCTGAACACGTGAGTGCCTTGCTTTTCAGAATATGTTTGTGTAGCTTTCTGTATAAACATTTGTGTGCAATTTTTTATGAATATGCTTGTGCAGCTTTCTCTGAAAATATGTGCAACATTCAATGAATGTGTGTATGTGTATTTCACTTTAAATTAACATGTCTGTGCAGCTTTAAATACACATGTATGTGTACTGCTTTCAATTTATTCATGTTAAGTTTCCTTCAGCTCAAAAAGTTTAGGCTGGAGATGTTACATCCTCCAGTAAAATGTACAGTTTTGCAGCACCCTTGCTATGCCACTATACATATAGGTCTGAATGTGCATTTCAAGATAAGGTACTGCAAGTGTTGACCATGTTCCCTGATTTTCTACAAATATACTGAATTATCTGTGGTAATTTTGTTTATGCAAATATGTCATTCATGACTAGCCTCACATCAGCTGGTAATTGAATATGATGTAACAGGAGACAATCGTGGGTCACAACTACAATATGGACTGTGCAATAAGTTGTCGGCATGAGCTAAGGATTGTATTTAATGGTGCTTAATCTCACAAAAGCGCCTGACATTAATTTTGCATCAAAATACTGTCAGTTTTAAATTGCACGTCTCACCGCAAAATTGTATTGGATTTACTCCTCATTGATACTCAATTTAAATGGGGGACAACGGGCAGCATTTATACGACTGCACATTCTTCTTTGTCATTGTAGCATTCCTTTTTCCTCCAGCCCCTTTGATATCATGGACAGTCTAAAGGTAAATTTTGGATTTAAATTGGGGTTTTATTTACCTTTTTAAATGTAGCTCCTCATTTGGCAAAAATCATCTCTCGAGTCTGTGTTCCAATCATTTTCCAGGTCTCAGTTCTCACCAGCCACTTGCCTGCAAACCAGTCTCCAAATGGTTTCGGCTTTCCACAGACTTCTCCAGTTGTTTCCAAGAGCCTTTAATATTCATTTATTCTGTCTGCATGCTATTTTATATCTTTAACTACTCCTCAAAGCTTGTGATAGAGGTGTTTCGTCCAAGGCCCCATGATCTCGAAGGGAGGGGTGAAACTCACTCCAAACTAATGCAGAGGCATTTTAAATTTTTATATAACTTTAGAATTATGAGTGCAAGATTAATAAAATATAGATCAATGCATTCTGTAGATCAGTGTGCACAATCCCATATTCAACTTGATCCGGAGTGATGTATGTTTTCAGAGATGAGTGTTTTTCTAATGATCTCCTAATTTTTCCAAGACACCTCATCCACATTTCATATGTGTTGAAAAGACATATTTTCTGTAAGAGATTTGCAACTGGTCGTGCACTGATCGAACCTTGCATCACAGAAATATCATTTTTTCAATAATTACAATTTTGATTAAATTGGTACACAAAAGATGTTTCTTCAATGTATAAATGAAGAAAATGCTGATATCACCCTGTCCATATATCGCTAGCACCATTTCTTTCTTAATATGAACACATATCAATGCAAGATATATTTTGCTTTTTTATGGAGCTGAATAGGCTTTCTCTTCTGACCTGGCTTAATAAGTTTTATGAGGGGTCTGTGCTTGATATATGTGACTGGTCTCTTTGAAGCTAGCAGGCGTGACCATCTTTCACTGTCTTTATTTGTATAATTTTCAGAACCAGTTTAAACTTGTGAATTCAATAGTGGTGTGTGCCTTCATATGTTGTGACTGCCTCCATGAACCAGGGTTGGGCTTTGGAAAGGCCAATTTTTTGAACAGTTCCAAGTAACCCAAAGCTAAAACAGTAATATGTTCGGGCCTATTCACTTCAAGTTTTAAATAGGAGATACTATTAATCAGAGTGAAGTGAATGCATGGCAGAATACAATTTACAAGAGTACTTATTCATTTCTCATTGCATTTGCCTATGAGTTCACCGTTTTCTCTGCACATGGCATTCAAATTATGACTGTGCTAAAATATTAAGTCTTCCTTAAGCTTTAGGGCTTTTAAAATAGCTTGAGTTCTTCTGCAGATGGCCACCTGCTTGTGCCTAAGTATTTTTCTACATGTGGCAAAAGATACGACTACAACTCTTTTTGTGCATGTCCTTAGGCACACTGAGCTTGTTTCTCGAATCACATTAAAATGCCCTAAAAATGTTGTTGAGCATGCGCACAAGTGCATCTATTTGCTTTTGCATTTTTCAGAGGCATGCCATTCATCTTGGCAGTGAGCAAAATGTGCAATCCAACAGGAGGCAACATTTTTGATCAGTGCCTCTCTTGCTCTTTCATAAAGGCCTTTACCAGTAGAATTTCTTTAAGCCTTTATCTGGGCCTTATTTCTCAGTCAGTGTTATATTATCTGTATTGCACTAAGGTAGAATCTAACATTTCAATAATGTATCCCCTTAAGTGCTAAGGGCGTCTATGTTCGTCCTAAATTCCCCTAAGGAATCATTGTAGGCTCTACCCATTCCGTTAAACAAATGTTCTCCTTCCTCCTCCCCCACAATTTCTGCTGCCTTGTTTTTTGGGATGTTGTATGAGAAAGGGATTAAAGCAATCAACAATCACAAAGAACCAGCTTTTCCTATTTTTCTTTTTTTGAGTCTAAGGAGGAACAAGAAGGGTAATAATGTAAAAAATAAACAATTACAATGTTTTTCCCAAAAGGTTTTCACAAAGGTTTTTTTTTCTATTTTTTTGCAAGATTGATGGAGATGTACAGAACATGCACAATGCACAACAGATTGTCACATATGGGGAGTGAAATTTGAAAAAGACACAGAACCATGCTCTCTGTGGCTCCAGCTCCCTTGCTCTTTCTCGATGTGCACTCCACCCTGTTCCTCCCTCTAACAGCAAAGCACAACTGACAGAGAACCAGACAGAGAGCTGCATCTTTTATCGGACCACCAAACCAGCACCCAAATATTCAGAGGCTTTGATAGGCCCGTCGATGCTCCTCAGACGTTTGGCAGTTCTGACTAGCCCGTGGTCGTAGGTCCTACCTGGTGAATATCTTGTGGAATATTGTCAGGATTTTGCCATTGGGACCTGCACTACTTTTCTGCTCAGTCCAGGAGCTCGGGCTTGCTGATTTTCACTCATTCGTAGATTAGAGTATGGTGGGTATTGGTTCTGTGTAGTTTCAAATTTAAGTTATTGTTACATTGTTAATCCTGAAAATATTTTATGCAGGCTATTTTTCACTTGAATTTTATTGTTCGACGAAAATGCTTAGAAGCAAAAAGTTCAACAAATAAAATACAACAGTTTTCTAAAACATAACATTTCAATAACATTTTGTTCTCTGGATAATTTAGTGTACTGAACTTCAAATAGAGCATTCCCAGCTTGATAGTTGTGAGACCATACAGATAGGGATCATTAGCAAGGGAACCACCTCATCCAGTCTACTTGTGGAATAATGACCTGCATGGGCTATCAGCGCTTAATTTGTTGGTGTGTTTGCCAGGGCTCAACCCCGGGATTTATTTCTGAGCCCCAGCACTTATTTTCTCAGACTCAGTCTGATTATGATGATGTGTTTTGGCAACTTTATGATTAAATCTCATTCAGCAGTTGTCACACAACCAGCAACAACAGTGTGCATTGGCCACATTCTCTTCACCCTGTGTCGGTGCATCGTTATTCATGAACCTGATGACCCACATAGACAGCACATAGGTAATTATCCATTTTCACGATAACAATGAATTGGAAGTTGACATTGCTGGGTTCTTGTGCTGGACATGCCCACACACTTCTCCAGTCCTCCTGCATAACATTGGTGCTCCCCCCTACTGCACTACGCAGCAACACTACATTAGTGTGGGTTGGCAGCAAGAGCACAGTCACCAGCCAGCAGCACCAACACAGGGGAAAAGCCAGAGAAAAAGCCATTGCCTAAAAGGAGTGCCTTTCATGAATGTCAATCTGTACATAAATGTTTTACTGCAATGTTTGAAAGACAAGTCTAACAATTCAGTAATAGGTTATCCTGCATTTGGAATCAATTAAACTTATTAGAAAAGCAGGTTTGCTCATTTGTCTGTGGATAGATGGTCAACATGTTCCAATTACCACTTATACAATCTGAACAAAATGCAATTAAACATTTGTCTTTAATTAGTATGCTATGTTATTTGATGTAGAATAGCCAGTGGGAGCTGCAGCGTTAACCCTTAATCCCTCTGTGGGAGAATAATCATGGGAGTTGGCAGCAGTGGACCGGGAGTTGCCTTCCCGATGTGTTCCAGGTGTGCTTGAAAATATGTGTGCCCTGACACATTTTTTTTTTTACAAATTCAGCTCTGCGGGGTAGAAACAGGTAGTACTTCTTTGACAGCGAATACATCGAACTTCATCATAGGTTTGCTGAATATTTCAAACACCAGCGAACGGCTAGTATTCCATAATATTCGCAAAAAGAACTCTGCCAAGATTGCAGCTTGTTACTGTGCTGCATCTGTGACCTGTAATTATATCTTAGTGAGTTATTGTTAGGGCGAATTTTCATTTATGTTCTAATTTTTGCTGCATTTAGGACTTTTTAATTTTAACTCCTGAGTGAATGGGACCTTATTCTCACTGTGTTTTTCCCTGAATAGGATTTTATGTTTTCACTGTTTTTGGAGTCTGACAAACTCCATAGACATTGGCTTATTGTATAGTGACACACAGCCCCCTCAGTGCAGTGTCACTGAGAAGTTTCTTGAATTTCTCCAAAGGTTTAAACACCTTTTCTTGGTTCAACTACTGTATATAGTAGGGTGAAATTGATCTTACTTACCTTTACTGTAGGTCCAGCAAACACTATCTTATGTGGAGTGCTGGGGCGTTACCTAGTCTACTTACCGATGTAACATTTTTTTGTTATCCTTGCTACTTTAAATGGCTGGTGGCAGCAGTTTACATTTTTACCGAGGCTGAAACCTCAGCTGCAGTACAGCCCCCATTTGGTGACCATTTTTGTCAAAATGGCCCCTGTCTTCTTTTTTTGCCATTTTCTGTTTGTAAGTCCTTTCTTCGCTTTTACGCTGTGAGATGAGGCAGAGTTTAGCCTTTTGTGTGTTTTGCCTTTGGCAGGCTTCAGCCCTGAAGCCCACCCCTGGTTTCAGTGTGTCTGGATGTACAGGAAGTGAGGGAGGGTCCTGAAACTCCCCTGTCCTTTGTCTCTAGGTATGCCTGAACAAAACCAGTACTGATTGGTGGACTGGCTGTCCACAAAGGACAGTCACCCTGCTGGGTAATTGACAGCCTAGGGCTGTGAATGAATGAGAAATAGCTTAAAAGGCAAGCTTATTGGGATTACAGGCAGAGTCGACCACTGGAAGACACATTCAAAGAGGAAATCATGAAGTGAAGCCCGCTACAGCCTCCTGGACCTCAAAGTGCCCAGTGAAGCCCTGCTGCTGTGCTGACCTACTTTTTTGCATAGAAGCTCCGAACGGAACGACTTCTACCCTGGGCATGTGGGACCAACTAGCCCGAGACAAACTCCACTTTGGTGCAGTCCCCGACTTGCTCTGCCTCTCCAGTGCTGCAGAAGCCCAATGCCAGTGGTCAAGCGTCCATTACCAAGTGAAACGACTTTCACGGAATAAATCCAGCCAAAAGCTCCTAAGGACACCCCAGAAGCAGGAAATCCTGATCCAGAGTCCCCTCGCCAGAGTCCAGGACTGAGGGAGCAAGGAAAGTCCAACCGGGGATATTCATTCTGCATCAGTGCTATTTGCGAGGTGCTGAAACCACCAAGAGCTGATGAATCTAATAAAATCAGTAGCTGATGAAGTCCTCTCCCGAGAAATGCCACAGGAGCCCCGCCAGATGTCCTCCCTCTTGTACCCATGACTGTTGTACCCATGACTAAGGCTCATGAATAAGGTTCTGCTTGGCTGTAGCAAGGCAGAATCCAGCTGGAAGACATTCTTCAAACCAGAGGTACTGTGGGGGCTCGGGGTATTTACCTTATCGCCATAAGCTGTGCTTTCTCACTTGAGAAGTGCACTGGCTAACCTTTTTGAGTTTGTTTCAACTCCCCTTTCACAGGCTTAACAGCTTGTGTTCCATCAGTGATCTTTTTGAACTATCTGACTTTGTGAAAGACTTTGTCCAAGAAGTGCATCAGAATTATCGACTTGGTCCAATTGACTTTGGGTGTCCCAGCTCCTTAAGGCAACACTCAAATCTATTGATTTTTGGAATTGCTTGTCCCTTCATAGGTTGTCATTTGTTACTGCTGGGAAAGGCTTACCTAGATTTCATTAGAGGATTCAAACTATCTTCCTGTTATAAGAAAGTATGCTCTAACCTTTTGATTTGCCTGACCCTTCCATCCTGAAACCCAGAGTCTAAAAAGTATATTGGTGTTTAAGATAAATGCAATACTATCCTTATTATTGAAGTTACTTCAGGGTGTAGGAGAAACATATTAGCATGTTCAAAGTGTATTCACCAACCTTATTGACTAAGTGATTCCAAAGCTTGCTTGACTGTTAGAAACAGTTGCCCTTTTTGAAGAATGCTTAACTATAACTGATGCCTAATACTAAGCAGATAAGTCTTGTGTAGTCTCACACAGTGTGACTGCACCATTTCTTAACTGACACTGGTGGTAGGCCGTGAGGATTTGTGCAAGTGATTACAGTGACTATTGGTTGTACTTGTGCCCAACTAAACCAGCCACATGGATAAGCTCCACAAATAAGATAAGCAACTTGTAACAAATGTCTAGTAGGGATAACTTTAATAAGACAGCCCTTACTAAACTGACTTTAGATTAATTGAAAGATGTATGTAAAGCAAGGGTTCTGCACAAAGAAGATGTAAGTATGTTTGATCCTAAACTTGATGTGTTGGATTGGTTGAGTACGGTTATTTATTTTTATTTATTTATTTATTTATTTATTTATTTCATTTGTTACACGCCCAGACCCTGGGGAATCACAACGTGGTTACAGACATCTTTGTGATTGGTGATACATAAGAACATGATACATTGGTGAGGTAGCATTACAAATAAACAGAGGCATACAAGAGCAAAACACTTCACAATCTAAAAGCATAAGCAGGTTAAATACAAATTAGGCAGGTGAGGGCTACACTAGTGTGATTCAGAGGTAAACTAGTATCGGTTAAACAGCCAAGTTCTCAGTTGCTTTTTGAAACCGGGGAAGGATATGCATAGCGTTTTGAAAATAATTCTCTCTTTGACGGGCAGCCAGTGGGCATCATTCCTGATCTAGGAGATGTGCTCATGTTTTTTTATCCCTAGTGCTGCTCTTAGGGCTTTATTCTGCATAAGTTGCAGTTGCTGAGGTTAGTGTTGGGGATCCCTAATATTAATACGTTGCAATAGTCCAACTTGGATAATATCAGGGCTCTGGCCAAGGTGAGACAGTTTGTCGGGCTCAAGAATTATCGACTAAGCAATATTAGTTTTGTTGTGTAAACCGTGGAGGATGCAATTACTGAATGTAATGAATACACCTATAGTTTACACGAGGTAAGAGGGAATGATTTGATTGCACGGGTCATGTCTAAGCTCCCCCAGAATGGTTGTGATGCTGTTATGAAGTTAAGTGCCAGTGACAGAAAAGACTATGGGCCTCATTACACGTTGTGCGCTAAAAATCTCAAATTACCGGCATGGCGCTCTTAACGTGTCCGCCCTCGCAAGAGGGCGCTAATGGCGTACCATTACGAGTAGGCGGACACGAGTATAGCGCCATGCCGGTAATGACCCCACCGCCATGCCGCTAAAGTCCCCAAAAAGTCTCTTACCGCCTTCGACGAAAGTGCAGATAGCACCTCCGCCCTCACACTGCATGCAAATAGCGGTCACCGCTATTAGCGGTTACCGTTAAATTGCAGAACCGGAAATAGCGTCATTGCACAGGAACGGGAAAGAGCACGGCAGCCATCTTTAAAAACACAATCCATTGCCATCCTCTGCCCCCTGGACCTGGTTGGAGTAGATTGCAGTTGGGAATCACTAGGGACACCCTCAACATGCCCAAGGCATTAAAAAAAACCACCGACCGGCAGCGGAAAGAAAAATTTACCTCAGAGGAGCTATTAATGCTGACCCAGACCCTAGCTGACAATGCGCCGTGGTCTTTGCCAACGACATGCGGTGGTAGACACTCATGAAAAAGAAGGCAATCTGGGCTGAGGTCTCATTGAAAGTCAGTGCTGTGGGCACCACCACGCGCAATGTGCGTGAGTGCCGAAAGAGGTGGGATGACCTGAGACTCCGGGTGAGAAGCATCCTTCCTCAAAAACACAACATTGCCACAGCAGGTGGATCTGGGTCGCCCATAAAACTGAAAGAATGGGAGGAGACCTCGCCAACCTCATTGGAGTGGATTACATAGATGGAGTGGGGACGATGGAGCATGGCGTAGCAACCGCTTCAGATGGAGGTGAGTGTACACATGAAAGCATGCAATGTGAATCTACTGTTCCCCCCAAATGTGAGCCCAGAATCACCTCATGGATGGCCAAACATCCACACATGCATCCAACCCTGGCCATGTCAGTGTCAGACCCAAACACACACACATGCACACATCACCAGAGACAAGTGCCACACGCAACCATGCATGGATGAGCCACTGAACTGACACATCACCTGCATCCTTTACAATGTAGTCAAAATGCCCACAACTGCATTATTGATGTATACTGCATTAATTACATAGAACCGTAACCAATGACATCCCCCTTCTTGTACCCGACAGGCTCACATACAGACAGTGAGGATGCTGGCAATGCATCACAGGCACCCCCTGCGCATAAGAAAACAAGGGCTTTGGACACAGAGGACACCCCCACAACATCAAGGGGCAAAGGCAGAAGGGTCCAGATGGATAGTGTGAAACATCGGTCGAGCGCCACTTCCAAGACACACGTTGCCACACCACCAACAACTGCCCCACCTCTGGAGGTTAACCCACCACCACCGATCCCAGCCACAAAGGGCCCACCCTCAGCTCCAGCTAGTTCCGCAGGAGAGGCGGCAGCCACTGCCCCACTATCTGATGGAGATGCACACCCCAACCTCCTCTGGAACCCCCGAGCCATCACCACAGCAGACACCTGGGTCTAATGTCACTGGCGATGAGAACATGGGAGCTTTTAGTAGCCCCCAGTGGCTTCATCTGTTGACCTGGTACCATCACAGGCCACAGCAGCCACACCACCAGAACCCAACACTGCCCTCGACCTGGCCAGCATCAGCCAGCGGCAACAGGAAATAACTGTGCTGGTCGGGCAGCATGTGGAGGAGGCTGCCCGTCTCAGGGCAGAGATTATGGAGACAGCAAGGCACTCTAGGGAGGGAATGGAGGCATGTACAGACAGGCTGTGTGGGGAGATTATCCGAGTCAGGGAGGTCCTGACACGGATAGCGGACGCATTGGACCGCCAATTCCCACCACCACCACCACCAGGACAGTCTGCCACTTCCTCATCCGCCAGTTCGAGGCAGACAAGCCCCCTCCGCTGCTCCTCACGCACCACCAGGCACACGTCTACGCAGCCTCCCAATGCTGGTGTTGGCAATGGCCAATAGGGAGTGCATGGTGAAGCCTACGCATGCATGGCTGGAGGGAAACATTGTGGCAGACACATGTGGAACTGTTGTGGGGTGTGGGGGGAAGGGTATTATGGGACTGTTGTGGGGGGGTGGGGGAAATGGAGTTATAGGATTGTTGTGGGGGGTGGGGGTAAGGGTGTTATGGGACTGTTGTGGGGGGTGGGGGTGAGGGTGTTATGGGACTGTTGTGGAGGATGGGGGGAAGGGTGGTGGGATGTTTGGGGACATGTACATTTTATTCTTTACGTTCCTTAAAACACTGGTGTTTGAACAAAACACAGGCTTGGACATCTTCATTGTGTATGTGTACTTTATTGACGCCATGGTCCATTGTGCACTTCCAAACAGACACCAGTGCATTACTACACATATCCATGTGACAGTACGAAACCATGTTACTCAGAATATTTGGTTGATCAGATGCTGTCTCACAGCACGTCCCTCCTGGCCATCCCCTCTTGCATGACCTGCATCCACTTCACCTCCGTCCTCATCACCATCATCATCCTCATCAGGTGCTTCTATTTCAAAGTCAAGGGGCAGTGGCACATTCCGTCTGATACACATATTGTGCAGCATCACACATGCCATGGTGATCTTGGCCACCTTCTCATGGCCATACAGGAGAGCGCCACCAGACCTGCTAATGCACCTAAACCGTGTCTTCAAAAGGCCAAAAGTCTGCTCGATCACAATGCGGGTACGCATTGTATTCCTCTTTGTGCCGTTCTGTGGGTTCCATACAGGAGTGAGGAGCCACCTCTTCAGGGGATAGCCGGCATCACCTGTATGGGGGGACGAATGGGGTCCTGTTACTGTTCACCTCACGAGCGGCCTGTTCATATCACACAAATTGACTTTTCATTGTGATTGAAGTACACAATTAACAGCATACATGCAGATGGTCTGTGTGACTGCAATGTGCAAAGGTGAGCTGGACCCTGCAAGTAGACATGCCCCATTAATGCCTCCAACAGTAATTGACATGTCCTGGGTGAGGCCAGGTTTTAGGTGTCCCTGGGCCAAGGCAGATTTGGTACCACACTGCTGGTGTTATGCCATTCCAACATTGATGTTCCCATGCTGAGAGGCATCACTTCAGTGGTGCTATAGGTGCGTGGTGCAATGCTATGGCCAGGGGTGATCCCTTTGCATGCTTTCAAGGGCACATTGCATTATTGATGTTGTGCTGGACTAATTCTGTATGACTATCTTGACGGCATGTATAACATTTGTGTATTTTGTGGCGTGGAATGTTGTGCAATGTGGATGTGGATGGATCCTTAAGGTTTCTAGACCTGGATTGTCATCCATGTTGTGTAGCTTATACTTGCATGTCCGTTCATCTCAAGTACTTTGCGGCCTTCCCAGATGGACATTGGCGTACATCTGTATGTGCATTTGTCTGACGGACGACAAGCTACACCCATTTCGAGTATGTATATCTCCCCCCCCAATCACACCCAGTTGGAGTATGTATATCCCCCCACCTAATCACACTGCCATGTGCTTGCCCTGCTACTCACCAAGTAGCCACGAACGTTGTCCGGCTTGTCGCTCCATGAGGCGTGGGATAGTTGCATTCCGCAGGACCATGGAATCATGGGTTGATCCAGGAAATCGGGCGCAGCAATGTGTGATTATTTTGTTGGCGTCACATACCATTTGGACATTGATGGAGTGGAATTGCTTCCTGTTTCGGTAGACTACTTCATTGTGATGTGGTACAACCAATTCCACATGGGTACAGTCGATGGCCCCGATGTAACTTGGGATGCCTGCCAGTGAATAGAAGCCAACTTTGGTGTTTGCAAACTCCTGGGAAGTCCGTGGCATGAATATGTGTTCAGGTGCATGCTTCAGGAGGGCATCAAGTACCTGGTTCAGCGTGCGTGAGAATACTGGTTGTGAGATGCCATGCATCTGCCCCACTGTATGCTGGTAGGTGCCTGTGGCCAGGAAGTGGAGCACAGTCACCACCATGAGTAGAGGGGGTTGGCAGTTCGGATGTCTATGAGGCTCACAATGTCGTTGTGTATCATGTCCACGATGCTGGTGATGGTATCCCGGTCCAGAGGGTACAGGGTGTGTATCTGCTCTGGCGTTAGGTTGAATGGACTGGCTCTGATCCTGGGGATTGGTGGGTGCCTCTGTGGTATGATTAAGTGCTGTGGTGGTGCTTGCTGTGCCTGTCTTGCCCTCCTCCTCCTCCTCCTGCGTCTCCTCTGTGCTGCCTGTTGTTGTTGCTGCTGCGCTGCAATCATGTCCTCCAGCCCATGTAATGCTGCAAGTATTGGAACCATCTTGGTGTGGGAAGGGGTGTGGGAAGGGGTGTGGTGTTCTCCTTTTGATCTGCCACAGTCTCCATTGCCTCCACCTGAGCTGATTGTGTCCACCTGTGGCAGGTGGGAACACTGCTCAGTTCTCTTAATGGGTGGTTCATGATGGCGGTATTAGCACCATGGCGGTAAGGGGTTTTGGGGGCTTTACCATGCCGCTATTGGCATGTCCACTTGCCTTGTGATGCTGTGCTATTAGCGGCATGGCGTTATTTACAGGATGGAGGGTCGCGCGCACGCGGACTGCCCGCTATTAGTGGCACCGTACTTAGCGGTGCCGCTAATAGCGGTGAGCCGGGTCGTAATTCATATGGGGATTTAACGTTACCGGTATTCCATTACCGGTAACGTTAAATCCCTAACGCCTACTGTGTAATGAGGCCATATGAGTTAGTCAAGCTAGAATTAATAGCCAGATTTGGGAAGACTCCTTCCCAGTACCTTAAGCAGTTTAGGACCCTCACAAAGACTGGTGGTACCTCTTGGGCTACCTGGGTATGTGAATTCTTTAAAACCATAGATGGTTGGGTTAAGGGTTACAGAGATAACTCCTTTGAAGGAATGAGAAACCTTTTTTTATTTGAGACTACTTTTGATGGCTGCTCTCCTGAGCTGGGACAGCACTTGGCTGATCCTAAGAAACTAGCACAAGCTGCTGACTTATGGGTAGCCAACAGGGCCACCCATACAGATTCAGGGGCTACTCACAAGAAGGAGGCGGGAAAGCAGCACAAGAAAGAGGGTAAAGACAATTCCAATTCCAATCACCCAAAAGAGGGCCACAAACATAATAAGGATAGATCCCATGGGAAACCTGGTAGGTCTAGTGAACCCTCTGGTGCAAAACCAGAGGGCGCTCAACAGAAACGTTCATTCTCAAAAACATTTGGTACATGTTTTTTATGTGGGACTGTATATCATGTGAAAGGGGATCCCAGATGTAAGTGTAAACCTTCAGGGTCCACACTGCTTCCTTAGCCTTTATCCCTGAGGGAGAAGAACAAATGGCTATTTCCCACTTTCACCTACTGGCTGAAGAACCCATTGGAGTTCGAGGCAGTGTATATCTAGTGTCCTTCGGTTTGTGGCAACAACAGAATGTTGATGTTTATAACACCATCCCAGATAACACCAAGAGTATTTCAAGGACAGTGTACTTGTTCATGGTCAGAAGACTTCTGCCATTAAATAACTGGGGCAAGCATACCAGTGGTCAATGAACGTTTCTTCAAACTTGAGGATGTAGCTTGGGAACCCAAAGGTCCCACTAAACCTGCTGGAGGCCCTATCCAAATGGTGCCTATTTTGCCAGCTCTCATCAAGTGCAATAACATGACTGTTAGGTTCCCTGTTAGTGTACATAATTAACTGACTGGGGAAGTCCTGTTGGGGAATGACTTGAAAGCTCTTGGAGTAGTGTTGAGTACCCCCAGGCCTCCCAGCAAAAGGAAACAGAAGCAAACAAGATTGGCCAGAAAGGCAACCTTAAGAGACTCTCAGTTTGATATTAAGGAAACATCCAATACCTCCAATCAACAGGAAGGCCACCCTTCAACCTCTAAGAGGAGAAGAGCGACTAAGGCGAAATCCATGGTCTCATGTAAGAAGAAGTCACCCAGCCTTAGATCTCTCGACAGCTTTTGCTATTATTGATCACAACCTATTAGACAATAGACTGCTTACTATCTCCAACTGTTCAGAAAATGTCGCCAAGTGGATCGCCTCTTTTCTCGATCCCAGAACTTATTCAGTGGCCACTGAGAGAGCTGAAGCTAATCCCACCTCTCTTACATGTGGCATTCCACAGTGGCACGTTTGTCTCCCTTGCTTTTTAACATTTACATTAGACCATTTCCCAACCTTCTGGACGGTCTGGGTGTCCAGTTTGCAAACTATGCGGACGACATCCAGATCCTATTCAAATTATCTGGCAACTACTTGAAGGATATTGCAACTGTGAACTGTGTTTATTACGAAATTCAGGCATGATTGTACACAATTAACTGTCATTCCATGATACAAAAAACGAGTTGCTCCTTATGGCCCTTGGTCCTCGATTGAAGAAGCTCAATCCTCAATATGCTCAGTTTGAGGTTTCGGGTAGTATAATCACTGTGAGTAAATTATTAAAAACACTAAGAATCATTTTAAATGCTGACCTTTTAATGAGGAAACAAGTATCACACATTTGCTCATCATGTGGACATGTAATCAAACTGCTCTACCAGATTAGGCCTTATCTCTCTATAAAGAATAGGTTTCTCATGGCATCATCACTTGTAAATTCACATTTAGATTATTGAAATACTTTACTGATTGGTACAGTACAGGGAAACCTGCAGCATCTTCAAACTACCCGGAATGGGGCCGTTGGAGCTATGTTTGGCCTATCCAGGCATGATCACTTCACCACATTTAGGAGGGAACTGCACTGGCTTCCAGTTAAGCAGAGAATTAGACACAAAATGATCTCCTTTACGTATAAATGTCAGAATCTGAGTGTTCCCCATTATCTCACTAAGAGGTTATCCCTGACAGAATCTTCAGCTTAACCTGCTGCAATCCAATTTAAAAATATTTGGTGATTCCAGTTTTGAATTCAAAGCTCTGTGTGAATGGAATGCAGTGTCTCTTGTTATTAAACCATCCCAATCACTGACAATATTTAAGAGAAATTTAAAAACCCTACTTTTTAACCTAGCTGACTTTTTCACTGTCTCTCAAATTTTCTCCTTCTCTTATCTCTCATTCTGCTTCTCTTGGTGCGCTCTGAGGCCCAGGGGCATGTAGCGCCTTACTAAGAATTAAAATGAATACATAAATAAATAAATAAGAAAGGTCTGAAACCAAAACCTGTTCACAAAACAAGGACATCCCAGAGAGGACAGTCCCAGGTCACACCTGCGACCCCTTCCCCAGCTGATGCTGAGTGGGAGGACCAACTAAATTCAGAGGTCGCTGCTGAGATGCTAGAGCCTCTTGAAAAACCACTCAGAGTGGAAGTGGTTTACCCTGTGGATAGAAATTTAAGTACTCCTATCCAATCCATAATACTGTGTAAAACCTTTGTTGAATCCACTAACGTGAATCTGCCTTCAATTGAGCCTGTGGTAGAAAGTCCCTCTGAAACCTCACAGATAGTGGAGGGGGTCCTTCAATCTCAAAATCTGCACTCTCGACCAACTACTGTGGAGGCACTTCCTAGGGCTGATAGGAACCTTGTTGTTCATGTCACACACCCTGTGCGGTGTATGTCCTTTAGAACAAAGACCTCTCCAGCTAACTCTGTAGTGGCTGAACCCCTTGAAAGCCCACTTACAGTGGAAGTGGTTCCAAAAAATCTAAACATTGATACACCTGAAAACCCACTTACAGTGGAGGTGGTCCAGATGGATGTAAAAAGCTTAAGTGTGTTTAACAAACCTAATAGGGCAAGGAGTTTCCTTGCCCCCCAGATAGGGATTAAGTTCTCCCCTATATTTCAGAGTGCCCAGAAGGAAACATCCAGGCCTATGAAACTAAAAACCAAAAGGAGTAATAAGAAATCTAAGAATAGCTTTCTTGCTAGGCATTTTAACAGAAAGCATGTGACCCCAACTACACCTACAGGAGAGATGGATATGTGTTCAGGAAAGGCTAGGGCCTCTGTTTCAAGAGACAACTCTAAACCTGTGGGATCCTCTACAGAGGACACTTCTGTAAGTCCTTATGTTACCTGGGCAACCTCTAACAGAGGGAAATCTAAAACTAGAATGTTAGGGGAATGGGAGCCTAAACCAGGCTCCATCATTTCAATTCCAATTGTAACGTCTTTGACCCACACTGCTTCAGAGGAAGAGATGAATAGACACGTTGGAAACCTATATAAGACCTTTGGAGGACTGAAACAATCCCTTTGCATAGTTCCAGTTTTGAGAGCTCCTGATGATAGCCAATCCTTCATTGTACAGACAGATGCTTCCAATACAGGGATTGGTGCAGTCTTGAGTCAACTGGATGAGAAAAGCAGAGAACACCCTATTTGCTTCATCAGCAGAAATGCGAAGGACCGAGAGACAAAGTGAGCAACTGTAGAACGTGAATGATTTGCCATTGTGTGAGTCACTGAAGAGGTTTAGGCCATACTTTCATTATTCAGACTGATCACCAACCCTTGAGATGGTTAATGCAAATGAATGGGGAACATCCTAAATTGTTCAGATGGTCAATCAACCTCCAAGGGTTTGATTTCACAATAGAACATTGATCAGGGTGCAATCACCAATTGCTCATGGACTCCCCAGAAAGCATGACTGCCTGGAACAAGACGTTCATCTTGAAGTGGATTAAATCCTCCTGTCCCTTAGTTTGGGGAGACGAGTGTTATGGAGAATTTTCACGTCTGTGCTAATTTCCTCACACCTTAGAGACCCCCAGCGCTTTTGCTGGGTTTAGGACTTTTTAATTTTAACTCCTGAGTGAGTGAGGCCTTTTTCTCACTCTCTCCTGTGTTTTCCCCTGATTAGGATTGGATCTATGTGATCACTGCGCCCTCGTAACTGCGACGGACGAAAATGGTGACACCAGTTACGGCATGGCGCAGTGATCATATGGATCACTGTGCCCGCTTTCCCTGGCCTGCATTACCCCCCTCTAACCCCCACTGCACCCCCCACTCCACTTCCCTTCAGGGCGGCACACACAGAAATGTACCGCCCGCAATCTGCGATTCCTACGGTGTCAGCTCCCCCCACTAACGTGGGTTGGAGCTGACTCTGCAAGGTGCCTTTCTTTTTTTTCTTTTTTTTACTTTTTTTTTCTTACATGTCCCCCGCTTTCCAAAATTGTAAGCGGGGGACACCCCGGCAACCCCTGAACCCTGTTACTGCACCCAGGTAGAGCAGGGAACACCCCTGTAACCGCTGCTCTGCTTGGACACAGTAAATGTAACCCTCATTTTGTGCACCTCCAAAGTCGCAGTGACTGCGGGGGTGCACAAATGAGGGTCACATTTTGGTACAATACCATTAGGATTTTATGTTTTCACTGTTTGTGGAGTCTGACAAACTCCACAGGCATCTCTGTTCTGTATACTGACACACAGCACCCTCGGGGCAGTGTCACTGAGAAGTCCCTTGGATTTAAATATCTTTTCTTGGGTATACTACTGTTCCCAAGAATAGTAACGTTAGATTGATCTTACTTACCTTTTGACTTTGTTGGTCCAGCACACACCATTTTACGTGGAGTGCTGGCGAGGTTACCTAGTAGCCCCTTATCCTACTTTCTAACATTTTTTTGTTACCCATACTACTTTAAATGGCTGGTGGAAGTGGTTTACCTTTTACTACCATTGTGCATTTTTACTGCAGGCTGAACCCTCAGCTGCAGTACAGCACCCATGGGTGACCATTTTTGTCAAAATGGCCCTGTCTTCTTTTTTCGCCACTTTCTGTTTGTACAGTCTTTCTCAGATTTTAACCTGTGAGTTGAGGCAGGGTTTAGCCGTGTGTTTGTTTAGCCTTTGGCGGGCTTCAGCCCTGAATCCCTTCCCTGGCTCCAGTGTGTCTGGAATGACAGGAGGTAAGGGAGGGTCCTGAAACTCCCATGTCCTTTGTCTCTAGCTATGCCTGAATGAAACCAGTCATGAATGGCCAGCTGGCTGTCCAGTAAGGACAGCCACACTGTTGGGTAATTGACAGCCTAGGGCTGTGAATGAATGAGAATTAACTTAAAAGGTGAGGTTCTTGGGATTACAGGCAGAGTCGACGACTGGAAGAAACATCCGAAGAAGAAATAGTGAAGAGAAGCCTGCTGCAACCTCCTGGACTTCAAAGTGGTGAAGTTCTGCTGCTGTGCTGACCTCCTTTTTCGCATTGAAAGAGAAGCTCCGAACAGAACAACTTCTCCCCTTGGGCTGGTGGGACCAACTAGCCACGAGACAAACTCCACTTTGGCGCAATCCCCGACTTGCTGTGCCTCCCCAGTTCTGCAGAAGCCCAATGGCAGGGCGATTGTCCATTACTGAGTGCAACGTCTTCCGAGGATCAAATCCAGCCAAAAGCTCCAGGAGCCTCCTAAGGACACTCAAGAAGCAGGAAATCACGATCCAGAGTCCCCTCACCAGAGTCCAGGACAGAGGGAGCAAGGAAAGTCCAACCAGTGATATTTGATCTGCATCAGTGCTGTTTTCGAGGCGCTAAAACCACAAACAGCCGCTGAATCTAAGAAAATCTGTAGCTGATGAAGTCCTCTCCTGAGTACTGCCACAGTAGCCTGCCAGACATCCTCCCTCTTGTCCCCATGACTGAGGCTCAGAACAAGGGTCTGCTTTGCTGTAGCAAGGCGGAATCCAGCTGAAATACTTTCTTCAAACCAGAGGTACTGTGGGGACTTGGGGTATTTACTTCATCGCCATAAGTCGTGCTTTCTCAGTTGAGCAGTGCACTGGCTTACCCTTTCGACTTGATTTCAACTCCCCTTGCACAGGCTTGTTTTCCTTCTGTGATCTTTTTGAACTATCTGACTTTGTGAAAGACTTTATTCAAGAAGTGTATCAGAACCATCGACTTAGTCCAATTGACTTTGGCTGTGTTGGCTCCATAAAAGCACCATTCTAATCTATTGACTTTGGCATTGCTTGTCCCTTCATAGGTTGTACTTTGTTGAACACTGTTACTGTTGGCAAACACTCACCTAGATTTCATTTGAGGATTCAAACTATCTCCCTGCTATGAGAAAGTATGTTCTAACCTTTCTATTTCCCTCACCCTTAATCCCTGAAACTCAGAGTCTAAAAAGTACATTGGTGTTTAAGATAAACGCAATACTATCCTTGTTATTGAAGTCACTTCAGGGTGTAGGAGAAATGTATTAGCATGTCCAAAGAGTATTCACCAACCTTATTGACTTTGTAAAGTGATTCCAAAGTTTGCTTGACTGTTACAAACCATTGCCCTTTTTAAAGAATGCTTAACTGAAACTGATGTGTAAATAAATGCATATATTTATAACTGAAACCTTGAGAGTGTGTTACTTGGTTACTTGTATTGACTGATTTAATCGGTACAGCTCTACAGCTCACATTTACCCCTCTTGAGATAGGCCTGGCTGCTCAGTCACACTACCAACTTGTGTAGTACAAACCTATAACAAAAGGTGGGTTACCTAATACCAAGCAGATAAGTCTTGTGTAGTCTCACACAGATATGCAGAAAGACATGCTGCAGATATAGATTCCTATTGTCAATTCTATGAATTCCCTTCCAATGAACTGACTTGTAGCCTGCTGAGCCGAATAAAGCATTGGCTAGAAATAGGAAGCATGTTTTTTTTGTAAACATACCATCATCCTGGAACATAAATATGTTCTGATTAAGATATTCTATTTGGGTGTAAAAGGAAGTCTTTCAAGCAATGGATTTTCCAGCCGCTGTTTGCATTCACGTAGTTTACTTTCCACAGGGCAACCTGATGCTGTTGTCTGCATCAATTTTGGCAGGCGTTGCTAAGTAGCAATATAGACACCACTCTTCCAAAAACGGCACCTCCCAACTCGAGTTAGTGTTTGCTAGACTAGACGTGCTTCTTAAAATAACAAATAAGGCACCAAAGTTTACTCCGCCGCTCATGTTTGTTTTTTTAACTCCTCGATCATCCCAAGTGACATGAACTTTATTCTCTAATTTTTATTACATGTTATCTAGGAAATATTCATGTTGAAATACGAACAATTTACAGAGCTCCTACACACGCCTGCCTCGAACACTCTGTAAATGTATTAGTATCACCAATTGATAGTGCAGCGATTCTACACATAACTGCAAACGTTCCTGACTTTCTACCGCACCAATCATCGTCAAAATCAAGTGTTTATTTAGAACTCGGCCAGATGTTTTTGCAGACAAAGTAGCTAAATTTGTATAAAAACATCAAGAGAGCAAGGATCGGTGAAGGTGTAGGATCTTTTTTGGGAGGGTGAGAATAAACACACATTGGCAAAGCCAATAGTTTTGCGCTTTGCAGTTGTTCATTGTATGTTACATTTATAAGCAATAAGTTGGGTTGGCACCCTTAAGAGAGTGGCCAGTTTGAAAACAAAAACATGCAAGATGAAGCGCTGGTATCACATGACTATTATTAATTGAGTGTTTAGCTGGCCTCAGTTGAGTGGTTACATGTTCTATTTTTAATTCAGTAGCTGGGCCAGGAAGCCTAGACTTTACATGTGGCTACAAAGCTCCATAAAATGCCTTTGACCTCGGTACAGTGAGGAGGAAACCCTAATAATCCATTTACTACAGGGCCAAAAAGTAGAGTTAAGCTACTCCGAAATAGAATGCAGACATATGATATATGATACTATGGGCCTCATCACGAGCTGGGCTGTAGCCCTTAAATACGGTGGTAACGGTATTACCGCCGCACTTAAGGGCTGGCCCTATCACGTGATGGACGCTACATCAGCTGTCTTACCTCCAGCTTTTTTCTAGAGATGAAAATCCCTGTTTTCAGCAGTATTACAGCCGGCTGTATTAGCCCGCTATTAGCACCGAAACATTGGATCCAATGGACCCAATCAGGAATGGGGACTTACCGTTAAGGCCCAACCCGTGATCCAGTGGTAATACCAGCAGACCGGTCAGTGATAGGGCTATTACAGTCAGCGGTATTACAGCTGGGAATACAGCCCAACTCGTGATGAGTCCCTATGTGTAGGAGTTCAGGCAATGCTTGTCAATTACTGCTTGCAGTAAGATTAGAATGAACAGTGTGCTGTACCAAGACCCAGCACCAATTACCAGCCATGACTATGCAAATAGGGAATTAGCATTCTTCTAAACATGTGACTAAAGGCCAAATACTTATGGCAGACTGTTAAAAATGTGGCAGCGTTTATGCCTTACCGTTCACCTTAACTTTAACATCTGGGACAGACGAAGCAGCCACTCTACTCTGTCTTTGCCTGCAAGTATCATAATTAATAGCAATAGGGTTGTTTCACAAAAATCAAACAAAATGCTTGTACATTGCATAATATATTATGCTTTCAGAAGTGAGGCCCTTACAATCTCTCCATTCAGCCATTCATTCTTTCATAGCACCACCCTCTTGAAATATTTCTATACCAATTTGTGCCACACTCCCCCAGTGGGAAGGGAAAGGGAGAGATAGAGATGTGGTGATCTGAAAGTGGCTCTCAACTGTGTCAATAGGGACTTTTTTGTGGGAGTCACTTAGGAGGGAAGGTCTGAGGAGAGGGTACTTGCATTGGACTTTGGAACCATGTGGGAGTCGCCAGCAATGATTACTATGCATACAGTTTGGGAAATATGGGAGCGATTGAGGGATGTGAGAAGGGAGATGATGTTGGGTAGATGTCATATGCCCTCATTACAAGTCAGGCGTTAAGGGTTTAACGGCACTGTTGGCGCCGTTAATCCTTAACGCCTGATTCACACTTTAGCGCCAGCTTTTTGCAGGCGTTAAAGTCCAAGGCGCTAAGCGACCTTGGTGCTAATTACGGCACCGCCTGACATTGTAATAATGGCCATAGTATTTGAAACAGCGATATGTGGGTATGTTTGCTTCTGTGACCTCAGGTATACAGAAAAAGGCCAGGAGGCTATTTATTGAGTTTACATTCAAATGCTTATCTAGCTACTAAGTAGGGCCAGGTAGGGCAAAATACCCAGGGCTGGACTCTGTGAATCTGATATTAAGACAATTGAAACCATAGTGCACTTCTTACATGTATGCTCAAGTTATCACATCTGAAGAAGGAAAGAGCTTTTATTCTTCTTTAGGTCAACAATTATTAAAAAGCCTAATGAGTCCTCTGACAGCATAATATCTGGGAAGGAAGAATAGCGTGATCTTTCTTCATTTTTAATGTAAAATGATTCCAGAAAGATCTGTCTCTGAAAGTGAGGGCTGTAAACCAGATCCTGATTTAATAATGCACCATGTTGAAATGCTTAGTGCAAACATGTAACCCCACTGAGCCTGTCTGCAGCTGCTGTGTAGTTTGGCAACTTGGCAGTATCAAAGTGTATGTGCATTTCTGCCAGTAGAGTGTTGGAATCCATGTTCCAACACCCAGGGTCTGTCTACCTTTAACTCTGGGCAACTCTCATCCAACATTATATGATTGTGTGCTCCCAGACCCTGATGGGAAATGATAATCTTACTATAAGCCATGCCTGATTTTTACATGGTGGTCTCTGGGAATACACAATTATACTGGCTAAAAACTACTGGTCTCATATTATTGTAAAATTAGATGATAGTGACCCGCTGACAGGACCTTTTATGTACCAGTGTCTGGGAACCACAAGTTACTCAAAACCACCAATAGGGCCGATCCCAAAAAACCCCACCCTTGAAATCATTGCATGGTAGGCAAACCCTGTCAGAACATTCCACATGGGAGCAATTATAGGATTACTATAATTTATGTGCTTGCAGGTGTGACAGGGCTGCTTATCTGTCCGGGGAGAGGGACGCCTAACCCCAACACCCCAGTGTGCGAGGAATATGAAAGCAGGCTTTCTCCCAGCACCTTCTTACACACTGGAATTCCACCATAGAGAAGATGTAGGCATCACCGCTAAGAGGCACAGAGGAAAAGAGGCCACAGAAGTTGTCAAGAAGCTGCAAGCAGCAGGCCCCAGCATCACGCTGCAAGACATCCCAGCAACAAAGACAGTGGTCCAGCAAAAAAGAGGAGCCTGTGCACCAAGAGAAACTCACTAACATTGTAGGGGTACGTAGAAAAGAAAGGCGGCAGGGCTTAAAGCTCTTATCAGGTCTCCCAAGCCCTCCCCTGTCACCCCCCGGGAGCAAGGTAAGCCATTGATAGGGTAAGTTGGAAAATCCTGAGAGGGGTAGTGGTATATAAGATGGAGCTTAGGAGTTGTTTAGGTTAGACTGCAGTTGGCTGAGAACAGGCAGTGGAGGAGGTTGTCTGAGATATCAGAGGATTCAAAAGTGACAGGAGTGCAGAGTGTATTGGAGAGAGGGGGTCTGTAGAGTGTTTGAAAGTGAGAAGTGAGTGCATTAGTGATAGAACCGAAGTATAGAGGTGGAAGTGGTTGTAGGAAGTGGACGCAGTGGTAGTAGGAAGTGGAGGTAGTTGTGGTGGGAGTATCAGAGTTGCATAGCATCACATAGGCTTCATCTCTTTTAATGTTATGTGTGTTTTTGAAGACTCACCTTTCACGCTGTGTCTAATAGCAGACATGAAACTATTTGTTTGTCTGTTGGTACAAATTGGTTATGGGAATCGAAAATGATAGACATCAGCAATATTTGCCACACTTATCTCATTGGAAGGATTGTGTTTGCAGTTCAGTATTAATCACTTATGTAGGGATGTTACAGGTAATGTATTTTTCAATACTTTGTAAAACCGTCTCCTCACTGTCATGGCCATATAAGGGAACATTTATTTTTGCACAAAAGCATGCAAATATGTGGTACTCTTCCATATTGGTATTCTTTTCTCCAGAAGCAGTGTTCTACTTCTGCAAGTGCAGGGTAGTTTGGCGGATGAAGTCTAATATGGCAATAAAACAGTGGTGGAAATATTGTGAAACATTTACAGGATCTAGAGAACAGAGTTCTCCGGTATTTTTAAGTCGCAGCTTCATTAATGTAATATGCAGTGTGTGGGACATTGTCATCCCACGCATATACTGCACAACTGAGTATAACAAACTGTGTGGGGGGCCTAGGTTCCTTAGCATTCATTGCATGTCAGTGTGACATCAAAAACAGTATTATTTTGTGCCACACATATTTGCCAAGATATTTATAATACTTGACTCCAACACTTCATTTCTGTCTTTTAAGATTTGAATTAGTTCACTAGCCAATATATTCATAAATCCAGTTTTTAGTGTGTGTACAACTCTGTAGCATAGATTTGCTAGTTCAGTTTCAAACAGAGGATGTAAAATGTATTCAATGTTTTGATGGTACCTTGCATCTTAAGAATACATTCAGAGACAACAATAGTCTGATTCATTGATTTTTATAGGTTTTTAATAATTGCCTTCTCCTTTTCCTGTAGGGAAGAGGAGTTCAAAATATCATGATTCTAAACTCTTTTCCCTTGCTCACATTATAGAAACTTTGGCTTTTCCATCGTGACTTGTGAATGTTGTGTGTGGATTGTGTAGTGGTCAAGGATGTTTACCCCATTGTTAGGCTAACACGTTCAAATTGACCAGTGTGTGTAGCATCCTAATATATTTTGGTTGTTTCTTTTATATTGTTGTACTATTCATTGTGTTCTTTGAGATACTGTAGGGCATCTTTTCCTTTGTTAAAGTTAACTAGTTGTTGCCAGTTGCTGTTATCTTTTGTTGGTACACCATTTACCAGTACGGTTAAAGAACCACACAAAGCAGCAATGGTGGATCAAGAAGATTCATGTCAGTGTGTTTCGTGGGGAATGAAAAACCTGATAAAGAAGTTCTAGTAAGCCTCCCAGGATGAAACAACCTTCCCCATAGCCTCACCCCTTGCCGTCAGCCTTTCTGGGCCACATATGGGTTCACAGGTGCACGGGCTCTGTTGAAAGTTGGGCGCAGGTTTCTTCCACCCTGCTTATCCTATCGTCCATGCAGCACCCCTGCAATGCGGCATGCTTCACCCTCTGGCTCCTATGATTGGCATGATTCCCAGGAAGAGCCAGACATGGACATCCGCTGGAAGGCGAAGGCGGCCCACCATCAAGATCCTCTACTAAAGCTCCTGCCTGTCTGGGCCTGTATAGAGTTGGGCGACCATGCCACTACGAGACCTGCTATCCGCCAACAGCTATTTGTCCACAACACCAGTAAAGACTGGAGGGGGTATACGTACTTCTGCTCTCTATATGGCAGAGTAGAGGCACAGAGCACCCCAGCCAAGATTCTCCATTTGGTATCGTGGACGAGCAACCAAAGCTTAATCTCTCAGGAGGTGATGCAGGCTGGTTCTTAAGTACATTCTAGTCCCCAAGTACCCACAAAGGAATGTCCACACACTATGTTAGTGAAAGCACAATTCTTTATATTAAATAGGCTCAAGTTATGTACACAATCACAATAACACACTTTGTGCTCAAGATAATCTAAAACGGTAAATATATACAGTCTCTATGTGGGACCACAATTACTCTTTGATTCCATTATACCAACCCAATGTACCTGGAATAGCAGAGTTAGTTACCGTGTCGTCGACAGATCTTTCTTTAGCGGCTCCCTTTAAGGCAGGAGCCACGGATCGTTGAGATCCCTTGAAGAAATGATGAACAAAGGTGTTGAGGCAGCAGCACCGGCCTGGCCGTGCTTGTCGACGATCAATCGGGAATGTCCTGTGAGGATGAGGCAAGCGGTACACCTCGACGACAATAGTTTGTTGCCACAAAGAGTTACTGAAGAACTTTGGCCCAGCAAGGGCGTCGAGTCGTTGGCGTCTCTGTGGTCTTCGGGTGGCAGGAAACCCACCGGCAGATGCTCCATGGCACGTCGGCGGCCTCAACTTTCTCTGGCGGAACAAAGAGGTCCGCGGGGAGGGAGAGAGCATCCTTGAATTCAAAGTTGCTTAAACAATGGAGCGTTGCGGCTCTGGTCGTCAGTGGCATGGCGTCAAGCGGTCCCCGCTTCTGGGCAACAGCTTCAACGCTCCTCCAGCGCTTATAGCAAATCTGCGAAACCTGGTCAACGACGGTGGATGGAATGTCTGGTGCTTATCTTTGTTCTCCTTGGCTTTCCCCGTCTCCGGTCGACAATCTTTCGAAGGCTGGCTTCCGGGGCGCTTCGGCAAAGATTAGCTGTGCACAATGGTACCTCGTAGCTTGGGGAGAGGTCTCCTAGCCAGGTTCTCTCTCGGATCAGTCTCAACGCCACAGCGGCTTTCAGATTGTGGTGAAGGTAATAGCAGTCAACCTTCTTCTTCAGGCTCTGCGGTCGAGATCAAGCATCACTTTTGACTTCAGCTCCTGAATGATTACCAGCAGTGAGAGGTCCCCAGATATACTATTTGGTCTCTCATTCACTCTGCTGGGTCACATTCAGGCAACCAATCATCCAGAAGGGCATTCAGCAGGCAGGCAGCCAATCAGGCTCACAGTGCATTCAGGCCATTCTCCTCCCTCTCAGACACTCACAAAAAGGAATGTGTATTGGGACAGTTACCCAGCCATTTAACCTTCCACACTGCATTCATGCCAGTTTCAGGCAGGGGCGTCTCAGTCTTTGTAGGTACCTTACTCTTCACACACCGAACGGATGAAGTGAATAGAACGGATGGAGTGGATGGAACGGATGAAGTAGATGGAATGGATGAAGTGGATGGAACGGATAGAGTGGATGGAGTGGATGGAAAGGAGGGAACTGATGAAACGGATGAAGATGTAACAAATTAGTCGATGGAACTGATGAGTCGATGGAACTGATGAGTGGATGCAATGGGCGGAGAGGATGGAGTGGATAGAACGGATGGAGTGGATAAACGGATAGAATGGATGGAACGGAGGAAGTGGATGGAATGGAGGAAGTGGATGTAATGGACGGATGGAGTGATGGAATGGATGGAGTGATGGAACGCATGGAACAGATGGAATGGATGCCACGGATGGTGCAGATGGACCAGTGATGCGGTTGCGACGGATGGTGCGGATGCGGTGCGGATGCCGTGGACGGTGCAGATGCCGTGGACAGTGCGGATGCCGCAGATGCTGTGATGCCGCAGATGGTGTGGACGCTGCGGATGGTGCGGATGCTGCGGATGGTGTCACTTTATATATGTATGCTGCTAAGTACGCCCCTTGTCATGCTCTCGTGCCTGGTTGCAGGCGCTTTACTGATAACCACCATATCACACTACTACGCTCACTCTCTCCTATGCACCATCATTCAACTAGAACACAGCGATACTACAATAAATTCAGCCTAGCTGTTCTCATACTAACATGACCCTACAAACACCTCATCATCCTAAAAAAAACACAGCTAGCTGAGCACATACCGGCTAGCTTAGTCGTTTCCTCAGGCCTAACCCAGCCAGAACTCAGTCTGGGTGTCCACCCTCCAGACTGAACACATCCAACTGATTTCCTCAGCACCACACCAACCGCTAAGAAGCAGCTATCATGCAACAACCACACCAGCTGTAAACATATCCAGTGTGCCCACACACCATACGACACTCTCTCTCTACTGACTTGAACTGCAGTTCCCGAGGGCATTCAACCTACCAGCGCTTTGAGGGCACAACAATGATATATAAGGCGCTATATAACTGCCAAGTAACATAACATAACAACATAACATACCAGAAACAAGACACCCATAACAAGAAGCGCATATTGGTCACAAACTCTATTCACCCAGGTCCCACCCCAAGGGTGTACCCATAACATACAGTCACTGGGAAGGCTCCAGCCAGTCTGGCCTGGACTTCCCCACAATACCATATATGGAACTTCCACCCAACAGCCAGTGAGGGGGCAGGGGCAGGGTCAGGGCTTCCCAGGACTTTGGGAAAAACAAGGTAACAGGCAATAGAAAGCAAAAGGCCACAGGGGCCATCTTGCCTCCTAACAGGAATCAACTGATTCCAATGGTAGGGCCTGGGTTTCCCAAAAT